>NC_092099.1:17116180-17786180 GCF_045679555.1 Salvelinus alpinus | reverse complement strand
CTCCCTCTGCAACTGGATCCTAGACTTCCTGACGGGCCGCCCCCAGGTGGTGAGGGTATGTAACAACACATCTGCCACGCTGATCCTCAACACTGGAGCCCCCCAGGGGTGCGTGCTCAGTCCCCTCCTGTACTCCCTGTTCACCCACGACTGCATGGCCAGGCACGACTCCAGCACCATCATTAAGTTTGCAGACAACACAACAGTGGTAGGCCTGATCACCGACGAGACAGCCTGTAGGGAGGATGTCAGAGACCTGGCCGGGTGGTGCCAGGTCTCTAATGGATCCCCATTAGTTCCTGTCAAGACATCGGCTACTCTTCCTGGGGTTTATTATGGATCCCCATTAGTTCCTGCCAAGGCAGCAGCTACTCTTCCCGGGGTTTATTATGGATCCCCATTAGTTGCTGCCAAGGCAGCAGCTACTCTTCCTGGGGTTTATTATGGATCCCCATTAGTTCCTGCCAAGGCAGCAGCTACTCTTCCTGGGGTTTATTATGGATCCCCATTAGTTCCTGTCAAGGCAGCAGCTACTCTTCATGGGGTTTATTATGGATCCCCATTAGTTCCTGCCAAGGCAGCAGCTACTCGTCCTGGGGTTTATTAAGGATCCCCATTAGTTCCTGCCAAGGCAGCAGCTACTCTTCCTTGGGTTTATTATGGATCCCCATTAGTTCCTGCCAAGGCAGCAGCTACTCTTCCTGGGGTTTATTATGGATCCCCATTAGTTCCTGCCAAGGCAGCAGCTACTCTTCCTGGGGTTTATTATGGATCCCCATTAGTTCCTGTCAAGGCAGCAGCTACTCTTCCTGAGGTTTATTATGGATCCCCATTAGTTCCTGCCAAGGCAGCAGCTACTCTTCCTGGGGTTTATTATGGATCCCCATTAGTTCCTGCCAAGGCAGCAGCTACTCTTCCTGGGGTTTATTATGGATCCCCATTAGTTCCTGCCAATGCAGCAGCTACTCTTCCTGGGGTTTATTATGGATCCCCATTAGTTCCTGCCAAGGCAGCAGCTACTCTTCCTGGGGTTTATTATGGATCCCCATTATTTCCTGCCAAGGCAGCAACTACTCTTCCTGGGGTTTATTATGGATCCCCATTAGTTCCTGTCAAGGCAGCAGCTACTCTTCCTGGGGTTTATTATGGATCCCCATTAGTTCCTGCCAAGGCAGCAGCTACTCTTCCTGGGTTTTATTATGGATCCCCATTAGTTCCTGCCAAGGCAGCAGCTACTCTTCCTGGGGTTTATTATGGATCCCCATTAGTTCCTGTCAAGGCAGCAGCTACTCTTCCTGGGGTTTATTATGGATCCCCATTAGTTCCTGCCAAGGCAGCAGCTACTCTTCCTGGGGTTTATTAAGGATCCCCATTAGTTCCTGTCAAGGCAGCAACTACTCTTCCTGGGGTTTATTATTTATTAGTGCACTACTTTTGACCAGAGCCATATGGGTCCTGTATAGTGCACTACTTTTGACCAGAGCACTATTAATCAGGGTGCTATTTTGGAAGAAGTCATAGACTAGTATGAAAGACAGGAGAGAAGCATGGCTTTATCCCTGCCAGGCACAACAACCACAAGATATATGGTCTCATCAGCCCTGTCCTCAATCACCCAGCCAGCAGGTTAACAATACAGGAGCTAAATCATTTTCACACGCTTGACTTTTAATCTGGGAACCCAGAAACAAATGCGATCTATCGATCTTCAACATGATAACATATTCATCCTCTCTCTCTCTCTCTGTTGACCCCTAAAACACCTCCTTTTTCCAGACCACATGACCTGACCACAACTTCCAGGTTGTGAGGAAAACCTCTGGACCCTACCCGTGACCAACCAGAGCTGGGACATAGAGGTTTCCGGATTATGATGCATTTAACATGACACTACAGTCCCTGGCAGCCGTGTTAGAGTCCCATTTAACATGACACTACAGTCCCTGGCAGCCGTGTTAGAGTCCCATTTAACATGACACTACATTCCCTGGCAGCCGTGTTAGAGTCCCATTTAACATGACACTACAGTCCCTGGCAGCCGTGTTAGAGTCCCATTTAACATGACACTACATTCCCTGGCAGCCGTGTTAGAGTCCCATTTAACATGACACTACAGTCCCTGGCAGCCGTGTTAAGAGTCCCATTTATCATGACACTACAGTCCCTGGCAGCCGTGTTAGAGTCCCATTTAACATGACACTACAGTCCCTGGCAGCCGTGTTAGAGTCCCATTTAACATGACACTACAGTCCCTGGCAGCCGGTTAGAGTCCCATTTAACATGACACTACAGTCCCTGGCAGCCGTGTTAGAGTCCCATTGGGCAATACTTCAATAGCAGTTCACATGATTTTCTGAATTTTAAACAATGACGTGTATAAAATTTCAAATTATCGTCATGATTAAAGAAATGGGATGCCCAAAGGCACTAGCATGGCCTCCATTCTAAAATGTGTCCCAACTCAAAATATTTGTTTCTGCCTATGCCCATCCGGTTCTACGATGAAACATCCAAAAACTCACACTACATCAGCACCAGAATCAAATAGGGTAGTTTCAGTGTCATGTCTTGGCTGTCGGCTCTAGGGCCAGTCTGGGCAGGAGTGCTGCCCGGCCCAGCGTTCTAATGAAGCGTAAAGACTGGTGTAAAGAAGCAAACACAGTGACACCCTGCAATCAGACCATTACCTTGTCACCGGGTCAGGTCTTGTTGGGCAGGAGAGTCGGGCCAAAAGGGAGTCAGGAGTCAGTCATTACCCTGTCACACAGGGTATTACCCTGTCAGCCCAGGCTGTGAGGTAGTAGGAGGCAGGAGTCAGCTGGGCTTGGGCTGTGAGGTAGTAGGAGGCAGCTGGGCCTGGGCTGTGAGGTAGTAGGAGGCAGGAGTCAGGAGAGACAACCCCAGTCATTACCCTGTTGCTGGTCCCTGGCCAGGAGTGAGGCAGAAGGCTGCAGGACTCAGCCCATCATTACCGTGGCCGGGCCCTGTCCCTGCTGCAGCATGACAGAGACAGGCTCACCCTCTCATTAACCACCATCATGACCCCTGACCCATAGAACTAGAATGTCTCAGACACCTCCTCTGAATGGTCAGTCCTACTGTTCAGTGGCATTGTGGATTGCATCTAGTGATGGATCTGTACTGGTGCTGCTCGTTTAAATGGCACATCAATTATATAAACTTGGCCTCCCGGGTGGCGCAGTGGTCTAGGGCACTGCATCGCAGTGCTATGCTGCGCCACCAGAGTCTGGGTTCGCGCCCAGGCTCTGTCGCAGCCGGCCGCGACCGGGAGGTCCGTGGGGCGACGCACAATTGGCTTAGCGTCGTCCGGGTTAGGGAGGGTTTGGCCGGTAGGGATATCCTTGTCTCATCGCGCTCCAGCGACTCCTGTGGCGGGCCGGGCGCAGTGCGCGCTAACTGAGGGGGGCGGGTGCACGGTGTTTCCTCCGACACATTGGTGCGGCTGGCTTCCGGGTTGGAGGCGCGCTGTGTTAAGAAGCAGTGCGGCTGGTTGGGTTGTGCTTCGGAGGACGCATGACTTTCGACCTTCGTCTCTCCCGAGCCCGTACGGGAGTTGTAGCGATGAGACAAGATAGTAATTACTAGCGATTGGATACCACGAAAAATTGGGGAGAAAAGGGGATAAAATTTAAAAAAAAAAATAATAAAAAAAAAAATGTATATAAACTTACTCATGAGATACAGAGCCTTCGGGAAGTGTTCAGACCCCTTGACTTTAATCCACATTTTGTTACTTTACAGGCTTATTCTAAAATGTATTACATTGTTCCCCCCCCCCCTCATCAATCTACACACAATACCCCATAATGACAAAGCAAAAACAGGTTTCTAGACATTTTTGCAAATGTATTTAATTTTGGAGAGGAAATATGACATTTACATAAGTATTCAGACCCTTTACGCAGTACTTTGTTGAAGCACCTTTGCAAGCGATTATAGACTCGATTCTTCTTGGGTATGATACTACAAGCTTGACACACCTGTATTTGGGGAGTTTCTCCCATTCTTCTCTGCAGATCCTCTTGAACTCTGTCAGGTTGGATGGGGAACGTCACTGCACAGCTATTTTCAGGTCTCTCCAGAGATGTTCGATCGGGTTCAAGTCCGGGACACTCAAGGACATTCAGAGACTTGTCCCGAAGCCACTCCTGCGTTGTCTTGGCTGTGTGCTTAGGGTCGAAGTCCTGTTGGAAGGTGAACCTTCGCCCCAGTCTGAGGTCCTGAGAGCTCTGGAGCAGGTTTTCATCAAGGATCTCTCTGTACTTTTCTCTGTTCAGCTTTCCCTCAATCCTGACTAGTCTCCCAGTCCCTGCCGCTGAAAAACATCCCCACAACATGATGCTGCCACCACCATGCTTCACTGTAGGGATGGTGCCAAGTTTCCTCCAGACGTGATGCTTTCAGGCCAAAGAGTGAGGAGTGAGATCTGGCTATACTGAGGAGTTGCTTCCGTCTGGCCACTCTACCATAAAGGCCTGATTGGTGGAGTTCTGCAGAGATGGTTGTACTTCTGGAAGGTTCTCCCATCTCCACAGTGGAGCTCTGTCAGAGTGACCATCAGGTTCTTGGTCACCTCCCTGACCAAGGCCCTTCTCCCGATTGTTCAGTTTGGCCGGGCGTCCAGCTCTAGGAAGAGTCTTGGTGGTTCCAAACTTCTTCCATTTAATAATGATGGAGGCAACTGTGTTCTTGGGGACCTTCAATGCTGCAGAAATGTTTTGGTACCCTTCCCCAGATCTGTGCCTTGACACAATCCTGTCTCGGAGCTCTACAGACAATTCCTTCGACCTCATGGCTTGGTTTTTGCTCTGACATGCACTGTCAACTGTGGGACCTTTATATAGACAGGTGTGTGCCTTTCTAAATCATGTCCAATCAATTGAATTTACCACAGGTGGACTCCAATCAAGTTGTAGAAACATGTCAAGACTGTTTCAAGGACAGCTTTTTTCCATCTACAGTGGGGCAAAAAAGTATTTAGTCAGCCACCAATTGTGCAAGTTCTCCCACTTAAAAAGATGAGAGAGGCCTGTAATTTTCATCATAGGTACACTTCAACTATGACAGACAAAATGAGAAAAAAAAATCCAGAAAATCACATTGTAGGATCTTTTATGAATTTATTTGCAAATTATGGTGGAAAATAAGTATTTGGTCACCTACAAACAAGCAAGATATCTGGCTCTCACAGACCTGTAACTTCTTCTTTAAGAGGCTCCTCTGTCCTCAACTCGTTACCTGTATTAACGGCACCTGTTTGAACTTGTGAGCCTCTTAAAGTTGTTGCTGCTGATGGGAGTTGTTGCTGCTGATGGGAGTTGTTGCTGCTGATGGGAGTTGTTGCTGTTGATGGGAGTTGTTGCTGTTGATGGGAGTTGTTGCTGTTGATGGGAGTTGTTGCTGTTGATGGGAGTTGTTGCTGCTGATGGGAGTTGTTGCTGTTGATGGGAGTTGTTGCTGTTGATGGGAGTTGTTGCTGCTGATGGGAGTTGTTGTTGATGGGAGTTGTTGCTGTTGATGGGAGTTGTTGCTGCTGATGGGAGTTGTTGCTGCTGATGGGTGTTGTTGCTGTTGATGGTAGTTGTTGCTGTTAATGGGAGTTGTTGCTGCTGATGGGAGTTGTTGCTGTGAGTTGTTGCTGTTAATGGGAGTTGTTGCTGCTGATGGGAGTTGTTGCTGCTGATGGGAGTTGTTGTTGATGGGAGTTGTTGCTGCTGATGGGAGTTGTTGCTGTTAATGGGAGTTGTTGCTGTTGATGGGAGTTGTTGCTGCTGATGGGAGTTGCTGCTGTTGATGGGAGTTGTTGCTGCTGATGGGAGTTGCTGCTGTTGATGGGAGTTGCTGCTGTTGATGGGAGTTGTTGCTGCTGATGGGAGTTGTTGCTGCTGATGGGAGTTGTTGCTGTTGATGGGAGTTGTTGCTGTTGATGGGAGTTGTTGCTGGATAAATAATCATCACCAACAGGCCTTCATTCTTCTCAGAGGAATATCCTCATATTTATTTTCAAATCATTCGATGAAGAATCTATTTATCCATCGTCCTAGGCTACAACCACATTCTTCTGCCCGTCGTTCTCACAGAAATATACGGTGCAAAATGAGAGCCGGAGTCTTTGTAACTTCCTGTCATGGTTACAGACTATCAAACCCCGTTGAGACACAGCAAACGACACCACAGGCAAAAACCAAAAACGTACCGCCCAGAAGCTAAATGCTTTATTCCCCACATCGATGTTATTTCTCCTCAGACAGTTTGCAATAGTTGAGTCAACGAGAGGATTTTTGGAAGGATGGTCATGGGAGAATATCCTAAAACAGAAGAACCATTCCGTGTGTCTGTCTGTCACACGTTTACAGTATTAATAAACATATCTTCTATCACAGAACATTGACAAGTTCTCACAAACACTTTTTATTATTTATTTACTATTTCGAATGAGTCACAGCACCTATTATGTAGCCATATTGCAGAGTGAATGGCATTCTGGGTAGTAACACGCTAAACATATTCCTTTGGATAAAACAATATAAAGTGCTTGAGAGAGAGAGAGGGGTGTGTGACAACGGAACCAAACGGGTCATTTGAGTCAAATGATTTTTGTGGGTTCATCGTACCCATGGAAACCGCCAGAGATGGAACCATCAGTCATCTGCCGTATCCATGCCTACCAGCTAGTCTAATTGTCACTGTAGTCTCCTGTAACTTCCTGGTTGTGACAACTTCCTGTCCTGGTGACATGTTGGGTGAAATGGAAGCGGTAGGTTGGAAACCTTACAGATTAGATCCAGACAGAGGTCCCAGATGACACACCGTTCCCTTCATAGTGCACTACTTTTTGACCAGGGCTCATAGGACTTTGGTCTAAAGTAGTGCGCGCTATAGGGAATAGGGTGCCATTTGGGACGTAAGTAGAGAATGTGATGTGGTTGTTATTAGAGTCCCAGGGACTTGCGGACGATCTGTTGGGCCAGGCTGTAGAACTGGTCTCTGTCCTCACGCCACATCTTGGAAGCGTCTACGTTCGCTCCACTCTCATCATTGGGCTCTGGAGGGAAAAGGTAGAGGAGAAGAATGGCTTATTTACACTCACTTGGACATTTTAGTGGCAAATACCAAACTTCAAATTAAAACAACAGCGCCAACATTAGGTTTCAAGTATGTCAATTTATGTTGAGTGAACTGGCCTGTTCTGAGGTTGAGATGGCTACAGTACGTAGAGAAAACAGACTGTAGTCTGGAGCAGAGAGTCTACAGGAAGAGGCCAGGGGCTGTAGCTCTATTCACATTGTTCCTAAAGGGTTCTGTCTGCCTCCCATTGCTCCTAAAGGGTTCTGTCTGCCTCCCATTGCTCCTAAAGGGTTCTGTCTGTCTGTCTCCCACTGCTCCTAAAGGGTTCTGTCTGCCTCCCATTGATCCTAAAGGGTTCTGTCTGTCTCCCATTGCTCCTAAAGGGTTCTGTCTGCCTCCCATTGCTCCTAAAGGGTTCTGTCTGCCTCCCATTGCTCCTAAAGGGTTCTGTCTGCCTCCCATTGATCCTAAAGGGTTCTGTCTGTCTCCCATTGCTCCTAAAGGGTTCTGTCTGCCTCCCATTGCTCCTAAAGGGTTCTGTCTGCCTCCCATTGCTCCTAAAGGGTTCTGTCTGTCTGCCTCCCATTGCTCCTAAAGGGTTCTGTCTGTCTGCCTCCCATTGCTCCTAAAGGGTTCTGTCTGCCTCCCATTGCTCCTAAAGGGTTCTGTCTGCCTCCCATTGCTCCTAAAGGGTTCTGTCTGCCTCCCATTGCTCCTAAAGGGTTCTGTCTGCCTCCAATTGCTCCTAAAGGGTTCTGTCTGCCTCCCATTGCTCCTAAAGGGTTCTGTCTGTCTGCCTCCCATTGCTCCTAAATGGTTCTGTCTGTCTGCCTCCCATTGCTCCTAAAGGGTTCTGTCTGTCTGCCTCCCATTGCTCCTAAAGGGTTCTGTCTGCCTCCCATTGCTCCTAAAGGGTTCTGTCTGCCTCCCATTGCTCCTAAAGGGTTCTGTCTGTCTGCCTCCCATTGCTCCTAAAGGGTTCTGTCTGTCTCCCATTGCTCCTAAAGGGTTCTTTCTGTCTCCCATTGCTCCTAAAGGGTTCTGTCTGTCTGCCTCCCATTGCTCCTAAAAGGTTCTGTCTGTCTGCCTCCCATTGCTCCTAAAGGGTTCTGTCTGCCTCCCATTGCTCCTAAAGGGTTCTGTCTGCCTCCCATTGCTCCTAAAGGGTTCTGTCTGTCTGCCTCCCATTGCTCCTAAAGGGTTCTGTCTGCCTCCCATTGCTCCTAAAGGGTTCTGTCTGTCTCCCATTGCTCCTAAAGGGTTCTGTCTGCCTCCCATTGCTCCTAAAGGGTTCTGTCTGCCTCCCATTGCTCCTAAAGGGTTCTGTCTGCCTCCCATTGCTCCTAAAGGGTTCTGTCTGCCTCCCATTGCTCCTAAAGGGTTCTGTCTGCCTCCCATTGCTCCTAAAGGGTTCTGTCTGTCTGTCTCCCATTGCTCCTAAAGGGTTCTGTCTGTCTGCCTCCCATTGCTCCTAAAGGGTTCTGTCTGTCTCCCATTGCTCCTAAAGGGTTCTTTCTGTCTCCCATTGCTCCTAAAGGGTTCTGTCTGTCTGCCTCCCATTGCTCCTAAAAGGTTCTGTCTGTCTGCCTCCCATTGCTCCTAAAGGGTTCTGTCTGCCTCCCATTGCTCCTAAAGGGTTCTGTCTGCCTCCCATTGCTCCTAAAGGGTTCTGTCTGTCTGCCTCCCATTGCTCCTAAAGGGTTCTGTCTGCCTCCCATTGCTCCTAAAGGGTTCTGTCTGTCTCCCATTGCTCCTAAAGGGTTCTGTCTGCCTCCCATTGCTCCTAAAGGGTTCTGTCTGCCTCCCATTGCTCCTAAAGGGTTCTGTCTGCCTCCCATTGCTCCTAAAGGGTTCTGTCTGCCTCCCATTGCTCCTAAAGGGTTCTGTCTGTCTGTCTCCCATTGCTCCTAAAGGGTTCTGTCTGCCTCCCATTACTCCTAAAGGGTTCTGTCTGCCTCCCATTACTCCTAAAGGGTTCTGTCTGCCTCCCATTGCTCCTAAAGGGTTCTGTCTGTCTGTCTCCCATTGCTCCTAAAGGGTTCTGTCTGTCTGTCTCACATTGCTCCTAAAGGGTTCTGTCTGTCTCCCATTGCTCCTAAAGGGTTCTGTCTGCCTCCCATTGCTCCTAAAGGGTTCTGTCTGCCTCCCATTGCTCCTAAAGGGTTCTGTCTGCCTCCCATTGCTCCTAAAGGGTTCTGTCTGCCTCCCATTGCTCCTAAAGGGTTCTGTCTGCCTCCCATTGATCCTAAAGGGTTCAGCCCGCCCGTAGCCCTGCCCGCCCGTAGCCCTGCCCGCCCGTAGCCCTGCCCGCCCGTAGCCCTGCCTGCCCGTAGCCCTGCCTGCCTGTAGCCCTGCCTGTCACCACCATCATTATGTCTCAAGTCTTTGTGTGGTGACGTGATACCAGACAGCAGAGTAATAAAATATCTCCTCGGTCTTAAACTCCCTCTGGAGTGTCAACACGCTCTGTCACGTTCTTAATCGCACAGCGTTGTCAATCTTTCTGTTGGTAAATCCAGAGCGTCTCGCTCTCAGAGCATACGCTGGACAGTCTGACCGAGGAGTTGAGTTGAGTTGGAGTGTCCTGACCACATAACAGCAGTCAGGCAGGTAGCCTAGTGGTTAGAGCGTTGGGCCAGTAACCCAAAGGTCGCTAGATCGAATCCCTGAGCTGACAAGGTAAAAATCTGTCGTTCTGCCCCTGAACAAGACAGTAAACCCACAGTTCCCCGGTAGGCCGTCATTGTAAATAAGATTTTTTTTCTTAACTGACTTGCCTAGTTAAATAAAGGTTAAATTATTACTTTAAAAAAATGTAAAAGCACCCAGGCTAACGTTGGCGAGCTAGCTACTTCCAGACACTCTGACCTTTTCACTCGCTCTAGCAGAGCTGATTAGGCTGTTTTCATGTCATCCAGTTAGTGACTGTAACTGTGTGACTGGCACCTGTAATAACAACAAGCACCAGGTCTTTTCATCCGTTACTTTTAAATTCATCCGTTATTCTGCACTCGGGCACTCTCAAACCAGAGTGCTCTGAACTCAGATCACACTGCCAAACGCAGCCCATAATGTTCAGGAAGCACCTGTCTGACGGACAGGCCAGGGATGCATTTATTAGGCAACAAACAGAACAAAACTGGGAGGGAATACATGAAGTTGTCCAATAAGAAACGCTTGTTTTTGGTTTTCCGCTGCAAAACGTTTTGCTACGGTGTGACTTAATGAACACGGCCATAATGTTGAGGTAGGTAGGGACTGACCTGCTAACATGCTGACTACAGACAGTAGGATCTCTCAGTACTGACCTGCTAACATGCTGACTACAGACAGTAGGATCTTCTCCACACTCTGGACAGGACTCCATCTCTCAGCACTGCTCTCGTAGCCCATTGGGTCGTCTCCTGGAGCGTGCAGGATAGAGATGCACACACGGCCATCTGGGTAAACTGAAGAGAAGGAGAGAGGAGAACACAACCAGTAGACACAGGATCACACGGTACATGACACAAACCCAGTAACTGAAGGCTGTATGTAGCCTGGTAGTACTTTCATTTTGATGAAAAGCATATTTTTATTTCAGTACAACTGTGGCCCTGAGGTCGCTTTTTTATGTATTTATTTAACCAGGTATTTATATATTATATATATATATAACCCTAATCCTTTATTTAACCAGGTAAGCTAGTTGAGAACCAGTTCTCATTTACAACTGCAACCTGGCCAAGATAAAGCAAAGCAGTGCGACACAAACACAGAATTACACATAAACAAATGTCAGTCAGTAATACAACATAAAAATCTGTATACAGTGTGTGTAAATGAAGTAAGGAGGTAAGGCAATAAATAGGCCATAGTGGCGAAGTAATTACAATTACACTGGAGTGATAGATGTGCAGATGAGGATGTGCAAGTAGAGATACTGGTGTGCAGAAGAGCAGAAAAACTAAAACAAATATGGGGATGAGGTAGTTGGTTGGCCTATTTACAGATTCTCTGCAGCTGTACACAGCCATCGGTAAGCTGCTCTGACAGCTGGTGTTTAAAGTTAGAGAGGGAGATATGAGTCTCCAGCTTCAGTGATTTTTGCAATTCGTTCCAGTCATTGGCAGCAGAGAACTGGAAGAAAAGGCGGCCAAAGGAGGAGTTGGCTTTGGGGATGAAATATACCTGCTGGAGCGTGTGCAACGGGTGGGTGTTGCTATAGTGACCAGTGAGCTGAGATAAGGTGGGCTTTACCTAGCAGAGACTTGTAGATGACCTGGAGCCAGTGGGTTTGGCGACGAATATGAAGCGAGGACCAGCCAATGAGAGCATACAGGTCGCAGTGTTGGGTAGTATATGGGCTTTGGTGACAAAACAGATGTCACTGGGATAGACTGCATCCAATTTATTGAGTAGAGTGTTGGAGGCTATTTTGTAAATGACATCACCGAAGTCGAGGATCGGTAGGATAGTCAGTTTTACGAAGGTATGTTTGGCAGCATGAATGAAGGATGATGCTTTGTTGCGAAATAGGAAGCCAATTCTAGATTTCATTTTGGATTGGAGATGTTTGATGTGAGTCTGGAAGGAGAGTTTACAGTCTAACCAGACACCTAGGTATTTGTAGGTATTTGTAGTCCACAAGTCAAAACCGACCAGAGTAGCGATGCTGGACGGGCGGGCAGGTGCGGGCAGCGATCGGTTGAAGAGCATGCATTTACTTTTACTAGTATTTAAGAGCATTGGGAAGCCACGGAAGGAGAGTTGTATGGCATTGAAGCTCGTCTGGAGGTTTGTTGACACAGTGTCCAAAGAAGGGCCAGAAGTATACAGAATGGTGTCGTCTGCGTAGAGGTGGATCAGAGAATCACCAGCAGCAAGAGCGACATCATTGATGTATACAGAGAAAAGAGTCGGCCCGAGAATTGAACCCTGTGGCACCCCCATAGAGACTGCCAGAGGTCCGGACAACAGGCCCTCTGATTTGACACCCTGAACTCTGTCTGAGAAGTAGTTGGTGAACCAGGCGAGGCAGTCATTAGAGAAACCAAGGCTGTTGAGTCTGCCGGTAAGAATACGGTGATAGACAGAGTTGAAAGCCTTAGCCAGGTCGATGAAGCAGGCTGCACAGTACTGTCTTTTATCGATGGCGGTTATGATATCATTTAGGACCTTGAGCGTGGCTGAGGTGCACCCGTGACCAGCTCGGAAACCAGATTGCATTGCGGAGAAGGTACGGTGGGAATCGAAATGGTCGGTAATCTGTTTGTTAACTTGGCTTTCGAAGACCTTAGAAAGGCAGGGTAGGATAGATATAGGTCTGTAGCAGTTTGGGTCTAGAGTGTCTCCCCCTTTGAACCCCCGACACGAAAGAGAGGTTTGACAGACTAGTAATAGGGGTTGCAACAATGGTGGCGGATAATTTTAGAGAGGGTCCAGATTGTCTAGCCTGGCTGATTTGTAGTGATCCAGATTTTGCAACTTTTTCAGAACATCTTCTGTCTGGATTTGGGTGAAGGGGGGGGGGGGGGGGGTCGGGCAAGCTGCTGTGGGGAGCGCAGGGCTGTTGATCGGGGTAGGGGGGAGCCAGGTGGATAGCATGGCCAGCCGTAGAAAAATGCTTATTGAAATTATCAATTATAGTGGATTTATCGGTGGTGACAGTGTTCCCTAGCCTCAGTGCAGTGGGCAGCTGGGAGGAGGTGCTCTTATTCTCCATGGACTTTACAGTGTCCCAGAACTTTCTGGAATTAGTGCTACAGGATGCAAATTTCAGTTTGAAAAAGCCTAACTGACTGTGTGTGTTGGTTCCTAACTTCTCTGAAAAGTTGCATATCGCGGGGACTATTCGAAGCTAGTGCAGTCAGGGTGTTTTTGTGCTGGTCAAGGGCAGTCAAGTCTGGAGTGAACCAAGGGCTATATCTGTTCTTAGTTGAATTTGGGGGGGGGGGTGTAGTAGGGGGTGACAGAGAGAGACAGACAGTGAGAGAGAGAGAGAGAGAGAGAGACAGACAGACAGACAGACAGACAGTGAGAGAGACAGACAGTGAGAGAGACAGACAGTGAGAGAGACAGACAGTGAGAGAGACAGACAGTGAGACAGACAGACAGACACAGACAGACAGACAGACAGACAGAGAGAGAGACAGACAGAGAGAGACGGGCTGGAGATTGGATTTCAATCTAAATCAGGGCCGTCCTGCTTCTGGTGAATCAAAGCAGCCCGTCAGTTCTACCAGCCACCACCACAGACCACTGTAATACAGCAGATCAGATCCCATCTACTCTGCTAGGCCATGGAGGGAGAGAGCAAGAGTCTTCCAAATGGAACCCTATATAGTGTCCCTGGTCAAAAGTAGTACACTATATAGGGAATAGGGTTCTATTTGGGCCTCTCCCAGGGATAGCGATCTGTCCTCCCAGCAGCCAGCAGGCTGATAAAGTGCTTCCTGTTTGCAATGTGTTATCTTGTGGCTAGCCTCAATTTCCCCCTGAGCCCTCACCATGCCACATCACATGCCACAAGAGAGAAATGTTACAGTCGCAGATACAACATAGACTATCAGGGCTAAGGGGGGGGGGGGGCTGAGGTGGGGGGGGGGCTGAGGTGGGGGGGGGCTGAGGTGGGGGGGGCTGAGGTGGGGGGGGGGCTGAGGTGGGGGGGGGCTGCCAGAAGATCCTGTTTTAACGCTTTCCCCTCGGACCACCCAGGCCTGAGCCATCCAGTACCTCACGTCACAGTTCTCAGATATGGCGGAGGAGAGAAACATCAGCGTTACAGATGAAGCACAGAATAAAGGCCTCTGGGAGAAGATCTGGGCAGATGGTGGGTGAGGCAGTGGGGCTGACAAGAAGCGAGGGCTTTTAAAAGAGGCCCGCGGGGGTTTAATCTCTTTGATTATGCTTCTACTGCTGACTGGCAGCGTAGCAAAACAAAGCAACTGCTCATGTTCAACAACATACTAGAAGTATCACGTTCCAAGAGTCATTTTTACTGAATGGGATTCACACCTTGGAGGTTAACACCCAATATTGGATGTTTCAAACTGTCAGGATCTGGTCTTTGTGGGGGTGAAAAGCAAGGTAAGGTACAATGTCCCAGTCTATGCCCTACACGGACACGTACTAAACATACACACACAGGCCTTCTCACAGTATCTAGCTGGCTCTCTGCCAGGACAGAACAATAGTGCCAGGTTAGTCTCTACTGTCTTACAAACACGTAAGAAACCTCAGAGTGGTGTCCAGGGACTGCCGGCCTCTAATTATCACAACCAACTCATCGTCAGACAAGCCACAGCAGAGGCACTAGTTACAGCACAGAACAGGGCTCTCCTCTCCACACATGGGTTCAAATACTATTTGAAATCATTGACAATACTTTATCTGGGCTTGATTGAGCTTACCTGGCTTAGGAACCAATACAATTGTCAAAACACCACCCAATCTGGCACATTCATGCAGGCCAAAGCAAATGCCACAAGTATTTGAAGGATTTCAAACAGTATTTGAACCCAGATGTGGTGCTCTCTTCCCCCTGGGAGCAGCACAACACCACCACTGATTCTGTCCGCTCTCATATTGAGGTGTCCCAGGCATTGACAGGTATTAACAGGCATTGACAGGTATTAACAGGTATTGACAGGTATTAACAGGCATTGACAGGTATTAACAGGTATTGACAGGTATTAACAGGCATTGACAGGTATTAACAGGCATTGACAGGTATTAACAGGTATTAACAGGGCAGGTATTAACAGGTATTAACAGGGCAGGTATTAACAGGTATTAACAGGGCAGGTATTAACAGCTCTATGGGTTCTCTATGGGTCCTGAGCTCTCTGGGTTCTCTATGGGTCCTGAGCTCTCTGGGTTCTCTATGGGCCCTGAGCTCTCTGGGTTCTCTATGGGTCCTGAGCTCTCTGGGTTCTCTATGGGCCCTGAGCTCTATGGGTTCTCTATGGGCCCTGAGCTCTATGGGTTCTCTATGGGCCCTGAGCTCTATGGGTTCTCTATGGACCCTGAGCTCTCTGGGTTCTCTATGGACCCTGAGCTCTCTGGGTTCTCTATGGGTCCTGAGCTCTCTGGGTTCTCTATGGGTCCTGAGCTCTCTGGGTTCTCTATGGACCCTGAGCTCTCTGGGTTCTCTATGGGTCCTGAGCTCTCTGGGTTCTCTATGGGTCCTGAGCTCTATGGGTCCTGAGCTCCATGGCTTCTCTATGGGTCCTAGTTCAAAACGAGTGCACTACATAGTGTAAAGGGTGGCATTGAAGACAGTCTATCCTGTTGCTGCCGTCTGTTAACACTGACGTTGTGTCCCAAATGGAACCATATTCCTGTTATAGTGCACTAGCCTGTACGGGGGGGCCCTGATCGTGCACTAGCCTGTACGGGGGCCCCTGATCGTGCACTAGCCTGTACGGGGGCCCCTGATCGTGCACTAGCCTGTACGGGGGCCCCTGATCGTGCACTAGCCTGTACGGGGGCCCCTGATCGTGCACTAGCCTGTACGGGGGCCCCTGATCGTGCACTAGCCTGTACGGGGGCCCCTGATCGTGCACTAGCCTGTACGGGGGCCCCTGATCGTGCACTAGCCTGTACGGGGGCCCCTGATCGTGCACTAGCCTGTTACTGTGGTTTAACTTTGGTTTTGTAAAGCTGCCTTGCAGATGGTCAAGCACAGGTTTGTAAACTTACAAATGCCTGGCGTAACGTGCCCAAAAAAAAATGCTTTAAGTCTTTCTGTATGAAAGGCTGCTAACTAAACTGACCAGGAGACAACGCACGTTGTCGCTCTGTAAAGCTGCCGTCAGACCTTTAGCCCCCACCTGGCCTGCATCATATACAGTTACACCCAACGCCTCAGCAGGGTGGATAGAGGAGGCTGAAGCCGGCACCCTTCACCTTTAATGTGTGTCAATATCCATTAGTCCTTGATGTGGGCTCTTCACTACCCCTGCTCTCCCTCCATGCCATCCTCAACTCCCTGGCTGTGTCCCAAAATGGCAACCTAATCCCTCGATAATGCACTACTTTAGACAGGCAGACAACTTGAGACTGAGTTAGGGAAGTCAGACAGCAACATGTACTGTCCCATCAGACTGAGTTGGGGAAGTCAGACAGCAACATGTACTGTCCCAGGACCATTCTTCAAAAAGTGGCTACTTTGAAGAATCTTAAATATAAAATATATTTAGATTTGTTTAACACTTTTTTTGGTTACTACATGATTCCATATATGTGTTATTTCATAGTTTTGATGTCTTCACTATTATTCTACAATGTAGAAAAACCCCCTGGAATGAGTTGGTGTGTCCAAACTCAAATGATACGTTGATATGTTGACTTACTGTTTGGGTGAAACATGTCACAGGTGAACCTCATTTTAGGAGGGCTGAGGGGGTAGTCCGACGGGAAGGAGAGGAGGGCTGGGAATACTCCGCCCTCAAAACACGTGTCCTCAGGACCCCTGGTTAGAAAACACACGCAGGTCGGGTTAGTTAGGCCGGAGACGTGATAAATCATTTACAGCTCAACGGGTGATGCATTCTGCACCTGCACATTTTTTCGTCATATGGATTAGAAATGGAAAGCGTTTTTCTATGGACATGGGTCAGATGTCAAAGGTAATGAAAAAAAAAAAGGCAACTTAATCGTGAACCACATATTACATAGGCACTTCTGATCTGAGCAGAAAAGTAGCAGAAAGCTGTGAAATCCAAGAGAAACATTTTAACGCCACCATGATGTGTCTTGACATCAGCTTCATGTTGAACCACTATCCGGTAGACCAAACCACTCAACAGCCTAAAACCTACTAGGTCCTGCTCTGGTCTCCAAGGGGGAGGTGATGCTCTGTTCTCCAAGGGGGAGGTGCCGCTCTGGTCTCCAAGGGGGAGGTGATGCTCTGTTCTCCAAGGGGGAGGTGCCGCTCTGGTCTCCAAGGGGGAGGTGATGCTCTGTTCTCCAAGGGGGAGGTGCCGCTCTGTTCTCCAAGGGGGAGGTGATGCTCTGTTCTCCAAGGGGGAGGTGCCGCTCTGTTCTCCAAGGGGGAGGTGATGCTCTGTTCTCTAAGGGGGAGGTGCCGCTCCGTTCTCCAAGGGGGAGGTGTCGCTCCGTTCTCCAAGGGGGAGGCGTCGCTCCGTTCTCCAAGGGGGAGGCGCCGCTCCGTTCTCCAAGGGGGAGGCGCCGCTCTGTTCTCCAAGGGGGAGGTGATGCTCTGTTCTCCAAGGGGGAGGTGCCGCTCCGTTCTCCAAGGGGGAGGCGCCGCTCCGTTCTCCAAGGGGGAGGTGCCGCTCCGTTCTCCAAGGGGGAGGTGATGCTCCGTTCTCCAAGGGGGAGGTGATGCTCTGTTCTCCAAGGGGGAGGTGATGCTCCGTTCTCCAAGGGGGAGGCGATGCTCCGTTCTCCAAGGGGGAGGCGATGCTCCGTTCTCCAAGGGGGAGGTGCCGCTCTGTTCTCCAAGGGGGAGGTGATGCTCCGTTCTCCAAGGGGGAGGTGCCGCTCTGTTCTCCAAGGGGGAGGTGATGCTCCGTTCTCCAAGGGGGAGGTGATGCTCTGTTCTCCAAGGGGGAGGTGATGCTCTGTTCTCCAAGGGGGAGGCGCCGCTCTGTTCTCCAAGGGGGAGGCGCCGCTCCGTTCTCCAATGGGGAGGTGATGCTCTGTTCTCCAAGGGGGAGGTCCCGCTCCGTTCTCCAAGGGGGAGGTGCTGCTGATGTAAGGCTCTGTGGACAGCCAGTGGCTGCGTACCAAATGGAAATGTTCCCACAAGGCAGTGCTTTCATTAGACTGCTGTATCACATGCTGGGGCAGGCAGGGTATTCAGGGGAGGATTAGGCAGAGATGCATGCTAATTATAAGGATCAAAACACTTCATAGACCCTCTACACTGTGGTCACATAACACAGGACAGTTAGTCAGATATACAATCATCTCTACACCAAGAGTATTTGCACTGGCTAGATAAGCTAGAATTTCCCTTTAAATGTACATTATTCATATTACAATTAGTTTTCAATAGGTTTAAAAGCATGGCTACTGGCTAGACAAGGAAACGTGAGGGACAGTATAACAGGAGGGACAGTATAACAGGAGGGACAGTATAACAGGAGGGACAGTATAACAGGGGGGACAGCATAACAGGAGGGACAGCATAACAGGAGGGACAGCATAACAGGAGGGACAGTATAACAGGAGGGACAGTATAACAGGAGGGACAGTATAACAGGAGGGACAGTATAACTGAAGGGACAGTATAACAGGGGGGACAGCATAACAGGAGGGACAGCATAACAGGAGGGACAGCATAACAGGAGGGACAGCATAACAGGAGGGACAGCATAACAGGAGGGACAGCATAACAGGAGGGACAGCATAACAGGAGGGACAGCATAACAGGAGGGACAGCATAACAGGAGGGACAGCATAACAGGAGGGACAGCATAACAGGAGGGACAGCATAACAGGAGGGACAGCATAACAGGAGGGACAGTATAACAGGAGGGACAGTATAACAGGAAGGACAGCATAACAGGAAGGACAGCATAACAGGAGGGACAGTATAACAGGAGGGACAGCATAACAGGAGGGACAGCATAACAGGAGGGACAGTATAACAGGAGGGACAGTATAACAGGAGGGACAGCATAACAGGAGGGACAGCATAACAGGAGGGACAGTATAACAGAGGGGGGACAGTATAATAGAGGGGGGACAGTATAACAGGAGGGACAGCATAACAGGAGGGACAGCATAACTGGAGGGAGGGACAGCATAACGGGAGGGAGGGACAGCATAACGGGAGGGAGGGACAGCATAACGGGAGGGAGGGACAGCATAACGGGAGGGACAGCATAACGGGAGGGACAGTATAACAGGAGGGACAGTATAACAGGAGGGACATCATAAAAGGGGGGGAACAGTAAAACCAGAGGGACAGCATAACTAGGGGGACAAAACATGGCTTTGCATGTCATCATTGTTACTTAATATACAGTAAAATACAATTCATAAAGTACTCAGACCCCTTCACTTTCCATATTTTGTTATGTTATTATTCTAAAACGGATTAAATCATTTCCCCCCCTCATCAATCTACACAAAATACCCCAAATAAAAAACGTAAATGACATTTACATCAGACCCTTTACTCAGTACTTTGTTGAAGCACCTTTGGTAGCGATTACAACCTCAATTCTTCTTGGGTATGACACTACAAACTTGCACACCTGTATTTGGGGAGTTCCTCCCATTCTTCTCTGCAGATCCTCTCAAACTCTTTCAGGTTGGATGGGGAGCGTCGCTGCACAGCTATTTTCAGGTTTCTCCAAAGATGTTCAATCGGGTTCAAGTCCGGGCCACTCAAGGACAATCAGAGACTTGTCCCGAAGCCACTTCTGCATCACACATTGCAGTGTGCTTAGGGTCCTGTTGGAAGGTGAACCTTCACCCCAGTCTGAGGCCCTGAGTGCTCTGGAGCAGGTTTTCATCAAGGATCTCTCTGTACTTTGCTCCATTCATCTTTCCCTTGATCCTGACTAGTCTCCCAGTCCCTGCCGCTGAAAAACATCCCCACAGCAATGATGCTGCCACCACCATGCTTCACCGTAGGGATGGTGCCAGATTTCCTCCAGACGTGACGCTTGGCATTCAGGCCAAAGAGTTCAATCTTGATTTCATCAGACCAGAGAATCTAGTTTCTCATGGTCTGAGAGTCTTTAGGTGGCTTTTGGCAAACTCCAAGCAGGCAGTCATGTGTCTTTTACTGAAGAGTGGCTTCCGTCTGGACACTCTACCATAAAGGCCTGATTGGTGGAGTGCTGCAGAGATGGTTGTCCTTCTGGAAGGTTCTCCCATCTCCACAGAGGAACTCTGAAGCTCTGTCAGAGTGATCATCGGGTTCTTGGTCACCTCCCTGACCAAGGCCCTTCTCCCCCGATTGCTCAGTTTAGGTGGGGGTCCAGCTCTAGGAAGAGTCTTGGTGGGTCCAAACTTCTTCCATTTAAGAATGATGGAGGCAACTGTGTTCTTGGGGACCTTCAATGCTGCAAACATTTTTTGGTACCCTTCCCCAGATCTGTGCCTCGACACAATCCTGTCTCGGAGCTCTACGGACAATTCCTTCAACCTCATGGCTTGGTTTTTGCTCTGACATGCACTGTCAACTGTAGGACCTTATATAGGCAGGTGTGTGCCTTTCTAAAAATCAGGACAGTTCAAGCTCACCACTTCACCCCCAAAAAACAACGATTAAAACATCCATAAATCAATAACCGGATGGAATTCTCCACCGCATTTAAAAGATAAGACTCAGCGAAAGGACGTTGCCACGAGCAGCACCAGACATGGAGACGCAACACTTCACTGTCACACAGTATCTGAGCACGTGCACGGGTTGGCGTCACGCCGTGTACAGCGTTGTAGCCAAGGAACTAAAACAGAAGAGAAGTTGAGCCGCGCGTTTCAATGCTCTTAGCTGTTGAACCCACTATGAGGTTCACTTTTTGAATCTTCGTCGCATCACTGAGTCTACCTTTAACTTCTTTGATATAGGGGGCAGCATTTTCACTTTTGGATGAATTGCGTGCCCATAGTGAACTGCCTCATACTCTGTCCCAGATGCTAATATATGCATATTATTATTACTATTGGATAAAAAAAACACTCTGACGTTTCTAAAACTGTTTGAATGATGTCTGTGAGTATAACATAACTCATATGGCAGGCAAAAACCTGAGAAAAAATCCAAACAGGAAGTGAGAATTCTGAGACTGGTCGATGTTAAAGTCATCGCCTATTCAATTCCCTGTAATATATGGATCTGTTTGCACTTCCTACGCCTTCCACTAGATGTCAACAGTCTGTAGAATGCTGAATGAAGCCTCTAGTGTGATGTGGGGCCGGATGGGAGGTGTTTCAGTCATTGGTCTGGCAGATTGCCAGTTCTTGGTCAGGCGCTTTCCTCATGATATCGCCTTGCGTTCCATAACTTCTACAGACATGAAGGAATGCTCCGGTTGGAACATTATTGGATATATATGATAACAACACCTATCACAGAGAAGTTAACAGGCAAATCGTTGGGGGGCTTTAAGGCCTGCCAATCAATCATTAATCATCGACTTCACAGCCAATCAGCTGTCCCATCTAATTTCCTTAAGAGTTAAAACCCGGGACGGACACGGCAACATCCGTGTTTTGATTGGCTGAGTTAGAAGCACTTAAACAAATCCTTATCCGATCACCCAGCCACCAGATCAGCTGATTGACAGGCAGGTTCTGATCATATCAATTCTGTTAGTTGCACTCCTTGTTCCTAATAGCCTGAGTCCCAGTCTGTTTGTGCCATCATACCACCAACTCTTTGTCACACACTGTCATGCCAAACATCAGAGTTGACAAGTGCACAAACATATATCTGGGTTCAGGCTACCTCATTTGCTGAACTAAATATCTTACTCATAGAACTTAAAAAGGCCAAACTGAGGAAGGCCTTAAAAATGGTCAAAGACCCCAGCCAGCCCAGTCATAGACTGTTCTCTCTACTACCGCATGGCAAGCGGTACCGGAGCGCCAAGTCTAGGACAAAAAGGCTTCTCAACAGGTTTTACCCCCAAGCCATAAGACTCCTGAACTAGGTAGTCAAATGACTACCCAGACTATTTGCATTGTGTGGATGAAAGGCGGGTGGGTTTAGAGATCATTAAATATTGTGTGGATGAAGGGTGGGTTGAATAAAGAAAAACAATACCCCCGAAATATCCATAAATGTATAATTCTCGTACAATTTATATCTATTGCCTACATTTAGTGCATAAGCCTAAGCTTTAAGGCCTAACTTTACGCGAACCAAATAGCCTACAATCACATTCGGGAACGTGCAGAAACAGTTCATGTCGATCCACTGAGCCAAAAAGGACGATGCCGGAGATTCATTCAATAAGAGAAAAGATGTGAAATGGAGAGTTGAAAATAAAGAGAAGGGAGTGACAGAAAAGTAACATTTAACCCATCTAAACAGAAGGCTACGGTTCCCTTGACGTGCCATAGGCCTATCTGAAGTCCCCGTCTTGTGACTGTCTAATCTGTATAGCTCCTCAGATCATCACCACATAGCCAGGACTGCTATCATCCTCTTATACTACTTCACCAAATCTTTCCCAAACGTTACTTTTCTGTCCCTCCCTTCTCTTTATTTTCAACTCTCCTTTTCACAGCTTTTCTCTTAAGAGGATGATAGCAGTCCTGGTTATGTGGTGATGATCTGAGGAGCTATACAGAATAGACAGTCACAAGACGGGGACTTCAGATAGGCCTATGGCACGTCAAGGGAACTGTAGCCTTCTGTTTAGATGGGTTAAATGGAAACTGAAATCTGGACACTGTCTATAACCTCTCACATTTTAATATTAACTCCTGCAGAATGAGTATTTCTTGCAGTAAAATGATACACCAAATGTACATTTTGACTTGGGAACAGGAGTGGGGAAATTTGATTTCTTTCTTTTAGCATCTTGAGAGAATGTGAATGTGCAGTTAGCACCTCTACAGACGGTCTTTATCAGCATCATACCAGCTGATGGTATTTCAACCAGAAAATATGGATCCAAGATGAACTGAAATCTGATCAGAAACACGTAGGGTCGTTTTCACAGCTTTCTATTTCCTTACAACCGGTCAAACTGATTTTTCACCGAAAAGCTCTTTTTGTTATTGCATTTTCTACCCGGTCCCTAAACGTGTTTGTTCCGCGAAAGAAGCAGAAATGACAGATTTACTGATGCCAACTAGATTGAGGCATTAAGGCATCATTCTGTTGAGTAAGAGTTTATTTCGTCTTCTAGGGCAACATATAATGACTGAAGAGAATCTGCATGCATCTAATTACAGACTAAGAAATTGCCGACCAAAATGTTGGCGACAAAAATGTTGCCGACCAAAAAAATATATCATATTAATGCACCCCTGTCAAAAAATTATTCTCTGACCGCCTCTGAGTCTCTGACCGATCCACCGTCTCTGACCGATCCACCGTCTCTGACCGCTCCACCGTCTCTGACCGCTCCACCGTCTCTGACCGCTCCACCGTCTCTGACCGATCCACCGTCTCTGACCGATCCACCGTCTCTGACCGATCCACCGTCTCTGACCGCTCCACCGTCTCTGACCGCTCCACCGTCTCTGACCGATCCACCGTCTCTGACCGATCCACCGTCTCTGACCGCTCCACCGTCTCTGACCGCTCCACCGTCTGACCGCTCCACCGTCTGACCGCTCCACCGTCTGACCGCTCCACCGTCTGACCGCTCCACCGTCTCTGACCGCTCCACCGTCTCTGACCGATCCACCGTCTCTGACCGATCCACCGTCTGACCGATCCACCGTCTGACCGATCCACCGTCTCTGACCGATCCACCGTCTCTGACCGATCCACCGTCTCTGACCGATCCACCGTCTGACCGATCCACCGTCTCTGACCGATCCACCGTCTGACCGATCCACCGTCTGACCGATCCACCGTCTCTGACCGCTCCACCGTCTCTGACCGATCCACCGTCTCTGACCGATCCACCGTCTCTGACCGCTCCACCGTCTCTGACCGCTCCACCGTCTCTGACCGATCCACCGTCTCTGACCGATCCACCGTCTCTGACCGATCCACCGTCTCTGACCGCTCCACCGTCTCTGACTGTAGCCTACAGCTCATTTTCTATATTAGTGGATTAGGGTTAGGTCCGGGCCCTGTTCACCGCTTCTGACCAGAACCCTCCGGGCCCTGTTCACCGCTTCTGACCAGAACCCTCCGGGCCCTGTTCACCGCTTCTGACCAGAACCCTCCGGGCCCTGTTCACCGCTTCTGACCAGAACCCTCCGGGCCCTGTTCACCGCTTCTGACCAGAACCCTCCGGGCCCTGTTCACCGCTTCTGACCAGAACCCTCCGGGCCCTGTTCACCGCTTCTGACCAGAACCCTCCGGGCCCTGTTCACCGCTTCTGACCAGAACCCTCCGGGCCCTGTTCACCGCTTCTGACCAGAACCCTCCGGGCCCTGTTCACCGCTTCTGACCAGAACCCTCCGGGCCCTGTTCACCGCTTCTGACCAGAACCCTCCGGGCCCTGTTCACCGCTTCTGACCAGAACCCTCCGGGCCCTGTTCACCGCTTCTGACCAGAACCCTCCGGGCCCTGTTCACCGCTTCTGGGCCTGGGACTGCCAGAGGCATGGCCTGGGACTGCCAGAGGCCTGAGACTGCCAGAGGCCTGGGACTGCCAGAGGCCTGGCCTGGGACTGCCGGAGGCATGGCCTGGGACTGCCAGAGGCCTGGGACTGCCAGAACGTTAACAGCTGTTACTTACTACACACTGCTGTTAGTTCCTGGAGAGCTGTGTATAGATGAGGAGTAGATATCACGAAATCAAACAGTGAAGAATGCTCTTGGTTGGTATCTCATGTCAGAGAGTTTCCCAGGGTATTGTGTAAGACAAATCACCAGGTCAAACTGAGGGGTTAGCTCCCTGCTACAGTATAACAGTCTCAAAACTATTTACATTGTTGTGTGTGTGTGTGTCCCCACCTGGACAGCAGGCCAAAACGATTGGAAATAGGTGTAAATTAGGACTTTGAATAAATGTAACACGTTTTTTTATGTTACATCCATCCCAAGGTGTTTTCATCCTAGGAAATGATCCGTTGAATACGGAAGACAATCAATAACAGGATGAAACTAGAGAAAGGCTACTAACAGCTCAATATCATCGTTTTCAATACCTTAACTTGAGAATATACAGACCCTAATATAAAAGACTATGAGACAAGCCTGGGCATCAGTCTTACCAATACCAGGACAGAGAGACATCTACAGCCCACAACTCTACACTGAAATCTCTCTGCCATTTCTGTCATGGTCAGATGTGGATTACTGTTGTGCCTAGTTGCACAGGTATCAACATAACAATGCCCATACATACATGTCCTCGATCCATTTTAAAATCAGTTAGTCAACAGTTTTAAGGCTGGATATTTTTTATTATTATTTTAAGGCAGTTTTAAGGTTGGATTGTGGGTCTCGTGCTCATTAATCAAACATCCAACAGCCACCTTTCTGACATGGAACCCAAACCGGCTGCGAGTGTGCGCCATCGTGCATAAATGTATTCCCCCCCCCCCCACACCCCACACCAGACGCGATCACGACACGCAGGTTAAAATATCAAAACAAACTGAACAAATTACATTAAATTTGGGGACAGGTCGAATAGCATTAAACATTTATGGAAATTCAGCTAGCTAGCTAATTTGTCTTATTTAGGTAGCTTGCACTTGCTAGCTAATTTGTCCTATTTAGCTAAGTTGCTGGTGCTAGCTAATTTGTCCTATTTAGCTAGCTTGCTGTTGCTAGCTAATTTGTCCTATTTAGCTAGCTTGCTGTTGCTAGCTAATTTGTCCTGTGATATCAAATCAAGTTTATTTTATATAGCCCTTCGTACATCAGCTAATATCTCGAAGTGCTGTACAGAAACCCAGCCTAAAACCCCAAACAGCAAGCAATGCAGGTGTAGAAGCACGGTGGCTAGGAAAAACTCCCTAGAAAGGCCAAAACCTAGGAAGAAACCTAGAGAGGAACCAGGCTATGAGGGGTGGCCAGTCCTCTTCTGGCTGTGCCGGGTGGAGATATAAACATTGAGTTGTTATTTTACCTGAAATGCACAAGGTCCTCTACTCCGACAATTAATCCACACATAAAACGGCCAACCGAATCGTTTCTAGTCATCTCTCCTCTTCCCAGGCCTTTTCTTCTCTTGACTTTATATTGCGATTGGCAACTTTCATAAATTCGGTGCATTACCGCCACCGACCTCGTTCGTCTTTCAGTCACCCACGTGGGTATAACCAATGAGGAGATGGCACGTGGGTACCTGCTTCTATACACCAATGAGGAGATGGGAGAGGCAGGACTTGCAGCGCGATCAGCATCAGAAATAGAACTGACTTCTATTTTAGCCCTTGGCAACGCAGATGCTCGTTGGCGTGTGGGTGCAATAATTAAATAATATAGATTTCTAAATTTATTTTGCGACGCGAGCGGTGTAGTCAGCCTGTTAAGCATCACAGGATCAGAGCTGCAAACAGAGTAATAGATGAAACCTGGGGAATCCCCACACTATGAGCTCATAGACCCCTCCAATTCAACTCTGGTATTCAAAGCCAGTTCCCAATGCACCCCTTCCCCCCAATCGTCCCATCTGGTCAAGAAAGCTCAGAATTCATCAGATTACCCATTAGTTGGACATGGAAATACACAGAATTCATCAGGTTACCCACTAGTTGGACATGGAAATACACAGAATTCATCAGGTTACCCACTAGTTGGACATGGAAATATACAGAATTCATCAGGTTACCCACTAGTTGGACATGGAAATATACAGAATTCATCAGGTTACCTACTAGTTGGACATGGAAATACACAGAATTCATCAGGTTACCCACTAGTTGGACATGGAAATACACAGAATTCATCAGGTTACCCACTAGTTGGACATGTAAATACACAGAATTCATCAGGTTACCCACTAGTTGGACATGGAAATACACAGAATTCATCAGGTTACCCACTAGTTGGACATGGAAATACACAGAATTCATCAGGTTACCCACTAGTTGGACATGTAAATACACAGAATTCATCAGGTTACCCACTAGTTGGACATGGAAATACACAGAATTCATCAGGTTACCCACTAGTTGGACATGGAAATACACAGAATTCATCAGGTTACCCACTAGTTGGACATGGAAATACACAGAATTCATCAGATTACCCATTAGTTGGACATGGAAATACACAGAATTCATCAGATTACCCACTAGTTGGACATGGAAATATACAGAATTCATCAGGTTACCCACTAGTTGGACATGGAAATATACAGAATTCATCAGGTTACCCACTAGTTGGACATGGAAATATACAGAATTCATCAGGTTACCTACTAGTTGGACATGGAAATACACAGAATTCATCAGGTTACCCACTAGTTGGACATGGAAATACACAGAATTCATCAGGTTACCCACTAGTTGGACATGCAAATACACAGAATTCATCAGGTTACCCACTAGTTGGACATGGAAATACACAGAATTCATCAGGTTACCCACTAGTTGGACATGAAAATACACAGAATTCATCAGGTTACCCACTAGTTGGACATGAAAATACACAGAATTCATCAGGTTACCCACTAGTTGGACATGCAAATATACTTTTCTGGACATTTTCTGGACTGATCATCATTCACAAGTACTACATAACCCACTGAATAGACCAAATAAAAGGAGTTTGTTTTAGTTATGTTCCTATAGTTTAGTACTAGTGAACATTTGTTTAGTTGTTTAAATACTTACATAATTAAAGCCTCCCACTCAAAGAAGTTCTCTTCATTTGCAGGGCCTGTCAAGAAATGGAAATGTGATGACATGATACGAGTCTGACTTAGTTGTTTCTGTAGCTACTAGCTAGTTAGGCTACAATCCATGACCCTACAGTAACACTACTGGTTTCTAGTCTAAACATCAACCAGAGATACACTACATGGTCAAAAGTATGTGGACACCCCTTCACATTAGTAGACTCGGCTATTTCAACCACACCCGTTGCCGACAGGTGTATAAAATTTAGCACACAGCCATGCAATCTCCATAGACAAACATTGGCAGTAGAATGGCCTTGGTGAAGAGCTCAGTGAGTAACAAACATGGCACTGTCATAGGATGCCACCTTTCCAACAAGTCAGTTCGTCAACTTTTTGCCCTGCTAGAGCTGCCCCGGTCAACTGTAAGTGATTTTATTGTGAAGTGGAAACGTCTAGGAGCAACAACAGCTCAGCCATGAAGTTGTAGGCCACACAAGCTCACAGAACGGGACCGCTGAAGAGTGGAAAAGACGTGTAAAAAGCGTCTGTCCTCAGTTGCAACACTCACTACCGAGTTCCAAACTGCCTCTGGAAGCAACGTCAGCACAAGAATTGTTCGTCGGGAGCTTCATGAAATGGGTTTCCGTGGCCGAGCAGCCGGCACACAAGATCACCACGCGCAATGCCAAGCGGGGTGTAAAGCCCACTGCCATTGGACTCTAGAGCCGTGAAAACACGTTCTCTGGAGTAATGAATTACGCTTCACCGTCACCTGGCAGTCCGACGGACGAATCTGGGTTTGACCGATGCCAGGAGAACGGTACATACACCAATGCATAGTGCCAACTGTAACGTTTGGTGGGGGAGGAATAATGGTCAGGGGCTGTTTTTCATGGTTCGGGCTAGGCCCCTTAGTTCCAGTGAAGGGAAATCTTAACGCTACAATGACATTGTAGACGATTCTGTGCTTCCAACTTTGTGGCAACAGTTTGGGGAAGGCCCTTTCCTGTTTCAGCATGACAATGCCACTGTGGACAAAGCGAAGTCCATACAGAAATTGTTTGCTGAGATTGGTGTGGAAGAACTTGACTAGCCTGCACAGAGTAGGAATTGAATTGGAAAGACGACTGCGAGTCAGGCGTAATCGCCTAACATCAGTGTCCAACCTCACTAATGCTGTTGTGGCTGTGTTCTACTACCTAAATTGGCACGACCAACCAGTGCTCCCGCACATTGGCTAACTGGGCTATCTGCATTGTGTCCCACCACCCTCTTTTACGCTACTGCAACTCTCTGTTCATCATATATGCATAGTCACTTTAACCATATCTACATGTACATACTACCTCAAAATCAGCCTGACTAACCGGTGTCTGTATGTAGCCTCGCTACTTTTAAAGCCTCACTACTGTAGGCTGTCTTTTTATTTCTTTACTTACCTATTGTTCACCTAACACCTTTTTTGCACTATTTGTTACGTGACGAAAAAACTTTGATTTGACATCCAGTAGAAAGCCTTCCCAGAAGAGTGGAGGCTGTTATAGCAGCAAAGGGGGAACCAACTCGATATTAATGCCCATGATTTTGGAATGAGATGTTCGACGGTGTCCACATACTTTTGGCCATGTAGTGTATGTTAGCTAACTGGTAATAGGCTTATATAATCTCTCACCTGCAACGATCCCCTCGGGTGGGTTTAGAGTCAGCTCTAGGATAGGGGCGAAAGTACACATTACTGTCATGATGCAACGTTAAATATGTAACGTTATTTAAGCGCTAGTCATTTAGATAAGAGGCCACAGACTAGCTACACATTGACACCCAGGAAGGCAAGTAAAAGGGTGACGTGGCAATCAGCTAATTCAAATGTAAAATGTCTGAAACTAGTCTACTGATTCTCCTGAGTTTCACTTTAATGGAAGGCAGGCTAACCGCCAGTTGCAAAACATCTCCATTTGGCTAACGATGCTAGCTAGCTAATGTTAATGACGCTAGCTAGTTAGCAGCCAGTTTATGAGTTAATGTGGCTAGCTAGCTGTCCAATATACTGAAAACTCACGCTTATACTCAGCCATCAGTCTTTTTAACGCAGTACCAGCCATTTGTAAAGAATATAGACTCAAACTCAAAAATAAAAACAGAAAAAAAACAATCACGCCTGTCTTTTGGTTGACAACGCAGCTGCTAACAGCTGATCAACTGCGCATGTCCACACTTCTGGTTTGTAGAAGTAACAAAGAGCTCCCGAGATGCAACAGCGCCACCTGTTGGAAGTACTCCAGGTTTACATATAAACACCGTTGTGTCAGAGAATCGTTGTGTTTGCTAAAAAACATCAGTACATATACTAGCTTGGATTACTATGTACTTTTTATTTGTACAGATGTGTTCTAATTAGTTACTTTTATTTCTTATTCATATATATATATTTTTTTAAACCGCATTGTTGGTTAAGGGCTCGTAAATAAGCATTTCACTTTAAGGTCTACTCTACACCTGTTGTATTTGGTGCATGTGACTAATAAAATGTGATATTGCCTACGATTCCTAATGTGGCCTAGGAAGTTAGCTACAGTCTTTCAGCACTCCACAAAACATGCAAACAAGGAAGCCGAGTACCAGGAAGCTGACTACCAGGTAGTTAAGTACCAAATTATATCCATTGTATACAGTAGTAAATGACAACAAATAATATACAAGTCACTAGAGAACCAGAAGGATCAGAGGACCTTGTGTTACCTCATCACTAGAGAACCAGAAGGATCAGTGGACCTTGTGTTACCTCATCACTAGAGGACCAGAAGGATCAGTGGACCTTGTTACCTAATCACTAGAGAACCAAAAGGATCAGAGGACCTTGTGTTACCTCATCACTAGAGGACCAGAAGGATCAGTGGACCTTGTGTTACCTCATCACTAGAGGACCAGAAGGATCAGTGGACCTTGTTACCTCATCACTAGAGAACCAGAAGGATCAGTGGACCTTGTTACCTCATCACTAGAGAACCAAAAGGATCAGTGGACCTTGTTCCCTCATCACTAGAGAACCAAAAGGATCAGTGGACCTTGTTACCTCATCACTAGAGGACCAGAAGGATCAGTGGACCTTGTTCCCTCATCACTAGAGAACCAGAAGGATCAGTGGACCTTGTTACCTCATCACTAGAGGACCAGAAGGATCAGTGGACCTTGTTCCCTCATCACTAGAGAACCAGAAGGATCAGTGGACCTTGTGTTACCTCATCACTAGAGGACCAGAAGGATCAGTGGACCTTGTTACCTAATCACTAGAGAACCAAAAGGATCAGTGGACCTTGTTACCTCATCACTAGAGAACCAAAAGGATCAGTGGACCTTGTTACCTCATCACTAGAGAACCAAAAGGATCAGTGGACCTTACCAACTTCGAGCTCCAAATCAACACAGTGCAGAATGTGATTGTCTCAATGCAGGTGGAGGAGAAATTAATTTAGTCTGCTTATTGCCAACAGTGAATAAGAAAAATAGAAAGTCAAAAAAGGTTGAAGTCTGGGTGGATTCCCTTTTATTTTGTCATAAAATATCAGTGATGCAGTGGGGAATGGGTAAAATTCTGGAGAAATCCACCAAGTACAGCTCAACTACTCCCCTTCCGTCTGGGTGGAGGGGGATAAACAGAAAGCCGCCTGAAAAGGTAAGTTGCATCCTTCCTCTTCAAGTGACGTTAAAAATAGACCTTAATTCTTTACAGTTTTCAATCATATCACCAAGACATTTCTGTTCACAATACTGTTCATTTAGCATTTGGTCTAGACACAGCCATGCACCATTCAATCGTATGGCCATACAGGGTGAGAAATGAGAAAATGGATCATTTGGCCCATATATTTAGCAAAATGTACTAAAAAAAAAGACAACAAAACTAATATACAAGTCACTAGAGAACCAGAAAGATCAGTGGACCTTGTGTTCCCTCATCACTAGAGGACCTTGTGTTCCCTCATCACTAGAGGACCTTGTGTTCCCTCATCACTAGTGGACCTTGTGTTACCTCATCACTAGTGGACCTTGTGTTACCTCATCACTAGAGGACCTTGTGTTACCTCATCACTAGAGGACCTTGTGTTCCCTCATCACTAGAGGACCTTGTGTTCCCTCATCACTAGTGGACCTTGTGTTACCTCATCACTAGTGGACCTTGTGTTACCTCATCACTAGAGGACCTTGTGTTACCTCATCACTAGAGGACCTTGTGTTACCTCATCACTAGAGGACCTTGTGTTACCTCATCACTAGAGGACCTTGTGTTACCTCATCACTAGAGGACCTTGTGTTACCTCATCACTAGAGGACCTTGTGTTACCTCATCACTAGAGGACCTTGTGTTACCTCATCACTAGAGGACCTTGTGTTACCTCATCACTAGTGGACCTTGTGTTACCTCATCACTAGTGGACCTTGTGTTACCTCATCACTAGTGGACCTTGTGTTACCTCAACCTGTGGTAGATTGAGGCGCATCCCAAATTGCGCCCTATTCACTATATAGTGCACTCCTTTTGACCAGAGCCCTATGGGCCGTGGCACCCTATTCACTATATAGTGCACTACTATTGGTCAAAAAGTAGTGCACTTTAAAGGGAATAGGGTGCCATTAGGGGCAGAGTCTGAATGACAGTTGGATCCCCCCCCCCCCACATCACCTTAGTCCTGTGTGTGAAACAAATACATATTCTCAAAAACAGTTCTAGTTCATCCTCGTTGTGAATATAAACAAGAAATGGATCGGTGGCATGAAAATCCAGCTTGTGATCATGACAAATAGGACCATGGCTACGTCCCAATTCACTACCCCACACTCGTTCACTCAATCTCAGGCATTTAAATGGAATGGTGTGAGGAGTATGGTGGTGGAACCTCCCTTTAGTCATGCTGCACCAATGCAATGCTTTAAAAAGCATGAAGGGGGATTGAACGAGTGGGTAGAGAATGTGAATGTAACCCATTTAACAGTCCGTCTTTCTTAACGCCATGGTTTTCCATTGTAAACAGAACCCTGCCTCCCCTCACAACATTTTAGGGCTTGGGGGGGGGGGGAAGCGGATCGATCAAACAAAAAATATATTTATAACGCTGAACGATTATTTAAAAAAAAAAATGTTTTGAGTGATGCTGCTCTTCAAGTGTATCTGTCCTCAGAGAGGGAGGAGGAGCCTCAGAGAGGGAGGAGGAGCCTCAGAGAGGGAGGAGGAGCCTCAGAGAGGGAGGAGGAGCCTCAGAGAGGGAGGAGCCGCCAGTCTGTTGTTGAAATACATCAATAGTATCCTCATCTTCCATCTCAAGCTGTCAACAGAAATACATGGTCATTACGTCAGCAAAATAGGTCTCTCGTCTTTGGTACATTCATTAGTAACTTAGTTCTTCTGAATCTATTATGAAAGTGAAAGGAAACTGTCACCTACCTGTGCAGGTGTGTCAGTCTCGTTAATCGGCTGTCCGTCAAACCTAAACCTTATCTGTCTAATTGACAAACCCTGAAATAAAGAGGTTATAAAATTAAAATAAAACATTGTCAGGCAAGTTACTGTGATCAGGACTTGCCCTGCAAGGTTGTCCAATCAGTCTCAAAGCTTTACATTGTTTTAGGTGAGCAGAAGATTAAAATCAGATGAATGTAAACTTGAAGGAAAGCCTCACCTGTCTTTCGCAGTATGCCTTCATCAGCTTGCTGAGCGGAGTGTGCCTTTTAATTTTGAATTGGACTACTGACCCATCTTGACCTGCAACTTTTAGGTTGATGTGGTCGTTTTCAGTCTTCACTCCTTCCTGAAACAGAAAGGATGCATTTCAGAGACAATAGTTAAACGTTACATAGCTGATCATATAACATGGTTCATGTCAAGCATTAGGGACTGAGCAAACGTTTAGGATTTGGTTTCATTTAAGCAAAAGTATCTCAACACGCATTGTAACATGTTAGCTAGCTAGTTAAGCCAAATGTCATTTGTGATAGCGGAGGCTAGCGATTCACACTGTTAACGGTTGTTTTGTGTTGTACTTTTATTTTTTACCAGGGAGTAAGTACCATTATCGCTTTTGCAAAGCGCGCCCTGCGTCTAACAAGTTGGCGAACATGGTTGATGAGTTCAGACTGGCGGTGAGCAATATGCTAGCCTGGCGTCAAACATGTGTTTGTGTTTACCTTTTTAGTTAGCAATGTTAGGCATGGCTATCCTAGCTAGCTAGTTAATTCATTGAGTGAAATTGGCCAGCCATCAATGAGGTGGCAGCTCCGGTGGGGGTCAGGCTAACGTTAGCTAGGTCAAAAAGCCGCAAAGAGCAAACGTCGGGCCCTATTCCAATGCGCACAGAAAAGTCACAATGGCGCTGTTTCAATTAAACCATCACTTTACAACAGAAGAGTAGATATGTACTATGGAATAGACTACATCTGGGCATACATATATCAGATAGTTGACTAGCTGGACATTTTCTACACGCAAAACGTTGCACGGCCACAAATCCGCAAATCATCGAACCTTTGTTTTCTCTTTTTACCCGCTCAAATGCGGAATCTGCCATGTAAACACACACAAACTCGACTGGCAAGAATGCAATGAAATATGGAAAATATTAAATCATAGAAACACAACATGGCTTACCTTTGGCTTTTCTTCAGACATTGTGTAGCTAGTTATTGCTCAACGATGTACTAATTTACAGACAGCTAAATATTTGCGCTTTTTCACTTCTCTCAGTCTTCTCCGTTTCGACCAGGAGCGCGCATAATGCTTTAAACTCTAATTGGCTCACGGGGATCACGTGTCTATATTTTCTAGGGACCGTGCACACATGAGCGCGCAAAATCTGTTTTATATGCGCTCCCGAGAATTAGACAAGACCCAGACAAACCTTTTTTTAATCCCCAATTTCGTGATATCCAATTGCGAGTATTGCTGCAACAAGATCTGTAAATCAATTTATGAACTGTGTAAAGATTACAAAAATAAACAGCGCAATAATAAAAATAAAAAATAAAACTAGATTTTTCAAATTGTTTAGAGTGGAGGAAAATCTCTAATATCAAATTGAACATCTTTAATCTAGCATAAAGAATAGTATAACACAAACAGAAATTCATCACAAAACCTTAACTATTTGACAGCTTTTGATACGAAATGGTAGTCACACACACAGTTGCGGTTCTAGCTGGTATGGCTCCCTGGACGAACCCCTTAATTAATAACATAAAAAAATATATACAAAAATAAGACTCAAATATCAAAAAGAAGTAACAAAGACAAATGGAAACAAATCTGTGTTGATTTGGCACTCGAGCATTTGTGGTTTATTTGGTAGCATTTCGCAGTGTGACTGATTTTACTAATTGCATTCGTAACTGTAAAAAGTTAGAGGTGCGCTATTTGATAGATTCCCCGCAACTGTCCCCATGTCGTACTTCTGAGTGGGAGACTTTCCCAGGTAGTGACCTGCCTAGCTCATCAACTAGTATCAGGAAGCCCACTCCGACAAGATTTATTGACCCACTGTCCCACACGGTGACATGCTATCATTGACGTGACGTGAAAATGAGCGATAGAAAACCGATCGCCCAAATGTCACCATTCCCGCGCCGCCCTCGGCAAGATGCCGCCCTGGGCGCCCGCCCATGTCGCCTATACCTAAATCCGTCACCGCACACACAACAAGAACAGGAAAATTAAGGGAACACAGACACTGGAGATGTCAATATTTGATTTCATGAAACACACAGCAATATTAAACAGTCTCTTTAAAATATGTAAATCAGAAGCTCTAACAATGATAGAGAAATATGAACTAATAAAATGTATGACGTAAGCAAGAAAAAAACAGAAATATTATTGAATGTTAGTTGAAATGGTTGACAATTATCTGTCTAAATGGACTGTTCTTAAATCGTTGCATTTTAGGGGAAGAGGAACCCGAAACGTTCGCCCCAACTTTCTTCCAATACATTTTCCTAGGTTTTGGCCTTTCTAGGGAGTTTTTCCTAGCCACCGTGCTTCTACACCTGCATTGCTTGCTGTTTGGGGTTTTAGGCTGGGTGTCTGTACAGCACATCGAGATATTAGCTGATGTACGAAGGGCTATATAAAATAAACTTGATTTGATTTGATTTTCAGAGATGTTTGTCTAAATACCAGGGATCCAGTATTGAAGACAATAACACAAGGAGTGATGCTGGGTTATATTCTGATATCCAAACATTAAAAAACAAAAATGAAATGTTAAAAACCAAATACAGTAACAAAAAAAAAAGGCTACCCATCCACACCACTCAGACCAACTGACTCTCCTAGCCTGGCTACCCACCCAGACAAACTGACTCTCCTAGCCTGGCTACCCACCCAGACAAACTGACTCTCCTAGCCTGGCTAGCCATCCACACCACTCAGACCAACTGACTCTCCTAGCCTGGCTACCCATCCACATCACTCAGACCAACTGACTCCAACTGACTTCAACCTCAGGAGGCTGAAGAAATTCGGCTTGTCACCAAAAGCACTCACAAACTTCTACAGATGCACAATCGAGAGCATCCTGTCGGGCTGTATTACCGCCTGGTACGGCAACTGCTCCGCCCACAACCGTAAGGCTCTCCAGAGGGTAGTGAGGTCTGCAGAACGCATCACCGGTAGCAAACTACCTGCCCTCCAGGACACCTACACCACCCGATGTCACAGGAAGGCCATAAAGATCATCAAGGACAACAACCACCCAAGCCACTTCCTGTTCACCCCGCTATCATCCAGAAGGCGAGGTCAGTACAGGTGCATCAAAGCAGGGACCGAGAGACTGAAAAACAGCTTCTATCTCAAGGCCATCAGACTGTTAAACAGCCACCACTAACATTTAGCGGCCGCTGCCAACATACTGACTCAACTCCAGCCACTTTAAAAATGGGAATTGATGGAAATTATGTAAAAATGTACCACTAGCCACTTTAAACAATGCCACTTAATATAATGTTTACATACCCTACATTACCCATCTCATATGTATATACTGTACTCTATATCATCTACTGCATCTTGCCATCTTTATGTAATACATGTACCACTAGCCACTTTAAACTATGCCACTTTATGTTTACATACCCTACAGTACTCATCTCATATGTATATACCGTACTCTATACCATCTACTGCATCTTGCCTATGCCGTTCTGTACCACCACTCATTCATATATCTTTATGTACATATTCTTTATCCCTTTACACTTGTGTGTGTATAAGGTAGTAGTTGTGGAATTGTTAGGTTAGATTACTTGTTGGTTATTACTGCATTGTCGGAACTAGAAGCACAAGCATTTCGCTACACTCGCATTAACATCTGCTAACCATGTGTATGTGACTAATAAAATTTGATTTGATTTGACTCTCCTAGCCTGGCTACCCATCCACACCACTCAGACCAACTGACTCTCCTAGCCTGGCTACCCATCCACACCACCCAGACCAACTGACTCTCCTTGCCTGACTCTCCTATCCTCCGCCAATCAGGCCTTTTTGGTAGAGAGGCAAGATGGAAGCCACTCATCAGTAAAAGGCAGATGACATTCCGCTTGGAGTTTGCCATCTCTGGAGAAACCTGAAAATAGCTGTGCAGCAATACTCCTCATGTAACCTGAGAGGATCTGCCGCGGAATGAGAGAAACTCCCCAAATACAGAGAAGAATGAGAGAAACTCCCCAAATACAGGTGTGCCAAGCTTGTAGTGTCATACCCAAGAAGACTCAATGCTGTAATCGCTGCCAAAGGTGCTTCAACAAAGTACTGAGTAAAAGGTCTGAATACTTATGTAAATGTGATACATAAAAATCAATACATATATATTCTTCATACTTCTGCACTTTAGATCAAGAAATTATGCTTTCATTATTTCATTATCATACTGTAGCCTCTCTGTAGTGTCTTTTAGGGAGTCCACGGTAGTTTTCAATATCTTATTTTCCATAATTTTGTTACTGTAATTTTTAAAGGCCTCAACCTTACCCAGTAACACAGGTAATAGTTCCAGTTGTTTTAACTGCTCTGTTATGATGGTAAGCAATGCTCTATCTTCTGGAGACAGTTATAAAGACCTCCTCCAATGACTGGCTATAACAGACCCCCTCCTCTAATGACTGGCTACAGCAGACTCCCTCCTCCAATGACTGGCTATAACAGACCCCCTCCTCTAATGACTGGCTACAGCAGACCCCCTCCTCTAATGACTGGCTATAGCAGACCCCCTCCTCTAATGACTGGCTATAGCAGACCCCCTCCTCCAATGACTGGCTATAGCAGACCCCCTCCTCCAATGACTGGCTACAGCAGACCTCCTCCTCCAATGACTGGCTACAGCAGACCCCCTCCTCCAATGACTGGCTACAGCAGACCCCCTCCTCCAATGACTGGCTACAGCAGACCCCCTCCTCCAATGACTGGCTACAGCAGACCCCCTCCTCCAATGACTGGCTATAGCAGACCCCCTCCTCTAATGACTGGCTATAACAGACCCCCTCCTCCAATGACTGGCTACAGCAGACCCCCTCCAATGACTGGCTATAGCAGACCCCCTCCTCCAATGACTGGCTATAGCAGACCCCCTCCTCCAATGACTGGCTATAGCAGACCCCCTCCAATGACTGGCTATAGCAGACCCCCTCCAATGACTGGCTATAGCAGACCCCCTCCAATGACTGGCTATAGCAGACCCCCTCCAATGACTGGCTATAGCAGACCCCCTCTAATGACTGGCTACAGCAGACCCCCTCCAATGACTGGCTACAGCAGACCTCCTCCTCCAATGACTGGCTACAGCAGACCTCCTCCTCCAATGACTGGCTATAGCAGACCTCCTCCTCCAATGACTGGCTATAACAGACCCCCTCCTCCAATGACTGGCTATAGCAGACCTCCTCCTCCAATGACTGGCTACAGCAGACCTCCTCCTCCAATGACTGGCTATAACAGACCCCCTCCTCCAATGACTGGCTACAGCAGACCTCCTCCTCCAATGACTGGCTATAGCAGACCCCCTCCTCTAATGACTGGCTACAGCAGACCCCCTCCTCCAATGACTGGCTACAGCAGACCTCCTCCTCCAATGACTGGCTACAGCAGACCTCCTCCTCCAATGACTGGCTATAGCAGACCCCCTCCTCCAATGACTGGCTATAACAGACCCCCTCCTCCAATGACTGGCTACAGCAGACCCCCTCCTCTAATGACTGGCTACAGCAGACCCCCTCTAATGACTGGCTACAGCAGACCCCCTCTAATGACTGGCTACAGCAGACCCCCTCTAATGACTGGCTACAGCAGACCCCCTCTAATGACTGGCTACAGCAGACCCCCTCTAATGACTGGCTATAGCAGACCCCCTCCTCCAATGACTGGCTATAACAGACCCCCTCCTCTAATGACTGGCTATAGCAGACCTGAATTTAAGATGGCAGCTTCCCTTCAGAGCTCGAGCAGAGGTCTTCCCTTGTTCACGTCGATGTGTCTTTTTATTTTTGAGCATATAAGTTCAAGGTTCTCTATATTATCCAGAATGATTCGCAGTTATCAGCTAATCCTGAATTATGATGTGTGTGTTGTGTGCTGTAAAAACTTGGTAGAGCATGGGTGGAGTAGGCATTGTGGTGCTCATGTGAATTTACTTTCATTTTCGGCTTCAGACTAATTTTTTGAACCTTTTATAATTAACTAGGCAAGTTAGTTAAGAACAAATTCTTATTTACAAATGACGGCCTACCCCGGCCAAACCCGGACGACGCTGGGCCAATTGTGCGCCGCCCTATGGGACTCCCAATCACAGCCGGATGTGATTCAGCCTGGACCAATGCCTACTTCTCACTTAAAACAGTTTTTTGATATACATAATTGGTCTGTGTAGCTTGCTGTTAGCATCATACTAGCTTCCATGTACCTGGAGCTAAAGTCTGCACCGAGATAGTCATAAAAATAAAAAGTAAATAACTACTTTGCTAAGCTGGATACAGTTGTTTGTGAACTGAAGTTTCTTCCACGGCCAATGCCTGTTTTTGGGCTGTGTTGGGCTGTTTTTAGGCTACAGCAGGCGATAAGTGGTTTTTCAGAGAGGTGTACGAGGGGGTTCAGAGAGGTGTACGGGGGTTCAGAGAGGCGTACTGGGGGTTCAGAGAGGTGTACGGGGGGTTCAGAGAGGTGTACGGGGGGTTCAGAGGGGTGTACGGGGGTTCAGAGAGGCGTACTGGGGGTTCAGAGAGGCGTACGGGGGTTCAGAGAGGCGTACGGGGGTTCAGAGAGGCGTACGGGGGGTTCAGAGAGGCGTACGGGGGGTTCAGAGAGGTGTACGGGGGTTCAGAGAGGCGTACTGGGGGTTCAGAGAGGTGTACGGGGGTTCAGAGAGGCGTACTGGGGGTTCAGAGAGGTGTACGGGGGTTCAGAGAGGCGTACGGGGGGTTCAGAGAGGTGTACGGGGGGTTCAGAGAGGTGTACGGGGGGTTCAGAGAGGTGTACGGGGGTTCAGAGAGGTGTAATCATCACACTGTCATGTTGTCACAATGTAATCATCGCACTGTCATGTTACCACAATGTAATCACCACACTGTCATGATACCACAATGTTATCACCACATTGTCATGTTATCACAATGTAATCATCACACTGTCATGATATCGCACTGTCATGATACCACAATGTAATCACCACACTGTCATGTTATCACACTGTCATGATACCACAATGTAATCACCACACTGTCATGATATCACACTGTCATGATACCACAATGTAATCACCACACTGCCATGATATCACAATGTAATCACCCCACTGTCATGATACCACAATGTAATCATTGCACTGTCATGTTACCACAATGTAATCACCACACTGTCATGATACCACAATGTTATCACACTGTCATGATACAATAATATATAGTGCACTGTCATGATACCACAATGTAATCATCACACTGTCATGTTATCACACTGTAATCACCACACTGTCATGATACCACAATGTAATCAACACACTGTCATGATACCACAATGTAATCACCTCACTGTCATGATACCACAATGTAATCACCTCACTGTCATGATACCGCAATGTAATCACACTGTCATGTTATCACAATGTCATGTTGTCACAATGTTATGTTATCATCACCACACTGTCATGATACCACCATGTAATCATCACACTGTCATGTTATCACAATGTAATCATCACACTGTCATGTCATCACCCTGTAATCACAACACTGTCATGATACCGCAATGTAATCACACTGTCATGTTATCACACTATAGCCCGGTTTACTGCATGTGATGTTGATCTTTATTCCAGTTCTCAGCCCAGGGCTTTGTGCAAAGCCAGATAGCCTCCATCTTAGCCTCTGTCACTGTCTTTCACCTTACAAGGCTGGGTGTAGGAGGCTACCTCCATCTTAGCCTCTGTCACTGTCTTTCACCTTACAGGGCTGGGTGTAGGAGGCTACCTCCATCTTAGCCTCTGTCACGGTCTTTCACCTTACAAGGCTGGGTGTAGGAGGTTACCTCCATCTTAGCCTCTGTCACGGTCTTTCACCTTACAAGGCTGGGTGTCGGAGGCTACCTCCATCTTAGCCTCTGTCACGGTCTTTCACCTTACAAGGCTGGGTGTAGGAGGTTACCTCCATCTTAGCCTCTGTCACGGTCTTTCACCTTACAAGGCTGGGTGTAGGAGGTTACCTCCATCTTAGCCTCTGTCACGGTCTTTCACCTTACAGGGCTGGGTGTAGGAGGCTACCTCCATCTTAGCCTCTGTCACGGTCTTTCACCTTACAAGGCTGGGTGTCGGAGGCTACCTCCATCTTAGCCTCTGTCACGGTCTTTCACCTTACAAGGCTGGGTGTAGGAGGCTACCTCCATCTTAGCCTCTGTCACGGTCTTTCACCTTACAAGGCTGGGTGTAGGAGGCTACCTCCATCTTAGCCTCTGTCACGGTCTTTCACCTTACAAGGCTGGGTGTAGGAGGCTACCTCCATCTTAGCCTCTGTCACGGTCTTTCACCTTACAAGGGCTGGGTGTAGGAGGCTACCTCCATCTTAGCCTCTGTCACGGTCTTTCACCTTACAGGGCTGGGTGTAGGAGGCTACCTCCATCTTAGCCTCTGTCACGGTCTTTCACCTTACAAGGCTGGGTGTAGGAGGCTACCTCCATCTTAGCCTCTGTCACGGTATTTCACCTTACAAGGCTGGGTGTAGGAGGCTACCTCCATCTTAGCCTCTGTCACTGTCTTTCACCTTACAAGGCTGGGTGTAGGAGGCTACCTCCATCTTAGCCTCTGTCACGGTCTTTCACCTTACAAGGCTGGGTGTAGGAGGCTACCTCCATCTTAGCCTCTGTCACGGTCTTTCACCTTACAAGGCTGGGTGTAGGAGGCTACCTCCATCTTAGCCTCTGTCACGGTCTTTCACCTTACAAGGCTGGGTGTAGGAGCCTACCTCCATCTGTTACACTGCGCTACACGACTCGCCATGTTTGGCTGGTGAGTCCTTCCTGACCCTCTCTTCCTGACTATTAGAATTACACATAATAAATATCCCAGCCACCCTCCCATGACGACACACAATAGCAGGGACATTCACCTACATTCAACCGCGGGACGATTTTGTTTCTTGAGCGAATGGATGTTCATGGGGCTGGAACATCAATTCTAAATACTTTGTACACTGCAAATTGACCGCAAGAATCCCAAACAGATATAATATTTGACTAAAACATCATCATTTCAAACCTTGCTTACATTTGTTTACAAATCACATATATACACACTGAGTGTACAAAATATTATGAACACCTGGTCTTTCCATGACATAGACTGACCAAGTGACAACTGTGGGGAAGCATTGGAGTCAACATGGGCCAGCATCCCTGTGAAACACTTTCGACACCTTGTAGAGTCCGTGCCCCGACGAATTGAGCCTGTTCCCGAGGGCAAAAGGGGGGTGAAACGGAATATGAGAAGGTGTTCTTAATGTTTTGTCCAGTCAATGTCTCTCTTAGGCGTGGGAATACTTTAGAACAGATATCTAAAACTTTAATCATTTGGAGCTGAGGTGCAGGTGTTTTTTTTAACAGTCGTGTGTCCAACAATTAAAGAAATTATATTTGCTCGTAAAAGTTGGGGTGCCAAATGGGTAACCCTGCTCTATCGCTAGTGACCAACAATACCTCAGTAACAGAAGTACCAGGAAGTACCTTCCTTTCATCAACTCTCTTTCAACAGTTTCAGTCAGAAAACATTTAATTACAAGGACACACCTGGTTTCAAATCAAAATAGCAAATAAAACATTTAAATGAAAAATACCTCAGACTAAATTCTATCACGATGTTCTTCAGAATTAAGCTAAACGTTCTATATTAAACCACTGCCTTTATTGTAAATAAATAATAACCTAAATATAGTAGTAATGGATTATGTATTGGTTATATTTAACTTATAAAATACAAGTGTTATTTCATCAGAGTTAAAAACCTGCTTCTCAGGCACTGGGTAGAAAGGCTTTGGGCACCAGTCTGCTTTTCTGCTCTTCTACTTCTTATGGAATTGTCATTTCAAACATATTTAGCGTCATAATCAGAGTAGGCAAAAGCAGAAACAGATCTGGGACCGGGCTATAGAACAGCAGCCTCTGCCACTAGCATTATAACTGGTTATAACCATCGAGCTATGAACCCTGACATAACCCTGGCTCGGGGACGCCATTCCTGAAAGTGAAAACCTATTACTTACAGTCCAAAGAATAACAACATGGATGGAAGCAGCGAAACCTATTTAAGGCATCAAAATGTAGAGATGTTCAACTCCCTGGTTCTGTGGTTGGTTTGGGATTCAACTCCTATTGCTCATAAAACCTGAGGGGAAAGTCTTTCAACCTTTACTTTAGACAAATAACTTCTTCTCATTGTAAATATATAACGGTATAGTTGGGTGCCCAGACATTAACATATGTTATAATAATAATAATAACACTTGCCAATTATAAAAATAGACACAACAGGAAAGGGGAGCTAGTCACGGGAAGGCTTGACAGTGAGACATTTCTCACTCAATCTGAATCTCAATCCATTGGAAAGGAATTTGAAAACGGTAGAACTTGAATACAAAAGGAAATTATAAATGTGACAACCTGATTGGTTCATACTATTGATAAATTGATGTAAATAATAGCAGAAGGTAACGTGATATCGACTCTGTCGACAGCTATAGAATAGCAATATTTAAAACGGTTGAGGAACGCAGTACAGCCTTTAGCGCTACACATTCTAGAATGTTCTGAATGTTGGCTTGGCGGACCACACTGAGGGACACCGGAGTCGGACGAGTTCTGGAGTAGCTGAATAGCAGCGTGACGTCAGTTATCCAGACATCTGAGTTGAAGAGTACAGTCCTGTCTTCGTGAACTTTTAGTCTTGAAGCTTGTCTTCACGGACCCTGCTGGTTAGCCTTGTAGTGCTAGCCTTTTAGCCTTGTAGTGCTAGCCTTTTAGCCTTGTAGTGCTAGCCTTTTAGCCTTCTGGTCAGGGGCGGTGGTGGGAAGCCAACTGGGCTGTGTTCTGTCTCACATCACCTGATCCAGTTGGTTCCGTCGCTGGACCCAGATCTGACACTGCATCTCTTCTTTACTATCATGTTGATGTAGGCTTTCATGATCTTGATGATCTCTCCAACCTGAAACACCACAGATGAGAGTTTTAACAGCAGGGAAAACAAACAAATGAACGATGCACACTGAACAGATACTTAGATAAGTATCATAACAGCCAAGGCTTTTGTTGGTTGACGTTCTGAAATGCTAGCCTGGGGTGCCAGTCAGTTTGTGTTATCATGTCAATTCCCTGTCACTCATTGTCATGCCAAACATGTCTGTTGACACTAAACAGACCAGGCTACTGGTCATTTATAAATCTGGTGTTATAAACAGACCTGGGACCAGGCTACTGGTCATTTATAATCTGGTGTTATAAACAGACCTGGGACCAGGCTACTGGTCATTTATAATCTGGTGTTATAAACAGACCCGGGACCAGGCTACTGGTCATTTATAATCTGGTGTTATAAACAGACCCGGGACCAGGCTACTGGTCATTTATAATCTGGTGTTATAAACAGACCCGGGACCAGGCTACTGGTCATTTATAATCTGGTGTTATAAACAGACCCGGGACCAGGCTACTGGTCATTTATAATCTGGTGTTATAAACAGACCTGGGACCAGGCTACTGGTCATTTATAATCTGGTGTTATAAACAGACCAGGCTACTGGTCATTTATAATCTGGTGTTATAAACAGACCAGGCTACTACTGGTCATTTATAATCTGGTGTTATAAACAGACCTGGGACCAGGCTACTACTGGTCATTTATAATCTGGTGTTATAAACAGACCTGGGACCAGGCTACTGGTCATTTATAATCTGGTGTTATAAACAGACCTGGGACCAGGCTACTGGTTATTTATAATCTGGTGTTATAAACAGACCTGGGACCAGGCTACTGGTTATTTATAATCTGGTGTTATAAACAGACCTGGGACCAGGCTACTGGTCATTTATAATCTGGTGTTATAAACAGACCCGGGACCAGGCTACTGGTCATTTATAATCTAGTGTTATAAACAGATCTGGTCATTTATAAATCTGGTGTTATAAACAGATCTGGGACCAGGCTACTGGTCATTTATAATCTGGTGTAATAAACAGACCTGGGACCAGGCTACTACTTCTATAATGTTGTATTATGGTGTAATAAACAGACCTGGGACCAGGCTACTACTTCTATAATGTTGTATTATGGTGTTATAAACAGACCTGGGACCAGGCTACTACTTCTATAATGTTGTATTATGGTGTAATAAACAGACCTGGGACCAGGCTACTACTTCTATAATGTTGTATTATGGTGTTATAAACAGACCTGGGACCAGGCTACTACCTCTATAATGTTGTATTATGGTGTAATAAACAGACCTGGGACCAGGCTACTACTTCTATAATGTTGTATTATGGTGTAATAAACAGACCTGGGACCAGGCTACTACTTCTATAATGTTGTATTATGGTGTTATAAACAGACCTGGGACCAGGCTACTACTTCTATAATGTTGTATTATGGTGTAATAAACAGACCTGGGACCAGGCTACTACTTCTATAATGTTGTATTATGGTGTTATAAACAGACCTGGGACCAGGCTACTACCTCTATAATGTTGTATTATGGTGTAATAAACAGACCTGGGACCAGGCTACTACTTCTATAATGTTGTATTATGGTGTAATAAACAGACCTGGGACCAGGCTACTACTTCTATAATGTTGTATTATGGTGTTATAAACAGACCTGGGACCAGGCTACTACTTCTATAATGTTGTATTATGGTGTAATAAACAGACCTGGGACCAGGCTACTACTTCTATAATGTTGTATTATGGTGTTATAAACAGACCTGGGACCAGGCTACTACTTCTATAATGTTGTATTATGGTGTAATAAACAGACCTGGGACCAGGCTACTACTTCTATAATGTTGTATTATGGTGTTATAAACAGACCTGGGACCAGGCTACTACTTCTATAATGTTGTATTATGGTGTAATAAACAGACCCGGGACCAGGCTACTACTTCTATAATGTTGTATTATGGTGTAATAAACAGACCCGGGACCAGGCTACTACTTCTATAATGTTGTATTATGGTGTAATAAACAGACCCGGGACCAGGCTACTACTTCTATAATGTTGTATTATGGTGTAATAAACAGACCCGGGACCAGGCTACTACTTCTATAATGTTGTATTATGGTGTAATAAACAGACCTGGGACCAGGCTACTACTTCTATAATGTTGTATTATGGTGTAATAAACAGACCTGGGACCAGGCTACTACTTCTATAATGTTGTATTATGGTGTAATAAACAGACCTGGGACCAGGCTACTACTTCTATAATGTTGTATTATGGTGTAATAAACAGACCTGGGACCAGGCTACTACCTCTATAATGTTGTATTATGGTGTAATAAACAGACCTGGGACCAGGCTACTACCTCTATAATGTTGTATTATGGTGTAATAAACAGACCTGGGACCAGGCTACTACTTCTATAATGTTGTATTATGGTGTTATAAACAGACCTGGGACCAGGCTACTACCTCTATAATGTTGTATTATGGTGTAATAAACAGACCTGGGACCAGGCTACTACCTCTATAATGTTGTATTATGGTGTAATAAACAGACCTGGGACCAGGCTACTACCTCTATAATGTTGTATTATGGTGTAATAAACAGACCTGGGACCAGGCTACTACCTCTATAATGTTGTATTATGGTGTAATAAACAGACCTGGGACCAGGCTACTACCTCTATAATGTTGTATTATGGTGTAATAAACAGACCTGGGACCAGGCTACTACTTCTATAATGGTGTATTATGGTGTAATAAACAGACCTGGGACCAGGCTACTACCTCTATAATGGTGTATTATGGTGTAATAAACAGACCTGGGACCAGGCTACTACCTCTATAATGGTGTATTATGGTGTAATAAACAGACCTGGGACCAGGCTACTACCTCTATAATGGTGTATTATGGTGTAATAAACAGACCTGGGACCAGGCTACTACCTCTATAATGTTGTATTATGGTGTAATAAACAGACCTGGGACCAGGCTACTACCTCTATAATGTTGTATTATGGTGTAATAAACAGACCTGGGACCAGGCTACTACTTCTATAATGGTGTATTATGGTGTAATAAACAGACCTGGGACCAGGCTACTACTTCTATAATGTTGTATTATGGTGTAATAAACAGACCTGGGACCAGGCTACTACCTCTATAATGGTGTATTATGGTGTAATAAACAGACCTGGGACCAGGCTACTACCTCTATAATGTTGTATTATGGTGTAATAAACAGACCTGGGACCAGGCTACTACCTCTATAATGTTGTATTATGGTGTAATAAACAGACCTGGGACCAGGCTACTACCTCTATAATGTTGTATTATGGTGTAATAAACAGACCTGGGACCAGGCTACTACTTCTATAATGGTGTATTATGGTGTAATAAACAGACCTGGGACCAGGCTACTACCTCTATAATGGTGTATTATGGTGTAATAAACAGACCTGGGACCAGGCTACTACCTCTATAATGGTGTATTATGGTGTAATAAACAGACCTGGGACCAGGCTACTACCTCTATAATGTTGTATTATGGTGTAATAAACAGACCTGGGACCAGGCTACTACCTCTATAATGTTGTATTATGGTGTAATAAACAGACCTGGGACCAGGCTACTACTTCTATAATGGTGTATTATGGTGTAATAAACAGACCTGGGACCAGGCTACTACTTCTATAATGGTGTATTATGGTGTAATAAACAGACCTGGGACCAGGCTACTACTTCTATAATGTTGTATTATGGTGTAATAAACAGACCTGGGACCAGGCTACTACCTCTATAATGGTGTATTATGGTGTAATAAACAGACCTGGGACCAGGCTACTACCTCTATAATGTTGTATTATGGTGTAATAAACAGACCTGGGACCAGGCTACTACCTCTATAATGTTGTATTATGGTGTAATAAACAGACCTGGGACCAGGCTACTACTTCTATAATGGTGTATTATGGTGTAATAAACAGACCTGGGACCAGGCTACTACTTCTATAATGGTGTATTATGGTGTAATAAACAGACCTGGGACCAGGCTACTACTTCTATAATGTTGTATTATGGTGTAATAAACAGACCTGGGACCAGGCTACTACTTCTATAATGTTGTATTATGGTGTTATAAACAGACCTGGGACCAGGCTACTACTTCTATAATGGTGTATTATGGTGTAATAAACAGACCTGGGACCAGGCTACTACCTCTATAATGTTGTATTATGGTGTAATAAACAGACCTGGGACCAGGCTACTACCTCTATAATGGTGTATTATGGTGTAATAAACAGACCTGGGACCAGGCTACTACTTCTATAATGGTGTATTATGGTGTAATAAACAGACCTGGGACCAGGCTACTACTTCTATAATGGTGTATTATGGTGTAATAAACAGACCTGGGACCAGGCTACTACTTCTATAATGGTGTATTATGGTGTAATAAACAGACCTGGGACCAGGCTACTACCTCTATAATGGTGTATTATGGTGTAATACTGTACCAGAGGTGTCTCAAAGAACATCTCTCTGTCGTCCACTGTGATCTTATAGGTCGTGGCCTGGGGAGCTCCGAAGAAGATGATGTGTTCGTAGGGGAACGTCTCTAGAGGTTTGGGCTCTCCTCTCTTGTAGACCGACACGTTCTCTGCACTCACACTCAGCCACAGGTCGTGAGGAAAGCCTCCCTCTTTACACTGAGGAACCAGAGAGAGAGAGACATACACAGACAGGTCAGATAACAAGTATGATCAAATACATTTACAAAGTCAGGCGATGGAAACCAGCAACCTATTTCCATTCATTTGTCTTCTTTTTCCCTTCTGCCCGTTACACCTCCCCTTCTGCCCGTTACACCTCCCCTTCTGCCCGTCACACCTCCCCTTCTGCCCGTCACACCTCCCCTTCTGCCCGTCACACCTCCCCTTCTGCCCGTCACACCTCCCCTCCTGCCCGTCACACCTCCCCTCCTGCCCGTCACCTCCCCTCCTGCCCGTCACACCTCCCCTCCTGCCCGTCACACCTCCCCTCCTGCCCGTCACACCTCCCCTCCTGCCCGTCACACCTCCCCTCCTGCCCGTTACACCTCCCCTCCTGCCCGTTACACCTCCCCTACTGCCCGTCACACCTCCCCTCCTGCCCGTCACACCTCCCCTCCTGCCCGTCATCTCCCCTTCTGCCCGTCACCTCCCCTCCTGCCCGTTACCTCCCCTTCTGCCCGTTACCTCCCCTTCTGCCCGTTACCTCCCCTTCTGCCCGTTACCATCCCCTTCTGCCCGTTACCATCCCCTTCTGCCCGTTACCATCCCCTTCTGCCCGTTACCTCCCCTTCTGCCCGTTACCATCCCCTTCTGCCCGTTACCATCCCCTTCTGCCCGTTACCATCCCCTTCTGCCCGTTACCTCCCCTCCTGCCCGTTACCTCCCCTCCTGCCCGTTACCATCCCCTCCTGCCCGTTACCATCCCCTCCTGCCCGTTACCATCCCCTCCTGCCCGTTACCATCCCCTTCTGCCCGTTTTCTCCCCTCCTGCCCGTTTTCTCCCCTCCTGCCCGTTACCTCCCCTTCTGCCCGTTACCATCCCCTTCTGCCCGTTACCTCCCCTTCTGCCCGTTACCTCCCCTCCTGCCCGTTACCATCCCCTTCTGCCCGTTACCATCCCCTTCTGCCCGTTACCTCCCCTTCTGCCCGTTACCATCCCCTTCTGCCCGTTACCATCCCCTTCTGCCCGTTACCATCCCCTTCTGCCCGTTACCTCCCCTACTGCCCGTTTACTCCCCTCCTGCCCGTTACCTCCCCTTCTGCCCGTTACCTCCCCTTCTGCCCGTTACCTCCCCTTCTGCCCGTTACCATCCCCTTCTGCCCGTTACCATCCCCTTCTGCCCGTTACCTCCCCTTCTGCCCGTTACCCTCCCCTTCTGCCCGTTACCCTCCCCTTCTGCCCGTTACCATCCCCTTCTGCCCGTTACCATCCCCTTCTGCCCGTTACCATCCCCTTCTGCCCGTTACCTCCCCTCCTGCCCGTTACCCTCCCCTTCTGCCCGTTACCCTCCCCTTCTGCCCGTTACCCTCCCCTTCTGCCCGTTACCCTCCCCTTCTGCCCGTTACCATCCCCTTCTGCCCGTTACCTCCCCTTCTGCCCGTTACCATCCCCTTCTGCCCGTTACCATCCCCTTCTGCCCGTTACCCTCCCCTTCTGCCCGTTACCTCCCCTTCTGCCCGTTACCTCCCCTCCTGCCCGTTACCATCCCCTTCTGCCCGTTACCCTCCCCTTCTGCCCGTTACCTCCCCTTCTGCCCGTTACACCTCCCCTTCTGCCCGTTACACCTCCCCTTCTGCCCGTTACACCTCCCCTTCTGCCCGTTACACCTCCCCTTCTGCCCGTTACCTCCCCTTCTGCCCGTTACCTCCCCTTCTGCCCGTTACCTCCCCTTCTGCCCGTTACCTCCCCTTCTGCCCGTTACCATCCCCTTCTGCCCGTTACCATCCCCTTCTGCCCGTTACACCTCCCCTTCTGCCAGTTACACCTCCCCTTCTGCCAGTTACACCTCCCCTTCTGCCCGTTACCTCCCCTTCTGCCCGTTACCATCCCCTTCTGCCCGTTACCATCCCCTTCTGCCCGTTACACCTCCCCTTCTGCCCGTTACACCTCCCCTTCTGCCCGTTACCCTCCCCTTCTGCCCGTTACCCTCCCCTTCTGCCCGTTACCATCCCCTTCTGCCCGTTACCTCCCCTTCTGCCCGTTACACCTCCCCTTCTGCCCGCTACACCTCCCCTTCTGCCCGTTACACCTCCCCTTCTGCCCGTTACACCTCCCCTTCTGCCCGTTACCATCCCCTTCTGCCCGTTACCATCCCCTTCTGCCCGTTACCATCCCCTTCTGCCCGTTACCTCCCCTTCTGCCCGTTACCTCCCCTTCTGCCCGTTACCTCCCCTTCTGCCCGTTACCTTCCCTTCTGCCCGTTACCCTCCCCTTCTGCCCGTTACCATCCCCTTCTGCCCGTTACCTCCCCTTCTGCCCGTTACACCTCCCCTTCTGCCCGTTACACCTCCCCTTCTGCCCGTTACCTCCCCTTCTGCCCGTTACCTCCCCTTCTGCCCGTTACCATCCCCTTCTGCCCGTTACCATCCCCTTCTGCCCGTTACCATCCCCTTCTGCCCGTTACACCTCCCCTTCTGCCCGTTACACCTCCCCTTCTGCCCGTTACCTCCCCTTCTGCCCGTTACCTCCCCTTCTGCCCGTTACCATCCCCTTCTGCCCGTTACCATCCCCTTCTGCCCGTTACCATCCCCTTCTGCCCGTTACCTCCCCTTCTGCCCGTTCCCTCCCCTTCTGCCCGTTACCCTCCCCTTCTGCCCGTTACCATCCCCTTCTGCCCGTTACCATCCCCTTCTGCCCGTTACCTCCCCTTCTGCCCGTTACCTCCCCTTCTGCCCGTTACCTCCCCTTCTGCCCGTCACACCTCCCCTTCTGCCCGTCACACATCCCCTTCTGCCCGTTACCTCCCCTTCTGCCCGTTACCTCCCCTTCTGCCCGTCACACCTCCCCTTCTGCCCGTCACACCTCCCCTTCTGCCCGTCACACCTCCCCTTCTGCCCGTTACCATCCCCTTCTGCCCGTTACCTCCCCTTCTGCCCGTTACCATCCCCTTCTGCCCGTTACCATCCCCTTCTGCCCGTTACCTCCCCTTCTGCCCGTTACCATCCCCTTCTGCCCGTTACCATCCCCTTCTGCCCGTTACCATCCCCTTCTGCCCGTTACCATCCCCTTCTGCCCGTTACCATCCCCTTCTGCCCGTTACCATCCCCTTCTGCCCGTTACCATCCCCTTCTGCCCGTTACCATCCCCTTCTGCCCGTTACCATCCCCTTCTGCCCGTTACCATCCCCTTCTGCCCGTTACCATCCCTTCTGCCCGTTACCATCCCTTCTCTGAATCCACTGATTCGGTCACTCATCTGTAGAATGTTTTTGTATTTCCCCTGTATGCTTAAATTCAGTTTGTTCAGTTTCCTTGTCTGTTACAACTGTAAGGTGACACATTTTCTTTTCATAACAAAGAAAGTCTTTAAAAACATATTTATTTTTTTACATCCATTGTGAATGACAACAGTTGGTCTCTCAATGTGAAAAATGTTTCCAACATTCCCCCTCGATACCCACCAAGCTGTTGGTGTACAAATGTGTCCAAATGGCAGAGGGAGCCACATTTCTAACTAGCCTGCAGAGGCCTGACCGCCGTGCCACCATAGATGGAGCCCCATCTGTGCAAAAGCCCACTATTTAATCCCATGGATCGGGGATTTCAGGAAAAAGCATTAGGAGCACGCCCCTATCCACATCGACGAGACCGCAGTAGGAGAAGGTGAAAAGCTTAATGTTCCTCGGAGTACACATCACTGACATCTGAAATGGCCCACACACACAGACAGTGTGGTGAAGAACGCGCAACATCGGCTTGTCACCTAAAACCCTCACAAACTTTTATAAATGCACATATGAGAGCATCCTGTCGGGCTGTAACACCGCCTGGTACGGCAACTGCACCGCCCGCCACCGCAGGGCTCTGCAGCTTGATGTCCACCCCCTGGACAGGACGCTAGTCTGTGTTGTCATGTAGTTACCTCTACGTCGAACAGTGTGGACCCATATCCGGGCCACTCCTTGATGATGTTCATGTATTTGAGCATGGCAGTGTGCTGGTCCAGTCCCTGAAGTCTGGACCACTTCTCTACGATGGAGGTTCTGGTGGCTGAGGTCTCCTCCTTCACCCACATCTCCAGCATCTAAAAAAGAACAATACTTTATTAGTACCTTCCTCAAGGGCTAGGCAACCTAGCCTCCTCTAACCGCTAGGCTACCTGTTCCTCCTCTAACCGCTAGGCTACCTGTTCCTCCTCTAACCGCTAGGCTACCTGTTCCTCCTCTAACCGCTAGGCTACCTGTTCCTCCTCTAACCGCTAGGCTACCTGTTCCTCCTCTAACCGCTAGGCTACCTGTTCCTCCTCTAACCGCTAGGCTACCTGTTCCTCCTCTAACCGCTAGGCTACCTGTTCCTCCTCTAACCGCTAGGCTACCTGTTCCTCCTCCATCTTCTGTTTCTTCATGGAGCCCGTCTTCAGCCCGCTGCGGCGCAGGGTCCCGTCCAGGAAGCTGGTCCGCCTCCGCTCAAGGGTTTGGCCCACAGGCCCCGCCGCGCCCACCTACACAAAACAACCCCACTTTGTTAGTCCAACAATATAAAACAATCCCACTTTGTTAGTCCACCTATACAACCCCACGTTGCTAGCACCACCCCCTGGATAGAGTGTAACTAACCTAAATTCAGTGGGATTTGTCCCCAGCAAAGACAACATACAGCAACATACATATGCATACATCAGAGATACATACAGTGCAATCAGAAAGTATTCAGACCCCTTTACTTTGTCCACATTTTGTTACATTACAGCCTTATTATAAAATCTATTAAATATTCCCCCCCCCCTCATCAATCTACACACAATACCCCATAATGACAAAGTGAAAACAGGTTTTTAGGGCTTACGAAAAATATATAAGTACCTTGGTGAAATGCAGGATGCGTGCGCGTAGCCTGCCTACAGGGTAGACGTTGTCCAGAGACCAGCTGCCCCGGGCCTTGTCCCCGTGGAGGAACTGGAGCCTGAGAGCAGCCAGGTGCTGCAGGGTGTCTTCTGGGGCCGGGAAATGACCGTTGGTCAGAGACTCATGGGCCTGGAGGAGACAAGTATATTTTATTTATTTTTTAATTTCACCTTTATTTAAACAGGTATTTATATATATATATAACCTTAACCCTTTATTTAACCAGGTAGGACAGTTGAGAACAAGTTCTCATTTACAACTGCGACCTGGCCAAGATAAAGCAAAGCAGTGTGACAAAAACAACAACACAGAGTTACACATGGAATAAACAAACATACAGTCAATATCACAATAGAAAAATCTGTATAAAGTGTGTTGCAAATTAAGTAAGGAGGTAAGGCAATAAATAGGCTATAGTGGCGAAGTAATTACAATTTAGCAGTTTACACTGGAGTGATAGATGTGCAGATGAGGATGTGCAAGTAGAGATACTGGGGTGCAAAAGAGCAGAAAAACAAAAACGAATATGGGGATGAGGTAGGTAGTTGGTTGGATGGGCTATTTACAGATGGGCTGTGTACAGCTGCAGCGATCAGTAAGCTGCTCTGACAGCTGACGCTTAAAGTTAGTGAGGGAGATATAAGTCTCCAACTTCAGTGATTTTTGCAATTCATTGCAGTCATTGGTATCAGAGAACTGGAAGGAAAGGCGGCCAAAGGAAGCGTGAAATATACCTGCTGGAGCGCGTGCTATGGGTGGGTGTTGCTATGGTGACCGGTGAGCTGAGATAAGGCGGAGCTTTACCTAGCAAAGACTTATAGATGACCTGGAGCCAGTGCGTTTGGTGACGAATATGTAGCGAGGACCAGCCAACGAGAGCATACAGGTCGCAGTTGTGGGTAATATATGGGGTGTCAAGGATCGGTAGTCAAGGATCGGTAGGATAGTCAGTTTTACGAGGGTATGTTTGGCAGCATGAGTGAAGGAGGCTTTGTTGCGAAATAGGAAGCCGATTCTAGATTACATTTTGGATTGGAGATGATTAATGTGAGTCTGGAAGGAGAGTTTACAGTCTAACCAGACACCTAGGTATTTGTAGTTGTCCACATATTCTAAGTCAGAACCGTCCAGAGTAGTGATGCTAGTAGCATGTAGCAATCTTAACACTAAAGAGACAGAAGGTCAGTGAATTGATACAGCTATTCTGGCTAAAGGTTTCTATGGGAATGGGGCGCTTGCTTAAGCCTTCCAAAAAAGAGGGAAGAGGACAGAGAAATTGCAAGAAGATGGATTGCAAACTAAGATGGTTTGCAACAAGTCAATGAATTACAATGGAAAAGACTCGACATTGTAAAGCACGACATTGTAAGACACTTTTCTACTCGGGTGCTTCCTAATAATAGTAGACCAAAATGGTAGTAACTGACCTGTTCGAACATGAAGGCGAACTCCACCCCTTCCTTGGGCACGCTCTCTACATCCAGGAAACAGTAGAGTTTGAAGTAGAGCTTCCACTGTCCCTCCTCCTCCACCTCCTCACTGCCTGACAGCCTGGAAATCAATCAGTGAATCAGCCAATCAACCAAAACCAATCAGTCAAGCAATCACTCAATCAACCAAATCAATTTCAGACCCTCGTTTTAGCAGAAATATAGTAATAATATCAGAGAGGATTGTGGGTCATGTAGATTGGTCCCAGATCTGTTTGTGCTGTCTTGCTAACTTTTCCCTATGTTCAACAAGCTTTCTCAGTGTTCAACAAGCTTTCTCCGTGTTCAACAAGCTTTCTCCACCCTTAACCCTGTTCTGAACACCTCCAAAACAAAGGTCATGTGGTTTGGTAAGAAGAATGCCCCTCTCCCCACTGATGTGATTACTACCTCTGAGGGTTTAAAACTTGAGGTAGTCACCTCATGCAGGTACTTGGGAGTATGGCTAGACAGTACACTGTCCTTCTCTCAGCACATATCAAAGCTGCAGGCTCAAGTTACATCTAGACTTGGTTTCCTCTATCGTAATCGCTCCTCTTTCTACCAAACTAACCCTGATTCAGATGACCATCCTACCCATGCTAGATTATGGAGAAGTAATTTATAGATCGTCAGGTAAGGGTGCTCCCGAGCGGCTAGATGTTCTTTACCATCCGACTGTCAGATTTACCACCAATGCTCCTTACAGGACACATCACTGCACTCTATACTCTGTAAACTGGTCATCTCTGTATACCCGTCGCAATACCCACTGGTTGATGCTTATTTATAAAACCCTCTTAGGCCTCACTCCCCCTATCTGAGATATCTACTGCAGCCCTCATCCTCCACATACAACACCCGTTCTGCCAGTCACATTCTGTTAAAGGTCCCCAAAGCACACACCTCCCTGAGTCGCTCCTCTTTTCAGTTCACTGCAGCTAGCGACTGGAACGAGCTGCAACAAACACTCAAACTGGACAGTTTTATCTCAATCTCTTATTCAAAGACTCAATCATGGACACTCTGACTGACAGTTGTGGCTGCTTTGTGTGATGTATTGTTGTCTCTACCTTCTTGCCCTTTGTGCTGTTGTCTGTGCCCAATAATGTTTGTACCACGTTTTGTGCTGCAACCATGTGTTGCTACCATGTTGTTGTCATGTTGTGTTGCTACCATGTTGTTGTCATGTTGTGTTGCTACCATGTTGTTGTCATGTTGTGTTGCTACCATGTTGTTGTCATGTGTTGCTACCATGTTGTTGTCATGTTGTGTTGCTACCATGTTGTTGTCATGTTGTGTTGCTACCATGTTGTTGTCATGTTGTGTTGCTACCATGTTGTTGTCATGTTGTGTTGCTACCATGTTGTTGTCATGTTGTGTTGCTACCATGTTGTTGTCATGTTGTGTTGCTACGATGCTGTGTTGTCATGTTGTGTTGCTACCATGTTGTTGTCATGTTGTGTTGCTACCATGTTGTTGTCATGTTGTGTTGCTACCATGTTGTTGTCATGTGTTGCTGCCTTGCTATGTTGTCGTCTTAGGTCTCTCTTGTCGTGATGTGTGTTTTGTCCTATATTTTTAATCCCAGCCCCCGTCCACGCAGGAGGCCTTTTTCCTATTGGTAGGCCGTCATTGTAATTTAGCATTTGTTCTTAACTGACTTGCCGAGGTTAAAGGTTAAATCAAAATAAATCAAACTGTCAATGGCCATAGGGATTGAAAAACCAGCACAAACAGATCAGCGACCAGGCTAATCTCTGTGCATCTCTCTCTCTCTCCAGTTGAACTCTCACCTCTCAAACAGATCAAGGACCAGGCTAATCTCTGTGCATCTCTCTCTCTCTCTCTCCAGTTGAACTCTCACCTCTCAAACAGATCAGGGACCAGGCTAATCTCTGTGCATCTCTCTCTCTCCCCAGTTCAACTCTCATCTCTCAAACAGATCAGGAACCAGGCTAATCTCTGTGCATCTCTCTCTCCAGTTGAACTCTCACCTCTCAAACTTGGCGAGTACGTCCGTAACGATGACTCTGCTCTCCACAGCCCGGTCTGTTGTGTTGTTGTGTTCAAACAGGGCAAACATGTTTCTACTGTCCTCCATGGCCAGGCCTCGGATCAACTTCTCCACCACCTGGGGACAGGCAGGACAGAGGGACATTAACACATCTGACTAAATCTAACCACCTGGACATAGGCAGGACGGAGGGACATTAACACAGCCTGGAGAAAATGGATGTACCAATGAAGGATTGCCCCAGGCAGAAATTACTGTTATTTTTACAGCTGCTACTCATTGTGGATAACATATTTTTTTTACCTCTCCAGCGGTGGTGTGTGAGCTGATGTAAAACCTTAGACTGTTTAGATGTGGGACAGAGCATCGTATGTAGAAGACACCCCATAGAGGGATATAGAGCATCGTATGTAGAGGACACCCCATAGAGGGATATAGAGCATCGTATGTAGAGGACACCCCATAGAGGGACATTGAGCATCGTATGTAGAGGACACCCCATAGAGGGATATAGAGGACACCCCATAGAGGGACATAGAGGGACATTGAGCATCGTATGTAGAGGACACCCCATAGAGGGACATTGAGCATCGTATGTAGAGGACACCCCATAGAGGGACATTGAGCATCGTATGTAGAGGACACCCCATAGAGGGACATAGAGGGACATTGAGCATCGTATGTAGAGGACACCCCATAGAGGGACATTGAGCATCGTATGTAGAGGACACCCCATAGAGGGACATTGAGCATCGTATGTAGAGGACACCCCATAGAGGGACATTTTTATTTATTTTTTATTTATTTATTTATTTAACCTTTATTTAACCAGGTAGGCAAATTGAGAACACGTTCTCATTTACAATTGCGACCTGGCCAAGATAAAGCAAAGCAGTTCGACACATACAACAACACATAGTTACACATGGAGTAAAACAAACATATAGTCAATGATACAGTGAAAAAAAATAAGTCTATATACAATGTGAGCAAGTGAGGTGAGATAAGGGAGGTGAAGGCAAACAAATATATGTATAAATAAATAAAAATATAAAAAGGCCATGGTGGCGAAGTAAATACAACACAGCAAGTAAAATAAAAACTAAAAACACTGGGATGGTTGGTTTGCAGTGGAAGAAAGCGCAAAGTAGAGACAGAAATAATGGGGTGCAAAGGAGCAAAATAAATAAATAAATACAGTAGGTAAAGAGGTAGTTGTTTGGGCTAAATTATAGATGGGCTATGTACAGGTGCAGTAATCTATGAGCTGCTCTGACAGCTGGTGCTTAAAGCTAGTGAGGGAGATAAGTGTTTCCAGTTTCAGAGATTTTTGTAGTTCGTTCCAGTCATTGGCAGCAGAGAACTGGAAGGAGAGGCGGCCAAAGGAAGAATTGGTTTTGGGGGTGACCAGAGAGATAAACCTGCTGGAGCGCGTGCTACAGGTAGGTGTTGCTATGGTGACCAGCGAGCTGAGATAAGGGGGGACTTTACCTAGCAGGGTCTTGTAGATGACCTGGAACCAGTGGGTTTGGCGACGAGTATGAAGCGAGGGCCAGCCAACGAGAGTGTACAGGTCGCAGTGGTGGGTAGTATATGGGGCTTTGGTGACAAAACGGATGGCACTGTGATAGACTGCATCCAATTTATTGAGTAGGGTTTTGGAGGCTATTTTGTAAATGACATCACCGAAGTCGAGGATTGGTAGGATGGTCAGTTTTACAAGGGTATGTTTGGCAGCATGAGTGAAGGATGCTTTGTTGCGGAATAGGAAGCCAATTCTAGATTTAACTTTGGATTGGAGATGTTTGATGTGAGTCTGGAAGGAGAGTTTACAGTCTAACCAGACACCTAGGTATTTGTAGTTGTCCACATATTCTAAGTCAGAGCCGTCCAGAGTAGTGATGTTGGACAGGCGGGCAGGTGCAGGCAGCGATCGGTTGAAGAGCATGCATTTAGTTTTACTTGTATTTAAGAGCAATTGGAGGCCACGGAAGGAGAGTTGTATGGCATTGAAGCTCGCCTGGAGGGTTGTTAACACAGTGTCAAAAGAAGGGCCAGAAGTATACAGAATAGTGTCGTCTGCGTAGAGGTGGATCAGAGAATCACCAGCAGCAAGAGCGACATCATTGATGTATACAGAGAAGAGAGTCGGTCCAAGAATTGAACCCTGTGGCACCCCCATGGAGACTGCCAGAGGCCCGGACAACAGACCCTCCGATTTGACACACTGAACTCGATCAGAGAAGTAGTTGGTGAACCAGGCGAGGCAATCATTAGAGAAACCAAGGCTGTCGAGTCTGCCGATGAGGATGTGGTGATTGACAGAGTCAAAAGCCTTGGCCAGGTCAATGAATACGGCTGCACAGTATTGTTTCCTATCGATGGCGGTTAAGATATCGTTTATGACCTTGAGCGTGGCTGAGGTGCACCCATGACCAGCTCTGAAACCAGATTGCATAGCGGAGAAGGTATGGTGGGATTCGAAATGGTCGGTAATCTGTTTGTTGACTTGGCTTTCGAAGACCTTAGAAAGGCAGGGTAGGATAGATATAGGTCTGTAGCTGTTAGGGTCAAGAGTGTCCCCCCCTTTGAAGAGGGGGATAACCGCAGCTGCTTTCCAATCTTTGGGAATCTCAGACGACACGAAAGAGAGGTTGAAAAGGCTAGTAATAGGGGTGGCAACAATTTCAGCAGATAGTTTTAGAAAGAAAGGGTCCAGATTATCTAGCCCGGCTGATTTGTAAGGGTCCAGATTTTGCAGCTCTTTTAGAACATCAGCTGACTGTATTTGGGAGAAAGAGAAATGGGGAAGGCTTGGGCGAGTAGCAGAGGGGAGGGCAGTGCTGTTGTCCGGGGTAGGGGTAGCCAGGTGGAAAGCATGGCCAGCCGTAGAAAAATGCTTATTGAAATTCTCAATTATAGTGGACATTGAGCATCGTATGTAGAGGACACCCCATAGAGGGACATTGAGCATCGTATGTAGAGGACACCCCATAGAGGGATATAGAGGACACCCCATAGAGGGACATAGAGGACACCCCATAGAGGGACATAGAGGACACCCCATAGAGGGATATAGAGCATTGTATGTAGAGGACACCCCATACACACCTGTTAATTGGAATGCATTCCAGGTGACAACCTCATGAAGCTGGTTGAGAGAATGCCAAGCGTTTGCAAAGCTGTCATCACGGCAAAGGGTGGAGTCTTTGAAGAATCTAACACTTTTCTTTGGTTACTACTTGATTCCATAAGTGTTGTTTTGTCTTTACTATTATTCTACAATGTAGAAAATAGTACAAATAAAGAAAAACCCTTGAATGAGTAGGTGTGTCCAATATTTTGGCTGGTACTGTGTACGTTGTCTTAAGGTGGAAGGTGTTACAGGCTTTGTTCTTTTCATTTATTTTTCGAGGTTGGACGTTAGCACGTAGGACGCACCGATTGGTGTCACCTCGTTAGTCTGTATGTTCCACCTGTGCTGGTTTGTCACCTCGTTAGTGGGAAGGGGTTTCACCTGTCCTGGCCCAGGTGTTATTTAAGAGTGTCTGGCCCAGTGCTCCAGTTGTCTTGATAGATGTGGAGGGTTAACTTTAGTTGGCTCTCACTATTTTGGTTTCTAGACAATCTGATTTCCCTGGTTTCGTTTTGCTCCACTTTTAGGTTTGGTGTGGGTTTGAATTTAATTTGCCTATTCTTGGGCAAATGTAGTGGGTCTCATGGTGGGTGTCTTTTAGGTCCCGGTTGTTGTTGCTAGTCAACTTCCAGTGGACCCCCCCATGAGTGTCTTTCAGAACCCCTCCTAAAACTCCACCTGTTTGGTTGTTGTTCAATTACAGTTTTTTTAGTTCCCTCTTCTGTCGGAGCGACAATTTTTGGTTTTCTTGCTGGGGAACGTAACACTAACCTCTCCAGCGGTGGTGTGGGAGTTGATGGAGATCTTGCAGGATCCACCTCCGTGGCAGTAGACCGTAGTAGTCATTTCCTGCCGGGTCAGTAAGGCTACGATCTCCTCCTGAGACGGAACATAGTCCCTGACCTTGGTCCTCTTCAGAGACTCACCTATGAAATGGGCAAACATGTCCACCTCTGTTCCAGGAAACTGCTCCTTCACCCTGGAGACAACAAACAGAGGGTTACTGAGGATGAGCAAATTAACATTACCGATGTCTTACTGTCCAGTTTACTCATCCATACAAATCAATCACAGAAAATATGTCTATTTGTATTAGAAGCTATAGGGAGGGAACACTTTCTGCTTGTGGCTCAAAGCTGAAGTGGTAATTAAAGGGACCATGTGCAAATAAAAACCCAATTTCAGAGTGTGAACTGTTTCCACCAGAGTTAGCTAAACACAGCAAATTTTCATCCACACTCCCTAACTAAATACACAGCAGTATAGTAGGATAACCGATTAAAATACAACAAATGCAGGATTGATCCACACTTTGACCTCCATGGAGCAGGATTTAAAGTCACTAGTGCTTTAATTAAAAAAAGTAGAGAGGAGGGAATTCCATTTCCTGATGCCTGAGGTGGAGAACGCTGACTGTTCCCGCGTTGAGGAATGACAGTGTCCTCTAGCTTGTGGAGGTCCGGCTGACTCCTCTGTGTTGTTCAGAGCTTAATATGACAAAATCTTTCAGATTATTAAGCTCTGAACAAAACAGAGGTGGGGCTACAACATTATTGATGATCTTAGAAACTAGACAGACATCTGAGAAAAAGGAAGTTGTCCAAATTGAACAGATTGTACTTGGTGAGAATATCCCAGTGACAGTATTGGATGTGATTTCCTGTCCAGGATCTTAAGTACTTGTTTACATAGAGATCGAAAGGGTTTAACTGATGTTTAAGTGGCTTGAGACCAGCTGCCGATACAATAGGACAGGTGACAGAAAATCATTGAATGTAAATTAATCTTGGCTGTCTCTGTAGAGAGAGTTCCTGACATAAATCTGTATAAGAAGACTATGCTGTATATTTTGTATGTGTTTTTACAGTTCAAAGTAGGGTCTAGGATAATGCCCAGATATTTAAGTAAACAGCTACCATTTTTCCCCACATTGAGGGTGAGGCGGTAGTGGTTGACACTTTCGACAATGATACCGTTAGTTTGCTTGCCACTTCATCAGCATTTTGTCCATGTGTATAAATAACTGCATCATCCACGGCCTGGTAGAGACTAAATAACAAAGGGCCCAGGATTGACCCCTGTGGTACTCCCATAGTGTGGTCCCTTGGCGATGGTAGGTCACATTGCATCCGGTCAGCCAGATATGATTTGATTAAGACTCAATCCATTTTAAAACAGTTGATGAGATGTTGAAGTTGGACCGCTTGGAGACTAGGACATTGTGGTTAACAGCGTCAAAGGATTTTCTGAAGGAGAACTGCACCTACAACATCCCCTTTGTCCAGCTTGGCCTCGTTCATCTCTAGGAGACGGTAACATACCCTCTCTGTTGAGTGGTTCACCCTAAACCCAAACTGCATTGGTCATCTCTAGGAGATGGTAACATACTGTCTCTGTTGAGTGGTTCACCCTAAACCCAAACCGGCCTCGTTCACCTCTCGGAGATTGTAACATACTGCCTCTGTTGAGTGGTTCACCCTAAACCCAAACCGGCCTCGTTCACCTCTAGGAGATGGTAACATACTGCCTCTGTTGAGTGGTTCACCCTAAATCCAAACTGCATTGGGTGAAGAAAGCTGCTCATATTCAGCTGTTCCATTAACACTTTCTCTGCAGGAAGATACTGATTGGTCTGTAGTTGCTCACATCAAGATGACAGGGAGGCTGCTGATTGGTCTGCAGTTGACAGACAGGATATGAGTTTATGCACCATTCATTTGTCGTCACTAGGTTAAAAACCGGGTGACAGTTTGTTGCAAGTCGGGTCTCTGATGGTAAATTGTTGGCCCAACTCAAACTGAACCAATAGAAAGTGGTGGCGATGACAGAGTTTTGTCTTGGAGACCTTCCATCTACCTTCAGTGGTAGGTCACCATTCTTGACGTGGCCTTTTCTAGTCAGTTTATCAATGTTTTTCCATATGAGCTTGATGCTGCCGTTGACATTCTGCTTACTACGAGCTATAGGGAGGGAACACATTCTGCCTTCTACGTGCTATAGGGAGGGAACACATTCTGCTTTCTAGAAGCTATAGGGAGGGAACACATTCTGCTTACTACGAGCTATAGGGAGGGAACACATTCTGCTTACTACGAGCTATAGGGGGGGGAACACATTCTGCTTACTACTAGCTATAGGGAGGCAACACATTCTGCTACTACGAGCTATAGGGAGGGAACACATTCTGCTACTACGAGCTATAGGGAGGGAACATATTCTGCTTACTACGAGCTATAGGGAGGGAACACATTCTGCTACTACAAGCTGTAGGGAGGGAACACATTCTGCTTACTACAAGCTATAGGGAGGGAACACATTCTGCTACTACGAGCTATAGGGAGGGAACACATTCTGCTTACTACGAGCTATAAGGAAGAAACACATTCTGCTACTACAAGCTATAGGGAGGGAACACATTCTGCTACTACGAGCTATAGGGAGGGAACACATTCTGCTGACTAGAAGCTATAGGGAGGGAACACATTCTGCTGACAAGAAGCTATAGGGAGGGAACACATTCTGCTTACTACGAGCTATAGGGAGGGAACACATTCTGCTTACTACAAGCTATAGGGAGGGAACACATTCTGCTGACTACAAGCTATAGGGAGGGAACACATTCTGCTGACTAGAAGCTATAGGGAGGGAACACATTCTGCTACTACAAGCTATAGGGAGGGAACACATTCTGCTGACTAGAAGCTATAGGGAGGGAACACATTCTGCTACTACAAGCTATAGGGAGGGAACAAATTCTGCTTACTACAAGCTATAGGGAGGGAACACATTCTGCTACTACGAGCTATAGGGAGGGAACACATTCTGCTTACTACAAGCTATAGGGAGGGAACACATTCTGCTACTACAAGCTATAGGGAGGGAACACATTCTGCTACTACAAGCTATAGGGAGGGAACACATTCTGCTACTACAAGCTATAGGGAGGGAACACATTCTGCTACTACAAGCTATAGGGAGGGAACACATTCTGCTACTACGAGCTATAGGGAGGGAACACATTCTGCTTACTACAAGCTATAGGGAGGGAACACATTCTGCTTACTACGAGCTATAGGGAGGGAACACATTCTGCTTACTACGAGCTGTAGGGAGGGAACACATTCTGCTACTACAAGCTATAGGGAGGGAACACATTCTGCTACTACAAGCTATAGGGAGGGAACACATTCTGCTACTACGAGCTATAGGGAGGGAACACATTCTGCTTACTACAAGCTATAGGGAGGGAACACATTCTGCTTACTACGAGCTATAGGGAGGGAACACATTCTGCTTACTACGAGCTGTAGGGAGGGAACACATTCTGCTTACTAGAAGCTATAGGGAGGGAACACATTCTGCTTACTAGAAGCTATAGGGAGGGAACACATTCTGCTACTACAAGCTATAGGGAGGGGAACACATTCTGCTGGTGGCTCAGCATCTTTCAAAGCCCTCAGCAAAGGAGTGGTGTGCCCATTGGTTTGTAGAGTTATGGAGCCATATTCCCTTAGTTCCCATGTGCATTATAATATTACAAGTAAACCCAGGATATTTTAATGGATCTGGGCAGAATACCTGGAATATGTCCAACATAAAAGGGTTCAATCTATGAATTTGACCCCTCACATTATTACATGTTAACTTATCAACAGTGTATTTCGATGGGCACCTCCGGGGTCCGGCCCTCGTGGCCCTCGGTCCGCTCCAGGGGCTCTGTCCGTCCCGGCGCTACCACACCAGATTCAACTAGCCACTTAACTAGCAAACTGGTGCGTTCTGGTGTCGGGGTGGATCGTTATGTGGAGTAGCCGGGGGTCTCAGGGGCATTGTTGCACACTATTGAATAACGTTGTATTTGATGAAATAAGATAATGAAAATAAAACACACAAAAGGAAATGTACACCACTGTTTACTAGCTATAGGAATCTATTTAATAAATGTAAACCACTGTTTACTAGCTATAGGAATCTATTTAATACATGTAAACCACTGTACTAGCTATAGGAATCTATTTAATACATGTAAACCACTGTTTACTAGCTATAGGAATCTATTTAATACATGTAAACCACTGTGTACTAGCTATAGGAATCTATTTAATAAATGTAAACCACTGTGTACTAGCTATAGGAATCTATTTAATAAATGTAAACCACTGTGTACTAGCTATAGGAATCTATTTAATAAATGTAAACCACTGTTTACTAGCTATAGGAATCTATTTAATACATGTAAACCACTGTGTACTAGCTATAGGAATCTATTTAATAAATGTAAACCACTGTTTACTAGCTATAGGAATCTATTTAATATATGTAAACCACTGTGTACTAGCTATAGGAATCTATTTAATACATGTAAACCACTGATTACTAGCTATAGGAATCTATTTAATAAATGTAAACCACTGTGTACTAGCTATAGGAATCTATTTAATATATGTAAACCACTGATTACTAGCTATAGGAATCTATTTAATAAATGTAAACCACTGTGTACTAGCTATAGGAATCTATTTAATAAATGTAAACCACTGTGTACTAGCTATAGGAATCTATTTAATAAATGTAAACCACTGTGTACTAGCTATAGGAATCTATTTAATAAATGTAAACCACTGTGTACTAGCTATATAAATCTATTTAATAAATGTAAACCACCGTGTACTAGCTATAGGAATCTATTTAATAGCAATGTTTGACTAATTGTTATTATTATTTATGATTGGTCTGCTCTTCTCCCAGGGTGGTGGGGGGGGGGGGGGGGGTCTTTTCTCTCCCCTTTAAGATGGAACTGGAGGTAAATAAAGTACCCTTTAAGGTGGAACTGGAGGTAAATAAAGTACCCTTTAAGATGGAACTGGAGGTAAATAAAGTACCCTTTAAGGTGGAACTGGAGGTAAATAAAGTACCCTTTAAGATGGAACTGGAGGTAAATAAAGTACCCTTTAAGGTGGAACTGGAGGTAAATAAAGAACCCTTTAAGGTGGAACTGGAGGTAAATAAAGTACCCTTTAAGGTGGAACTGGAGGTAAATAAAGTACCCTTTAAGGTGGAACTGGCAGTAAATAAAGTACCCTTTAAGGTGGAACTGGAGGTAAATAAAGTACCCTTTAAGGTGGAACTGGAGGTAAATAAAGTACCCTTTAAGGTGGAACTGGCAGTAAATAAAGTACCCTTTAAGGTGGAACTGGAGGTAAATAAAGTACCCTTTAAGGTGGAACTGGAGGTAAATAAAGTACCCTTTAAGGTGGAACTGGAGGTAAATAAAGTACCCTTTAAGGTGGAACTGGAGGTAAATAAAGTACCCTTTAAGATGGAACTGGAGGTAAATAAAGTACCCTTTAAGGTGGAACTGGAGGTAAATAAAGAACCCTTTAAGATGGAACTGGAGGTAAATAAAGTACCCTTTAAGGTGGAACTGGAGGTAAATAAAGTACCCTTTAAGGTGGAACTGGCAGTAAATAAAGTACCCTTTAAGGTGGAACTGGAGGTAAATAAAGTACCCTTTAAGGTGGAACTGGAGGTAAATAAAGTACCCTTTAAGGTGGAACTGGCAGTAAATAAAGTACCCTTTAAGGTGGAACTGGAGGTAAATAAAGTACCCTTTAAGGTGGAACTGGAGGTAAATAAAGTACCCTTTAAGGTGGAACTGGAGGTAAATAAAGTACCCTTTAAAGGTGGAACTGGAGGTAAATAAAGTACCCTTTAAGATGGAACTTGAGGTAGCGCAGGATGCCCCGGCTGGGCAGGAAGGTACAGCTCATACAGGAGAGGAGGTGCCAGTGGGCGTGATTGGCCGAGCTGTTGGGCTGAGGCACGTGATTGGTCTGCTTGATGAGCTGACAGTAGACCTCGTCTCGGAGCAGGCGTAGGTCCTGGCAGGTCTGGAGGATGCCCTGGATGATAGGCACGGTGTCAGACACAGCCTCCATCTCCTGCAGAGAGTTGAAGATCTTCACTGCCTCATCCTGCAGGCTGGCATAGCCATTCTCCTTATGGACTGTGGAAGAGGAGGAGAGAGAGAGAAACAGAAAGAGAGAGACTTGATTAACAAAAGCATGGTGAGAGACAGCCACGGGGCTTCATACATTTCATTTCTGTCAACCAGAATGAATGGTAAAACTGTACGGTTGTAGAAGAAGTCCTTGGAGGTTTAGAGAGGTTGTAGAAGAAGTCCTTGGAGGATGAAAGAGGTTGTAGAAGAAGTCCTTGGAGGGTTAGAGAGGTTGTAGAAGAAGTCCTTGGAGGGTTAGAGAGGTTGTAGAAGAAGTCCTTGGACGGTTAGAGAGGTTGTAGAAGAAGTCCTTGGATGGTTAGAGAGGTTGTAGAAGAAGTCCTTGGAGGGTTAAAGAGGTAGTAGAAGAAGTCCTTAGAGGGTTAGAGAGGTTGTAGAAGAAGTCCTTGGAGGGTTAGAGAGGTTGTAGAAGAAGTCCTTGGAGGGTTAGAGAGGTTGTAGAAGAAGTCCTTGGAGGGTTAAAGAGGTTGTAGAAGAAGTCCTTGGAGGGTTAGAGAGGTAGTAGAAGAAGTCCTTGGAGGGTTAGAGAGGTAGTAGAAGAAGTCCTTGGAGGGTTAAAGAGGTAGTAGAAGAAGTCCTTGGAGGGTTAAAGAGGTTGTAGAAGAAGTCCTTGGAGGGTTAGAGAGGTTGTAGAAGAAGTCCTTGGAGGATGAAAGAGGTTGTAGAAGAAGTCCTTGGAGGGTTAGAGAGGTTGTAGAAGAAGTCCTTGGAGGGTTAGAGAGGTTGTAGAAGAAGTCCTTGGACGGTTAGAGAGGTTGTAGAAGAAGTCCTTGGAGGGTTAAAGAGGTAGTAGAAGAAGTCCTTGGAGGGTTAAAGAGGTAGTAGAAGAAGTCCTTGGAGGGTTAGAGAGATTGTAGAAGAAGTCCTTGGAGGGTTAGAGAGGTTGTAGAAGAAGTCCTTGGAGGGTTAGAGAGGTTGTAGAAGAAGTCCTTGGAGGGTTAGAGAGGTTGTAGAAGAAGTCCTTGGAGGGTTAAAGAGGGAGTAGAAGAAGTCCTTGGAGGGTTAGAGAGGTAGTAGAAGAAGTCCTTGGAGGGTTAGAGAGGTAGTAGAAGAAGTCCTTGGCGGGTTAGAGAGGTAGTAGAAGAAGTCCTTGGAGGGTTAGAGAGGTAGTAGAAGAAGTCCTTGGAGGGTTAAAGAGGTTGTAGAAGAAGTCCTTGGAGGATTAAAGAGGTTGTAGAAGAAGTCCTTGGAGGGTTAGAGAGGTTGTAGAAGAAGTCCTTGGAGGGTTAGAGAGGTTGTAGAAGAAGTCCTTGGAGGGTTAAAGAGGTTGTAGAAGAAGTCCTTGGAGGGTTAGAGAGGTAGTAGAAGAAGTCCTTGGAGGGTTAGAGAGGTAGTAGAAGAAGTCCTTGGAGGGTTAAAGAGGTTGTAGAAGAAGTCCTTGGAGGGTTAGAGAGGTAGTAGAAGAAGTCCTTGGAGGGTTAGAGGTAGTAGAAGAAGTCCTTGGAGGGTTAAAGAGGTAGTAGAAGAAGTCCTTGGAGGGTTAAACAGGTAGTAGAAGAAGTCCTTGGAGGGTTAAAGAGGTAGTAGAAGAAGTCCTTGGAGGGTTAGAGAGATTGTAGAAGAAGTCCTTGGAGGGTTAGAGAGGTAGTAGAAGAAGTCCTTGGAGGGTTAGAGAGGTTGTAGAAGAAGTCCTTGGAGGGTTAGAGAGGTTGTAGAAGAAGTCCTTGGAGGGTTAGAGAGGTTGTAGAAGAAGTCCTTGGAGGGTTAGAGAGGTTGTAGAAGAAGTCCTTGGCGGGTTAGAGAGGTAGTAGAAGAAGTCCTTGGCGGGTTAGAGAGGTAGTAGAAGAAGTCCTTGGAGGGTTAGAGAGGTAGTAGAAGAAGTCCTTGGAGGGTTAAAGAGGTTGTAGAAGAAGTCCTTGGAGGGTTAGAGAGGTTGTAGAAGAAGTCCTTGGCGGGTTAGAGAGGTAGTAGAAGAAATCCTTGGAGGGTTAAAGAGGTTGTAGAAGAAGTCATTGGAGGGTTAAAGAGGTTGTAGAATAAGTCCTTGGAGGGTTAAAGAGGTTGTAGAAGAAGTCCTTGGAGGGTTAGAGAGGTAGTAGAAGAAGTCCTTGGAGGGTTAGAGAGGTTGTTGGGTTAAAACAGTAACAACTCACGGTGGATGTTGACCTCCCCGTAAGGCAGAGGCAGCAGCGGGGCGTGGAGGGGGTGCTGGGTATATCTGAGGATAGGGTTCCTCCAGTACATCTGTTCCACAGCCTCCATGTTCAGACTGCTCTCCTGGGGGGGGGGGGCGGGGGGGGGGGGACACACACAGAGGTTAGGGGTCAGAGGTCAACACTAGTCTGTTTGTAGTCTGAATCAAAACATGAATACAGCCATCAGTTCGCTTGAACAGGCCAATCTGTTTGTGTGGTCTTGCCAACTCCTGTGGACCATAGCAACACTATGGGGGGGTGGGACCATAATTCATTATACTATGGGGGGTGGGACCATAATTCATTATACTTAGGGGGGTGGGGCCATAATTCATTATACTTAGGGGGGGGTGGGACCATAAATCATTATACTATGGGGGGGTGGGACCATAAATCATTATACTATGGGGGGTGGGACCATAATTCATTATACCATGGGGGGGTGGGACCATAAATCATTATACTATGGGGGGTGGGACCATAATTCATTATACTATGGGGGGGTGGGACCATAAATCATTATACTATGGGGGGTGGGACCATAAATCATTATACTTAAGGGGGGTGGGACCATAATTCATTATACTATGGGGGGTGGGACCATAATTCATTATACTATGGGGGGGGTGGGACCATAATTCATTATACTTGGGGGGGGTGGGACCATAATTCATTATACTATGGGGGGTGGGACCATAAATCATTATACTTAAGGGGGGTGGGACCATAATTCATTATACTATGGGGGGGTGGGACCATAATTCATTATACTATGGGGGGTGCTTACAGTGCATTCGGAAAGTATTCAGACCCCTTGACCTTTTCCACATTTTGTTACGTTACAGCCTTATTCTAAAATGGATTATATTGTTTTTTTTTGCTCATCAATCTACCCACAATACCCCATAATGACAAATAAAAAACAGAAGTATTCAGACCCTTTACTCTGTACTTTGTTGAAGCACCTTTGGTAGCGATTACAGCATTGAGTCTTCTTGGGTATGACGCTACAAGCTTGGCACACCTGTATTTGGGGAGTTTCTCCCATTCTTCTCTGCAGATCCTCTAATGTTCTGTCAGGTTGGATGGGGAGCGTCGCTGCACAGCTATTTTCAGGTCTCTCCAGAGATGTTCGATCGGGTTCAAGTCTGGGCTCTGGTTGGGCCACTCAAGGACATTCAGAAATGTGTCCCGAAGCCACTCCTGGGCTGTCTTGACTGTGTGTTTAGGGTCGTTGTCCTGTTGGAAGGTGAACCTTCGCCCCAGTCTGATGTCCTGAGTGCTCTGGAGCAGGTTTTCATCAAGGATCTCTGTACTTTGCTCTGTTCATCCTTCCCATGATCCTGACTAGTCTCCCAGTCCCTGCCGCTGAAAAACATCCCCACAGCATGGTGCTGCCACCACCATGCTTCACCGTAGGGATGGTGCCAGGTTTCCTCCAGACGTGACGCTTGGCATTCAGGCCAAAGAGTTAAATCTTGGTTTCATCAGACCAGAGCGGTCTGTTATGTGTCTTTTACTGAGAAGTGGCTTCCATCTGGCCACTCTACCATAAAGGCCTGATTGGTAGAGTGCTGCAGAGATGGTTGTCCTTCTGGAAGGTTCTCCCATCTCCACAGAGGAACTCTGGAGCTCTGTCAGACTGTCCATCGGGTTCTTGATCACCTCCCTGACCAAGGCCCTTCTCCCGATTGTTCAGTTTTGCCGGTCTGCCAGCTCTAGGAAGAGTCTTGGTGGTTCCAAACTTCTTCCATTTAAGAATGATGGAGGCCACTGTGTTCTTGGGGACCTTCAATGCTGCAGAAATGTTTTGTTACCCTTCCCCAGATCTCTGCCTCAACACAATCCTGTCTCGGAGCTCTACAGACAATTCCTTCGACCTCATGGCTTGGTTTTTGCTCTGACATACACTGTCATCTGGGGGACCTTATATAGACAGGTGTGTGCCTTTCTAAATCATGTCCAATCAATTGAATCTACCACAGATGGACTCCAATCAAGTTGTAGAAACATGTCAAGGATGATCAATGGAGACATGATGCACCTGAACTCAATTTCAAGTCTCATAGCAAAGGGTCTGAATAACTTATGTAAAAAAGGTATTTGTTTAAAAAAAAAAAATACATTTGCAAACATTTCTAAAAACCTGTTTTGTCATTATGGAGTATTGTGTGTAGATTGATATATTTTTTAAATGTATTAATACATTTTAGAATAAGGCTTAACAACATAACAAAATGTGGAAAAAGTCAAGGGGTCTGTATACTTTCCAAATGCACTGTATCTTTGTGCTGTTAAACACTTGTACACGTAATGAAAGCTCCCCCTAAGACACCCACAGTGGGATCACGGCCAGGGTCACCGTTGTCCAGCGCCCCTGGAGAAATTTGGGTCAAGTGCCTTGCTCAAGGGCAGAGCAACAGGTTTCCACCTTGTGGCCCAACGCTCTAAACTCGAGGCTCCCCCCCCCCCGCTCCCGCTGAGTTGGCAAGACATCATCTGGGACCAGACTAGCATCTCAAGTCATGAGACAATATTCAAGTCAACACTCCGTATGACAATCAAAAACCAGAAACGTCTGGAACACTACAGTGGTACAGTTTAGTACCTCACTACACTAGAGTGGACAGGCCCAGTTTCCTAGACTGGTCTCAGACCCGGACAAATGTAACTAGACTGGTCTCAGACCTGGACAAATGTAACTAGACTGGTCTCAGACCCGGACAAATGTAACTAGACTGGTCTCAGACCTGGACAAATGTAACTAGACTGGTCTCAGACCCGGACAAATGTAACTAGACTGGTCTCAGACCCGGACAAATGTAACTAGACTGGTCTCAGACCTGGACAAATGTAACTAGACTGGTCTCAGACCTGGACAAATGTAACTAGACTGGTCTCAGACCCGGACAAATGTAACTAGACTGGTCTCAGACCTGGACAAATGTAACTAGACTGGTCTCAGACCCGGACAAATGTAACTAGACTGGTCTCAGACCTGGACAAATGTAACTAGACTGGTCTCAGACCCGGACAAATGTAACTAGACTGGTCTCAGACCCGGACAAATGTAACTAGACTGGTCTCAGACCTGGACAAATGTAACTAGACTGGTCTCAGATCTGGACAAATGTAACTAGACTGGTCTCAGATCTGGACAAATGTAACTAGACTGGTCTCAGACCTGTTTGTGCTGTCTTGCCAAACACGCATCAATGACATAGAAGTTGGCAAGACAACACAAAACAGATCTGGAACCAGGCTAAAATGCAAATGTATCATTTAAAATGACCATGTCAGTATGAAGGCTGGCGATTGGTTGACTGGCAGTATGAAGGTTGTTGATTGGCTGTACCTTGATGTCCCTGATGAGTTGCTGTGTGGGTGTCTCTATGGGAGCCTTGCTGTCGACAGCCCCCTGTATGGCCGACGCCCAGCGCATAGCCTCGTTCACTAGTTTGGTGTAGAGGTGGTACGAGTGTTTACGTCCGTGGACGACGATGCTCCAGTAACCTAGTGGGGGAGTTGGGGGGGGGGGGCATAGTATAGTGATTCAAGGAGCATTGACATAGTACGATAGCAAATCAATCTCAGGTGTGATTACGACAGAGTATTATTGTATGGTCGACAGACACACATTAATTTTTACCATGACTGACTGAAATGCATTAGCCTGGTCCCAGATGTATTTTCTGCTGTCTTGCCAACACTTATGGTCTTTGTCACTAATAGGAACTGTCAAGACGGCACAAACAGATCTGGGACCAGGCTAGAAATGCAACGCGGAGCACAGGCCACTACTCTCCCAGTCTGCATCCCAAATGGCACCCTATTCCCTATATAGGACACTTGCAGTACCTGGCTCCACTCCTATTCCCCAGGCGCTCTCTTTTGATGACTTCTGTAACCGTAATAGCCTTGGCTTCATGCATGTTAACATTAGAAGCCTCCTCCCTAAGTTTGTTTTGTTCACTGCTTTAGCACACTCTGCCAACCCGGATGTTTTAGCCGTGTCTGAATCCTGGCTTAGAAAGACCACCAAAAACTCAGATATTTTCATCCCCAATTACAAGATTTTCAGACAAGATAGAACGGCCAAAGGGGGCGGTGTTGCAATCTACTGCAAAGACTGCCTGCAGAGTTCTGTCTTACTATCCAGGTCTGTTCCCAAACAATTTGAACTTCTACTTTTAAAAATCCACCTCTCTAAAAACAAGTCTCTCACCGTTGCCGCCTGCTATAGACCACCCTCTGCCCCCAGCTGTGCTCTGGACACTATATGTGAACTGATTGCCCCCCATCTATCTTCAGAGTTCGTGCTGCTAGGCGACCTAAATTTGAACATGCTCAAAACCCCAGCCACCCTACAATCTAAGCTTGATGCCCTCAATCTCACACAAATTATCAATGAACCTACCAGGTACCACCCCAATTCCGTAAACTCGGGTACCCTCATAGATATCATCCTAACAAACTTGCCCTCCAAATACACCTCTGCTGTTTTCAACCAAGATCTCAGCGATCACTGCCTCATTGCCTGTATCCGTAATGGGTCAGCGGTCAAACGACCTCCACTCATCACTGTCAAACGCTCCCTGAAACACTTCAGCGAGCAGGCCTTTCTAATCGACCTGGCCGGGGTATCCTGGAAGGATATCGATCTCATCCCGTCAGTAGAGGATGCCTGGTCATTTTTTAAAAATGCCTTCCTCACCATCTTGAATAAGCATGCCCCATTCAAGAAATTTAGAACCAGGAACAGATATAGCCCTTGGTTCTCTCCTGACCTGACTGCCCTTAACCAACAGAAAAACATCCTATGGCGTTCTGCATTAGCATCGAACAGCCCCCGTGATATGCAACTTTTCAGGGAAGCCAGAAACCAATATACACAGGCAGTTAGAACAGCCAAGGCTAGCTTTTTCAAGCAGAAATTTGCTTCCTGCAACACAAATTCAAAAAAGTTCTGGGACACCGTAAAGTCCATGGAGAATAAGAACACCTCCTCCCAGCTTCCAACCGCTCTGAAGATAGGAAACACTGTCACCACCGACAAATCCACTATAATTGAGAATTTCAATAAGCATTTTTCCACGGCTGGCCATGCTTTCCATCTGGCTGCCCCTACCCCGGACAACAGCACTGCCCTCCCCTCTGCTACTCGCCCAAGCTTCCCCCATTTCTCTTTCTCCCAAATACAGTCAGCTGATGTCCTAAATGAGCTGCAAAATCTGGACCCTTACAAATCAGCCGGGCTAGATAATCTGGACCCTTTCTTTCTAAAACTATCTGCTGAAATTGTTGCCACCCCTATTACTAGCCTCTTCAACCTCTCTTTCGTGTCGTCCGAGATCCCCAAAGATTGGAAAGCAGCTGCGGTTATCCCCCTCTTCAAAGGGGGGGACACCCTTGACCCTAACTGCTACAGACCTATATCTATCCTACCCTGCCTTTCTAAGGTCTTCGAAAGCCAAGTCAACAAACAGATTACCGACCATTTCGAATCCCACCACACCTTCTCCGCTATGCAATCTGGTTTCAGAGCTGGTCATGGGTGCACCTCAGCCACGCTCAAGGTCATAAACGACATCGTAACCGCCATCGATAGGAAACAATACTGTGCAGCCGTATTCATTGACCTGGCCAAGGCTTTTGACTCTGTCAATCACCACATCCTCATTGGCAGACTCGACAGCCTTGGTTTCTCTAATGATTGCCTCGCCTGGTTCACCAACTACTTCTCTGATCGAGTTCAGTGTGTCAAATCGGAGGGTCTGTTGTCCGGGCCTCTGGCAGTCTCTATGGGGGTGCCACAGGGTTCAATTCTTGGACCGACTCTCTTCTCTGTATACATCAATGATGTCGCTCTTGCTGCTGGTGATTCTCTGATCCACCTCTACGCAGACGACACTATTCTGTATACTTCTGGCCCTTCTTTTGACACTGTGTTAACAACTCTCCAGGCGAGCTTCAATGCCATACAACTCTCCTTCCGTGGCCTCCAACTGCTCTTAAATACAAGTAAAACCAAATGCATGCTCTTCAACCGATCGCTGCCTGCCCCTGCCCGCCTGTCCAACATCACTACTTTGGACGGTTCTGACTTAGAATATGTGGACAACTACAAATACCTAGGTGTCTGGTTAGACTGTAAACTCTCCTTCCAGACTCACATCAAACATCTCCAATCCAAAGTCAAATCTAGAATTGGCTTCCTATTCCGCAACAAAGCATCCTTTACTCATGCTGCCAAACATACCCTTGTAAAACTGACCATCCTACCAATCCTCGACTTCGGTGATGTCATTTACAAAATAGCCTCCAAAACCCTACTCAATAAATTGGATGCAGTCTATCACAGTGCCATCCGTTTTGTCACCAAAGCCCCATATACTACCCACCACTGCGACCTGTACACTCTCGTTGGCTGGCCCTCGCTTCATACTCGTCGCCAAACCCACTGGTTCCAGGTCATCTACAAGACCCTGCTAGGTAAAGTCCCCCCTTATCTCTGCTCGCTGGTCACCATAGCAGCACCTATCTGTAGCACGCGCTCCAGCAGGTATATCTCTCTAGTCACCCCCAAAACCAATTCTTCCTTTGGACGCCTCTCCTTCCAGTTCTCTGCTGCCAATGACTGGAACGAACTACAAAAATCTCTGAAATTGGAAACACCTATCTCCCTCACTAGCTTTAAGCACCAGCTGTCAGAGCAGCTCATAGATTACTGCACCTGTACATAACCCATCTACAATTTAGCCCAAACAACTACCTCTTTACCTACTGTATTTATTTTATTAATTTATTTTGCTCCTTTGCACCCCATTATTTTCTGTCTCTACTTTGCACTTTCTTCCGCTGCAAACCAACCATTCCAGGGTTTTTTTTTAGTTTTATTTTACTTGCTGTGTTGTGTTCAGTTCACCTCCATGGCCTTTTATATTTTTATTTATTTATTTTATTTATTTATACATATATTTGTTTGCCTTCACCTCCCTTATCTCACCTCACTTGCTCACATTGTATATAGACTTATTTTTTTTTCACTGTATTATTGACTATATGTTTGTTTTACTCCATGTGTAACTATGTGTTGTTGTATGTGTCGAACTGCTTTGCTTTATCTTGGCCAGGTCGCAATTGTAAATGAGAACGTGTTCTCAATTTGCCTACCTGGTTAAATAAAGGTTAAAAAAAAAAAAAAAAAAACTTCTTTTGAGCAGAGCCCTATTGGCACTATGAAGGGAAAAGGGTGCCACGTTCTCAGTCTCTACCCCTACCTGTGTCCTTGTAGACCTTCTCGTCGGGCTGGACCACAGAGCAGAGACTGTTGAGGACCAGGGTCCCCAGCTTGGACACACTGCGCTCTGAAGACTTGTAGTAGTCCAGAGAGTTAGAGGTTAAGACAAACCACCTCTTCTTCAGTTTCAGACTCTTAGCCCTCATCTCCTTGTGAAGCCAACCTGGGAAGAGAGAGAGAAGGAAATTAAGGTCCAGTACTGAGAACAGACAAAATATATCAAAAATATAAAATACATATCAAAATATAAAAAATATCAGTTGTTAAATGTTCATGATGGTTCCAAAAATATATACAGTACCAGTCAAAAGTTTGGAAACACCTACTCATTCCAGGGTTTTTCTTTATTTTGACTATTTTGTACATTATAGAATAATAGTGAAGATATCGAAACTATGAAATAACACATATGGAATCATGTAGTTACCAAAAAACTGTTAAACAAATCAAAATATATTTTAGATTTCAGATTATTCAAAGTAGACACCCTTTGCCTTGATAGCTTTGCATACTCTTGGCATTCTCTCAACCAGCTTCATGAGGTAGTCACCTGGAATGCTTTTCAAAAGTCTTGAAGGAGTTCCCACATGTGCTGAGCACTTGTTGGCTGCTTTTTCTTTAGTCTGCGGTCCAACTCATCCCAAACGGGTTGAGGCCAGGTGATTGTTGAGGTCAGGTCATCTGACGCAGCACTCCATCACTCTCCTTCTTGGTCAAATAGCCCTTAGAGACTTTAGGTGTGTTTTGGGTCATTGTCCTGTTGAAAAACGAATGAGTCCCACGAAGCACAAACCAGATGGGATGGCGTATCACTGCAGAATGCTGTGGTAGCCATGCTGGTTAAGTGTTCCTTGAATTCTAAATAAATCACAGTGTCACCAGCAAAGCACCCTCACACCTCCTCCTCCATGCTTCACGGTGGGAACCACACATGCGGAGATCATCCGTTCACCTACTCCGCGTCTCACAAAGACACGGCGGTTGGAACCAAAAATCTCAGATTTGAACTCATCAGACCAAAGGACAGATTGCCACCAGTCTAATGTCCATTGCTCGTGTTTCTTGGCCCAAGCAAGTCTCTTCTTCTTATTGGTGTCCTTTAGTAGTGGTTTCTTTGCAGCAATTCGACCATGAAGGCCTGATTCACGCAGTCTCCTCTGAACAGTTGATGTTGCGATGTGTCTGTTACTTGAACTCTGTGAAGCATTTATTTGGGCTGCAATCTGAGGTAAAGTTAATTGCTGATTTCTGAGGCTGGTAACTCTAATGAACTTTTAGAGCTCTGCAACAGAGGTAACTCTGGGTCTTCCTTTCCAATCTGAGGATGGTAACTCTAATGAACTTATCCTCTGCAACAGAGGTAACTCTGGGTCTTCCATTCCTGTGATGGTTCTCATGAGAGACAGTTTGATGGTTTTTGCAACTGCACTTGAAGAAACTTACAAAGTTCTTTACATTTTCCAGATTGACTGACCTTCATGTCTTAAAGTAATGATGGACTGTTGTTTCTCTTTGCTTATTTGAGCTGTTCTTGCCATAATATGGACTTGGTCTTTTACCAAATAGAGCTATCTTCTGTATACCACCCGACCTTGTCACAACACAACTGATTGGCTCAAACGCATAAAAAAAGGAATGAAATTCGACAAATTAACTTTGACGTACAAGTACGTCACTAACCTCTGACGAGGAAGTCCTGTCCGTCTATCCTGGCGTCTCCTTTGGGTTTCTGCAGCAGGCCGATCCAGTGGTGCATCTCTTCAGGCATCTCAGTGTTGCAGTGGATCACACGGTTAGCGGTGATGATGACAAACGAGTTGGGTCTGTCAGGGTTGTCTGACGCGCACACAGAGTCGATCAGTCCAACATCCACAGTTCCCTGGGGTGAAATGTGAAGTTAAGAACATTGTCATACCGTCAGTCAACATGAACACCGCAAGGCTGTAACTCCTAGAGATGGAATATCGTCAGTCAACATGAACACCGCAAGGCTGTAACTCCTAGAGATGGGTAGAATGATAGACGTGATGGAGGAGGTTAGTACTGACCACAGCGTTCTTGGGGTTGGCCTGCTCATGGTTCATCTCCATCAGCTGGTCTGGACTGGCACTGTGGACACGACTCAGCATGTTGAACCAGCCACTGGAGGGAGAGAGAGGTAAGGATTCCACAGAGCAATACACTGGTGGACCACTAGGGTTATACCATAGGTCATATCATAACAGCTGTTGCTAACAGACCCGTCTAGTCTGCTGTTGCCAACAGACCCGTCTAGTCTGCTGTTGCCAACAGACCCGTCTAGTCTGCTGTTGCCAACAGACCCGTCTAGTCTGCTGTTGCCAACAGACCCGTCTAGTCTGCTGTTGCCAACAGACCCGTCTAGTCTGCTGTTGCTAACAGACCCGTCTAGTCAGGAGCTAGAGGTCTAGAGTCTGGACAGAAGAGGGCTAGACCCTGGACAGAAGAGGGCTAGACCCTGGACAGAAGAGGGCTAGAGTCTGGACAGAAGAGGGCTAGACCCTGGACAGAAGAGGGCTAGAGTCTGGACAGAAGAGGGCTAGAGTCTGGACAGAAGAGGGCTAGACCCTGGACAGAAGAGGGCTAGACCCTGGACAGAAGAGGGCTAGAGTCTGGACAGAAGAGGGCTAGAGTCTGGACAGAAGAGGGCTAGACCCTGGACAGAAAAGGGCTAGACCCTGGACAGAAAAGGGCTAGACCCTGGACAGAAAAGGGCTAGACCCTGGACAGAAGAGGGCTAGACCCTGGACAGAAGAGGGCTAGACCCTGGACAGAAGAGGGCTAGACCCTGGACAGAAGAGGGCTAGACCCTGGACAGAAGAGGTCTAGACCCTGGACAGAAGAGGGCTAGACCCTGGACAGAAGAGGGCTAGACCCTGGACAGAAGAGGGCTAGAGTCTGGACAGAAGAGGTCTAGAGTCTGGACAGAAGAGGTCTAGAGTCTGGACAGAAGAGGTCTAGAGTCTGGACAGAAGAGGGCTAGACCCTGGACAGAAGAGGGCTAGACCCTGGACAGAAGAGGGCTAGACCCTGGACAGAAGAGGGCTAGACCCTGGACAGAAGAGGTCTAGACCCTGGACAGAAGAGGTCTAGACCCTGGACAGAAGAGGTCTAGACCCTGGACAGAAGAGGTCTAGACCCTGGACAGAAGAGGTCTAGACCCTGGACAGAAGAGGTCTAGAGTCTGGACAGAAGAGGTCTAGAGTCTGGACAGAAGAGGTCTAGAGTCTGGACAGAAGAGGTCTAGAGTCTGGACAGAAGAGGTCTAGAGTCTGGACAGAAGAGGTCTAGAGTCTGGACAGAAGAGGTCTAGAGTCTGGACAGAAGGGGTCTAGACCCTGGACAGAAGAGGTCTAGACCCTGGACAGAAGAGGTCTAGACCCTGGACAGAAGAGGTCTAGACCCTGGACAGAAGAGGTCTAGACCCTGGACAGAAGAGGTCTAGACCCTGGACAGAAGAGGTCTAGACCCTGGACAGAAGAGGTCTAGACCCTGGACAGAAGAGGTCTAGACCCTGGACAGAAGAGGTCTAGACCCTGGACAGAAGAGGTCTAGACCCTGGACAGAAGAGGTCTAGACCCTGGACAGAAGAGGTCTAGAGTCTGGACAGAAGAGGGCTAGACCCTGGACAGAAGAGGGCTAGACCCTGGACAGAAGAGGGCTAGACCCTGGACAGAAGAGGGCTAGACCCTGGACAGAAGAGGGCTAGACCCTGGACAGAAGAGGTCTAGACCCTGGACAGAAGAGGTCTAGACCCTGGACAGAAGAGGTCTAGACCCTGGACAGAAGAGGTCTAGACCCTGGACAGAAGAGGTCTAGACCCTGGACAGAAGAGGTCTAGACCCTGGACAGAAGAGGTCTAGACCCTGGACAGAAGAGGTCTAGAGTCTGGACAGAAGAGGTCTAGAGTCTGGACAGAAGAGGTCTAGAGTCTGGACAGAAGAGGTCTAGAGTCTGGACAGAAGAGGTCTAGAGTCTGGACAGAAGAGGTCTAGAGTCTGGACAGAAGGGGTCTAGAGTCTGGACAGAAGGGGTCTAGACCCTGGACAGAAGAGGTCTAGACCCTGGACAGAAGAGGTCTAGACCCTGGACAGAAGAGGTCTAGACCCTGGACAGAAGAGGTCTAGACCCTGGACAGAAGAGGTCTAGACCCTGGACAGAAGAGGTCTAGACCCTGGACAGAAGAGGTCTAGACCCTGGACAGAAGAGGTCTAGACCCTGGACAGAAGAGGTCTAGAGTCTGGACAGAAGAGGTCTAGAGTCTGGACAGAAGAGGTCTAGAGTCTGGACAGAAGAGGTCTAGAGTCTGGACAGAAGAGGTCTAGAGTCTGGACAGAAGAGGTCTAGAGTCTGGACAGAAGAGGTCTAGAGTCTGGAGAGAAGAGGTCTAGAGTCTGGACAGAATAGAGCTAGAGTCTGGACAGAATAGAGCTAGAGTCTGGATAGAATAGAGCTAGAGTCTGGACAGAAGAGAGCTAGTCTGGACAGAAGAGGATTAGAGTCTGAACATACCTGGCGTCTTCAGGAGTCTCTGCATAGATGTGGTAGGTTCTCTCTTCAGTCACGATGTTCAAAGCATTCTCCTTGGCATGGTTATCTACTATGTCCCTGTAGACAACAGGATAGGACCCCACAGGTTAGAGACAGGTTATCTACTATGTCCCTGTAGACAACAGGATAGGACCCCACAGGTTAGAGACAGGTTATCTACTATGTCCCTGTAGACAGCAGGATAGGACACCACAGGTTAGAGACAGGTTATCTACTATGTCCCTGTAGACAGCAGGATAGGACACCACAGGTTAGAGACAGGTTATCTACTATGTCCCTGGAGACAGCAGGATAGGACACCACAGGTTAGAGACAGGTTATCCACTATGTCCCTGTAGACAACAGGATAGGACACCACAGGTTAGAGACAGGTTATCCACTATGTCCCTGTAGACAGCAGGATAGGACACCACAGGTTAGAGACAGGTTATCTACTATGTCCCTGTAGACAGCAGGATAGGATACCACAGGTTAGAGACAGGTTATCTACTATGTCCCTGTAGACAGCAGGATAGGACACCACAGGTTAGAGACAGGTTATCCACTATGTCCCTGTAGACAGCAGGATAGGACACCACAGGTTAGAGACAGGTTATCCACTATGTCCCTGTAGACAGCAGGATAGGACACCACAGGTTAGAGACAGGTTATCCACTATGTCCCTGTAGACAACAGGATAGGACACCACAGGTTAGAGACAGGTTATCCACTATGTCCCTGTAGACAGCAGGATAGGACACCACAGGTTAGAGACAGGTTATCCACTATGTCCCTGTAGACAGCAGGATAGGACACCACAGGTTAGAGACAGGTTATCCACTATGTCCCTGTAGACAACAGGATAGGACCCCACAGGTTAGAGACAGGTTATCTACTATGTCCCTGTAGACAGCAGGATAGGACACCACAGGTTAGAGACAGGTTATCCACTATGTCCCTGTAGACAGCAGGATAGGACACAACAGGTTAGAGACAGGTTATCTACTATGTCCCTGTAGACAGCAGGATAGGACACCACAGGTTAGAGACAGGTTATCCACTATGTCCCTGTAGACAGCAGGATAGGACACCACAGGTTAGAGACAGGTTATCCACTATGTCCCTGTAGACAGCAGGATAGGACACCACAGGTTAGAGACAGGTTATCCACTATGTCCCTGTAGACAGCAGGATAGGACACCAATTCAGCTAGTAATGTATTAATCTAGTAATGTATTAATCTAGTAATGTATTAATCTAGTAATGTATTAGTCTAGTAATGAATTAATCTAGTAATGAATTAATCTAGTAATGTATTAGTCTAGTAATGTATTAATCTACATTTACATTTACATTTAAGTCATTTAGCAGACGCTCTTATCCAGAGCGACTTACAAATTGGTGCATTCACCTTATGACATCCAGTGGAACAGCCACTTTACAATAGTGCATCTAAATCTTTTAAGGGGGGGGGGGGGGTGAGAAGGATTACTTTATCCTATCCTAGTAATGTATTAATCTAGTAATGTATTAATCTAGTAATGTATTAATCTAGTAATGTATTTAGCTAATAATGTATTAATCTAGTAACGAATTAATCTAGTAACGTATTCCGCTAATAACGTATTAATCTAGTAATGTATTCCGCTAATAACGTATTTAGCTAATAATGAATTAATCTAGTAATGAATTAATCTAGTAACGTATTCCGCTAATAATGTATTAATCTAGTAACGAATTAATCTAGTAACGTATTCCGCTAATAATGTATTAATCTAGTAACGAATTAATCTAGTAACGTATTCCGCTAATAACGTATTAATCTAGTAATGTATTCCGCTAATAACGTATTTAGCTAATAATGAATTAATCTAGTAATGAATTAATCTAGTAACGTATTCCGCTAATAATGTATTAATCTAGTAACGAATTAATCTAGTAACGTATTCCGCTAGTAATGTATTAATCTAGTAATGTATTAATCTAGTAATGTATAAAATACATTTTTGCCAGAGTTCTAAAAAGTAAAATCACGAGAAGAGAAACTGTTACTGGAAAGAACATGGCTGTGTTTACACAGGCAGCCCAATTCTGATCTTTTCACTAATTGTTCTTTTGACCAATTAGACCAGCTGAAAAAGGAACTGATGTGATTTTGTCAAAATACCAATTAGTAGTGGGGAAAAAAAGATCAGAATCTGTCTGCCTGTGTGAATGAGGCCTTGGAGGCCTGTTTCATCAGATATGGGAGCAGATTCTTACTTGGCGGAGCGGATGTCCACGGTCCCCTTCAGTTTCTCCTCGCTGTCGCTCTCAAAGTACATGAGTTTATCGTCTCTCAGGACGAACCAACGCTGCTTCCAGTTCCTTCTGGACAGAGTGGACATGCCGCCTCCCTTCTTATACAGCCAGCCACTCTTCAGACTGTCCTGCTTCGCCCTGAACCACATGAAGGTGTCGTCCTTCAATACACACCACCTCCGTCGCCACGGGATCATCAGTCCACCTGGAGAACAGGGGGGGGGGGGGGGGGGGGGTTATGAACCAACTAACGTATTTAGAAATCCCTTTTTGACAACAGCAGTCATTACACTAGTTTACAGAGAGCCGTGGAGAGGAAGACAGACAATGACGATTAGTGACAAGAAATGTTGCAGTCTTTGCTGGTCTCTGGTGGTGTACCAGCCAGCCAGAGGACTTACTGGTCTCTGGTGGTGTACCAGCCAGCCAGAGGACTTACTGGTCTCTGGTGGTGTACCAGCCAGCCAGAGGACTTACTGGTCTCTGGTGGTGTACCAGCCAGCCAGAGGACTTACTGGTCTCTGGTGGTGTACCAGCCAGCCAGAGGACTTACTGGTCTCTGGTGGTGTACCAGCCAGCCAGAGGACTTACTGGTCTCTGGTGGTGTACCAGCCAGCCAGAGGACTTACTGGTCTCTGGTGGTGTACCAGCCAGCCAGAGGACTTACTGGTCTCTGGTGGTGTACCAGCCAGCCAGAGGACTTACTGGTCTCTGGTGGTGTACCAGCCAGCCAGAGGACTTACTGGTCTCTGGTGGTGTACCAGCCAGCCAGAGGACTTACTGGTCTCTGGTGGTGTACCAGCCAGCCAGAGGACTTACTGGTCTCTGGTGGTGTACCAGCCAGCCAGAGGACTTACTGGTCTCTGGTGGTGTACCCGCCAGCCAGAGGACTTACTGGTCTCTGGTGGTGTACCCGCCAGCCAGAGGACTTACTGGTCTCTGGTGGTGTACCCGCCAGCCAGAGGACTTACTGGTCTCTGGTGGTGTACCAGCCAGCCAGAGGACTTACTGGTCTCTGGTGGTGTACCCGCCAGCCAGAGGACTTACTGGTCTCTGGTGGTGTACCCGCCAGCCAGAGGACTTACTGGTCTCTGGTGGTGTACCCGCCAGCCAGAGGACTTACTGGTCTCTGGTGGTGTACCCGCCAGCCAGAGGACTTACTGGTCTCTGGTGGTGTACCAGCCAGCCAGCCAGCCAGAGGACTTACTGGTCTCTAGTGGTGTACCAGCTAGCCAGAGGACTTACTGGTCTCTAGTGGTGTACCAGCCAGCCAGAGGACTTACTGGTCTCTGGTGGTGTATCAGCCAGCCAGCCAGAGGACTTACTGGTCTCTGGTGGTGTACCAGCTAGCCAGAGGACTTACTGGTCTCTAGTGGTCTACCAGCCAGCCAGAGGACCACAACACTACAACAGTGTCTTCAGTGCAACATGAAACCCTCTACATGCCTGTTGGCCAGTGGTCCACCAGCTGACTGTCTCTCTGTCCAAACGTCTGGTTTCAGAGCGCCTCAGAACAATGGGACTTGAATGGCAATATGGCAGGAGCAGCGAAAACAGCTGTTGGTTTTAACTGGCCGATCCATCAGTCCATCACCATCTAGCACCTCCCCCTCTTTGTGGATTTCGAGTTCGGGAAATCGGAAAGTATGACTCTAAGAAATTGTTTTCACATATAAACTTTATATGTCCTAACTTAGAATCAACTGGGCTCTCCAAAAATAACATGGAGTTACATAGAGACCCTCATAGCCTGGTTCCTCTCTAGGTTTCTTCCTAGGTTTTGGCCTTTCTAGGGAGTTTTTCCTAGCCACCGTGCTTCTACACCTGCATTGCTTGCTGTTTGGGGTTTTAGGCTGGGTTTCTGTACAGCACTTTGAGATATCAGCTGATGTACGAAGGGCTATATAAAATAAACTTGATTTGACACAGAACATTTCTTCTGATTGGTGATTTTCCAAAGTCCAATCTAATACAGCCGTCTTTCTCACTCTCCCGCCTCTATTTTAACCACACCCCCTCAGGCTCTATGCGCCTGCAATTCAAGCCTGTGGACGAGGTTACTCAGTACTCACCCTTCATGTAGAGGTAGCTGTGGAAGTATGGAGGCCCAGAGCCGTTCAGAAGATTCACCCTCCCATTGGACACCTCCTCGTCTGTGTCCACATAGCCATCGTTGCTTGTGTCACTGTCTATAAACTGAGACGACACACAGAGATTCATTATTACATAGCCATTTAGCAGACGCTCAGAGCCCAGTATTCAGGTGTAGGAAGCACCATGCTCAACCAACTGAGCCACCACCGTGCAGAGGACCACCGTGCAGAGGACCACCGCGCAGAGGACCAGCGCGCAGAGGACCAGCGCGCAGAGGACCACCGCGCAGAGGGCCACCGCGCAGAGGGCCACCGCGCAGAGGGCCACCGCGCAGAGGGCCACCGCGCAGAGGGCCACCGCGCAGAGGACCAGCGCGCAGAGGACCAGCGCGCAGAGGACCAGCGCGCAGAGGACCAGCGCGCAGAGGACCAGCGCGCAGAGGACCAGCGCGCAGAGGACCAGCGCGCAGAGGGCCACCGCGCAGAGGGCCACCGCGCAGAGGGCCACCGCGCAGAGGGCCACCGCGCAGAGGGCCACCGCGCAGAGGGCCACCGCGCAGAGGACCAGCGCGCAGAGGACCAGCGCGCAGAGGACCACCGCGCAGAGGGCCACCGCGCAGAGGGCCACCGCGCAGAGGACCAGCGCGCAGAGGGCCACCGCGCAGAGGGCCACCGCGCAGAGGGCCACCGCGCAGAGGGCCACCGCGCAGAGGGCCAGCGCGCAGAGGGCCACCGCGCAGAGGGCCACCGCATCTACTTTGTGCATGACACAAGTCATTTTTCCAACAATTGTTTACAGACAGATTATTTCACTGTATCACAATTCCAGTGGGTCAGAAGTTTACATACACTAAGTTGACTGTGCCTTTAAACAGCTTGGAAAATTCCAGAAAATTATGTCATGGCTTTAGAAGCTTCTGATAGGCTAATTGACATAATCTGAGTCAATTGGAGGTGTACCTGTGGATGTATTTCAAGGTCTACCTTCAAACTCAGTGCCTCTTTGCTTGACATCATGGGAAAATCAAAAGAAATCAGCCAAGAACTCAGAAAAAAAATTGTAGACCTCCACAAGTCTGGTTCATCCTTGGGAGGAATTTCCAAATGCCTGAAGGTACCACGTTCATCTGTACAAACAATAGTACGCAAGTATAAACACCATGGGACCACGCAGCCATCATACCGCTCAGGAAGGAGACGCGTTCTGTCTCCTAGAGATGAACGTACTTTGGTGCAAAAAGTGCAAATCAATCCCAGAACAACAGCTGTGAAGATGCTGGAGGACACCGGTACAAAAGTATCTATATCCACAGTAAAACTAGTCCTATATCGACATAACCTGAAAGGCCGCTCAGCAAGGAAGAAGCCACTGCTCCAAAACCGCCATAAAAAAAGCCAGACTACAGTTTCCAACTTCACATGGGGACAAAGATTGTAGTTTTTGGAGAAATGTCCTCTGGTCTGATGAAACAAAAATAGAACTGTTTGGCCATAATGCCAATCGTTATGTTTGGAGGAAAAGGGGGAGGCTTGCAAGCCAAAGAACACCATCCCAACCATGAAGCCCGGGGGTGGCAGCATCATGTTGTGGGGCTGCTTTGCTGCAGGAGGGACTGGTGCACTTCACAAAATAGATGGCATCATGAGGTAGGAAAATTATGTGGAAATATTGAAGCAACATCTCAAGACATCAGTCAGGAAGTTAAAGCTTGGTCACAAATGGGTCTTCCAAATGGACAATGACCCCAAGCATACTTCCAAAGTTGTGGCAAAATGGCTTAAGGTCAACACAGTCAAGGTATTGGAGTGGCCATCACAAAGCCCTGACCTCAATCCCATAGAAAATTTGTGGGCAGAACTGAAAAAGCGTGTGCAAGTAAGGAGGCCTACAAACCTGACTCAGTTACACCAGCTCTGTCAGGAGGAATGGGCCAAAATTCACCCAACTTATTGTGGGAAGCTTGTGGAAGGCTCCCTGAAACGTTTGACCCAAGTTAAACAATTTAAAGGCAATGCTACCAAATACTAATTGAATGTATGTAAACTTCTGATCCACTGGGAATGTAATGAAAGAAATAAAAGCTGAAATAAATCATTCTCTCTACTATTATTCTGACATTTCACATTCTTAAAATAAAGTGGTAATCCTAACTGACCTAAAACAAGGAATTTTTACTGGGATTAAATGTCAGGAATTGTGAAAATCTGAGTTTAAATGTGGCTAAGGTGTATGTAAACTTCCGACTTCAACTGTAGGTGGCACAGTAGTGTGTAGTTGGTAAAGTAGTGTGTAGTTAATAACATATAAATGTAGTACAGGTTTGTAAACATGCTACTCACAGAGTCTGAGCTGCCTCTGAAGGAGTCCAGGCTGTTCTGAGTACAGGACGATTTCCTCAGCACTTCATCAGTAGCGTGTCCGTCCGTGATACTGGCTCCGTCTCCCGAGCCTGTACTTCCCTGCACCTCCTCAAACTCCTCCTGGTCACAGTCTGACTCTGTGTCTGGTAGGATGCTGAATGACACCTCCTCTCTGACCTCCCTGGCCCCTGGGACAGGCACAGTGGGCACTCGCTGTACTCTCCTGACTGGCACAGCCTCTGGGAATCTGTCGGGTACCACGTCCACTCTAGTTGGCATAACATCGACCCTGGCGCAGGGTCTGTCGAGTACCACGTCCACTGTAGTTGGCATAACATCGACCCTGGCGCAGGGTCTGTCGGGTACCACGTCCACTCTAGTTGGCATAACATCGACCCTGGCGCAGGGTCTGTCGGGTACCACGTCCACTCTTCTGGGCACACTGTTGGTCTCTGGAGCCACCTCTATTCTCCTGGTGGGTTGGTGACAGAGAGCCTTACCACCTCCGTTGGTGAGGGCAGGGAGAGGAGGAGCAGGGTGGTGTGTAGGGACAATAGAGGTGAGGGGGTAGTAAACAGGGGGGCAACATGGGGCCTGTGAGAGGGCCTGTGCTACCAGCCTCTCAGCGAAGGCCGGAGGAGAAGGAGGGAGAGTGGAGAAGACCTCCTGGTCCAGAGGAACCTCCGCGGGGAGATGGAAGTCAGGCAGGAGGATACCGCTACCGGGACACTCCTCCTCAGCATGGAAGCCCTCGTCCACCTCCTCCTCCTCCACCTCCTCCTCGGCCCGGGCCAGGGGAGCGGTGCTCTCTGAGGGGTCGTGGAGGTTCTCCTCGCTGGACAAACTCTGTTCCAGACCCCCAAAGTCCAGGAGCTCCAGGAACTCTGTGGCCACGCGAGACGCCTCCTTCTCCAGCCGGTAGATCTCTGCGTCCCTCCTCTGCCGGAGCTCCTCCCTGCTCCCTCCCAGGCCGTCCCCTAACATGGACACCCCGTCCTCCTTCTGGCACTGCAGACGCTCAATCTCCTTCTCCAGCCGAAGGATCTCCTCCATCTGACGGGACTCCTCCTCGGAGGTGTGGGGGGGCAGGGAGTAGGACAGGGACACCTCCTTACGGGGAGCAGGAGAATCCATCCCCAGGGAGTTCCTAAGTGGAGAGAAGAAGAGGAAAATGATTAGAAGACTGAGTAAAGACAGTTTGCTGTAGACAGACTGGAATGACAGCCGGCACACTGCTACAGGTGTACCTGTTGTTGGCTGTAGCGTTCTCCTCGTCTTCTCCTTGCTGTCCGTTGCAAAGCTCCTCCTCCTTTCTCTTCGCTGCTTCCTGCTCCTTTCGTAGTCTCAGTTTCTCCTCCTCCTTCCTCCTCACCTCCTCCAGCTCCAACACTCTCCGTCTCTCATCCTTCCTCCTCAACTCCTCCATCTCCAACACCCTCTGTGTCTCCTCCTCCTCCTTCCTCCTCAACTCCTCCAACACCCTCCGTGTCTCCTCCTCCTTCCTCCTCCTCAACTCCTCCAGCTCCAACACCCTCCGTGTCTCCTCCTCCTCTCGTCTCTTTTCTTCCTCCAGCCTCCTCCTCTCCCCCTCTACCTGCCTTCTCTCCTCCTCCTCCTCCCTCCTCTTCTTCTCCTCAGAGAGGTGGCGATAGAGGCCTCGGGCCAGCCGACCACGCTGGTGTTTCTGTAGAATGACAGCGGCGGTGCGGAGACGAAGGAACACGCGTCTCCAGAAGTGAGCCCTGTAGTTCTTCTGGATAGTGACGGTGCTGACCAGCACCCTCTTATAGCGCTTCCTACAGGAGGTGACAACACAATGTGGGGACAAGGACACAAGACATACTGTCAGTCACTGTCTCCTACAGCGCTTCCTACAGGAGGGGACAACACAATGCAGGAACAAGGACACAAGACACTGTCAGTCAATGTCTCCAACAGCACTTCCTACAGGAGGGGACAACACAATGCAGGGACAAGGACAAGACATACTGTCATTCACTGTCTCCTACAGCGCTTCCTACAGGAGGGGACAACACAATGCGGGGACAAGGACAAGACCTACTGTCATTCACTATCTCCTACAGCGCTTCCTACAAGAGAGAGGACAACACAAGTCACTGGCTGTCCACCTTTCAAACACTATCTCCTGGACCACCCACCAGGCCCTGCATCTCTGCCCAGAACCTCCACCCTGACCCAGGCCGCCAAAGCCCCACGGAGACCTCTCTCCCAACCATCTGGGGACTGGGTGACCTTGCCCACTACGTAAAAGGGGAGAGGGGACTTCATCACGTTCCATGGAGGGCTAATTTACACATCTGGCCCGGGGAGCTGACGTGGTGGGGGGTGGGAGGGGGTCTGTCTAGACGCCTGAACACGCTCTCTGATTTATGCTCTGTCTCTCTCACAGGGCAGAATGTCTCTCTGATTTATGCTGTGTCTCTCACAGGGCAGAATGGCTCTCTGATTTATGCTCTGTCTCTCTCACAGGGCAGAATGTCTCTCTGATTTATGCTCCGTCTCTGTCTCTCACAGGGCAGAATGTCTCTCTGATTTATGCTCCGTCTCTGTCTCTCACAGGGCAGAATGTCTCTCTGATTTATGCTGTGTCTCTTACAGGGCAGAATGTCTCTGATTTATGCTGTGTCTCTTGTCTCTCACAGGGCAGAATGTCTCTCTGATTTATGCTGTGTCTCTTGTCTCTCACAGGGCAGAATGTCTCTCTGATTTATGCTCTGTCTCTCACAGGGCAGAATGTCTCTCTGATTTATGCTCCGTCTCTGTCTCTTACAGGGCAGAATGTCTCTCTGATTTATGCTCTGTCTCTCACAGGGCAGAATGTCTCTCTGATTTATGCTCTGTCTCTCACAGGGCAGAATGTCTCTCTGATTTATGCTCTGTCTCTCTCACAGGGCAGAATGTCTCTCTGATTTATGCTCCGTCTCTGTCTCTCACAGGGCAGAATGTCTCTCTGATTTATGCTGTGTCTCTGTCTCTCACAGGGCAGAATGTCTCTGATTTATGCTGTGTCTCTCACAGGGCAGAATGTCTCTCTGATTTATGCTCCGTCTCTGTCTCTTACAGGGCAGAATGTCTCTCTGATTTATGCTCTGTCTCTCACAGGGCAGAATGTCTCTCTGATTTATGCTGTGTCTCTGTCTCTCACAGGGCAGAATGTCTCTGATTTATGCTGTGTCTCTCACAGGGCAGAATGTCTCTCTGATTTATGCTCCGTCTCTGTCTCTTACAGGGCAGAATGTCTCTCTGATTTATGCTCTGTCTCTCACAGGGCAGAATGTCTCTCTGATTTATGCTCTGTCTCTCTCACAGGGCAGAATGTCTCTCTGATTTATGCTCCGTCTCTGTCTCTCACAGGGCAGAATGTCTCTCTGATTTATGCTGTGTCTCTGTCTCTCACAGGGCAGAATGTCTCTGATTTATGCTGTGTCTCTCACAGGACAGAATGTCTCTCTGATTTATACTGTGTCTCTCACAGGGCAGAATGTCTCTGATTTATGCTGTGTCTCTGTCTCTCACAGGGCAGAATGTCTCTCTGATTTATGCTGTGTCTCTGTCTCTCACAGGACAGAATGTCTCTCTGATTTATGCTGTGTCTCTCACAGGACAGAATGTCTCTCTGATTTATGCTGTGTCTCTCACAGGGCAGAATGTCTCTGATTTATGCTGTGTCTCTGTCTCTGTCAGGGCAGAATGTTCCTCATCTGTCTGGAACTCAAAATACTGTGTAGTCATCTCATCAAGTAATCAATCAGGTCAGGTATAGATGCCATTTGTTCAAACAATAACTAGATCAACTCTACAAAATAACATGGTCGAGTACTATAGGATGAACACGTGTGGTGACTGTCTGCTAATGGTTTTTCTAAATGGTAGTCAGCGGACCGTCAGCGGGAAGATGAACACTGCTAATGTGTTTCTAAATGGTAGTCAGCGGACCGTCAGTGGGAAGATGAACACTGAGGGACTGTCTGCTAATGTGTTTCTAAATGGTAGTCAGCGGACCGTCAGCGGGAAGACGAACACTGAGGGGCTGTCTGCTAATGTGTTTCTAAATGGTAGTCAGCGGACCGTCAGTGGGAAGATGAACACTGCTAATGTGTTTCTAAATGGTAGTCAGCGGACCGTCAGTGGGAAGATGAACACTGCTAATGTGTTTCTAAATGGTAGTCAGCGGACCGTCAGAGGGAAGATGAACACTGCTAATGTGTTTCTAAATGGTAGTCAGCGGACCGTCAGAGGGAAGATGAACACTGCTAATGTGTTTCTAAATGGTAGTCAGCGGACCGTCAGAGGGAAGATGAACACTGCTAATGTGTTTCTAAATGGTAGTCAGCGGACCGTCAGAGGGAAGATGAACACTGCTAATGTGTTTCTAAATGGTAGTCAGCGGACCGTCAGAGGGAAGATGAACACTGAGGGACTGTCTGCTAATGTGTTTCTAAATGGTAGTCAGCGGACCGTCAGTGGGAAGATGAACACTGCTAATGTGTTTCTAAATGGTAGTCAGCGGACCGTCAGAGGGAAGACGAACACTGAGGGGCTGTCTGCTAATGTGTTTCTAAATGGCATTATCTTTACAGTTTAAATATCCAGATTTGATTGGTTCTGAATATCATGTGTTTCTGGACTGGCATCTTCCATAACTAATGCTGGGACACAGTTCCAATAGTCTATTTAGGGTTGATTAAACAGATAGAGATCTTTCAGACATACTGGTATAAGTACGACTCACCCCTGCAGAGAAAGTTAAATCCTACTAAAAAGACAAGGATGATAGCTGGGATACCAGATCACGTTATTTATGGTAATAATACTGTCACGCCCCTCACAGAATAATTCGGTATAAACAAAAACAATCAAACACAAACACACAGTGACACATCCTCTAGCCCAGCAGTATCCACCTCCCCTGCACTCAACCCCCAGTCACTCCCCCCAGGCCCCCCAACCCTCTTCCCAGTCACTCTCCCCCAGCCCTCCCAGTCACTCTCCCCCAGCCCTCCTAGTCACTCTCCCCCAGCCCTCCTAGTCACTCTCCCCCAGCCCTCCTAGTCACTCTCCCCCAGCCCTCCTAGTCACTCTCCCCCAGCCCTCCTAGTCACTCTCCCCCAGCCCTCCTAGTCACTCTCCCTCAGCCCTCCTAGTCACTCTCCCTCAGCCCTCCTAGTCCCTCTCCCCAGTCCCCCAGCCCTCTCCCCACCAGCCCTCTCCCCAGCAGTACTCACCTTGCCACATAGCTGAGTATGTGTGCCCGGATCACCATGCCCGCCTGTCGCCGCACCTTTTCCCTCTCCTTCTCCAGCCTGTGTTCCAGCTCTTCCTTCAGGAACACCTGCAGGACATGACACACGGCACGGCCCACACGGCACGGCCAGGCAGAGAGAGGGATGGAGGTTAGTTCCTGTAGGATAGTTAGTTCTTCTTGAGAAGGTCTGGATGCAGTCCGTTTATGCCCAGCTAGCTGTTTGCTGCAGAGCTCCTAGCTGTTAGCTACTCCCCCTGCTAACTGTTAGCTACGCATCCTGCTAGCTATTCTCCCTATTAGCTGCTCTCACTGTTAGCTACTCTTCTTCTCTCCGGGTTAAGTCCTCTTGATAAGGACTGGGACCGACCGGCCGGTCTGCCCTGCCGGTTTCAGCTACTTTCCTGGCTATTCTCCCTGACTGTCACTGCAGAGAGCCCAGCGGAACACTATGACGGTGCTGCTACTGCAAAGAGTCAGTGTTGTGTTGTTAGTCCCACAGCTAACATCCTGTCTGTGTTCTGGCTCTCTGGCTTCTTACAGACTACTAAGAGAGAGACAGGAGAGAGACAGGAGGGGAGGAGGCAGAGCGAGGAGGCAGGGCGAGAGAGAGACAGGAGGGGAGGAGGCAGGGCGAGAGAGAGACAGGAGGAGGCAGGGCGAGAGAAAGAGACGGACGGGGCGAGAGAAAGACAGACGGGTTGGGAGGGGAGGTGCACAGGCAGAGAGAGACACTAGAGGGGAGGGGAGAGGATGGCACTCCTCCAAGAGCAGACCACTCCCCTCCTCATGAAAGAAGAGCATTCCATTGGGGCTAGTTAACCCCTCCCTGACTGAATACTGTAGGTTTATCAGCTCTCAGTTCCTGCTAACTGCCAGTAATCACAGGCACACAGCTGCAGTCCTGCTCCTCAGTCCCACCCCCACCCCACCCCCCCTGTCCCACCCCAGCTCCACAACCCACTTCCCCTGTCCCACCCCAGCTCCCCAACCCACTTCCCCTGTCCCAACCCACTTTCCCTGTCCCACCCCAGCTCCCCAACCCACTTCCTCTGTCCCACCCCCAACCCACTTCCCCTGTCCCACCCCCAACCCACTTCCTCTGTCCCTCCCCAGCTCCCCAACCCACTTCCCCTGTCCCACCCCAGCTCCCCAACCCACCTCCCCTGTCCCACCCCAGCTCCCCAACCCACTTCCCCTGTCCCAACCCACTTCCCCTGTCCCAACCCACTTCCCCTGTCCCACCCCAGCTCCCCAACCCACTTCCTCTGTCCCACCCCCAACCCACCTCCCCTGTCCCACCCCCAACCCACTTCCTCTGTCCCTCCCCAGCTCCCCAACCCACTTCCCCTGTCCCACCCCAGCTCCCCACCCCGCTTCCCGTCCCACCCCAGCTCCCCACCCCGCTTCCCGTCCCACCCCCAACCCAGCTCCCCAACCCACTTCCTGTCCCCCCCCCCCCCCCAGCTCCCCAACCCACTTCCCCTGTCCCACCCCAGCTCCCCAACCCACCTCCCCTGTCCCACCCCAGCTCCCCAACCCACTTCCCCTGTCCCAACCCACTTCCCCTGTCCCAACCCACTTCCCCTGTCCCACCCCAGCTCCCCAACCCACTTCCTCTGTCCCACCCCCAACCCACCTCCCCTGTCCCACCCCCAACCCACTTCCTCTGTCCCTCCCCAGCTCCCCAACCCACTTCCCCTGTCCCACCCCAGCTCCCCACCCCGCTTCCCGTCCCACCCCAGCTCCCCACCCCGCTTCCCGTCCCACCCCCAACCCAGCTCCCCAACCCACTTCCTGTCCCCCCCCCAACCCACTTCCCCTGTCCCACCCCCAACCCACTTCCTCTGTCCCTCCCCAGCTCCCCAACCCACTTCCCCTGTCCCACCCCAGCTCCCCAACCCACTTCCCCTGTCCCAACCCACTTCCCCTGTCCCACCCCAGCTCCCCAACCCACTTCCTCTGTCCCACCCCCAACCCACTTCCCCTGTCCCACCCCCAACCCACTTCCTCTGTCCCTCCCCAGCTCCCCAACCCACTTCCCCTGTCCCACCCCAGCTCCCCAACCCACTTCCCCTGTCCCACCCCAGCTCCCCAACCCACCTCCCCTGTCCCACCCCAGCTCCCCAACCCACTTCCTCTGTCCCACCCCCAACCCACTTCCCCTGTCCCACCCCCAACCCACTTCCTCTGTCCCTCCCCAGCTCCCCAACCCACTTCCCCTGTCCCACCCCAGCTCCCCACCCCGCTTCCCGTCCCACCCCAGCTCCCCACCCCACTTCCCCTGTCCCACCCCCCCCCCAGCTCCCCAACCCACTTCCCCTGTCCCACCCCACTTCTCCTGTCCCACCCCAGCTCCCCACCCCGCTTCCTGTCCCCCCCCCCCCCCCCCCAGCTCCCCAACCCGCTTCCCCTGTCCCACCCCACTTCTCCTGTCCCACCCCAGCTCCCCACCCCGCTTCCCGTCCCACCCCAGCTCCCCACCCCGCTTCTCCTGTCCCACCCCCAACCCAGCTCCCCAACCCACTTCCTGTCCCCCCCCCCCCCCAGCTCCCCAACCCACTGCCCCAACCCCTTCCCCTGGTCCCCCCCCCCCCCCCCCCAGCTCCTGTTTCTCCTCTACACTCTCCGAGTCACAGAGAGGAAGCTTCCTGGACAACATCCTCAACACCGTCTGGTCCTAGCTTCCTCATCACACAATCAGACATGGATATAATTAGACTTTCTACACAGGAAATGCAATCCCAACCTCTACCTTCAAACCCGCCTTACTTTCCTACCTTTAACCACACAAATATGGCCCTCATAACCACAACACTAAACGCACAAAGGCATGACACATCATTGTGGGAACGTGCAAAAAAAATATTACACACACACCAACGTTCACTTGGGATATTGTATTGTCTGTGACCCCCAACTCAATGTGCATCCGGAGTTAACAGATAAAAGGCCTTGGAAGAAAATGTTCATCTCTAGGCTTCCATAGAAGGGCTGTGTACAATTTAAACTGTCAATAAACTAACATTACACGGTCCATAAACTAACATTACACGTTCAATAAACTAACATTACACGTTCAATAAACTAACATTACATTACACGGTCCATAAACTAACATTACATTACACGGTCCATAAACTAACATTACATTACACGGTCCATAAACTAACATTACACGTTCAATAAACTAACATTAGATTACACGGTCCATAAACTAACATTACATTACACGGTCCATAAACTAACATTACACGTTCAATAAACTAACATTACATTACACGGTCCATAAACTAACATTACACGTTCAATAAACTAACATTACATTACACGGTCCATAAACTAACATTACATTACACGGTCCATAAACTAACATTACACGGTCCATAAACTAACATTACACGGTCCATAAACTAACATTACACGGTCCATAAACTAACATTACACGGTCCATAAACTAACATAACATTACACGTTCAATAAACTAACATTACACGGTCCATAAACTAACATTACACGGTCCATAAACTAACATTACACGGTCCATAAACTAACATAACATTACACGTTCAATAAACTAACATTACACGGTCCATAAACTAACATTACACGGTCCATAAACTAACATTACACATTCAATAAACTAACATTACATTACACGTTCAATAAACTAACATTACATTACACGGTCCATAAACTAACATTACACGTTCAATAAACTAACATTACACGTTCAATAAACTAACATTACATTACACGGTCCATAAACTAACATTACATTACACGGTCCATATACTAACATTACATTACACGGTCCATAAACTAACATTACATTACACGGTCCATAAACTAACATTACATTACACGGTCCATAAACTAACATTACATTACACGGTCCATAAACTAACATTACACTACACGGTCCATAAACTAACATTACATTACACGGTCCATAAACTAACATAACATTACACGGTCCATAAACTAACATTACACTACACGGTCCATAAACTAACATTACATTACACGGTCCATAAACTAACATTACATTACACGGTCCATAAACTAACATTACATTACACGGTCCATAAACTAACATTACATTACACGGTCCATAAACTAACATTACATTACACGGTCCATAAACTAACATTACATTACACGGTCCATAAACTAGCATTACATTACACGGTCCATAAACTAGCATTACATTACACGGTCCATAAACTAACATAACATTACACGGTCCATAAACTAACATTACATTACACGGTCCATAAACTAACATTACACGGTCCATAAACTAACATTACATTACACGTTCAATAAACTAACATTACATTACACGGTCCATAAACTAACATAACATTACACGGTCCATATACTAACATAACATTACACGGTCCATAAACTAACATAACATTACACGGTCCATAAACTAACATTACATTACACGGTCCATAAACTAACATTACATTACACGGTCAATAAACTAACATTACACGGTCCATAAACTAACATTACATTACACGGTCCATAAACTAACATTACATTACACGGTCCATAAACTAACATTACACGGTCCATAAACTAACATTACACGGTCCATAAACTAACATTACATTACACGTTCAATAAACTAACATTACATTACACGGTCCATAAACTAACATTACACGGTCCATAAACTAACATTACACGGTCCATAAACTAACATTACACGTTCAATAAACTAACATTACATTACACGTTCAATAAACTAACATTACATTACACGTTCAATAAACTAACATTACATTACACGGTCCATAAACTAACATTACATTACACGGTCCATAAACTAACATTACACTACACGGTCCATAAACTAACATTACATTACACGGTCCATAAACTAACATTACATTACACGGTCCATAAACTAACATTACATTACACGGTCCATAAACTAACATAACACTACACGGTCCATAAACTAACATTACATTACACGGTCCATAAACTAACATTACATTACACGGTCCATAAACTAACATTACATTACACGGTCCATAAACTAACATTACATTACACGGTCCATAAACTAACATTACATTACACGGTCCATAAACTAACATTACACTACACGGTCCATAAACTAACATTACACTACACGGTCCATAAACTAACATTACATTACACGGTCCATAAACTAACATTACATTACACGGTCCATAAACTAACATAACATTACACGGTCCATAAACTAACATTACACTACACGGTCCATAAACTAACATTACATTACACGGTCCATAAACTAACATTACATTACACGGTCCATAAACTAACATTACACTACACGGTCCATAAACTAACATTACACTACACGGTCCATAAACTAACATTACATTACACGGTCCATAAACTAACATTACATTACACGGTCCATAAACTAACATTACATTACACGGTCCATAAACTAACATTACATTACACGGTCCATAAACTAACATTACATTACACGGTCCATAAACTAACATTACATTACACGGTCCATAAACTAACATTACATTACACGGTCCATAAACTAACATTACATTACACGGTCCATAAACTAACATTACATTACACGGTCCATAAACTAACATAACATTACACGGTCCATAAACTAACATTACATTACACGGTCCATAAACTAACATTACATTACACGGTCCATAAACTAACATTACATTACACGGTCCATAAACTAACATTACATTACACGGTCCATAAACTAACATTACATTACACGGTCCATAAACTAGCATTACATTACACGGTCCATAAACTAGCATTACATTACACGGTCCATAAACTAACATAACATTACACGGTCCATAAACTAACATTACATTACACGGTCCATAAACTAACATTACATTACACGGTCCATAAACTAACATTACACGGTCCATAAACTAACATTACATTACACGTTCAATAAACTAACATTACATTACACGGTCCATAAACTAACATAACATTACACGGTCCATAAACTAACATTACATTACACGGTCCATAAACTAACATAACATTACACGGTCCATAAACTAACATTACACGGTCAATAAACTAACATTACATTACACGGTCAATAAACTAACATTACATTACACGGTCCATAAACTAACATTACATTACACGGTCCATAAACTAACATAACATTACACGGTCCATATACTAACATAACATTACACGGTCCATAAACTAACATAACATTACACGGTCCATAAACTAACATTACATTACACGGTCCATAAACTAACATTACATTACACGGTCAATAAACTAACATTACACGGTCCATAAACTAACATTACATTACACGGTCCATAAACTAACATTACATTACACGGTCCATAAACTAACATTACACGGTCCATAAACTAACATTACATTACACGTTCAATAAACTAACATTACACGGTCCATAAACTAACATAACATTACACGGTCCATAAACTAACATTACATTACACGGTCCATAAACTAACATTACATTACACGGTCCATAAACTAACATTACATTACACGGTCCATAAACTAACATTACATTACACGGTCCATAAACTAACATAACATTACACGGTCCATAAACTAACATAACATTACACGGTCCATATACTAACATAACATTACACGGTCCATAAACTAACATTACATTACACGGTCCATAAACTAACATTACACGGTCCATAAACTAACATAACATTACACGGTCCATAAACTAACATTACATTACACGGTCCATAAACTAACATTACACGGTCCATAAACTAACATTACATTACACGGTCCATAAACTAACATTACATTACACGGTCCATAAACTAACATTACACGGTCCATAAACTAACATTACACGGTCCATAAACTAACATTACATTACACGTTCAATAAACTAACATTACATTACACGGTCCATAAACTAACATAACATTACACGGTCCATAAACTAACATTACATTACACGGTCCATAAACTAACATTACATTACACGGTCCATAAACTAACATTACATTACACGGTCCATAAACTAACATTACATTACACGGTCCATAAACTAACATTACATTACACGGTCCATAAACTAACATTACACGGTCCATAAACTAACATTACACGGTCCATAAACTAACATTACATTACACGTTCAATAAACTAACATTACATTACACGGTCCATAAACTAACATTACATTACACGGTCCATAAACTAACATAACATTACACGGTCAATAAACTAACATTACACGGTCAATAAACTAACATTACATTACACGGTCCATAAACTAACATTACATTACACGGTCCATAAACTAACATAACATTACACGGTCCATATACTAACATAACATTACACGGTCAATAAACTAACATAACATTACACGGTCCATAAACTAACATTACACGGTCAATAAACTAACATTACATTACACGGTCCATAAACTAACATTACATTACACGGTCAATAAACTAACATTACACGGTCCATAAACTAACATTACATTACACGGTCCATAAACTAACATTACACGGTCCATAAACTAACATTACACGGTCCATAAACTAACATTACACTACACGGTCCATAAACTAACATTACATTACACGGTCCATAAACTAACATTACATTACACGGTCCATAAACTAACATTACACGGTCCATAAACTAACATTACACGGTCCATAAACTAACATTACATTACACGGTCCATAAACTAACATTACATTACACGGTCCATAAACTAACATAACATTACACAGTCCATATACTAACATAACATTACACGGTCAATAAACTAACATTACACGGTCAATAAACTAACATTACATTACACGGTCCATAAACTAACATTACACGGCCTGCACTTCCTTACCTCCTGACAAATGTATGACCATATTAGAGACACATATTTCCCACACAGACCTGGTCATGCTACACATCTTTATTCACCCACCACCATTCTACACCTCATCCCTCTGGTGGTTCCACACACAGACAGACCACAAGTCATGTCCTCTAGTCCACATATTGACTCTCTGCCTGGCCTTCTGGACTTTACCCCCGTAGTCAGTCTTATTGTCTCTTTCACCCCTGATGTCCTGCACCCTATTACAGTGTGTCATGGAGCTAACACTAAATTAGAGGTGTCCTGCATCACTATAAGTAATATGTCCATAGCGCCGGGCAGATGTCCTCCGCGGCGCCGGGCAGATGTCCTCCGCGGCGCCGGGCAGATGTCCTCCGCGGCGCCGGGCAGATGTCCTCCGCGGCGCCGGGCAGATGTCCTCCGCGGCGCCGGGCAGATGTCCTCCGCGGCGCCGGGCAGATGTCCTCCGCGGCGCCGGGCAGATGTCCTCCGCGGCGCCGGGCAGATGTCCTCCGCGGCGCCGGGCAGATGTCCTCCGCGGCGCCGGGCAGATGTCCTCCGCGGCGCCGGGCAGATGTCCTCCGCGGCGCCGGGCAGATGTCCTCCGCGGCGCCGGGCAGATAACCAATACGTGGCTGATGAGGTTTGTTGTTAGCCTAAAGCTGATGCTCCTTCGGTCCCTGTTCTTATAACCTATAACATGTAACTCTACCCTGTTCGACCCTGTAAACCCCTGGGTCACAGTACACGCAGCAGAGTACGCCGTGTGAGAGTGTGATGCGTGGTCAGAGCCGCCGTGTGAAAGTGTGATGCGTGGTCAGAGCCGCCGTGTGAGAGTGTGATGCGTGGTCAGAGCCGCCGTGTGAGAGTGTGATGCGTGGTCAGAGCCGCCGTGTGAGAGTGTGATGCGTGGTCAGAGCCGCCGTGTGAGAGTGTGATGCGTGGTCAGAGCCGCCGTGTGAGAGTGTGATGCGTGGTCAGAGTACGCCGTGTGAGAGTGTGATGCGTGGTCAGAGTACGCCGTGTGAGAGTGTGATGCGTGGTCAGAGCCGCCGTGTGAGAGTGTGATGCGTGGTCAGAGCAACGGGGGGCCAGCGTACCTTAGTCTTCCCCAGCTGCCAGTCTCTCTTGGCGGGGTCGTATGACATCAGCAGCTCTGTGCAGCTCCCTCTCTGGTCATCTGTTGGATGCTCGTCTTTCAGGATCATCTTGTACCTGCACAGGGAACAGAGACGCACACAGATCAGACACGGATACAACACGGATCCGACGGGTCAGACAAATCAAACGGGCCAGACGTGTCGAAGGAACACAACATGACACCCAGACAGTTGACAGCAGCACAATAGGCAATCAACACATGAACTCAATGACGCAGGTGAACGCTGAGTCCTCATGTTCTGCTGTTTTGTAAGAGGGTAGACAGGCCAACATGAGCCTTGGTGGTGCGCAGCGGGGGGTGGCCGTGCCATTGACCCTGATCACAGAACATCCCCAGCGTTCGTCGACCCCCAGCAGGTGATTCTACACGTTGAAACCCTGGGGTTCATCGACACCCAGCAGGTGATTCTACACGTTGAAACCCCGGGGTTCGTCGACACCCAGCAGGTGATTCTACACGTTGAAACCCCGGGGTTCGTCGACACCCAGCAGGTGATTCTACACGTTGAAACCCCGGGGTTCGTCGACACCCAGCAGGTGATTCTACACGTTGAAACCCCGGGGTTCGTCGACACCCAGCAGGTGATTCTACACGTTGAAACCCCGGGGTTCATCGACACTCAGCAGATGATTCTACACGTTGAAACCCCGGGGCCTTCGTCGACACCGAGCAGGTGATCTACCGTGCACGGGAGACGGTGATGTTGGTCCGTCTTCCCTGTAAAAGACCGTTGTCCATTTTTCTCACCTGCTGCAGAAGTCTGTAAAGGTCCGACGGACAGGGAACCCAGCCCTGCGGATCTTCACCGTCTCCAACATCCCAGAATACCTCAGCTGGTTCAGGACCACTTCTGGGTCAAACATGTTGGCGTTCTGAGAAGTACAAAACATACTGATTTACTTTTCAACTCTAACTCTGTGAGAACACACAACAGTAGCCATCTGACGACTGTATAGTTGACAGTACAGAGGGGAACACACAACAGTACTATAGTTGACAGTACAGAGGGAACACACAACAGTACTATAGTTGACAGTACCGAGGGAACACACAACAGTACTATAGTTGACAGTACCGAGGGAACACACAACAGTACTATAGTTGACAGTACAGAGGGGAACACACAACAGTACTATAGTTGACAGTACAGAGGGAACACACAACAGTACTATAGTTGACAGTACAGAGGGGAACACACAACAGTACTATAGTTGACAGTACAGAGGGAACACACAACAGTACTATAGTTGACAGTACAGAGGGGAACACACAACAGTACTATAGTTGACAGTACAGAGGGAACACACAACAGTACTATAGTTGACAGTACAGAGGGAACACACAACAGTACTATAGTTGACAGTACAGAGGGAACACACAACAGTACTATAGTTGACAGTACAGAGGGGAACACACAACAGTACTATAGTTGACAGTACAGAGGGAACACACAACAGTACTATAGTTGACAGTACAGAGGGAACACACAACAGTACTATAGTTGACAGTACAGAGGGAACACACAACAGTACTATAGTTGACAGTACAGAGGGAACACACAACAGTACTATAGTTGACAGTACAGAGGGAACACACAACAGAACTATAGTTGACAGTACCGAGGGAACACACAACAGTACTATAGTTGACAGTACCGAGGGGAACACACAACAGTACTATAGTTGACAGTACCGAGGGAACACACAACAGTACTATAGTTGACAGTACCGAGGGGAACACACAACAGTACTATAGTTGACAGTACCGAGGGAACACACAACAGTACTATAGTTGACAGTACCGAGGGGAACACACAACAGTACTATAGTTGACAGTACCGAGGGAACACACAACAGTACTATAGTTGACAGTACCGAGGGGAACACACAACAGTACTATAGTTGACAGTACAGAGGGAACACACAACAGTACTATAGTTGACAGTACCGAGGGGAACACACAACAGTACTATAGTTGACAGTACCGAGGGAACACACAACAGTACTATAGTTGACAGTACCGAGGGGAACACACAACAGTACTATAGTTGACAGTACCGAGGGAACACACAACAGTACTATAGTTGACAGTACAGAGGGAACACACAACAGTACTATAGTTGACAGTACCGAGGGAACACACAACAGTACTATAGTTGACAGTACAGAGGGAACACACAACAGTACTATAGTTGACAGTACCGAGGGAACACACAACAGTACTATAGTTGACAGTACAGAGGGAACACACAACAGTACTATAGTTGACAGTACCGAGGGAACACACAACAGTACTATAGTTGACAGTACAGAGGGAACACACAACAGTACTATAGTTGACAGTACCGAGGGAACACACAACAGTACTATAGTTGACAGTACAGAGGGAACACACAACAGTACTATAGTTGACAGTACAGAGGGAACACACAACAGTACTATAGTTGACAGTACAGAGGGAACACACAACAGTACTATAGTTGACAGTACCGAGGGAACACACAACAGTACTATAGTTGACAGTACAGAGGGAACACACAACAGTACTATAGTTGACAGTACCGAGGGAACACACAACAGTACTATAGTTGACAGTACCGAGGGAACACACAACAGTACTATAGTTGACAGTACCGAGGGGAACACACAACAGTACTATAGTTGACAGTACCGAGGGAACACACAACAGTACTATAGTTGACAGTACAGAGGGAACACACAACAGTACTATAGTTGACAGTACCGAGGGAACACACAACAGTACTATAGTTGACAGTACCGAGGGGAACACACAACAGTACTATAGTTGACAGTACAGAGGGAACAAACAACAGTACTATAGTTGACAGTACAGAGGGAACACACAACAGTACTATAGTTGACAGTACAGAGGGGAACACACAACAGTACTATAGTTGACAGTACAGAGGGAACACACAACAGTACTATAGTTGACAGTACCGAGGGAACACACAACAGTACTATAGTTGACAGTACAGAGGGAACACACAACAGTACTATAGTTGACAGTACAGAGGGAACACACAACAGTACTATAGTTGACAGTACCGAGGGAACACACAACAGTACTATAGTTGACAGTACCGAGGGAACACACAACAGTACTATAGTTGACAGTACCGAGGGAACACACAACAGTACTATAGTTGTCTTACAGCTGGACGATACAAGGTGTTTAGGAGCTGGAATTCTGTTCCATGTCCTTAACCCACAGGAACGTTTCAGTCCGGTATAATCAACTCTATTGTTCTCAGCTGCTCTGTTCTGACTGCGTCATGTTGTTCCCCAGTGCTGCTTATCACACTGCACAATCACTTAACTCTGATTCACATCTCACTGGCTGTGTGTGTGTGTGTGTGTGTGTGTGTGTGTGTGTGTGTGTGTGTGTGTGTGGTACCCTACCATCAGGCATGTTATCAACCTGTTGTTCAGAGGAGTGTCAGGACTTGAATGTACAACAAACAAAGTCCCTGTGGTACAGCTATATGGTGCCAGGTTTCCTCCAGACGTGATGCTTGGCATTCAGGCCAAATAGTTCAATCTTGATTTCATCAGACCAGAGAATCTAGTTTCTCATGGTCTGAGAGTCATTTAGGTGCCTTTTGTCAAACTCCAAGCGGTCTCTCATGTGTCTTTTACTGAGCAGTGGCTTCCGTCTGGCCACTCTACCATAAAGGCCTGATTGGTGGAGTGCTGCAGAGATGGTTGTCCTTCTGGAAGGTTCTCCCATCTCCACAGAGGAACTCCGGAGCTCTGTCAGAGTGACCATTGGGTTCTTGGTCACCTCCCTGACCAAGGCCCTTCTACCCCGATTACTCTGTTTTGCCGGTCTGCCAGCTCTAGGAAGAGTCTTGGTGGTTCCAAACTTCTTCCATTTAAGAATGATGGAGGCCACTGTTCTTGAGGATCTTCAATGCTGCAGAAATGTTTTGGTACCCTTCCCCAGATCTGTGCCTCGACATAATCCTGTCTCGGAGCTCTACAGACAATTCCTTTAACCTCATGGCTTGGTTTTTGCTCTGACATGTACGCTCAACTGTGGGACCTTATATAGACAGGTGTGTCCCTTTCCAAATCATGTCCAATTAATTGAATTTAACACAGGTGGACTCCAATCAAGATGTAGAAACATCTCAAGGATGATCAATGTAGACAGGATGCACCTGAGCTCAATTTCAAGTGTCTCAAAGCAAAGGGTCTGAATACTTCTGTAAATAAGGTGTTTGGTTCTGTTCAGACAGAGGGGTCAGAGGTTAGGCTCTGTTCAGACAGAGGGGTCAGAGCTTAGGCTCTGTTCAGACAGAGGGGTCAGAGCTTAGGCTCTGTTCAGACAGAGGGGTCAGAGGTTAGGCTCTGTTCAGACAGAGGGGTCAGAGGTTTGGCTCTGTTCAGACAGAGGGGTCAGAGGTTAGGCTCTGTTAAATATGGCTGCCTGCCTCTGGCACCTATGAGTACACAGTAACAGACGAGTTCACTTTCAGTAGCTGGTGGTTGTGGTGAATACTGAATGACCCACCTTGAATACTGAATGACCCACCTTGAATACTGAATGACCCACCTTGAATAATGAATGACCCACCTTGTCCATGTTGTGGTGAATACTGAATGACCCACCTTGAATACTGAATGACCCACCTTGAATACTGAATGACCCACCTTGTCCATGTTGGGGTGAATACTGAATGACTCACCTTGTTCATGTTGGGGTGAATACAGAATGACCCACCTTGTCCATGTTGTGGTGAATACTGAATGACCCACCTTGTCCATGTTGTGGTTAATACTGAATGACCCACCTTGTCCATGTTGGGGTGAATACTGAATGACCCACCTTGTTCATGTTGGGGTGAATACAGAATGACCCACCTTGTCCAGGTTGGGGTGAATACTGAATGACCCACCTTGTCCATGTTGGGGTGAATACTGAATGACCCACCTTCTCCAGGTTGGGGTGAATACTGAATGACCCACCTTGTCCATGTTGGGGTGAATACTGAATGACCCACCTTGTTCATGTTGTGGTTAATACAGAATGACCCACCTTGTTCATGTTGGGGTGAATACTGAATGACCCACCTTGTTCATGTTGGGGTGAATACAGAATGACCCACCTTGTTCATGTTGTGGTCAATACTGAATGACCCACCCTGTCCATGTTGGGGTGAATACTGAATGACCCACCTTGTTCATGTTGGGGTGAATACTGAATGACCCACCTTGTCCATGTTGGGGTGAATACTGAATGACCCACCTTGTCCATGTTGGGGTGAATACTGAATGACCCACCTTGTCCATGTTGGGGTGAATACTGAATGACCCACCTTGTCCATGTTGGGGTGAATACTGAATGACCCACCTTGTCCATGTTGGGGTGAATACTGAATGACCCACCTTGTCCATGTTGTGGTGAATACTGAATGACCCACCTTGTCCATGTTGTGGTGAATACTGAATGACCCACCTTGTTCATGTTGTGGTGAATACTGAATGACCCACCTTGTTCATGTTGTGGTGAATACTGAATGACCCACCTTGTCCATGTTGGGGTGAATACTGAATGACCCACCTTGCCCATGTTGGGGTGAATACTGAATGACCCACCTTGCCCATGTTGGGGTGAATACTGAATGACCCACCTTGTTCATGTTGTGGTGAATACTGAATGACCCACCTTGTCCATGTTGTGGTTAATACTGAATGACCCACCTTGTCCATGTTGTGGTTAATACTGAATGACCCACCTTGTCCATGTTGTGGTGAATACAGAATGACCCACCTTGTTCATGTTGGGGTGAATACTGAATGACCCACCTTGTTCATGTTGTGGTGAATACAGAATGACCCACCTTGTTCATGTTGTGGTGAATACAGAATGACCCACCTTGTTCATGTTGGGGTGAATACAGAATGACCCAACTTGTTCATGTTGGGGTGAATACTGAATGACCCACCTTGTTCATGTTGGGGTGAATACTGAATGACCCACCTTGTCCATGTTGGGGTGAATACTGAATGACCCACCTTGTCCATGTTGGGGTGAATACTGAATGACCCACCCTGTCCATGTTGGGGTGAATACTGAATGACCCACCTTGTTCATGTTGTGGTGAATACTGAATGACCCACCTTGTCCATGTTGGGGTGAATACTGAATGACTCACCTTGTCCATGTTGGGGTGAATACTGAATGACCCACCTTGTCCATGTTGGGGTGAATACTGAATGACCCACCTTGTCCATGTTGGGGTGAATACTGAATGACCCACCTTGCCCATGTTGGGGTGAATACTGAATGACCCACCTTGCCCATGTTGGGGTGAATACTGAATGACCCACCTTGTTCATGTTGTGGTGAATACTGAATGACCCACCTTGTCCATGTTGTGATTAATACTGAATGACCCACCTTGTACATGTTGTGGTTAATACTGAATGACCCACCTTGTCCATGTTGTGGTGAATACAGAATGACCCACCTTGTTCATGTTGGGGTGAATACAGAATGACCCACCTTGTTCATGTTGTGGTGAATACTGAATGACCCACCTTGTTCATGTTGTGGTGAATACTGAATGACCCACCTTGTCCATGTTGTGGTGAATACTGAATGACCCACCTTGTTCATGTTGGGTTTGATGCAGCGCACAAAGAAAGGGTTGGAGGCACTCAGAGTGTTCATCAAGGAATGGAGAGAGTCCTGCAGAAACACAACAACAAGTATACAGTTGAAGTCGGAAGTTTAAGTACACCTTAGCCAAATACATTTAAACTCAGTTTCACAATTGCTGACATTTAATCTTAGTAAAAATTCCCTGTCTTAGGTCAGTTAGGATCACAACTTTATTTTAATAATGTGAAATGTCAGAATAATAGTAGAGAGAATGATTTATTTCAGCTTTTATTTCTTTCTTTCATCACATTCCCAGTGGGTCAGAAGTTTACATACACTCAATTAGTATTTGGCAGCATTGCCTTTAAAATGTTTAACTTGGGTCGAACGTTCCGGGTAGCCTTCCACAAGCTTCCCACAATAAATTGGGTGAATTTTGGCCCATTCCTCCTGAGAGAGCTGGTGTAACTGAGTCAGGTTTGTAGGCCTCCTTGCTCGCACACGCTTTTTCAGTTCTGCCCACAATTTTCTATGGGATTGAGTTCAGGGCTTAGTGGCCACTCTAATACCATGACTTTGTTGTCCTTAAGCCATTTTGCCACAACTTTGGAAGTATGCTTGGGGTCATTGTCCATTTGGAAGACCCATTTGCGACCAAGCTTTAACTTCCTGACTGATGTCTTGAGATGTTGCTTCAATACATCCACATAATTTTCCTCCATCATGATGCCATCTATTTTGTGAGGTGCACCAGTCCCCCCTCCTTCAGCAAAGCACCCCCACAACATGATGCTGCCACCCCCGTGCTTCACGGTTGGGATGGTGTTCTTCGGCTTGCAAGCATCCCCCTTTTTCCTCCAAACATAACGATGGTCATTATGGCCAAACAGTTCTATTTTTGTTTCATCAGACCAGAGGACATTTCTCCAAAAAGTACAATCTTTGTCCCCATGTGCAGTTGGAAACTGTAGTCTGGCTTTTTTATGGCGGTTTTGGAGCAGTGGCTTCTTCCTTGCTGAGAATCCTTTCAGGTTATGTCGATATAGGACTCGTTTTACTGTGGATCTAGATACTTTTGTACCTGTTTCCTCCAGCATTTTCACAAGGTCCTTTGCTGTTGTTCTGGGATTGATTTGCACTTTTCGTATCAAAGTACGTTCAACTCTAGGAGACAGAACGCATCTCCTTCCTGAGCGGTATGATGGCTGTGTGGTCCCATGGTGTTTATACTTGCGTACTATTGTTTGTACAGATGAACGTGGTACCTTCAGGCTTTTGGAAATTGCTCCCAAGGATGAACCAGACTTGTGGAGGTCTACAATTTTTTTTTCCTGAGGTCTTGGCTGATTTTCCCATGATGTCAAGCAAAGAGGCACTGAGTTGGAAGGTAGGCCTTGAAATACATCCACAGGTACACCTCTAATTGACTCAAATTGTGTCAATTAGCCTATGAGTAGCTTCTAAAGCCATGATATAATTTTCTGGAATTTTCCAAGCTGTTTAAAGACACAGTCAACTTAGTGTATGTAAACTTCTGACCCACTGGAATTGTGATACAGTGAATTATAAGTGAAATAATATGTCTGTAAACAATTGTTAGAGAAATGACTTGTGTCATGCACAAAGTAGATGCCCTAACCGACTTGCCAAACTATAGTTTGTTAACAAGAAATTTGTGGTGGTTGAAAAACGAGTTTTAATGACTCCAAACTAAGTGTATGTAAATTTAAACTGTAGATACGGAATCAGAAACATGACATCTAGATACGGAATCAGAGGCTCCTCATCTCCTGCTGACCAGGGTGTCTACAGGCTCTGGCCTCCTAGGGTCCTCATCTCCTGCTGACCAGGGTGTTTACAGGCTCTGGCCTCCTAGGGTCCTCATCTCCTGCTGACCAGGGTGTTTACAGGCTCTGGCCTCCTAGGGTCCTCATCTCCTGCTGACCAGGGTGTTTACAGGCTCTGGCTACAGGACTATATTTACCCAGCAGTGCCAACAAGGACCCTTGAACCTAGCACTCTCTCTCACTCAGACTGACTGTCTCCAGTAAAACACTGCCAGGGGGACTTGCAGATGAGAGGTAATCTCCAGCTTTAGGAGCTGCAGTCCAGGCTAAATCCCCTCCATGTCAGTTATGGCATGTTAAACCCCCCACCCATCTCACATGGAAATCTCTCTCTCTCTATATCTATATCTATATCTATATCTATATATATATATATATAATAACCTGCTGTGTCTCTCTCTCCAGACTAACCAGTACTACATGAAGCCCAGAGTGACGGCTCACCAGTTTGGCATCAAGCACTATGCTGGAGAGGTAAATTACCCTCAAGGAGCTCAACACTTGAGAAGGACTCTCTAAAACACAAACAAAAGACTATTCAAAACGCTTAGGGAAACTGTCAACCTCATGATCAAGGCAATCCGTATCATGGCATAGCCAAAAGGATTCTGTGACTCTACAGTATAGTGAAGGTTTATGGTTAGGAGGTCAGAGGTTGACTATGCTCCTCTGTGATTGGTCCTCACCCTGAACTGAGAGCTGTCAGTGGGTTAGGGTTAGGGTTAGAGGTCCTCACCCTGAACTGAGAGCTGTCAGTGGGTTAGGGGTTAGAAGTCATCACCCTGAACTGAGAGCTGTCAGTGGGTTAGGGGTTAGAGGTCATCACCCTGAACTGAGAGCTGTCAGTGGGTTAGGGGTTAGAGGTCATCACCCTGAACTGAGAGCTGTCAGCGGGTTAGGGGTTAGAGGTCATCACCCTGAACTGAGAGCTGTCAGCGGGTTAGGGGTTAGAGGTCATCACCCTGAACTGAGAGCTGACAGTGGATTAGGGGTTAGAGGTCATCACCCTGAACTGAGAGCTGTCAGCGGGTTAGGGGTTAGAGGTCATCACCCTGAACTGAGAGCTGTCAGTGGGTTAGGGGTTAGAGGTCATCACCCTGAACTGAGAGCTGTCAGCGGGTTAGGGGTTAGAGGTCATCACCCTGAACTGAGAGCTGTCAGCGGGTTAGGGGTTAGAGGTCATCACCCTGAACTGAGAGCTGACAGTGGATTAGGGGTTAGAGGTCATCACCCTGAACTGAGAGCTGTCAGCGGGTTAGGGGTTAGAGGTCATCACCCTGAACTGAGAGCTGTCAGTGGGTTAGGGGTTAGAGGTCATCACCCTAAACTGAGAGCTGTCAGTGGGTTAGGGGTTAGAGGTCCTCACCCTGAACTGAGAGCTGTCAGTGGGTTAGGGGTTAGAGGTCCTCACCCTGAACTGAGAGCTGTCAGCGGGTTAGGGGTTAGAGGTCCTCACCCTGAACTGAGAGCTGACAGTGGGTTAGGGGTTAGAGGTCCTCACCCTGAACTGAGAGCTGTCAGCGGGTTAGGGGTTAGAGGTCATCACCCTGAACTGAGAGCTGTCAGCGGGTTAGGGGTTAGAGGTCCTCACCCTGAACTGAGAGCTGACAGTGGGTTAGGGGTTAGAGGTCCTCACTCTGAACTGAGAGCTGACAGTGGGTTAGGGGTTAGAGGTCCTCACCCTGAACTGAGAGCTGTCAGCGGGTTAGGGGTTAGAGGTCCTCACCCTGAACTGAGAGCTGTCAGCGGGTTAGGGGTTAGAGGTCCTCACCCTGAACTGAGAGCTGTCAGCGGGTTAGGGGTTAGAGGTCCTCACCCTGAACTGAGAGCTGACAGTGGGTTAGGGGTTAGAGGTCCTCACTCTGAACTGAGAGCTGACAGTGGGTTAGGGTTAGGGGTTAGAGATCCTCACCCTGAACTGAGAGCTGACAGTGGGTTTTCGTCTGGCCGTCCCCATCTTCAGGGTCTCCTCTCCGTTCCTGCTCCCAACACGCTCAAACAGGTCATAGATGAAGTCAAGCCTGAAGGACAGAACAAACATGTTCAACATTCTCTAAACACAGTGGAGTGACTTTAGTACAGGGTCAGAGTACATTAACACAGTGGAGTGACTTTAGTACAGGGTCAGAGTACATTAACACAGTGGAGTGACTTTAGTACAGGGTCAGAGTACATTAACACAGTGGAGTGACTTTAGTACAGGGTCAGAGTACATTAACACAGTGGAGTGACTTTAGTACCGGGTCAGAGTACATTAACACAGTGGAGTGACTTTAGTACAGGGTCAGAGTACATTAACACAGTGGAGTGACTTTAGTACAGGGTCAGACTTTGTGGGTTGTTGTGATTGTTTATTCCAGTCAGAGGAACATCTAGTAGCCGTTCCATGACCAGGGAACCACACACACACACACACACACACACACACACACACACACACACACACACACCTGCTGTCTTTGAGCATGTTCAAGACGTCATCTCTGAAGGTGTCTCTGTTCTTCAGTAGGACCCCTCTGACGTCATACAGAACCTGACAGAGAGTGGGGACATGTTTCAGTTATTTCAACCTGACAGGGGACAGGACAGGGGATGTTACTGCATGTTCACCGGGGCCACGTTACACATGCTGAAAGAGAATGATGGCCGGCCTGATCTGAAGCTCAGTGAGAGCACGGCTAAGGGCAGGTGAGAGGAGTCGACTGCTGTGTTAAGACAGTCACCTGTTGACAGTTACTCAGCCCCTGGTCTTAACAGCGTAGCAGCAGTAGATCCCTCCCTACTACTAAAGTACTGCTCGCCTGGCCCAGGCCAGTAGGCGTAGACAGAGGTATTGATTACATGGACACATTCCTTGTACATCCATAGCCATATAGAAAATGACCCATGACAGAGACGTGCTTATGAGTTTAATGACGGTAGGGCTTCGCCTCGGATGAGGACACTGAGGGTTATAGACACAGGACTTCAGAGGTTACTATTTCACCTTGTGTTGTTTATGATGAAATAACCACTACATTACAGTTGGATAAATCTACTGAAGGATGTGACTGTCCTCCATGTGAACTAACAGAGCCCTTTCAGATAACACCAAGCCCTGAGCAGCAGGGGAGTTGTGGTCTGGGGAGAGGGACAGGAATCACGGTGGCTCCACAGCCTCCTCTCCTAGGGGAGTTGGGGTCTGGGGAGAGGAGGGACAGGAATCACGGTGGCTCCACAGCCTCCTCTCCTAGGGGAGTTGGGGTCTGGGGAGAGGAGGGACAGGAATCACGGTGGCTCCACAGCCTCCTCTCCTAGGGGAGTTGGGGTCTGGGGAGAGGAGGGACAGGAATCACGGTGGCTCCACAGCCTCCTCTCCTAGGGGAGTTGGGGTCTGGGGAGAGGAGGGACAGGAATCACGGTGGCTCCACAGCCTCCTCTCCTAGGGGAGTTGGGGTCTGGGGAGAGGAGGGACAGGAATCACCATGGCTCCACAGCCTCCTCTCCTAGGGGAGTTGGAGACAACAGCCTCCCCCCTCTCTGTCCCTGAAACAACAAGCCTCCCCCCTCTCTGTCCCTGAAACAGCCTCCCCCCCTCTCTGTCCCTGAAACAACAGCCTCCCCCCTCTCTGTCCCTGAAACAACAGCCCCCCCCCCCCTCTGTCCCTGAAACAACAGCCTCCCCCCCTCTCTGTCCCTGAAACAACAGCCTCCCCCCCTCTCTGTCCCTGAAACAACAGCCTCCCCCCCTCTCTGTTCCTGAAACAACAGCCTCCCCCCTCTCTGTCCCTGAAACAACAAGCCTCCCCCCTCTCTGTCCCTGAAACAGCCTCCCCCCCTCTCTGTCCCTGAAACAACAGCCTCCCCCCTCTCTGTCCCTGAAACAACAGCCCCCCCCCCTCTCTGTCCCTGAAACAACAGCCTCCCCCCCTCTCTGTCCCTGAAACAACAGCCTCCCCCCCTCTCTGTCCCTGAAACAACAGCCTCCCCCCCTCTCTGTTCCTGAAACAACAGCCTCCCCCCCTCTCTGTCCCTGAAACAACAGCCCCCCCCTCTCTCTGTCCCTGAAACAACAAGCCTCCCCCCCTCTCTGTCCCTGAAACAACAAGCCTCCCCCCCTCTCTGTCCCTGAAACAACAGCCTCCCCCCCTCTCTGTCCCTGAAACAGCCCCCCCCCTCTCTGTCCCTGAAACAACAGCCCCCCCCCTCTCTCTGTCCCTGAAACAACAAGCCTCCCCCCTCTCTCTGTCCCTGAAACAACAAGCCTCCCCCCTCTCTCTGTCCCTGAAACAACAGCCTCCCCCCCCTCTCTGTCCCTGAAACAACAGCCTCCCCCCCTCTCTGTCCCTGAAACAACAGCCTCCCCCCTCTCTGTCCCTGAAACAACAGCCCCCCCCCCCCTCTGTCCCTGAAACAACAGCCTCCCCCCCTCTCTGTCCCTGAAACAACAGCCTCCCCCCCTCTCTGTCCCTGAAACAACAGCCTCCCCCCCTCTCTGTTCCTGAAACAACAGCCTCCCCCCCTCTCTGTCCCTGAAACAACAGCCCCCCCCTCTCTCTGTCCCTGAAACAACAAGCCTCCCCCCCTCTCTGTCCCTGAAACAACAAGCCTCCCCCCCTCTCTGTCCCTGAAACAACAGCCTCCCCCCCTCTCTGTCCCTGAAACAGCCCCCCCCTCTCTGTCCCTGAAACAACAGCCCCCCCCCTCTCTCTGTCCCTGAAACAACAAGCCTCCCCCCTCTCTCTGTCCCTGAAACAACAAGCCTCCCCCCTCTCTCTGTCCCTGAAACAACAGCCTCCCCCCCCTCTCTGTCCCTGAAACAACAGCCTCCCCCCCCTCTCTGTCCCTGAAACAACAGCCTCCCCCCCTCTCTGTCCCTGAAACAACAGCCCCCCCCCTCTCTGTCCCTGAAACAGCCCCCCCCCCTCTCTCTGTCCCTGAAACAACAAGCCTCCCCCCCTCTCTCTGTCCCTGAAACAACAGCCTCCCCCCCTCTCTGTCCCTGAAACAACAGCCTCCCCCCTCTCTGTCCCTGAAACAACAGCCCCCCCCCCCCCTCTGTCCCTGAAACAACAGCCTCCCCCCCTCTCTGTCCCTGAAACAACAGCCTCCCCCCCTCTCTGTTCCTGAAACAACAGCCTCCCCCCCTCTCTGTCCCTGAAACAACAGCCCCCCCCCCCTCTCTGTCCCTGAAACAACAGCCTCCCCCCTCTCTGTCCCTGAAACAACAGCCTCCCCCCCTCTCTGTCCCTGAAACAACAGCCTCCCCCCCTCTCTGTGCCTGAAACAACAAGCCTCCCCCCTCTCTGTCCCTGAAACAACAGCCCCCCCCCTCTGTCCCTGAAACAACAAGCCTCCCCCCTCTCTCTGTCCCTGAAACAACAGCCTCCCCCCCTCTCTGTCCCTGAAACAACAGCCCCCCCCCTCTGTCCCTGAAACAACAAGCCTCCCCCCTCTCTCTGTCCCTGAAAAAGCCCCCCCCCCCCCCCCCTGAAACAACAGCCTCCCCCCCTCTCTGTCCCTGAAACAACAGCCTCCCCCCCTCTCTGTCCCTGGGGCCTGGCACGCCTGACTCTTGGCAGGGCTCATGATCCAGCCCCCATAGCCTGGGCTAATTAGTGAAAGAGGAGCCGTCCTTCAGCCTAGTTGCCTGGCGACATGCCCGAACAGTGTGTTTTAGTCACCCCTCCTGATGTGTGAAAGACACACACACACACACACACACACACACACACACACACACACACACACACACACACACACACACACACACACACACACACACACACACACACACACACACACACACACACACACACACACACACACACACACACACACACACACACAGAGAGAGAGAGACAGAGGTATCCTTCTCAAGTGTTGAGCTCCTTGAGGGTATTTTACCTCTCCAGCATAGTGCTTGATGCCAAACTGGTGATCCGTCACTCTGGGCTTCATGTAGTACTGGTTAGTCTGGAGAGAGAGAGAGAGACACACAGCAGGTTATAATACATGACTTAGCAGTCATACGACAGGTTATAATATATGACTTAGCAGTCATAGGACAGAGAGCTGGCATCGGTATCACATGAAAATCTCTGCATTTCTCCTGCTTCATCCTGCAGCATACAATGTTCATTAGGTCTGAGAAAAGCGGATCACATTTCACTGTTGTTGCTGTGCGTGTGAGAGGACAGAGAGGGCGTTACTGCTCTGATCTGCATCGAAGACAGTCAGGACAGATTCATTCTTTGTGGTCTGGAGTGGCTGGGGAAGCATTTCCTTTACAGCGGTCTGTGTGTGTCTCTGTGTGTGTGTGTGTGTGTGTCTGTGTCTGTGTGTGTGTCTCTGTGTGTGTGTCTCTGTGTGTGTGTGTCTGTGTGTGTACTCACAGCGTGTCTACTGTGTAGTTTCTCTAGCAGGGTGTAGTCGGTGCCTTTAGGGAAGCGACTCTCCTCGTTGATCAGAGCCAACATGCCCAGTTTCTGCCAGGAGGAAGAGGAGGAAGAGGAGACTAACAGTTCACAGAGAAGCCTGATATGAGGCTCAAGGCCATAATGACAACAAAGACAAATACATCTCAAATCAAATCAAATCAAATTTATTAGTCACATACACATGGTTAGCAGATGTTAATGCGAGTGTAGCGAAATGCTTGTGCTTCTAGTTCCGACAATGCAGTAATAACCAACAGTAATCTAACCTAACAATTCCACACTACTACCTTACACACACACACAAGTGTAAAGGGATAAAGAAAATGTACATAAAGATATATGGATGAGTGGTGGTACAGAACGGCATGGCAGATGCAGTAGATGGTATAGAGTACGGTATATACATATGAGATGAGTACTGTAGGGTATGTAAACATAAAGTGGCATAGTTTAAAGTGGCTAGTGGTACATGTATTGCATAAAGATGGCAAGATGCAGTAGATGATATAGAGTACAGTATATATACATATGAGATGGGTAATGTAGGGTATGTAAACATTGTATTAAGTGGCATTGCTTAAAGTGGCTAGTGGTACATTTTTACATAATTTCCATCAGTTCCCATTTTTAAAGTGGCTGGAGTTGAGTCAGTATGTTGGCAGCGGCCGCTAAATGTTAGTGGTGGCTGTTTAACAGTCTGATGGCCTTGAGATAGAAGCTGTTTTTCAGTCTCTCGGTCCCTGCTTTGATGCACCTGTACTGACCTCGCCTTCTGGATGATAGCGGGGTGAACAGGCAGTGGCTTGGGTGGTTGTTGTCCTTGATGATCTTTATGGCCTTCCTGTGACATCGGGTGGTGTAGGTGTCCTGGAGGGCAGGTAGTTTGCCCCTGGTGATGCGTTCTGCAGACCTCACTACCCTCTGGAGAGCCTTACGGTTGTGGGCGGAGCAGTTGCCGTACCAGGCGGTGATACAGCCCGACAGGATGCTCTCGATTGTGCATCTGTAGAAGTTTGTGAGTGCTTTTGGTGACAAGCCGAATTTCTTCAGCCTCCTGAGGTTGAAGAGGCGCTGCTGCGCCTTCTTCACAACGCTGTCTGTGTGGGTGGACCAGTTCAGTTTGTCCGTGATGTGTACACCGAGGAACTTAAAACTTTCCACCTTCTCCACTACTGACCCGTCGATGTGGATAGGGGGGTGCTCCCTCTGCTGTTTCCTGAAGTCCACAATCATCTCCTTTGTTTTGTTGACGTTGAGTATGAGGTTATTTTCCTGACACCACACTCCGAGGGCCCTCACCTCCTCCCTGTAGGCCGTCTCGTCGTTGTTGGTGATCAAGCCTACCACTGTAGTGTCATCCGCAAACTTGATGATTGAGTTGGAGGCGTGCATGGCCACGCAGTCGTGGGTGAACAGGGAGTACAGGAGAGGGCTCAGAACGCACCCTTGTGGGGCCCCAGTGTTGAGGATCAGCGGGGTGGAGATGTTGTTACCTACCCTCACCACCTGGGGGCGGCCCGTCAGGAAGTCCAGGACCCAGTTGCACAGGGCGGGGTCGAGACCCAGGGTCTCGAGCTTGATGACGAGTTTGGAGGGTACTATGGTGTTAAATGCTGAGCTGTAATCGATGAACAGCATTCTCACATGGGTATTCCTCTTGTCCAGATGGGTTAGGGCAGTGTGCAGTGTGGTTGCGATTGCGTCGTCTGTGGACCTATTGGGTCGGTAAGCAAATTGGAGTGGGTCTAGGGTGTCCGGTAGGGTGGAGGTGATATGGTCCTTGACTAGTCTCTCAAAGCACTTCATGATGACGGAAGTGAGTGCTACGGGGCGGTAGTCGTTTAGCTCAGTTACCTTAGCTTTCTTGGGCACAGGAACAATGGTGGCCCTCTTGAAGCATGTGGGAACAGCAGACTGGGATAAGGATTGATTGAATATGTCCGTAAACACACCAGCCAGCTGGTCTGCGCATGCTCTGAGGACGCGGCTGGGAATGCCGTCTGGGCCTGCAGCCTTGCGAGGGTTAACACGTTTAAATGTTTTACTCACCTCGGCTGCAGTGAAGGAGAGCCCGCAGGTTTTGGTAGGGGGCCGTGTCAGTGGCACTGTATTGTCCTCAAAGCGGGCAAAAAAGTTGTTTAGCCTGTCTGGGAGCAAGACATCCTGGTCCTCGACGGGGCTGGTTTTCTTTTTGTAATCCGTGATTGACTGTAGACCCTGCCACATACCTCTTGTGTCTGAGCTGTTGAATTTCGACTCGATTTTGTCTCTGTACTGAGACTTGGCCTGTTTGATTGCCTTGCGGAGAGAATAGCTACACTGTTTGTATTCGGTCATGCTTCCGGTCACCTTGCCCTGGTTAAAAGCAGTGGTTCGCGCTTTCAGTTTCACGCGAATGCTGCCGTCAATCCACGGTTTCTGGTTTGGGAATGTTTTTATCGTTGCTGTGGGTACGACATCGTCAATGCACTTCCTAATGAACTCGCTCACCGAATCAGCATATTCGTCAATATTGTTGTGGGATCCTTGATAAAGATTAGCAATAATGACTATCAAATACTGAGATATATATATATATATATAAATAAATATAAAATACTGAGCTAAAGATAGATAGGTGGGTTTTGATGCGCGCTCTGGGTTATTGGCTGGCTGGAAACATCCACTTGCAATCACGTTTCAGATTCCTGGCAGAGGGAACCCGGTTTAAGGCTAAAATGTCCTGGTACTGGGCTCCCGAGTGGTGCAGCGGTCTAAGGCACTGCATCTCAGTGCAAGAGGTGTCACTACAGTCTCTGGTTCAAATCCAGGCCGTGATTGGGAGTCCCATAACGCTGGCGCACAATTGGCCCAGCGTCGTCCAGGTTTGGCCTGGGTAGGCCGTCATTGTAAATAAGAATTTGACCTTAACTGACTTGCCTAGTTAAATCAAGGTCAAAGTTCATGGTGCCGGTGACCTTAAAGGCCCCAGGACCAGCAGAAGCAAAACAGCCTCATAAACAGACATATTCTACAGCAGGTACGAGGTTATTTTCTGCTTATGCGTCGTCATGTCGACGACAAACCCCCACCACTGCTGTGTCATAGCCATACAGCTCTATTTTCATGTCTTAGCCTCGGACTCCACTGTATCAAGGTCATCATGTCATGGGTCTAGTCGTCCGGGGTTGGTGACACCGTTTACCTTCTCTATGAGGTCCAGACACTCTGCATTATCCATCCAGTCTATGGCTTCCCACTGGATTCCCTCTCTGAGGAACACACACACACACACACACACACACACACACACACACACACACACACACACACACACACACACACACACACACACACACACACACACACACACACACACACACACACACACACACACACACACACACACACACACACACACACACACAGTAAGGCAGACACAATGGCTGTATTGTCCACAGGTTGATGTGATGAAATGAGCTGTGACCAGGCTGCTGGCTAGATGCTGGTAGGTCTGTTCTAGAACATAACCGTGTTCCCATTGTAAACATCTGGCAACCCCCAGCTACGACCCCCAGCTACGACCCCCAGCTACGACCCCCAGCTAGGACCCAACATGGTGCCCTCTCTGGCAGTGCTGCCCAGACCCCAACCCCCAGCTAGGACCCAACATGGTGCCCTCTGGCAGTGCTGCCCAGACTCCAACCCCCAGCTAGGACCCAACATGGTGCCCTCTCTGGCAGTGCTGCCCAGACTCCAACCCCCAGCTAGGACCCAACACGGTGCCCTCTGGCAGTGCTGCCCAGACCCCAACCCCCAGCTACGACCCAACACTGTGCCCTCTCTCTGGCAGTGCTGCCCAGTGCCCAGACCCCAACCCCAAGCTACGAACCAACACTTTTCCCTGTATAGTGCACTACTTGTGACCAGTCCGATGGGGAATACGACACAATTTCAGAGGCAGCCAATGTATCTTCTCTCTAGGAACTGTGATTGCCAATCTGCTAACATTCCTGTTGTACTCCATAGTAATAGTATACAGTACTAGTAACAGACCTGTTGTACTCCATAGTAATAGTATACAGTACTAGTAACAGACCTGTTGTACTCCATAGTAATAGTATACAGTACTAGTAACAGACCTGTTATACTCCATAGTAATAGTATACAGTACTAGTAACAGACCTGTTGTACTCCATAGTAATAGCATACAGTACTAGTAACAGACCTGTTATACTCCATAGTAATAGTAAACAGGACTAGTAACAGACCTGTTGTACTCCATAGTAATAGTATACAGTACTAGTAACAGACCTGTTATACTCCATAGTAATATTATACAGTACTAGTAACATACCTGTTGTAGTCCAGCTGTTCCAGGGAGAAGATGTGTTTGTTGAAGTATTCCTGCAGCTTCTCGTTGGCGTAGTTGATGTTGAACTGTTCGAACCTGTTCACCTGCAGGAGGAGACATATATACTATAACAATATGCTAACTACCAACTACAGACCTGTTCACCTGCAGGAGGAGACATATATACTATAACAATATGCTAACTACCAACTACAGACCTGTTCACCTGCAGGAGGAGACATATATACTATAACAATATGCTAACTACCAACTACAGACCTGTTCACCTGCAGGAGGAGAAATATATACTATAACAATATGCTAACTTAACTACCAACTACAGACCTGTTCACCTGCAGGAGGAGAAATATATACTATAACAATATGCTAACTACCAACTACAGACCTGTTCACCTGCAGGAGGAGACATATATACTATAACAATATGCTAACTACCAACTACAGACCTGTTCACCTGCAGGAGGAGACATATATACTAACTACCAACTACAGACCTGTTCACCTGCAGGAGGAGAAATATATACTATAACAATATGCTAACTACCAACTACAGACCTGTTCACCTGCAGGAGGAGACATATATACTATAACAATATGCTAACTACCAACTACAGACCTGTTCACCTGCAGGAGGAGACATATATATACTAACTACCAACTACAGACCTGTTCACCTGCAGGAGGAGACATATATACTATAACAATATGCCAACTACCAACTACAGACCTGTTCACCTGCAGGAGGAGACATATATACTAACTACCAACTACAGACGTGTTCACCTGCAGGAGGAGACATATATACTATAACAATATGCTAACTACCAACTACAGACCTGTTCACCTGCAGGAGGAGACATATATACTATAACAATATGCTAACTACCAACTACAGACCTGTTCACCTGCAGGAGGAGACATATATACTATAACAATATGCTAACTACCAACTACAGACCTGTTCACCTGCAGGAGGAGACATATATACTATAACAATATGCTAACTACCAACTACAGACCTGTTCACCTGCAGGAGGAGACATATATACTATAACAATATGCTAACTTAACTACCAACTACAGACCTGTTCACCTGCAGGAGGAGACATATATACCAGAACAATATGCTAACTACCAACTACAGACCTGTTCACCTGCAGGAGGAGACATATATACTATAACAATATGCTAACTTAACTACCAACTACAGACCTGTTCACCTGCAGGAGGAGACATATATACCAGAACAATATGCTAACTACCAACTACAGACCTGTTCACCTGCAGGAGGAGACATATATACTATAACAATATGCTAACTACCAACTACAGACCTGTTTACCTGCAGGAGGAGACATATATACTATAACAATATGCCAACTACCAACTACAGACCTGTTCACCTGCAGGAGGAGACATATATACTATAACAATATGCTAACTTAACTACCAACTACAGACCTGTTCACCTGCAGGAGGAGACATATATACCAGAACAATATGCTAACTACCAACTACAGACCTGTTCACCTGCAGGAGGAGACATATATACTATAACAATATGCTAACTTAACTACCAACTACAGACCTGTTCACCTGCAGGAGGAGACATATATACCAGAACAATATGCTAACTACCAACTACAGACCTGTTCACCTGCAGGAGGAGACATATATACTATAACAATATGCTAACTACCAACTACAGACCTGTTTACCTGCAGGAGGAGACATATATACTATAACAATATGCCAACTACCAACTACAGACCTGTTCACCTGCAGGAGGAGACATATATACTATAACAATATGCTAACTTAACTACCAACTACAGACCTGTTCACCTGCAGGAGGAGACATATATACTATAACAATATGCTAACTTAACTACCAACTACAGTACCTTCAGAAGCTGCAACTAGCATTGTCCAGGAGTTGTTTGTGCCATCTTGCCAATGTCCATGTTTGGCATGACAACACCAAACAGATCTTGGACTCAGTGCCAACTAAAAAGAAGGGAACACATAAATGTACCTCAAAATTCTCGAAGCCGAAGATGTCGAGGATACCGATGGACTTGAAGTTGTCCTTCCCTCGGACCTTCTGGTTGATCCGTGTGATGATCCAGGAGAAAGACTGGGCGTACAACGCCATGGCAACCGAGTCCCGAGAGCACACCGCCTGTCAGTCAAATCAAACAGACCAATGGGTGAACAGAATAATATACAGACCAATCAGAGGACTAGGAATGCGTTCTAAAATGGTCTTGACTCTGGTCAACAGTACAGCACTGTGTAAGGGGAGCCATTGGAGATGCACTGTAGGTTTCTGAAGGTTAAGGCGATAGTGAACCATAACGGGGATAGACCACATCCCTGCCTTGTTCCACATATTCTGAGAGTATATTTCTGGTGATTACTGAAGCTAAAAGGGATTAATACAGCAATAATGATTAGTTAGAAACACCTTCAGTCCAAAAACCAGACAACAAAAAACACTGACGTCTGTTAGAAAAACCCAACAAACAACTTCTCATAAAAATGTCTGAATGTGTTGTAACACTAACACCCACAGTCATTATTAAATGGCTGTACCCACTGAATGTGTTATAACACCCACAGTCATTATAATTAGCTGTACCCACTGAATGTGTTATAACACCCAGAGTCGTTATAATTAGCTGTACCCACTGAATGTGTTGGTAAATACAGGTTGAAAGAAAGACTGGTCTGTGTGTGATCCAAGGAAAGAGAAAAGTGTCGTTACATCAGATTTACAGTGTCTGTTGTGATGAGAAACCTTTTAATACAGCTGAGGTGTTCTGAACCAGGCCCTGCAATGCAACCAACCTCCCGACGCCACCAACCTCCCGACGCCACCAACCAACCTCCCGACGCCACCAACCAACCTCCCGACGCCAGCAACCTCCCGACGCCACCAACCAACCTCCCGACGCCACCAACCAACCTCCCGACGCCACCAACCAACCTCCCGACGCCACCAACCAACCTCCCGACGCCACCAACCAACCTCCCGACGCCACCAACCAACCTCCCGACGCCACCAACCAACCTCCCGACGCCACCAACCAACCTCCCGACGCCACCAACCTCCCGACGCAACTTGGAATGTTACTTATTGTGTTGTAGTGAGCTTCCTACGGGCATTGTGTTGTAGTGAGCTTCCTACGGGCATTGTGTTGTAGTGAGCTTCCTACGGGCATTGTGTTGTAGTGAGCTTCCTACGGGCATTGTGTTGTAGTGAGCTTCCTACGGGCATTGTGTTGTAGTGAGCTTCCTACGGGCATTGAGTTGTAGTGAGCTTCCTACGGGCATTGTGTTGTAGTGATCTTCCTACGGGCATTGTGTTGTAGTGAGCTTCCTACGGGCATTGTGTTGTAGTGAGCTTCCTACGGGCATTGTGTTGTAGTGAGCTTCCTACGGGCATTGTGTTGTAGTGAGCTTCCTACGGGCATTGTGTTGTAGTGAGCCTCCTACGGGCATTGTGTTGTAGTGAGCTTCCTACGGGCATTGTGTTGTAGTGAGCTTCCTACGGGCATTGTGTTGTAGTGAACTTCCTACGGGCATTGTGTTGTAGTGAGCTTCCTACGGGCATTGTGTTGTAGTGAGCTTCCTACGGGCATTGTGTTGTAGTGAGCTTCCTACGGGCATTGTGTTGTAGTGAGCTTCCTACGGGCATTGTGTTGTAGTGAGCTTCCTACGGGCATTGTGTTGTAGTGAGCTTCCTACGGGCATTGTGTTGTAGTGAGCTTCCTACGGGCATTGTGTTGTAGTGAGCTTCCTACGGGCATTGTGTTGTAGTGAGCTTCCTACGGGCATTGTGTTGTAGTGAGCTTCCTACGGGCATTGAGTTGTAGTGAGCTTCCTACGGGCATTGTGTTGTAGTGAGCTTCCTACGGGCATTGTGTTGTAGTGAGCTTCCTACGGGCATTGTGTTGTAGTGAGCTTCCTACGGGCATTGTGTTGTAGTGAGCTTCCTACGGGCATTGTGTTGTAGTGAGCTTCCTACGGGCATTGTGTTGTAGTGAGCTTCCTACGGGCATTGTGTTGTAGTGAGCTTCCTACGGGCATTGTGTTGTAGTGAGCTTCCTACGGGCATTGTGTTGTAGTGAGCTTCCTACGGGCATTGTGTTGTAGTGAGCTTCCTACGGGCATTGTGTTGTAGTGAGCTTCCTACGGGCATTGTGTTGTAGTGAGCTTCCTACGGGCATTGTGTTGTAGTGAGCTTCCTACGGGCATTGTGTTGTAGTGAGCTTCCTACGGGCATTGTGTTGTAGTGAGCTTCCTACGGGCATTGTGTTGTAGTGAGCTTCCTACGGGCATTGTGTTGTAGTGAGCTTCCTACGGGCATTGTGTTGTAGTGAGCTTCCTACGGGCATTGTGTTGTAGTGAGCTTCCTACGGGCATTGTGTTGTAGTGAGCTTCCTACGGGCATTGTGTTGTAGTGAGCTTCCTACGGGCATTGTGTTGTAGTGAGCTTCCTACGGGCATTGTGTTGTAGTGAGCTTCCTACGGGCATTGTGTTGTAGTGAGCTTCCTACGGGCATTGTGTTGTAGTGAGCTTCCTACGGGCATTGTGTTGTAGTGAGCTTCCTACGGGCATTGTGTTGTAGTGAGCTTCCTACGGGCATTGTGTTGTAGTGAGCTTCCTACGGGCATTGTGTTGTAGTGAGCTTCCTACGGGCATTGTGTTGTAGTGAGCTTCCTACGGGCATTGTGTTGTAGTGAGCTTCCTACGGGCATTGTGTTGTAGTGAGCTTCCTACGGGCATTGTGTTGTAGTGAGCTTCCTACAGGCATTGTGTTGTAGTGAGCTTCCTACAGGCATTGCGTTGTAGTGAGCTTCCTACAGGCATTGCGTTGTAGTGAGCTTCCTACAGGCATTGCGTTGTAGTGAGCTTCCTACAGGCATTGCGTTGTAGTGAGCTTCCTACAGGCATTGCGTTGTAGTGAGCTTCCTACAGGCATTGCGTTGTAGTGAGCTTCCTACAGGCATTGCGTTGTAGTGAGCTTCCTACAGGCATTGCGTTGTAGTGAGCTTCCTACAGGCATTGCGTTGTAGTGAGCTTCCTACAGGCATTGCGTTGTAGTGAGCTTCCTACAGGCATTGCGTTGTAGTGAGCTTCCTACAGGCATTGCGTTGTAGTGAGCTTCCTACAGGCATTGCGTTGTAGTGAGCTTCCTACAGGCATTGCGTTGTAGTGAGCTTCCTACAGGCATTGCGTTGTAGTGAGCTTCCTACAGGCATTGAGTTGTAGTGAGCTTCCTACAGGCATTGTGTTGTAGTGAGCTTCCTACAGGCATTGTGTTGTAGTGAGCTTCCTACAGGCATTGAGTTGTAGTGAGCTTCCTACAGGCATTGAGTTGTAGTGAGCTTCCTACAGGCATTGTGTTGTAGTGAGCTTCCTACAGGCATTGAGTTGTAGTGAGCTTCCTACAGGCATTGAGTTGTAGTGAGCTTCCTACAGGCATTGTGCTGTAGTGAGCTTCCTACAGGCATTGTGCTGTAGTGAGCTTCCTACAGGCATTGTGCTGTAGTGAGCTTCCTACAGGCATTGTGCTGTAGTGAGCTTCCTACAGGCATTGTGCTGTAGTGAGCTTCCTACAGGCATTGTGCTGTAGTGAGCTTCCTACAGGCATTGTGCTGTAGTGAGCTTCCTACAGGCATTGTGCTGTAGTGAGCTTCCTACAGGCATTGTGCTGTAGTGAGCTTCCTACAGGCATTGTGCTGTAGTGAGCTTCCTACAGGCATTGTGCTGTAGTGAGCTTCCTACAGGCATTGTGCTGTAGTGAGCTTCCTACAGGCATTGTGCTGTAGTGAGCTTCCTACAGGCATTGTGCTGTAGTGAGCTTCCTACAGGCATTGTGCTGTAGTGAGCTTCCTACAGGCATTGTGTTGTAGTGAGCTTCCTACAGGCATTGTGTTGTAGTGAGCTTCCTACAGGCATTGTGTTGTAGTGAGCTTCCTACAGGCATTGTGTTGTAGTGAGCTTCCTACAGGCATTGTGTTGTAGTGAGCTTCCTACAGGCATTGTGTTGTAGTGAGCTTCCTACAGGCATTGTGTTGTAGTGAGCTTCCTACAGGCATTGTGTTGTAGTGAGCTTCCTACAGGCATTGTGTTGTAGTGAGCTTCCTACAGGCATTGTGTTGTAGTGAGCTTCCTACAGGCATTGTGTTGTAGTGAGCTTCCTACAGGCATTGTGTTGTAGTGAGCTTCCTACAGGCATTGTGTTGTAGTGAGCTTCCTACAGGCATTGTGTTGTAGTGAGCTTCCTACAGGCATTGTGTTGTAGTGAGCTTCCTACAGGCATTGTGTTGTAACTCAACAGGCTGTAAGATCCGTACTGTCTGGTGTTTCAGGAGCACAATGACTAGAGGCCTTGTCTGAGCCAGAACGGCTCCTGTTTCTGTGGCGTGAGGCAGCTTGAAGTTCAAGTAACCTCCTGGACAGGATGTTAGTCTTTTGCAGGGCCACAATGGTCCAGGACAATCATTAACCTGTGGGAGCAGCAGACATGTTGAATAGAGAATAGAGCTGGACTGGTGGCTCCAGGAACTCCGTCAGAGAGCAGAAGAATGGCTGTTGGTCCAGGTTACGACCAGGGATATGGGTTAGACGTTAGGATGGCTGTTGGTCCAGGTTATGATATGGGTTAGACGTTAGGATGGCTGTTGGTCCAGGTTACGACCGGGGATACGGGTTAGACGTTAGGATGGCTGTTGGTCCAGGTTACGACCGGGGATACGGGTTAGACGTTAGGATGGCTGTTGGTCCAGGTTACGACCGGGGATACGGGTTAGACGTTAGGATGGCTGTTGGTCCAGGTTACGACCGGGGATACGGTTTAGACGTTAGGATGGCTGTTGGTCCAGGTTACGACCGGGGATACGGGTTAGACGTTAGGATGGCTGTTGGTCCCGGTTACGACCGGGGATACGGGTTAGACGTTAGGATGGCTGTTGGTCCCGGTTACGACCGGGGATACGGGTTAGACGTTAGGATGGCTGTTGGTCCAGGTTACGACCGGGGATACGGGTTAGACGTTAGGATGGCTGTTGGTCCAGGTTACGACCGGGGATACGGGTTAGACGTTAGGATGGCTGTTGGTCCAGGTTACGACCGGGGATACGGGTTAGACGTTAGGATGGCTGTTGGTCCAGGTTACGACCGGGGATACGGGTTAGACGTTAGGATGGCTGTTGGTCCAGGTTACGACCGGGGATACGGGTTAGACGTTAGGATGGCTGTTGGTCCAGGTTACGACCGGGGATACGGGTTAGACGTTAGGATGGCTGTTGGTCCCGGTTACGACCGGGGATACGGGTTAGACGTTAGGATGGCTGTTGGTCCAGGTTACGACCGGGGATACGGGTTAGACGTTAGGATGGCTGTTGGTCCAGGTTACGATACGGGTTAGACGTTAGGATGGCTGTTGGTCCAGGTTACGATACGGGTTAGACGTTAGGATGGCTGTTGGTCCAGGTTACGATACGGGTTAGACGTTAGGATGGCTGTTGGTCCAGGTTACGATACGGGTTAGACGTTAGGATGGCTGTTGGTCCAGGTTACGATACGGGTTAGACGTTAGGATGGCTGTTGGTCCAGGTTACGATACGGGTTAGACGTTAGGATGGCTGTTGGTCCAGGTTACGACCGGGGATACGGGTTAGACGTTAGGATGGCTGTTGGTCCAGGTTACGACCGGGGATACGGGTTAGACGTTAGGATGGCTGTTGGTCCAGGTTACGACCGGGGATACGGGTTAGACGTTAGGATGGCTGTTGGTCCAGGTTACGACCGGGGATACGGGTTAGACGTTAGGATGGCTGTTGGTCCAGGTTACGACCGGGGATACGGGTTAGACGTTAGGATGGCTGTTGGTCCAGGTTACGACCGGGGATACGGGTTAGACGTTAGGATGGCTGTTGGTCCAGGTTACGACCGGGGATACGGGTTAGACGTTAGGATGGCTGTTGGTCCAGGTTACGACCGGGGATACGGGTTAGACGTTAGGATGGCTGTTGGTCCCGGTTACGACCGGGGATACGGGTTAGACGTTAGGATGGCTGTTGGTCCAGGTTACGACCGGGGATACGGGTTAGACGTTAGGATGGCTGTTGGTCCAGGTTACGACCGGGGATACGGGTTAGACGTTAGGATGGCTGTTGGTCCAGGTTACGACCGGGGATACGGGTTAGACGTTAGGATGGCTGTTGGTCCCGGTTACGACCGGGGATACGGGTTAGACGTTAGGATGGCTGTTGGTCCAGGTTACGACCGGGGATACGGGTTAGACGTTAGGATGGCTGTTGGTCCAGGTTACGACCGGGGATACGGGTTAGACGTTAGGATGGCTGTTGGTCCAGGTTACGACCGGGGATACGGGTTAGACGTTAGGATGGCTGTTGGTCCAGGTTACGACCGGGGATACGGGTTAGACGTTAGGATGGCTGTTGGTCCAGGTTACGACCGGGGATACGTGTTAGACGTTAGGATGGCTGTTGGTCCAGGTTACGACCGGGGATACGAGTTAGACGTTAGGATGGCTGTTGGTCCAGGTTATGATACGGGTTAGACGTTAGGATGGCTGTTGGTCCAGGTTAAGATACGGGTTAGACGTTAGGATGGCTGTTGGTCCAGGTTACGACCGGGGATACGGGTTAGACGTTAGGATGGCTGTTGGTCCAGGTTACGACCGGGGATACGGGTTAGACGTTAGGATGGCTGTTGGTCCAGGTTACGACCGGGGATACGGGTTAGACGTTAGGATGGCTGTTGGTCCAGGTTACGACCGGGGATACGGGTTAGACGTTAGGATGGCTGTTGGTCCAGGTTACGACCGGGGATACGGGTTAGACGTTAGGATGGCTGTTGGTCCAGGTTACGACCGGGGATACGGGTTAGACGTTAGGATGGCTGTTGGTCCAGGTTACGACCGGGGATACGGGTTAGACGTTAGGATGGCTGTTGGTCCAGGTTACGACCGGGGATACGGGTTAGACGTTAGGATGGCTGTTGGTCCAGGTTACGACCAGGGATACGGGTTAGACGTTAGGATGGCTGTTGGTCCAGGTTACGACCAGGGATACGGGTTAGACGTTAGGATGGCTGTTGGTCCAGGTTATGATACGGGTTAGACGTTAGGATGGCTGTTGGTCCAGGTTATGATACGGGTTAGACATTAGGATGGCTGTTGGTCCAGGTTATGACCGGGGATACGGGTTAGACGTTAGGATGGCTGTTGGTCCAGGTTACGACCAGGGATATGGGTTAGACGTTAGGATGGCTGTTGGTCCAGGTTATGATATGGGTTAGACGTTAGGATGGCTGTTGGTCCAGGTTATGATACGGGTTGGTTGATTGGTTGGTTGGCTAGTTGATTGGTTGGCTGGCTAGTTGGCTGATTGGTTGTCTGGCTGACAGGCAGAGAGAGGAGAGGAGAGCGAGGGAGACACCTGGTCTGGGCTCTTTGTTTAAATCGTGAAAAAGTTTGTGTTCGTTGTGTGGTCATCACATTCCTTGGGCAGCAGACTCACGATACAAGAATAATAGTTTCCCATAATTCAAAGCTCAGATGTTTAGATGTAAAAAAAAAAGACTGCAGATACAGCAATATATTTAAAATCTAATTACTGAATACATTTATCACGTCTTCCTTCAAATGAGATACTGTGGTTAAAGCCAACCTGGGGAGAATAGTTCAGCTGTCCCATGTGTGTTACACTGCCCCTAGAGTGGAAGATGTGTTACTGCGCCCCAGTCTGGACCTCTATTGTGCTACTGACAGATCATTATCACTGGGGTTTATTGTATGAGGAATTTGGCACACAAAGGACAGGAAATGGTGCTAAGTCACGCAAGGGATTTACAGAGAGAGAGAGAGAGAGAGGCATTGGGAGCACTAGATGACAGCAGGGCAGGTTAAATAAAGGTGAAATAAAAATAAAATAGATTGAGGCCATGGTTTGTTCTCAATGGGCAAATGAGAGTTGTACTTCCCAGTTTCATTCCTTTTCAAAACAGATTCTCTTTATTGAATTCGCCTCATGTCTATCAGCGGGACAAGGTGAGGGACAAGGTGAGGGACAAGGTGAGGGACAAGGAGACAACTGTAACTGTGTCAGCTCAGACATGGATGGGAATGGTCAGGGCCAATAGGGCAGCAGGGCAGCAGGGCGTGGCACGACAGGGCAGGGTAGCAGGGCGTCACAGGAGGGCGTGGTTGGAGGGCGTGACAGGAGGGCGTGACAGGAGGGCAGGGCAGCAGGGCGTGACAGGAGGGAGGGTAGCAGGGTGGGACAGGAGGGCAGGGTAGCAGGGCGTGGCACGACAGGGCAGGGTAGCAGGGCGTCACAGGAGGGCGTGGTTGGAGGGCGTGACAGGAGGGCGTGACAGGAGGGCGTGACAGGAGGGCATGACAGGAGGGCATGACAGGAGGGCATGACAGGAGGGCATGACAGGAGGGCATGACAGGAGGGGAGGGTAGCAGGGTGGGACAGGAGGGCAGTGTAGCAGGGCGTGACAGCAGGGCAGGGTAGCAGGGCGTGACAGGAGGGCAGGGTAGAAGGGCAGCAGGGTAGCAGGGCGTGACAGGAGGGCGCGACAGGAGGGCAGGGTAGCAGGGCGTGACAGGAGGGCGTGACAGGAGGGAAGGGTAGCAGGGTGGGACAGGAGGGCAGGGTAGAGGGGTAGCAGGACGTGACAGCAGGGCGTGACAGGAGGGAAGGGTAGCAGGGTGGGACAGGAGGGCAGGGTAGAAGGGCAGCAGGGTAGCAGGGCGTGACAGGAGGGCGCGACAGGAGGGCAGGGTAGAAGGGCGCGACAGGAGGGCAGGGTAGCAGGGCGTGACAGGAGGGCGTGACAGGAGGGAAGGGTAGAAGGGTGGGACAGGAGGGAAGGGTAGAGGGGTAGCAGGACATGACAGCAGGGCGTGACAGGAGGGAAGGGTAGCAGGGTGGGACAGGAGGGCAGGGTAGAGGGGCGTGGCAGTAGGGCAGGGTAGCAGGGCGTGAATGCAGGGCAGGGTAGAGGGGCGTGGCACGACAGGGCATCTTACCTGTTCCACAGTGAGGGGTGAACAGATCTCCTCTCCTCTCAGGATCATGGACCTCTGGGTCAGAACCTCAGACAGCTGGAACGAGTCCAGGCCCAGCAGATCACTGACATTACTGATCACTGGAGAGAGAGACAGACAGATGTTACTGACCGCTGGAGAGAGACAGTCAGCTGTTACTGACCGCTGGAGAGACAGACAGCTGTTACTGACCGCTAGAGAGACAGACAGCTGTTACTGACCGCTAGAGAGACAGACAGCTGTTACTGACCGCTAGAGAGACAGACAGCTGTTACTGACCGCTAGAGAGACAGACAGCTGTTACTGACCGCTAGAGAGACAGACAGCTGTTACTGACCGCTAGAGAGACAGACAGATGTTACTGACCGCTAGAGAGACAGACAGATGTTACTGACCGCTAGAGAGACAGTCAGATGTTACTGACCGCTGGAGAGACAGTCAGCTGTTACTGACCGCTAGAGAGACAGACAGATGTTACTGACCGCTAGAGAGACAGACAGCTGTTACTGACCGCTAGAGACAGACAGATGTTACTGACCACTAGAGAGAGTCAGCTGTTACTGACCACTAGAGAGACAGACAGCTGTTACTGACCGCTAGAGAGACAGACAGCTGTTACTGACCGCTAGAGACAGTCAGATGTTACTGACCGCTAGAGACAGTCAGATGTTACTGACCGCTAGAGAGACAGACAGCTGTTACTGACCACTAGAGACAGACAGATGTTACTGACCACTAGAGACAGACAGATGTTACTGACCACTAGAGAGACAGACAGATGTTACTGACCACTAGAGACAGACAGATGTTACTGACCACTAGAGACAGACAGATGTTACTGACCGCTAGAGAGACAGACAGATGTTACTGACCACTAGAGACAGTCAGCTGTTACTGACCGCTAGAGAGACAGACAGCTGTTACTGACCACTAGAGACAGACAGCTGTTACTGACCGCTAGAGAGACAGACAGATGTTACTGACCGCTAGAGACAGACAGATGTTACTGACCGCTAGAGAGACAGTCAGATGTTACTGACCACTAGAGAGACAGACAGATGTTACTGACCGCTAGAGACAGACAGATGTTACTGACCGCTAGAGAGACAGTCAGCTGTTACTGACCACTAGAGAGACAGACAGATGTTACTGACCACTAGAGACAGACAGATGTTACTGACCACTAGAGAGAGGGCGACAGTAGATAAAACAGTATTACTGGACTGACACATTCTCCGAGCAGTTTGGACAGAATAATTAAGGAACGAGGAGGAGCTGACAGCTGTGTGGAATAAGGTGTTGAGGTTTAATCTTATTAATGCCACACGCTGTTACTCGATCCAACATGATGTGTGGATTTGTTCCTGGTGCTCTGGAAATGGGGTCAGATGAGATCCAGGTGACAAAGGAATTCTAGAACATGTTACTGCGTGTTCAGTGTTCTCTCGTCACCGAAGCAACGCTTCCTCAGGAGGGCCGGGGTGAGGAGAGGGTGAGGAGAGGGTGAGGAGAACCACCCTCCCTGTCAAGATCTGCAGAGAACATGTAGAAGAGGGTCTCTCACCTCCTTTAGAGGTGATCTGTGCTCCTCCTGCCGTCATGAACTCTATGTTCCCCATCAGGAGAACAGCAGACAGCAGCTTGAAGACGTCACGGATCTCCTCCTCACGGAACTGCAGCACCTTTAGAGCCTCCTGGTAGCAGAGACAGACTGGTTGAGAGACCTACTGAACACAGACTGGTTGAGAGACCTACTGAACACAGACTGGATGAGAGACCTACTGGACACAGACTGGTTGAGAGACCTACTGAACACAGACTGGTTGAGAGACCTACTGAACACAGACTGGTTGAGAGACCTACTGAACACAGACTGGTTGAGAGACCTACTGAACACAGACTGGTTGAGAGACCTACTGAACACAGACTGGTTGAGAGACCTACTGAACACAGACTGGTTGAGAGACCTACTGAACACAGACTGGTTGAGAGACCTACTGAACACAGACTGGTTGAGAGACCTACTGAACACAGACTGGTTGAGAGACCTACTGAACACAGACTGGTTGAGAGACCTACTGAACACAGACTGGCTGAGAGACCTACTGAACACAGACTGGCTGAGAGACCTACTGAACACAGACTGGCTGAGAGACCTACTGAACACAGACTGGCTGAGAGACCTACTGAACACAGACTGGTTGAGAGACCTACTGAACACAGACTGGATGAGAGACCTACTGAACACAGACTGGTTGAGAGACCTACTGAACACAGACTGGTTGAGAGACCTACTGAACACAGACTGGATGAGAGACCTACTGAACACAGACTGGATGATAAATCCTCAAGCTGCAGGGCACATATTCAAAAAAATGTACGAGTCGGCGTGCTGTAGGATCACTGTAGCCTTTTAGATCATAATGAATCAGACTACACGGACGGGGGACCTGTTCCTAGATCATAATGAATCAGACCACATGGACAGGGGACCTGATCCTAGATCATAATGAAACAGACTACATGGACAGGGGACCTGATCCTAGATCATAATGAAACAGACTACATGGACAGGGGACCTGATCCTAGATCATAATGAAACAGACTACATGGACAGGGGACCTGATCCTAGATCATAATGAAACAGACTACACGGACCTGATCCTAGATCATAATGAAACAGACCACACGGACCTGATCCTAGATCATAATGAATCAGACTATATGGACGGGGGACCCTGATCCTAGATCATAATGAATCAGACTAAATGGACGGGGGACCTGATCCTAGATCATAATGAATCAGACTACATGGACAGGGGACCTGATCCTAGATCATAATGAATCAGACCACATGGACAGGGGACCCTGATCCTAGAACAGCACTTCTACTCTGAGACGTTTGTTGAATACAGGCCCACATGTTTACATGTTTGCTGGTCTCATAGACCTCATAGACCGTGTCTATAAAAGCCTGTAGTGTTTATAATGGTTATGGCGCCCTCTGGTGGCAGTATGATACGGTACAGCATGTAGTCCTGACCATACAGACCAGTCAATGTCACCAGAACACTGTAATATAGATTTCAGGTCATCTAGACTCCTGTCATTCAGACTGACTCTATAACATACCGAGCTATAACATACCGAGCTATAACATACCGAGCTACAACCCACCACCGAGCTACAACCCACCACCGAGCTACAACCCACCACCGAGCTACAACCCACCACCGAGCTACAACCCACCACCGAGCTACAACCCACCACCGAGCTACAACCCACCACCGAGCTACAACCCACCACCGAGCTACAACCCACCACCGAGCTACAACCCACCACCGAGCTACAACCCACCACCGAGCTACAACCCATAGAGCTACAACCCACCACCGAGCTACAACCCACCACCGAGCTACAACCCACCACCGAGCTACAACACACAGAGCTACAACCCACCACCGAGCTACAACCCATAGAGCTACAACCCACCACCGAGCTACAACCCATAGAGCTACAACCCACCACCGAGCTACAACCCACCACCGAGCTACAACCCACCACCGAGCTACAACCCACCACCGAGCTACAACCCACCACCGAGCTACAACCCACCACCGAGCTACAACCCACCACCGAGCTACAACCCACCACCGAGCTACAACCCACCACCGAGCTACAACCCACAGAGCTACAACCCATAGAGCTACAACCCACCACCGAGCTACAACACAGAGCTACAACCCATAGAGCTACAACCCACCACCGAGCTATAACACAGAGCTATAACACAGAGCTATAACACAGAGCTATAACACAGAGCTATAACACAGAGCTATAACATATAAAGCTATAATATATAGACCAGTCAATCTCACCATAAAACTGTCATATAGCTTCAGGTCATCGAGACTCCTGTCCTTCACACAGCCAGACTGACTCAGGTAGTGGTACGACTCTGGGCCCTCAGACAGGAAGTACAGCTCTGGAACACAGACAGAAAATAACTTTACACAGCTGAAGCAAGCGCACACACACACAGCTGAAGCAAGCACACACACACACACACAGCTGAAGCAAGCACACACACACAGCTGAAGCAAGCACACACACACAGCTGAAGCAAGCACACACACACACACACACACAGCTGAAGCAAGCACACACACATACAGCTGAAGCAAGCACACACACATACAGCTGAAGCAAGCACACACACATTTTTCTTCAGGAAATGTACCTTTTCCAGAGACACAAAGGCAGCCCAACTATTCGAAAAAGATCAGAATCGGACTGCCTGTGTAAATGAAGCTCAATCAAAGCTCTTTTTTTTGTCCTGGCACCCCATTGGTGGAACAAGCTGAGGTTAGGACGGTGGAGTCCCTACCCATGTTTCTGAAAACATCTGAAACCAGACCTCTTCAAAGAGCATCTTATCTAAACCCCTCCATAACTAAAAGACATCTGGACACCAAGCATCCAAGACACAATGATAAGACATCTGGGCACCAAGTTCCTGTTAACATTCTAGGACTGGTGTGTGTTCCTGTTCTATAGTAGATGATGATGAAGAGGATGTTGTCCAGCCCCGCTACAGTAGTTCACTAAACTACAGAGCATGTTGTCCAGCCCTGCTACAGTAGTTCACTAAACTTCAGAGGATGTTGTCCAGCCCCGCTACAGTAGTTCACTAAACTACAGAGCATGTTGTCCAGCCCCGCTACAGTAGTTCACTAAACTTCAGAGCATGTTGTCCAGCCCCGCTACAGTAGTTCACTAAACTTCAGAGCATGTTGTCCAGCCCCGCTACAGTAGTTCACTAAACTACAGAGCATGTTGTCCAGCCCCGCTACAGTAGTTCACTAAACTTCAGAGCATGTTGTCCAGCCCCGCTACAGTAGTTCACTAAACTTCAGAGCATGTTGTCCAGCCCCGCTACAGTAGTTCACTAAACTTCAGAGCATGTTGTCCAGCCCCGCTACAGTAGTTCACTAAACTTCAGAGCATGTTGTCCAGCCCCGCTACAGTAGTTCACTAAACTTCAGAGGATGTTGTCCAGCCCTGCTACAGTAGTTCACTAAACTACAGAGGATGTTGTCCAGCCCTGCTACAGTAGTTCACTAAACTACAGAGGATGTTGTCCAGCCCTGCTACAGTAGTTCACTAAACTACAGAGGATGTTGTCCAGCCCTGCTACAGTAGTTCACTAAACTACAGAGGATGTTGTCCAGCCCCGCTACAGTAGTTCACTAAACTACAGAGGATGTTGTCCAGCCCTGCTACAGTAGTTCACTAAACTACAGAGGATGTTGTCCAGCCCTGCTACAGTAGTTCACTAAACTACAGAGGATGTTGTCCAGCCCTGCTACAGTAGTTCACTAAACTACAGAGGATGTTGTCCAGCCCCGCTACAGTAGTTCACTAAACTACAGAGGATGTTGTCCAGCCCTGCTACAGTAGTTCACTAAACTACAGAGGATGTTGTCCAGCCCCGCTACAGTAGTTCACTAAACTACAGAGCATGTTGTCCAGCCCCGCTACAGTAGTTGACTAAACTACAGAGGATGTTGTCCAGCCCCGCTACAGTAGTTCACTAAACTACAGAGCATGTTGTCCAGCCCCGCTACAGTAGTTCACTAAACTACAGAGGATGTTGTCCAGCCCTGCTACAGTAGTTCACTAAACTACAGAGGATGTTGTCCAGCCCCGCTACAGTAGTTCACTAAACTACAGAGGATGTTGTCCAGCCCTGCTACAGTAGTTCACTAAACTACAGAGGATGTTGTCCAGCCCTGCTACAGTAGTTCACTAAACTACAGAGGATGTTGTCCAGCCCTGCTACAGTAGTTCACTAAACTACAGAGGATGTTGTCCAGCCCCGCTACAGTAGTTCACTAAACTACAGAGGATGTTGTCCAGCCCTGCTACAGTAGTTCACTAAACTACAGAGGATGTTGTCCAGCCCCGCTACAGTAGTTCACTAAACTACAGAGCATGTTGTCCAGCCCCGCTACAGTAGTTGACTAAACTACAGAGGATGTTGTCCAGCCCCGCTACAGTAGTTCACTAAACTACAGAGCATGTTGTCCAGCCCCGCTACAGTAGTTCACTAAACTACAGAGGATGTTGTCCAGCCCCGCTACAGTAGTTCACTAAACTACAGAGCATGTTGTCCAGCCACGCTACAGTAGTTCACTAAACTACAGAGGATGTTGTCCAGCCCCGCTACAGTAGTTCACTAAACTACAGAGTATGTTGTCCAGCCCTGCTACAGTAGTTCACTAAACTTCAGAGGATGTTGTCCGTGGAGGTTGTTGTCTCTGGCTCTTTTGATATCATTATGCATTCTAACAGGTTTGTGGTAATTTGAAAGGGATTGATCCACCTTAGGCCAGGAGTGTTTCCAGTTCACATGACCTGACAAGAAAACCTCCAGTCCTCTAGTCATAGCACAGATGAAAGGAGAATATATCTATAATAACATTTTGTCATGGCCTACAGATAGGACCCAGAGTTTTACCCGACCAGGACAATTTCAGGAAAAACTCCAGGCTGCAGAAAAAGACAAATACACCACTTTTGAACCTGTGGTTCCATCTCTGCTGTGTTATCACTGTCCTAGTGTAGGAGTCTCTACAGGAAGGTTAGGATGCTGTGTTATCACTGTCCTAGTGTAGGAGTCTCTACAGGAAAGTTAGGATGCTGTGTTATCACTGTCCTAGTGTAGGAGTCTCTACAGGAAGGTTAGGATGCTGTGTTATCACTGTCCTCTAGTGTAGGAGTCTCTACAGGAAGGTTAGGATGCTGTGTTATCACTGTCCTAGTGTAGGAGTCTCTACAGGAAGGTTAGGATGCTGTGTTATCACTGTCCTAGTGTAGGAGTCTCTACAGGAAGGTTAGGATGCTGTGTTATCACTGTCCTAGTGTAGGAGTCTCTACAGGAAGGTTAGGATGCTGTGTTATCACTGTCCTCTAGTGTAGGAGTCTCTACAGGAAGGTTAGGATGCTGTTATCACTGTCCTCTAGTGTAGGAGTCTCTACAGGAAGGTTAGGATGCTGTGTTATCACTGTCCTAGTGTAGGAGTCTCTACAGGAAGGTTAGGATGCTGTGTTATCACTGTCCTCTAGTGTAGGAGTCTCTACAGGAACGTTACAACGCTGTGTTATAACTGTCCTCTAGTGTAGGAGTCTCTACAGGAAGGTTAGGATGCTGTGTTATCACTGTCCTCTAGTGTAGGAGTCTCTACAGAAGGGTAGGATGCTGTTATAACTGTCCTCTAGTGTAGGAGTCTCTACAGGAAGGTTAGGATGCTGTTATCACTGTCCCCTGGTGTAGGAGTCTCTACATGAAGGTTAGGATATTGTTATAACTGTCCTCTAGTGTAGGAGTCTCTACAGGAAGGTTAGGATGCTGTTATCACTGTCCTCTAGTGTAGGAGTCTCTACAGGAAGGTTAGGATGCTGTGTTATCACTGTCCCCTAGTGTAGGAGTCTCTACAGGAAGGTTAGGATGCTGTGTTATCACTGTCCTCTAGTGTAGGAGTCTCTACAGGAAGGTTAGGATGCTGTTATCACTGTCCCCTAGTGTAGGAGTCTCTACAGGAAGGTTAGGATGCTGTGTTATCACTGTCCCCTAGTGTAGTAGTCTCTACAGGAAGGTTAGGACGCTGTGTTACAACTGTCCTAGTGTAGGAGTCTCTACAGGAAGGTTAGGATGCTGTTATCACTGTCCTCTAGTGTAGGAGTCTCTACAGGAAGGTTAGGATGCTGTGTTATCACTGTCCTCTAGTGTAGGAGTCTCTACAGGAAGGTTAGGATGCTGTTATCACTGTCCTCTAGTGTAGGAGTCTCTACAGGAAGGTTAGGATGCTGTTATAACTGTCCCCTAGTGTAGGAGTCTCTACAGGAAGGTTAGGATGCTGTGTTATCACTGTCCCCTAGTGTAGGAGTCTCTACAGGAAGGTTAGGACGCTGTGTTATCACTGTCCTCTAGTGTAGGAGTCTCTACAGGAAGGTTAGGATGCTGTGTTATCACTGTCCCCTAGTGTAGGAGTCTCTACAGGAACGTTACAACGCTGTGTTATCACTGTCCCCTAGTGTAGGAGTCTCTACAGGAAGGTTAGGATGCTGTGTTATCACTGTCCTCTAGTGTAGGAGTCTCTACAGGAAGGTTAGGATGCTGTTATCACTGTCCTCTAGTGTAGGAGTCTCTACAGGAAGGTTAGGATGCTGTTATAACTGTCCCCTAGTGTAGGAGTCTCTACAGGAAGGTTAGGATGCTGTGTTATCACTGTCCCCTAGTGTAGGAGTCTCTACAAGAAGGTTAGGACGCTGTGTTATCACTGTCCTCTAGTGTAGGAGTCTCTACAGGAAGGTTAGGATGCTGTGTTATCACTGTCCTCTAGTGTAGGAGTCTCTACAGGAAGGTTAGGATGCTGTTATAACTGTCCCCTAGTGTAGGAGTCTCTACAGGAAGGTTAGGATGCTGTGTTATCACTGTCCCCTAGTGTAGGAGTCTCTACAAGAAGGTTAGGACGCTGTGTTATCACTGTCCTCTAGTGTAGGAGTCTCTACAGGAAGGTTAGGATGCTGTGTTATCACTGTCCTCTAGTGTAGGAGTCTCTACAGGAAGGTTAGGATGCTGTGTTATCACTGTCCTAGTGTAGGAGTCTCTACAGGAAGGTTAGGATGCTGTTATCACTGTCCTCTAGTGTAGGAGTCTCTACAGGAAGGTTAGGATGCTGTTATCACTGTCCTCTAGTGTAGGAGTCTCTACAGGAAGGTTAGGATGCTGTGTTATCACTGTCCTCTAGTGTAGGAGTCTCTACAGGAAGGTTAGGATGCTGTGTTATCACTGTCCTAGTGTAGGAGTCTCTACAGGAAGGTTAGGATGCTGTGTTATCACTGTCCTCTAGTGTAGGAGTCTCTACAGGAAGGTTAGGATGCTGTTATCACTGTCCTCTAGTGTAGGAGTCTCTACAGGAAGGTTAGGATGCTGTGTTATCACTGTCCTAGTGTAGGAGTCTCTACAGGAAGGTTAGGATGCTGTGTTATCACTGTCCTCTAGTGTAGGAGTCTCTACAGGAAGGTTAGGATGCTGTGTTATCACTGTCCTAGTGTAGGAGTCTCTACAGGAAGGTTAGGACGCTGTGTTATCACTGTCCTCTAGTGTAGGAGTCTCTACAGGAAGGTTAGGATGCTGTGTTATCACTGTCCTCTAGTGTAGGAGTCTCTACAGGAAGGTTAGGATGCTGTGTTATCACTGTCCTAGTGTAGGAGTCTCTACAGGAAGGTTAGGATGCTGTGTTATCACTGTCCTAGTGTAGGAGTCTCTACAGGAAGGTTAGGATGCTGTGTTATCACTGTCCTAGTGTAGGAGTCTCTACAGGAAGGTTAGGATGCTGTGTTATCACTGTCCTCTAGTGTAGGAGTCTCTACAGGAAGGTTAGGATGCTGTTATCACTGTCCTCTAGTGTAGGAGTCTCTACAGGAAGGTTAGGATGCTGTGTTATCACTGTCCTAGTGTAGGAGTCTCTACAGGAAGGTTAGGATGCTGTGTTATCACTGTCCTCTAGTGTAGGAGTCTCTACAGGAACGTTACAACGCTGTGTTATAACTGTCCTCTAGTGTAGGAGTCTCTACAGGAAGGTTAGGATGCTGTGTTATCACTGTCCTCTAGTGTAGGAGTCTCTACAGGAACGTTACAACGCTGTGTTATCACTGTCACCTAGTGTAGGAGTCTCTACAGGAAGGTTAGGATGCTGTTATAACTGTCCTCTAGTGTAGGAGTCTCTACAGGAAGGTTAGGATGCTGTGTTATCACTGTCCTAGTGTAGGAGTCTCTACAGGAAGGTTAGGATGCTGTGTTATCACTGTCCTAGTGTAGGAGTCTCTACAGGAAGGTTAGGATGCTGTTATAACTGTCCTCTAGTGTAGGAGTCTCTACAGAAGGTTAGGATGCTGTTATAACTGTCCTCTAGTGTAGGAGTCTCTACAGGAAGGTTAGGATGCTGTTATCACTGTCCCCTGGTGTAGGAGTCTCTACAGGAAGGTTAGGATGCTGTGTTATCACTGTCCTAGTGTAGGAGTCTCTACAGGAAGGTTAGGATGCTGTGTTATCACTGTCCTAGTGTAGGAGTCTCTACAGGAAGGTTAGGATGCTGTGTTATCACTGTCCTAGTGTAGGAGTCTCTACAGGAAGGTTAGGATATTGTTATAACTGTCCTCTAGTGTAGGAGTCTCTACAGGAAGGTTAGGATGCTGTTATCACTGTCCTCTAGTGTAGGAGTCTCTACAGGAAGGTTAGGATGCTGTGTTATCACTGTCCCCTAGTGTAGGAGTCTCTACAGGAAGGTTAGGATGCTGTGTTATCACTGTCCTCTAGTGTAGGAGTCTCTACAGGAAGGTTAGGATGCTGTTATCACTGTCCCCTAGTGTAGGAGTCTCTACAGGAAGGTTAGGATGCTGTGTTATCACTGTCCCCTAGTGTAGTAGTCTCTACAGGAAGGTTAGGACGCTGTGTTACAACTGTCCTAGTGTAGGAGTCTCTACAGGAAGGTTAGGATGCTGTTATCACTGTCCTCTAGTGTAGGAGTCTCTACAGGAAGGTTAGGATGCTGTGTTATCACTGTCCTCTAGTGTAGGAGTCTCTACAGGAAGGTTAGGATGCTGTTATCACTGTCCTCTAGTGTAGGAGTCTCTACAGGAAGGTTAGGATGCTGTTATAACTGTCCCCTAGTGTAGGAGTCTCTACAGGAAGGTTAGGATGCTGTGTTATCACTGTCCCCTAGTGTAGGAGTCTCTACAGGAAGGTTAGGACGCTGTGTTATCACTGTCCTCTAGTGTAGGAGTCTCTACAGGAAGGTTAGGATGCTGTGTTATCACTGTCCCCTAGTGTAGGAGTCTCTACAGGAACGTTACAACGCTGTGTTATCACTGTCCCCTAGTGTAGGAGTCTCTACAGGAAGGTTAGGATGCTGTGTTATCACTGTCCTAGTGTAGGAGTCTCTACAGGAAGGTTAGGATGCTGTGTTATCACTGTCCTCTAGTGTAGGAGTCTCTACAGGAAGGTTAGGATGCTGTTATCACTGTCCTCTAGTGTAGGAGTCTCTACAGGAAGGTTAGGATGCTGTGTTATCACTGTCCTAGTGTAGGAGTCTCTACAGGAAGGTTAGGATGCTGTGTTATCACTGTCCTCTAGTGTAGGAGTCTCTACAGGAACGTTACAACGCTGTGTTATAACTGTCCTCTAGTGTAGGAGTCTCTACAGGAAGGTTAGGATGCTGTGTTATCACTGTCCTCTAGTGTAGGAGTCTCTACAGGAACGTTACAACGCTGTGTTATCACTGTCACCTAGTGTAGGAGTCTCTACAGGAAGGTTAGGATGCTGTTATAACTGTCCTCTAGTGTAGGAGTCTCTACAGGAAGGTTAGGATGCTGTGTTATCACTGTCCTAGTGTAGGAGTCTCTACAGGAAGGTTAGGATGCTGTGTTATCACTGTCCTAGTGTAGGAGTCTCTACAGGAAGGTTAGGATGCTGTTATAACTGTCCTCTAGTGTAGGAGTCTCTACAGAAGGTTAGGATGCTGTTATAACTGTCCTCTAGTGTAGGAGTCTCTACAGGAAGGTTAGGATGCTGTTATCACTGTCCCCTGGTGTAGGAGTCTCTACAGGAAGGTTAGGATGCTGTGTTATCACTGTCCTAGTGTAGGAGTCTCTACAGGAAGGTTAGGATGCTGTGTTATCACTGTCCTAGTGTAGGAGTCTCTACAGGAAGGTTAGGATGCTGTGTTATCACTGTCCTAGTGTAGGAGTCTCTACAGGAAGGTTAGGATATTGTTATAACTGTCCTCTAGTGTAGGAGTCTCTACAGGAAGGTTAGGATGCTGTTATCACTGTCCTCTAGTGTAGGAGTCTCTACAGGAAGGTTAGGATGCTGTGTTATCACTGTCCCCTAGTGTAGGAGTCTCTACAGGAAGGTTAGGATGCTGTGTTATCACTGTCCTCTAGTGTAGGAGTCTCTACAGGAAGGTTAGGATGCTGTTATCACTGTCCCCTAGTGTAGGAGTCTCTACAGGAAGGTTAGGATGCTGTGTTATCACTGTCCCCTAGTGTAGTAGTCTCTACAGGAAGGTTAGGACGCTGTGTTACAACTGTCCTAGTGTAGGAGTCTCTACAGGAAGGTTAGGATGCTGTTATCACTGTCCTCTAGTGTAGGAGTCTCTACAGGAAGGTTAGGATGCTGTGTTATCACTGTCCTCTAGTGTAGGAGTCTCTACAGGAAGGTTAGGATGCTGTTATCACTGTCCTCTAGTGTAGGAGTCTCTACAGGAAGGTTAGGATGCTGTTATAACTGTCCCCTAGTGTAGGAGTCTCTACAGGAAGGTTAGGATGCTGTGTTATCACTGTCCCCTAGTGTAGGAGTCTCTACAGGAAGGTTAGGACGCTGTGTTATCACTGTCCTCTAGTGTAGGAGTCTCTACAGGAAGGTTAGGATGCTGTGTTATCACTGTCCCCTAGTGTAGGAGTCTCTACAGGAACGTTACAACGCTGTGTTATCACTGTCCCCTAGTGTAGGAGTCTCTACAGGAAGGTTAGGATGCTGTGTTATCACTGTCCTCTAGTGTAGGAGTCTCTACAGGAAGGTTAGGATGCTGTTATCACTGTCCTCTAGTGTAGGAGTCTCTACAGGAAGGTTAGGATGCTGTTATAACTGTCCCCTAGTGTAGGAGTCTCTACAGGAAGGTTAGGATGCTGTGTTATCACTGTCCACTAGTGTAGGAGTCTCTACAAGAAGGTTAGGACGCTGTGTTATCACTGTCCTCTAGTGTAGGAGTCTCTACAGGAAGGTTAGGATGCTGTGTTATCACTGTCCTCTAGTGTAGGAGTCTCTACAGGAAGGTTAGGATGCTGTTATAACTGTCCCCTAGTGTAGGAGTCTCTACAGGAAGGTTAGGATGCTGTGTTATCACTGTCCCCTAGTGTAGGAGTCTCTACAAGAAGGTTAGGACGCTGTGTTATCACTGTCCTCTAGTGTAGGAGTCTCTACAGGAAGGTTAGGATGCTGTGTTATCACTGTCCTCTAGTGTAGGAGTCTCTACAGGAAGGTTAGGATGCTGTGTTATCACTGTCCTAGTGTAGGAGTCTCTACAGGAAGGTTAGGATGCTGTTATCACTGTCCTCTAGTGTAGGAGTCTCTACAGGAAGGTTAGGATGCTGTTATCACTGTCCTCTAGTGTAGGAGTCTCTACAGGAAGGTTAGGATGCTGTGTTATCACTGTCCTCTAGTGTAGGAGTCTCTACAGGAAGGTTAGGATGCTGTGTTATCACTGTCCTCTAGTGTAGGAGTCTCTACAGGAAGGTTAGGATGCTGTTATCACTGTCCTCTAGTGTAGGAGTCTCTACAGGAAGGTTAGGATGCTGTGTTATCACTGTCCTAGTGTAGGAGTCTCTACAGGAAGGTTAGGATGCTGTGTTATCACTGTCCTCTAGTGTAGGAGTCTCTACAGGAAGGTTAGGATGCTGTGTTATCACTGTCCTAGTGTAGGAGTCTCTACAGGAAGGTTAGGATGCTGTGTTATCACTGTCCTCTAGTGTAGGAGTCTCTACAGGAAGGTTAGGATGCTGTGTTATCACTGTCCTCTAGTGTAGGAGTCTCTACAGGAAGGTTAGGATGCTGTGTTATCACTGTCCTAGTGTAGGAGTCTCTACAGGAAGGTTAGGATGCTGTGTTATCACTGTCCTAGTGTAGGAGTCTCTACAGGAAGGTTAGGATGCTGTGTTATCACTGTCCTCTAGTGTAGGAGTCTCTACAGGAAGGTTAGGATGCTGTGTTATCACTGTCCTCTAGTGTAGGAGTCTCTACAGGAAGGTTAGGATGCTGTTATCACTGTCCTCTAGTGTAGGAGTCTCTACAGGAAGGTTAGGATGCTGTGTTATCACTGTCCTAGTGTAGGAGTCTCTACAGGAAGGTTAGGATGCTGTGTTATCACTGTCCTCTAGTGTAGGAGTCTCTACAGGAACGTTACAACGCTGTGTTATAACTGTCCTCTAGTGTAGGAGTCTCTACAGGAAGGTTAGGATGCTGTGTTATCACTGTCCTCTAGTGTAGGAGTCTCTACAGGAACGTTACAACGCTGTGTTATCACTGTCACCTAGTGTAGGAGTCTCTACAGGAAGGTTAGGATGCTGTTATAACTGTCCTCTAGTGTAGGAGTCTCTACAGGAAGGTTAGGATGCTGTGTTATCACTGTCCTAGTGTAGGAGTCTCTACAGGAAGGTTAGGATGCTGTGTTATCACTGTCCTAGTGTAGGAGTCTCTACAGGAAGGTTAGGATGCTGTTATAACTGTCCTCTAGTGTAGGAGTCTCTACAGAAGGTTAGGATGCTGTTATAACTGTCCTCTAGTGTAGGAGTCTCTACAGGAAGGTTAGGATGCTGTTATCACTGTCCCCTGGTGTAGGAGTCTCTACATGAAGGTTAGGATATTGTTATAACTGTCCTCTAGTGTAGGAGTCTCTACAGGAAGGTTAGGATGCTGTTATCACTGTCCTCTAGTGTAGGAGTCTCTACAGGAAGGTTAGGATGCTGTGTTATCACTGTCCCCTAGTGTAGGAGTCTCTACAGGAAGGTTAGGATGCTGTGTTATCACTGTCCTCTAGTGTAGGAGTCTCTACAGGAAGGTTAGGATGCTGTTATCACTGTCCCCTAGTGTAGGAGTCTCTACAGGAAGGTTAGGATGCTGTGTTATCACTGTCCCCTAGTGTAGTAGTCTCTACAGGAAGGTTAGGACGCTGTGTTACAACTGTCCTAGTGTAGGAGTCTCTACAGGAAGGTTAGGATGCTGTTATCACTGTCCTCTAGTGTAGGAGTCTCTACAGGAAGGTTAGGATGCTGTGTTATCACTGTCCTCTAGTGTAGGAGTCTCTACAGGAAGGTTAGGATGCTGTTATCACTGTCCTCTAGTGTAGGAGTCTCTACAGGAAGGTTAGGATGCTGTTATAACTGTCCCCTAGTGTAGGAGTCTCTACAGGAAGGTTAGGATGCTGTGTTATCACTGTCCCCTAGTGTAGGAGTCTCTACAGGAAGGTTAGGACGCTGTGTTATCACTGTCCTCTAGTGTAGGAGTCTCTACAGGAAGGTTAGGATGCTGTGTTATCACTGTCCCCTAGTGTAGGAGTCTCTACAGGAACGTTACAACGCTGTGTTATCACTGTCCCCTAGTGTAGGAGTCTCTACAGGAAGGTTAGGATGCTGTGTTATCACTGTCCTCTAGTGTAGGAGTCTCTACAGGAAGGTTAGGATGCTGTTATCACTGTCCTCTAGTGTAGGAGTCTCTACAGGAAGGTTAGGATGCTGTTATAACTGTCCCCTAGTGTAGGAGTCTCTACAGGAAGGTTAGGATGCTGTGTTATCACTGTCCCCTAGTGTAGGAGTCTCTACAAGAAGGTTAGGACGCTGTGTTATCACTGTCCTCTAGTGTAGGAGTCTCTACAGGAAGGTTAGGATGCTGTGTTATCACTGTCCTCTAGTGTAGGAGTCTCTACAGGAAGGTTAGGATGCTGTGTTATCACTGTCCTAGTGTAGGAGTCTCTACAGGAAGGTTAGGATGCTGTTATCACTGTCCTCTAGTGTAGGAGTCTCTACAGGAAGGTTAGGATGCTGTTATCACTGTCCTCTAGTGTAGGAGTCTCTACAGGAAGGTTAGGATGCTGTTATCACTGTCCTCTAGTGTAGGAGTCTCTACAGGAAGGTTAGGATGCTGTGTTATCACTGTCCTCTAGTGTAGGAGTCTCTACAGGAAGGTTAGGATGCTGTGTTATCACTGTCCTAGTGTAGGAGTCTCTACAGGAAGGTTAGGATGGTGTGTTATCACTGTCCTCTAGTGTAGGAGTCTCTACAGGAAGGTTAGGATGCTGTTATCACTGTCCTCTAGTGTAGGAGTCTCTACAGGAAGGTTAGGATGCTGTGTTATCACTGTCCTAGTGTAGGAGTCTCTACAGGAAGGTTAGGATGCTGTGTTATCACTGTCCTCTAGTGTAGGAGTCTCTACAGGAAGGTTAGGATGCTGTTATCACTGTCCTCTAGTGTAGGAGTCTCTACAGGAAGGTTAGGATGCTGTGTTATCACTGTCCTAGTGTAGGAGTCTCTACAGGAAGGTTAGGATGCTGTGTTATCACTGTCCTCTAGTGTAGGAGTCTCTACAGGAAGGTTAGGATGCTGTGTTATCACTGTCCTAGTGTAGGAGTCTCTAAAGGAAGGTTAGGATGCTGTGTTATCACTGTCCTCTAGTGTAGGAGTCTCTACAGGAAGGTTAGGATGCTGTGTTATCACTGTCCTCTAGTGTAGGAGTCTCTACAGGAAGGTTAGGATGCTGTGTTATCACTGTCCTAGTGTAGGAGTCTCTACAGGAAGGTTAGGATGCTGTGTTATCACTGTCCTAGTGTAGGAGTCTCTACAGGAAGGTTAGGATGCTGTGTTATCACTGTCCTAGTGTAGGAGTCTCTACAGGAAGGTTAGGATGCTGTGTTATCACTGTCCTCTAGTGTAGGAGTCTCTACAGGAAGGTTAGGATGCTGTTATCACTGTCCTCTAGTGTAGGAGTCTCTACAGGAAGGTTAGGATGCTGTGTTATCACTGTCCTAGTGTAGGAGTCTCTACAGGAAGGTTAGGATGCTGTGTTATCACTGTCCTCTAGTGTAGGAGTCTCTACAGGAACGTTACAACGCTGTGTTATAACTGTCCTCTAGTGTAGGAGTCTCTACAGGAAGGTTAGGATGCTGTGTTATCACTGTCCTCTAGTGTAGGAGTCTCTACAGGAACGTTACAACGCTGTGTTATCACTGTCACCTAGTGTAGGAGTCTCTACAGGAAGGTTAGGATGCTGTTATAACTGTCCTCTAGTGTAGGAGTCTCTACAGGAAGGTTAGGATGCTGTGTTATCACTGTCCTAGTGTAGGAGTCTCTACAGGAAGGTTAGGATGCTGTGTTATCACTGTCCTAGTGTAGGAGTCTCTACAGGAAGGTTAGGATGCTGTGTTATCACTGTCCTAGTGTAGGAGTCTCTACAGGAAGGTTAGGATGCTGTTATAACTGTCCTCTAGTGTAGGAGTCTCTACAGAAGGTTAGGATGCTGTTATAACTGTCCTCTAGTGTAGGAGTCTCTACAGGAAGGTTAGGATGCTGTTATCACTGTCCCCTGGTGTAGGAGTCTCTACATGAAGGTTAGGATATTGTTATAACTGTCCTCTAGTGTAGGAGTCTCTACAGGAAGGTTAGGATGCTGTTATCACTGTCCTCTAGTGTAGGAGTCTCTACAGGAAGGTTAGGATGCTGTGTTATCACTGTCCCCTAGTGTAGGAGTCTCTACAGGAAGGTTAGGATGCTGTGTTATCACTGTCCTCTAGTGTAGGAGTCTCTACAGGAAGGTTAGGATGCTGTTATCACTGTCCCCTAGTGTAGGAGTCTCTACAGGAAGGTTAGGATGCTGTGTTATCACTGTCCCCTAGTGTAGTAGTCTCTACAGGAAGGTTAGGACGCTGTGTTACAACTGTCCTAGTGTAGGAGTCTCTACAGGAAGGTTAGGATGCTGTTATCACTGTCCTCTAGTGTAGGAGTCTCTACAGGAAGGTTAGGATGCTGTGTTATCACTGTCCTCTAGTGTAGGAGTCTCTACAGGAAGGTTAGGATGCTGTTATAACTGTCCCCTAGTGTAGGAGTCTCTACAGGAAGGTTAGGATGCTGTGTTATCACTGTCCCCTAGTGTAGGAGTCTCTACAGGAAGGTTAGGACGCTGTGTTATCACTGTCCTCTAGTGTAGGAGTCTCTACAGGAAGGTTAGGATGCTGTGTTATCACTGTCCCCTAGTGTAGGAGTCTCTACAGGAACGTTACAACGCTGTGTTATCACTGTCCCCTAGTGTAGGAGTCTCTACAGGAAGGTTAGGATGCTGTGTTATCACTGTCCTCTAGTGTAGGAGTCTCTACAGGAAGGTTAGGATGCTGTTATCACTGTCCTCTAGTGTAGGAGTCTCTACAGGAAGGTTAGGATGCTGTTATAACTGTCCCCTAGTGTAGGAGTCTCTACAGGAAGGTTAGGATGCTGTGTTATCACTGTCCCCTAGTGTAGGAGTCTCTACAAGAAGGTTAGGACGCTGTGTTATCACTGTCCTCTAGTGTAGGAGTCTCTACAGGAAGGTTAGGATGCTGTGTTATCACTGTCCTCTAGTGTAGGAGTCTCTACAGGAAGGTTAGGATGCTGTGTTATCACTGTCCTAGTGTAGGAGTCTCTACAGGAAGGTTAGGATGCTGTTATCACTGTCCTCTAGTGTAGGAGTCTCTACAGGAAGGTTAGGATGCTGTTATCACTGTCCTCTAGTGTAGGAGTCTCTACAGGAAGGTTAGGATGCTGTTATCACTGTCCTCTAGTGTAGGAGTCTCTACAGGAAGGTTAGGATGCTGTGTTATCACTGTCCTCTAGTGTAGGAGTCTCTACAGGAAGGTTAGGATGCTGTGTTATCACTGTCCTAGTGTAGGAGTCTCTACAGGAAGGTTAGGATGCTGTGTTATCACTGTCCTCTAGTGTAGGAGTCTCTACAGGAAGGTTAGGATGCTGTGTTATCACTGTCCTCTAGTGTAGGAGTCTCTACAGGAAGGTTAGGATGCTGTGTTATCACTGTCCTAGTGTAGGAGTCTCTACAGGAAGGTTAGGATGCTGTGTTATCACTGTCCTAGTGTAGGAGTCTCTACAGGAAGGTTAGGATGCTGTGTTATCACTGTCCTAGTGTAGGAGTCTCTACAGGAAGGTTAGGATGCTGTGTTATCACTGTCCTCTAGTGTAGGAGTCTCTACAGGAAGGTTAGGATGCTGTTATCACTGTCCTCTAGTGTAGGAGTCTCTACAGGAAGGTTAGGATGCTGTGTTATCACTGTCCCCTAGTGTAGGAGTCTCTACAGGAAGGTTAGGATGCTGTGTTATCACTGTCCTCTAGTGTAGGAGTCTCTACAGGAAGGTTAGGATGCTGTTATCACTGTCCCCTAGTGTAGGAGTCTCTACAGGAAGGTTAGGATGCTGTGTTATCACTGTCCCCTAGTGTAGTAGTCTCTACAGGAAGGTTAGGACGCTGTGTTACAACTGTCCTAGTGTAGGAGTCTCTACAGGAAGGTTAGGATGCTGTTATCACTGTCCTCTAGTGTAGGAGTCTCTACAGGAAGGTTAGGATGCTGTGTTATCACTGTCCTCTAGTGTAGGAGTCTCTACAGGAAGGTTAGGATGCTGTTATAACTGTCCCCTAGTGTAGGAGTCTCTACAGGAAGGTTAGGATGCTGTGTTATCACTGTCCCCTAGTGTAGGAGTCTCTACAGGAAGGTTAGGACGCTGTGTTATCACTGTCCTCTAGTGTAGGAGTCTCTACAGGAAGGTTAGGATGCTGTGTTATCACTGTCCCCTAGTGTAGGAGTCTCTACAGGAACGTTACAACGCTGTGTTATCACTGTCCCCTAGTGTAGGAGTCTCTACAGGAAGGTTAGGATGCTGTGTTATCACTGTCCTCTAGTGTAGGAGTCTCTACAGGAAGGTTAGGATGCTGTTATCACTGTCCTCTAGTGTAGGAGTCTCTACAGGAAGGTTAGGATGCTGTTATAACTGTCCCCTAGTGTAGGAGTCTCTACAGGAAGGTTAGGATGCTGTGTTATCACTGTCCCCTAGTGTAGGAGTCTCTACAAGAAGGTTAGGACGCTGTGTTATCACTGTCCTCTAGTGTAGGAGTCTCTACAGGAAGGTTAGGATGCTGTGTTATCACTGTCCTCTAGTGTAGGAGTCTCTACAGGAAGGTTAGGATGCTGTGTTATCACTGTCCTAGTGTAGGAGTCTCTACAGGAAGGTTAGGATGCTGTTATCACTGTCCTCTAGTGTAGGAGTCTCTACAGGAAGGTTAGGATGCTGTTATCACTGTCCTCTAGTGTAGGAGTCTCTACAGGAAGGTTAGGATGCTGTTATCACTGTCCTCTAGTGTAGGAGTCTCTACAGGAAGGTTAGGATGCTGTGTTATCACTGTCCTCTAGTGTAGGAGTCTCTACAGGAAGGTTAGGATGCTGTGTTATCACTGTCCTAGTGTAGGAGTCTCTACAGGAAGGTTAGGATGCTGTGTTATCACTGTCCTCTAGTGTAGGAGTCTCTACAGGAAGGTTAGGATGCTGTTATCACTGTCCTCTAGTGTAGGAGTCTCTACAGGAAGGTTAGGATGCTGTGTTATCACTGTCCTAGTGTAGGAGTCTCTACAGGAAGGTTAGGATGCTGTGTTATCACTGTCCTCTAGTGTAGGAGTCTCTACAGGAAGGTTAGGATGCTGTGTTATCACTGTCCTAGTGTAGGAGTCTCTACAGGAAGGTTAGGATGCTGTGTTATCACTGTCCTCTAGTGTAGGAGTCTCTACAGGAAGGTTAGGATGCTGTGTTATCACTGTCCTCTAGTGTAGGAGTCTCTACAGGAAGGTTAGGATGCTGTGTTATCACTGTCCTAGTGTAGGAGTCTCTACAGGAAGGTTAGGATGCTGTGTTATCACTGTCCTAGTGTAGGAGTCTCTACAGGAAGGTTAGGATGCTGTGTTATCACTGTCCTAGTGTAGGAGTCTCTACAGGAAGGTTAGGATGCTGTGTTATCACTGTCCTCTAGTGTAGGAGTCTCTACAGGAAGGTTAGGATGCTGTTATCACTGTCCTCTAGTGTAGGAGTCTCTACAGGAAGGTTAGGATGCTGTGTTATCACTGTCCTAGTGTAGGAGTCTCTACAGGAAGGTTAGGATGCTGTGTTATCACTGTCCTCTAGTGTAGGAGTCTCTACAGGAAGGTTAGGATGCTGTGTTATCACTGTCCTAGTGTAGGAGTCTCTACAGGAAGGTTAGGATGCTGTGTTATCACTGTCCTCTAGTGTAGGAGTCTCTACAGGAAGGTTAGGATGCTGTTATCACTGTCCTCTAGTGTAGGAGTCTCTACAGGAAGGTTAGGATGCTGTGTTATCACTGTCCTAGTGTAGGAGTCTCTACAGGAAGGTTAGGATGCTGTGTTATCACTGTCCTAGTGTAGGAGTCTCTACAGGAAGGTTAGGATGCTGTGTTATCACTGTCCTAGTGTAGGAGTCTCTACAGGAAGGTTAGGATGCTGTGTTATCACTGTCCTCTAGTGTAGGAGTCTCTACAGGAAGGTTAGGATGCTGTTATCACTGTCCTCTAGTGTAGGAGTCTCTACAGGAAGGTTAGGATGCTGTTATCACTGTCCTCTAGTGTAGGAGTCTCTACAGGAAGGTTAGGATGCTGTGTTATCACTGTCCTAGTGTAGGAGTCTCTACAGGAAGGTTAGGATGCTGTGTTATCACTGTCCTAGTGTAGGAGTCTCTACAGGAAGGTTAGGATGCTGTGTTATCACTGTCCTCTAGTGTAGGAGTCTCTACAGGACGGTTAGGATGCTGTGTTATCACTGTCCTAGTGTAGGAGTCTCTACAGGAAGGTTAGGATGCTGTGTTATCACTGTCCTCTAGTGTAGGAGTCTCTACAGGAAGGTTAGGATGCTGTGTTATCACTGTCCCCTAGTGTAGGAGTCTCTACAGGAAGGTTAGGATGCTGTTATCACTGTCCCCTAGTGTAGGAGTCTCTACAGGAAGGTTAGGATGCTGTGTTATCACTGTCCTCTAGTGTAGGAGTCTCTACAGGAAGGTTAGGATGCAGTGTTATCACTGTCCCCTAGTGTAGGAGTCTCTACAGGAAGGTTAGGATGCTGTTATCACTGTCCCCTAGTGTAGGAGTCTCTACAGGAAGGTTAGGATGCTGTTATCACTGTCCCCTAGTGTAGGAGTCTCTACAGGAAGGTTAGGATGCTGTTATCACTGTCCCCTAGTGTAGGAGTCTCTACAGGAAGGTTAGGATGCTGTTATCACTGTCCTCTAGTGTAGGAGTCTCTACAGGAAGGTTAGGATGCTGTTATCACTGTCCCCTAGTGTAGGAGTCTCTACAGGAAGGTTAGGATGCTGTGTTATCACTGTCCTCTAGTGTAGGAGTCTCTACAGGAAGGTTAGGATGCTGTGTTATCACTGTCCCCTAGTGTAGGAGTCTCTACAGGAAGGTTAGGATGCTGTGTTATCACTGTCCTCTAGTGTAGGAGTCTCTACAGGAACGTTAGGATGCTGTGTTATCACTGTCCTCTAGTGTAGGAGTCTCTACAGGAAGGTTAGGATGCTGTGTTATCACTGTCCCCTAGTGTAGGAGTCTCTACAGGAAGGTTAGGATGCTGTGTTATCACTGTCCTCTAGTGTAGGAGTCTCTACAGGAAGGTTAGGATGCTGTGTTATCACTGTCCTCTAGTGTAGGAGTCTCTACAGGAAGGTTAGGATGCTGTGTTATCACTGTCCTAGTGTAGGAGTCTCTACAGGAAGGTTAGGATGCTGTGTTATCACTGTCCCCTAGTGTAGGAGTCTCTACAGGAAGGTTAGGATGCTGTTATCACTGTCCTCTAGTGTAGGAGTCTCTACAGGAAGGTTAGGATGCTGTGTTATCACTGTCCTAGTGTAGGAGTCTCTACAGGAAGGTTAGGATGCTGTGTTATCACTGTCCCCTAGTGTAGGAGTCTCTACAGGAAGGTTAGGATGCTGTGTTATCACTGTCCCCTAGTGTAGGAGTCTCTAAAGGAAGGTTAGGATGCTGTGTTATCACTGTCCCCTAGTGTAGGAGTCTCTACAGGAAGGTTAGGATGCTGTTATCACTGTCCCCTAGTGTAGGAGTCTCTACAGGAAGGTTAGGATGCTGTGTTATCACTGTCCTAGTGTAGGAGTCTCTACAGGAAGGTTAGGATGCTGTGTTATCACTGTCCCCTAGTGTAGGAGTCTCTACAGGAAGGTTAGGATGCTGTGTTATCACTGTCCTCTAGTGTAGGAGTCTCTACAGGAAGGTTAGGATGCTGTGTTATCACTGTCCTCTAGTGTAGGAGTCTCTACAGGAAGGTTAGGATGCTGTGTTATCACTGTCCTCTAGTGTAGGAGTCTCTACAGGAAGGTTAGGATGCTGTGTTATCACTGTCCCCTAGTGTAGGAGTCTCTACAGGAAGGTTAGGATGCTGTGTTATCACTGTCCTCTAGTGTAGGAGTCTCTACAGGAAGGTTAGGATGCTGTGTTATCACTGTCCTCTAGTGTAGGAGTCTCTACAGGAAGGTTAGGATGCTGTTATCACTGTCCTCTAGTGTAGGAGTCTCTACAGGAAGGTTAGGATGCTGTGTTATCACTGTCCTCTAGTGTAGGAGTCTCTACAGGAAGGTTAGGATGCTGTGTTATCACTGTCCTCTAGTGTAGGAGTCTCTACAGGAAGGTTAGGATGCTGTGTTATCACTGTCCTCTAGTGTAGGAGTCTCTACAGGAAGGTTAGGATGCTATGTTATCACTGTCCTCTAGTGTAGGAGTCTCTACAGGAAGGTTAGGATGCTGTGTTATCACTGTCCTAGTGTAGGAGTCTCTACAGGAAGGTTAGGATGCTGTGTTATCACTGTCCTCTAGTGTAGGAGTCTCTACAGGAAGGTTAGGATGCTGTGTTATCACTGTCCTCTAGTGTAGGAGTCTCTACAGGAAGGTTAGGATGCTGTGTTATCACTGTCCTCTAGTGTAGGAGTCTCTACAGGAAGGTTAGGATGCTGTGTTATCACTGTCCTCTAGTGTAGGAGTCTCTACAGGAAGGTTAGGATGCTGTGTTATCACTGTCCTCTAGTGTAGGAGTCTCTACAGGAAGGTTAGGATGCTGTGTTATCACTGTCCTCTAGTGTAGGAGTCTCTACAGGAAGGTTAGGATGCTGTGTTATCACTGTCCCCTAGTGTAGGAGTCTCTACAGGAAGGTTAGGATGCTGTGTTATCACTGTCCTCTAGTGTAGGAGTCTCTACAGGAAGGTTAGGATGCTGTGTTATCACTGTCCTAGTGTAGGAGTCTCTACAGGAAGGTTAGGATGCTGTGTTATCACTGTCCTCTAGTGTAGGAGTCTCTACAGGAAGGTTAGGATGCTGTGTTATCACTGTCCTAGTGTAGGAGTCTCTACAGGAACGTTAGGATGCTGTGTTATCACTGTCCTCTAGTGTAGGAGTCTCTACAGGAAGGTTAGGATGCTGTGTTATCACTGTCCTCTAGTGTAGGAGTCTCTACAGGAAGGTTAGGATGCTGTGTTATCACTGTCCTAGTGTAGGAGTCTCTACAGGAAGGTTAGGATGCTGTGTTATCACTGTCCTCTAGTGTAGGAGTCTCTACAGGAAGGTTAGGATGCTGTGTTATCACTGTCCTAGTGTAGGAGTCTCTACAGGAAGGTTAGGATGCTGTTATAACTGTCCTCTAGTGTAGGAGTCTCTACAGGAAGGTTAGGATGCTGTTATCACTGTCCTCTAGTGTAGGAGTCTCTACAGGAAGGTTAGGATGCTGTGTTATCACTGTCCTCTAGTGTAGGAGTCTCTACAGGAAGGTTAGGATGCTGTGTTATCACTGTCCTCTAGTGTAGGAGTCTCTACAGGAAGGTTAGGATGCTGTGTTATCACTGTCCTCTAGTGTAGGAGTCTCTACAGGAAGGTTAGGATGCTGTGTTATCACTGTCCTCTAGTGTAGGAGTATCTACAGGAAGGTTAGGATGCTGTGTTATCACTGTCCTCTAGTGTAGGAGTCTCTACAGGAAGGTTAGGATGCTGTGTTATCACTGTCCTCTAGTGTAGGAGTCTCTACAGGAAGGTTAGGATGCTGTGTTATCACTGTCCTCTAGTGTAGGAGTCTCTACAGGAAGGTTAGGATGCTGTGTTATCACTGTCCTCTAGTGTAGGAGTCTCTACAGGAAGGTTAGGATGCTGTGTTATCACTGTCCTCTAGTGTAGGAGTCTCTACAGGAAGGTTAGGATGCTGTGTTATCACTGTCCCCTAGTGTAGGAGTCTCTACAGGAAGGTTAGGATGCTGTGTTATCACTGTCCTCTAGTGTAGGAGTCTCTACAGGAAGGTTAGGATGCTGTGTTATCACTGTCCTAGTGTAGGAGTCTCTACAGGAAGGTTAGGATGCTGTGTTATCACTGTCCTAGTGTAGGAGTCTCTACAGGAAGGTTAGGATGCTGTGTTATCACTGTCCTAGTGTAGGAGTCTCTACAGGAAGGTTAGGATGCTGTGTTATCACTGTCCTCTAGTGTAGGAGTCTCTACAGGAAGGTTAGGATGCTGTGTTATCACTGTCCTCTAGTGTAGGAGTCTCTACAGGAAGGTTAGGATGCTGTGTTATCACTGTCCTCTAGTGTAGGAGTCTCTACAGGAAGGTTAGGATGCTGTGTTATCACTGTCCCCTAGTGTAGGAGTCTCTACAGGAAGGTTAGGATGCTGTGTTATCACTGTCCTCTAGTGTAGGAGTCTCTACAGGAAGGTTAGGATGCTGTGTTATCACTGTCCTCTAGTGTAGGAGTCTCTACAGGAAGGTTAGGATGCTGTGTTATCACTGTCCTCTAGTGTAGGAGTCTCTACAGGAAGGTTAGGATGCTGTGTTATCACTGTCCTCTAGTGTAGGAGTCTCTACAGGAAGGTTAGGATGCTGTGTTATCACTGTCCTCTAGTGTAGGAGTCTCTACAGGAAGGTTAGGATGCTGTGTTATCACTGTCCTCTAGTGTAGGAGTCTCTACAGGAAGGTTAGGATGCTGTCCCCTAGTGTAGGAGTCTCTACAGGAAGGTTAGGATGCTGTCCTCTAGTGTAGGAGTCTCTACAGGAAGGTTAGGATGCTGTGTTATCACTGTCCCCTAGTGTAGGAGTCTCTACAGGAAGGTTAGGATGCTGTGTTATCACTGTCCTCTAGTGTAGGAGTCTTTACAGGAAGGTTAGGATGCTGTGTTATCACTGTCCTCTAGTATAGGAGTCTCTACAGGAAGGTTAGGATGCTGTGTTATCACTGTCCTCTAGTGTAGGAGTCTCTACAGGAAGGTTAGGATGCTGTGTTATCACTGTCCTCTAGTGTAGGAGTCTCTACAGGAAGGTTAGGATGCTGTGTTATCACTGTCCTCTAGTGTAGGAGTCTCTACAGGAAGGTTAGGATGCTGTTATCACTGTCCTCTAGTGTAGGAGTCTCTACAGGAAGGTTAGGATGCTGTTATCACTGTCCTCTAGTGTAGGAGTCTCTACAGGAAGGTTAGGATGCTGTGTTATCACTGTCCTCTAGTGTAGGAGTCTCTACAGGAAGGTTAGGATGCTGTGTTATCACTGTCCTAGTGTAGGAGTCTCTACAGGAAGGTTAGGATGCTGTGTTATCACTGTCCTAGTGTAGGAGTCTCTACAGGAAGGTTAGGATGCTGTTATCACTGTCCTAGTGTAGGAGTCTCTACAGGAAGGTTAGGATGCTGTGTTATCACTGTCCTCTAGTGTAGGAGTCTCTACAGGAAGGTTACAACCTCTGTGGTTCTCGTCGGCCCCGGCCAGCAGAGCATAGAAGATGTGATAGTTCCTCTCTCCAGGGTTCTGTCTCACCACACGGTTCTTTTCAAGTAAATCTGAAGGTGTGAAGTTAAGGAGAACACAGACAGTGTGAGAGAGTGTGAGAGAGTGTGTGAGAGAGAGTGAGTGAGTGTGTGAGAGAGAGTGAGTGAGTGTGAGAGAGTGTGAGAGAGTGTGTGAGACAGTGTTTTAGGGATACAGTCTATGATGCAGCCTCCATGGATGTTTCCACACTGGGAGAAGTGGAGCTGGATAAACTTCCCAAAGCGGGAAGAGTTGTTGTTGTACACCGTCTTGGCATTCCCAAACGCCTCCATGATGGGGCTGGAGGAGAGAGAGACAGAGAGAGGGAGAGAGAGAGAGAGAGAGACAGAGGGAGAGAGATAGACAGAAGGAGAGAGAGAGAGAGAGAGGGAGGGAGAGAGAGGGAGAGAGAGAGAGGGAGAGAGAGAGTGTTACAGGCTTTGGTTTTTCCAATTATGTTTTGAGGTTGGACTTCAGCACGTATGACGCACCGATAGGTGTCACCTCGTTAGTCAGTATGTTACACCTGTGCTGGTTTGTCACCTCGTTAGTGGGAAGGGGTTTCACCTGTCCTGGCCCAGGTGTTATTTAAGAGTGTCTGGCCCAATGCTCTAGTTGTCTTGATAGATGTGGAGGGTCAACACCTTTAGTTGTCTTGATAGATGTGGAGGGTCGACACCTTTAGTTGTCTTGATCGATGTGGAGGGTCGACACCTTTAGTTGTCTTGATCGATGTGGAGGGTTAACTCCTTTAGTTGTCTTGATAGATGTGGAGGGTCGACACCTTTAGTTGTCTTGATCGATGTGGAGGGTCAACTCCTTTAGTTGTCTTGATCGATGTGGAGGGTCAACACCTTTAGTTGTCTTGATAGATGTGGAGGGTCAACTCCTTTAGTTGTCTTGATCGATGTGGAGGGTTAACACCTTTAGTTGTCTTGATAGATGTGGAGGGTCAACACCTTTAGTTGGTTTAACACCATTTTGATTTCTAGACCAACAATCCTTTATCTGATTTCCCTGGTTTCGTTTTGCGCCACTTTTCGGTTTACTTCCTGTCTTTAGGTTTGGGTTTTAATTAATTTTTCCTCCTCTTGGGTAAATGTAGCAGGTCTCATGTTGGGTGTCTTTTAGGTCCCAGTTGTTGTTGCTAGTCAACTTCCAGTGGACCCCCCCATGAGTGTCTTTCAGAACCCCTCCTAAAACCCCAGCTGTTTGGTTGTTGTTCAATTACAGTTTTTTTAGTTCCCTCTTCTTCGGAGCGACTATTTTTGGTTTTCTTGCTGGGGAACGTAACACTAACCTCTCCAGCGGTGGTGTGTGAGTTGATGGAGATCTTGCAGGATCCTCCTCCGTGGCAGTAGACCGTAGTAGTCATTTCCTGCCGGGTCAGTAAGGCTACGATCTCCTCCTGAGACGGAACATAGTCCCTGACCTTGGTCCTCTTCAGAGACTCACCTATGAAATGGGCAAACATGTCCACCTCTGTTCCAGGAAACTGCTCCTTCTCCTCCCAGCTGTTTGGTTGTTGTTGTTGTCAGTGACTCTTTGTTAGTGTCCTCTTCTGTTTGAGCGACATGTTTGTTTTTCTAGCTGGGGAACGTAACAAGAGACACACCGACCATCAGACAAACCTGTACGGGTCATCGGTGTCTGTAGAATCAGTCAGTTACCTGCTCTGTATAATGGCCTGCTCCACACGGATGCTCCTCTCAGACTGGGCTGTCCCGGCAGACTTCTGGGACATCACAGACAGGAACTGGAGCAGCAGCTTGGTACTCTCCGTCTTCCCTGCTCCTGACTCTCCACTAGAGACAGACACACAGATATGACTCTATACCGGAGACAGACACACAGATATGACTATACCGGAGACAGACACACAGATATGACTCTATACCGGAGACAGACACACAGATATGACTCCATACCGGAGACAGACAAAAGTATTCAGACTCCTTAACCATTTCGCTACTTTACAGCCTTGTTCTAAAATTGATTAAATTGTTTTTTCCCCCTCATCAATCTACACACAATACCTCATAAAGACAAAGCAAAAACAGGTTTTTAGAAATGTTTAAAAATGTATTAAAAATAAGAATCAGAAACTTTATTTACACAAGTATTCTGACCCTTTGCTATGAGACTCTAAATTGAGCTCTAGTGAATCTTGTTTCCATTGATCATCCTTGAGATGTTTCTACAACTTGATTGGAGTCCACCTGTGGTAAATTCAATTGATTGGACATGATTTGGAAAGGTACACACCTGTCTATATAAGGTCCCACAGTTGACAGTGCATGTCAGAGCAAAAACCAAGCCATGAGGTCGAAGGAATTGTCTGTAGAGCTCCGAGACAGGATTGTGTCGAGGCACAGATCTGGGGAAGGGTCCCAAAACATGAGAAACAAGATTCTCTGGTCTGATGAAACCAAGATTGAACTCTTTGGCCTGAATAACAAGCGTCACGTCTGGAGGAAATCTGGCACCATCCCTACGGTGAAGCATGGTGGTGGCAGCATCATTGCTGTGGGGATGTTTTTCAGCGACAGGGACTGGGAGACTAGTCAGGATCGAGGGAAAGATGAACGGAGCAAAGTACAGAGAGATCCTTGATGAAAACCTGCTCCAGAGCACTCAGGACCTCAGACTGGGGCGAAGGTTCACCTTCCAACAGGACAACGACCCTAAGCACACAGCCAAGACAATGCAGAAGTGGCTTTGGGACAAGTCTCTGAATGTCCTTGAGTGTCCCAGCCAGAGCTTGAACCTGATCGAACATCTCTGGAGAGACCTGAAAAAAGCTGTGCAGCGACGCTCCCCATCAAACCTGACAGAGCTTGAGAGGATCTGCAGAGAAGAATTGGAGAAACTCCCCAAATACAGGTGTGCCAAGTTTGTAGCGTCATACCCAAGAAGACTTGAGTCTGGAATCGCTGCCAAAGGTGCTTCAACAGAGTACTGAGTAAAGGGTCTGAATACTTATGTAAATGTGATATTTCAGTTTCAGTTTTTGCAAACATTTCTAAAAACCTGTTTTCGCTTTGTCATTATGGGGTATTGGGACGTCATTATGGGGTATTGGGACGTCATTATGGGGTATTGGGACGTCATTATGGGGTATTGGGACGTCATCATGGGGTATTGGGACGTCATTATGGGGTATTGGGACGTCATTATGGGGTATTGGGACGTCATTATGGGGTATTGGGACGTCATTATGGGGTATTGGGACGTCATTATGGGGTATTGGGACGTCATCATGGGGTATTGGGACGTCATTATGGGGTATTGGGACGTCATTATGGGGTATTGGGACGTCATTACGGGGTATTGGGACGTCATTATGGGGTATTGGGACGTCATCATGGGCTATTGTGTGTAGATTGATGAGGGGGGGGGGGGGGATAACAACAATATAATCCATTTCAGAATAAGGCTGTAAAGTAACAAAATATTAAATAAAGTCCAGGAGTGAATACTTTCCTCAGGCACTATCATATAACATCTCTCTTCAATATGAGGCCCCCTGCACTACGAACATACATTACATATGACAAAATGTATAAAAAATACATATGACAAGGTGTACCATGTATTAAAACTAGGTGTTGGAGTCTAGTATCTCGTGACGACAGTAGCTACTAGTTAATGTGTGTGTGTGTGTGTGTGTGTGTGTGTGTGTGTGTGTGTGGTCTCTCGTGACGACAGTAGCTACTAGTTAATGTGTGTGTGTGTGTGTGGTCTCTCGTGACGACAGTAGCTACTAGTTAATGTGTGTGTGTGTGTGTGTGTGTGTGTGTGGTCTCTCGTGACGACAGTAGCTACTAGTTAATGCCATGTTCCCAAGGCCCTGGTGAACTGACCTGATGAGAACACACTGGCTGTCGTGTCTCTTCCAGAGACAGCGGTAACACTCGTTGGCCACAGCGAAGATATGAGGGGGCAGCTCTCCCAGGTGGTGTCTACTATACAGGGCTACTGCTGCTGGGTCGTACAGACCTGAGATCTGCTTATAGGGGTTCACCGCTGCCAGGATAGAGCCTATGTTGGTCTGAGACAGGGGAGACAGGAGAAGAGAGGAGAGGAGACAGGGGAGAGAGGAGAAGAGAGGAGAGGAGACAGGGGAGACAGGAGAAGAGAGGAGAGGAGACAGGGGAGACAGGAGAAGAGAGGAGAGGAGACAGGGGAGAGAGGAGAAGAGGAGAGAGGATGTCTGGTAGGGTTGGACCATAACAGTGTCTTACATACAGTAGATAATGTCTGTCTGGTAGGCTGGACTATAACACTGTCTAACATATATGCAGTCCTTCTGGTAGGCTGGACTATAACAGTGTCTTACATAGATGCAGTCCTTCTGGTAGGCTGGACTATAACAGTGTCTTACATAGATGCAGTCCTTCTGGTAGGGTTGGACTATAACAGTGTCTTACATAGATGCAGTCCTTCTGGTAGGCTGGACTATAACAGTGTCTTACATAGATGCAGTCCTTCTGGTAGGCTGGACTATAACAGTGTCTTACATAGATGCAGTCCTTCTGGTAGGGTTGGACTATAACAGTGTCTTACATAGATGCAGTCCTTCTGGTAGGGTTGGACTATAACAGTGTCTTACATAGATGCAGTCCTTCTGGTAGGGTTGGACTATAACTGTCTTACATAGATGCAGTCCTTCTGGTAGGGTTGGACTATAACAGTGTCTTACATAGATGCAGTCCTTCTGGTAGGGCTGGACTATAACAGTGTCTTACATAGATGCAGTCCTTCTGGTAGGGCTGGACTATAACAGTGTCTTACATAGATGCAGTCCTTCTGGTAGCGTAGGTAAAGGTTGTACATGATGGCAGCTTCATGTAGCTCTGCCAGAGAAGACATGTCCTCTACTCCATTAATACTGGTGAGGTGCATAGGAAACACCTGGTCTCTGCTCAGCTCCCCCTGCTGCAGGTACATCACCTGAGACACAGAGAAACAACAGGTAGTTATAGCTTTACTGCTGCAGGTACATCACCTGAGACAAGTACTCTTCAGCCTCCCTGTCCAACTCTCTCCTCAGCCTCCTTTCCTGTCCAACTCTCTCCTCAGCTTCCCTTCCTGTCCAACTCTCTCCTCAGCCCCCCTTCCTGTCCAACTCTCTCCTCAGCCCCCCTTCCTGTCCAACTCTCTCCTCAGCTTCCCTCCCAACTCTCTCCTCAGCTTCCCTCCCAACTCTCTCCTCAGCTTCCCTCCCAACTCTCTCCTCAGCTTCCCTCCCAACTCTCTCCTCAGCTTCCCTCCCAACTCTCTCCTCAGCTTCCCTCCCAACTCTCTCCTCAGCTTCCCTCCCAACTCTCTCCTCAGCTTCCCTCCCAACTCTCTCCTCAGCTTCCCTCCCAACTCTCTCCTCAGCTTCCCTCCCAACTCTCTCCTCAGCTTCCCTCCCAACTCTCTCCTCAGCTTCCCTCCCAACTCTCTCCTCAGCTTCCCTCCCAACTCTCTCCTCAGCTTCCCTCCCAACTCTCTCCTCAGCTTCCCGTCCAACTCTCTCCTCAGCTTCCCGTCCAACTCTCTCCTCAGCTTCCCGTCCAACTCTCTCCTCAGCTTCCCGTCCAACTCTCTCCTCAGCTTCCCGTCCAACTCTCTCCTCAGCTTCCCGTCCAACTCTCTCCTCAGCTTCCCGTCCAACTCTCTCCTCAGCCTCCCGTCCAACTCTCTCCTCAGCCTCCCGTCCAACTCTCTCCTCAGCCTCCCGTCCAACTCTCTCCTCAGCCTCCCGTCCAACTCTCTCCTCAGCTTCCCTTCCAACTCTCTCCTCAGCTTCCCTTCCAACTCTCTCCTCAGCTTCCCTTCCAACTCTCTCCTCAGCTTCCCTTCCAACTCTCTCCTCAGCTTCCCTTCCAACTCTCTCCTCAGCTTCCCTTCCAACTCTCTCCTCAGCTTCCCTTCCAACTCTCTCCTCAGCTTCCCTTCCAACTCTCTCCTCAGCTTCCCTTCCAACTCTCTCCTCAGCTTCCCTTCCCTCCCAACTCTCTCCTCAGCTTCCCTTCCCTCCCAACTCTCTCCTCAGCTTCCCTTCCCTCCCAACTCTCTCCTCAGCTTCCCTTCCCTCCCAACTCTCTCCTCAGCTTCCCTTCCCTCCCAACTCTCTCCTCAGCTTCCCTTCCCTCCCAACTCTCTCCTCAGCTTCCCTTCCCTCCCAACTCTCTCCTCAGCTTCCCTTCCTGTCCAACTCTCTCCTCAGCTTCCCTTCCTGTCCAACTCTCTCCTCAGCTTCCCTTCCTGTCCAACTCTCTCCTCAGCCTCCCTTCCTGTCCAACTCTCTCCTCAGCCTCACTTCCTGTCCAACTCTCTCCTCAGCTTCCCTTCCTGCCCAACTCTCTCCTCAGCTTCCCTTCCTGTCCAACTCTCTCCTCAGCTTCCCTTCCTGTCCAACTCTCTCCTCAGCTTCCCTTCCTGTCCAACTCTCTCCTCAGCCTCCCTTCCTGTCCAACTCTCTCCTCAGCCTCACTTCCTGTCCAACTCTCTCCTCAGCTTCCCTTCCTGCCCAACTCTCTCCTCAGCTTCCCTTCCTGTCCAACTCTCTCCTCAGCCTCCCTTCCTGTCCAACTCTCTCCTCAGCCTCCCTTCCTGTCCAACTCTCTCCTCAGCTTCCCTTCCTGCCCAACTCTCTCCTCAGCTTCCCTTCCTGTCCAACTCTCTCCTCAGCTTCCCTTCCTGTCCAACTCTCTCCTCAGCCTCCCTTCCTGTCCAACTCTCTCCTCAGCCTCACTTCCTGTCCAACTCTCTCCTCAGCTTCCCTTCCTGCCCAACTCTCTCCTCAGCTTCCCTTCCTGTCCAACTCTCTCCTCAGCTTCCCTTCCTGTCCAACTCTCTCCTCAGCCTCCCTTCCTGTCCAACTCTCTCCTCAGCTTCCCTTCCTGTCCAACTCTCTCCTCAGCTTCCCTTCCAACTCTCTCCTCAGCTTCCCTTCCCTCCCAACTCTCTCCTCAGCTTCCCTTCCTGTCCAACTCTCTCCTCAGCTTCCCTTCCTGTCCAACTCTCTCCTCAGCTTCCCTTCCTGTCCAACTCTCTCCTCAGCTTCCCTTCCTGTCCAACTCTCTCCTCAGCCTCCCTTCCTGTCCAACTCTCTCCTCAGCCTCACTTCCTGTCCAACTCTCTCCTCAGCTTCCCTTCCTGCCCAACTCTCTCCTCAGCTTCCCTTCATGTCCAACTCTCTCCTCAGCTTCCCTTCCTGTCCAACTCTCTCCTCAGCTTCCCTTCCTGTCCAACTCTCTCCTCAGCCTCCCTTCCTGTCCAACTCTCTCCTCAGCTTCCCTTCCAACTCTCTCCTCAGCTTCCCTTCCAACTCTCTCCTCAGCTTCCCTTCCAACTCTCTCCTCAGCTTCCCTTCCAACTCTCTCCTCAGCTTCCCTTCCAACTCTCTCCTCAGCTTCCCTTCCAACTCTCTCCTCAGCTTCCCTTCCAACTCTCTCCTCAGCTTCCCTTCCAACTCTCTCCTCAGCTTCCCTTCCAACTCTCTCCTCAGCTTCCCTTCCAACTCTCTCCTCAGCTTCCCTTCCAACTCTCTCCTCAGCTTCCCTTCCCTCCCAACTCTCTCCTCAGCTTCCCTTCCCTCCCAACTCTCTCCTCAGCTTCCCTTCCCTCCCAACTCTCTCCTCAGCTTCCCTTCCTGTCCAACTCTCTCCTCAGCTTCCCTTCCTGTCCAACTCTCTCCTCAGCCTCCCTTCCTGTCCAACTCTCTCCTCAGCCTCCCTTCCTGTCCAACTCTCTCCTCAGCTTCCCTTCCTGTCCAACTCTCTCCTCAGCTTCCCTTCCAACTCTCTCCTCAGCTTCCCTTCCCTCCCAACTCTCTCCTCAGCTTCCCTTCCCTCCCAACTCTCTCCTCAGCTTCCCTTCCTGTCCAACTCTCTCCTCAGCTTCCCTTCCTGTCCAACTCTCTCCTCAGCTTCCCTTCCTGTCCAACTCTCTCCTCAGCCTCCCTTCCTGTCCAACTCTCTCCTCAGCCTCACTTCCTGTCCAACTCTCTCCTCAGCTTCCCTTCCTGCCCAACTCTCTCCTCAGCTTCCCTTCATGTCCAACTCTCTCCTCAGCTTCCCTTCCTGTCCAACTCTCTCCTCAGCTTCCCTTCCTGTCCAACTCTCTCCTCAGCTTCCCTTCCTGTCCAACTCTCTCCTCAGCTTCCCTTCCAACTCTCTCCTCAGCTTCCCTTCCAACTCTCTCCTCAGCTTCCCTTCCAACTCTCTCCTCAGCTTCCCTTCCAACTCTCTCCTCAGCTTCCCTTCCAACTCTCTCCTCAGCTTCCCTTCCAACTCTCTCCTCAGCTTCCCTTCCAACTCTCTCCTCAGCTTCCCTTCCAACTCTCTCCTCAGCTTCCCTTCCAACTCTCTCCTCAGCTTCCCTTCCAACTCTCTCCTCAGCTTCCCTTCCAACTCTCTCCTCAGCTTCCCTTCCAACTCTCTCCTCAGCTTCCCTTCCAACTCTCTCCTCAGCTTCCCTTCCAACTCTCTCCTCAGCTTCCCTTCCCTCCCAACTCTCTCCTCAGCTTCCCTTCCCTCCCAACTCTCTCCTCAGCTTCCCTTCCCTCCCAACTCTCTCCTCAGCTTCCCTTCCCTCCCAACTCTCTCCTCAGCTTCCCTTCCCTCCCAACTCTCTCCTCAGCTTCCCTTCCCTCCCAACTCTCTCCTCAGCTTCCCTTCCCTCCCAACTCTCTCCTCAGCTTCCCTTCCTGTCCAACTCTCTCCTCAGCTTCCCTTCCTGTCCAACTCTCTCCTCAGCTTCCCTTCCTGTCCAACTCTCTCCTCAGCCTCCCTTCCTGTCCAACTCTCTCCTCAGCCTCACTTCCTGTCCAACTCTCTCCTCAGCTTCCCTTCCTGCCCAACTCTCTCCTCAGCTTCCCTTCCTGTCCAACTCTCTCCTCAGCTTCCCTTCCTGTCCAACTCTCTCCTCAGCTTCCCTTCCTGTCCAACTCTCTCCTCAGCCTCCCTTCCTGTCCAACTCTCTCCTCAGCTTCCCTTCCTGTCCAACTCTCTCCTCAGCTTCCCTTCCAACTCTCTCCTCAGCCTGTCTGTCGCCAGAGGTCACCACAACATTCAAATCGAATGGGCTCCAGAGTGTACGCGCAGCACGTGTGATCTTGTACATCGGCCTTGGTATATTCCCTGTACGAACTCCTTACCCGGTCAGCCAGTGGAACTGGTAGAAGACTGGATTCCAAGATGGACAGAGAGAGAATAAAAGGAGAGGGCTATACATTTCTCTAACGGCGTCACTACAGACACCCTGGTTCGATTTCAAGCTGTATCACAACCGGCCGTGATTGGGAGTCCCATAGGGCGGCGCACAATTGGCCTAGCGTCGCCCGGATTTGGCCGGTGTAGGCCGTCAATGTAATATAAGAATTTGTTCTTAACTGAATTGCCTAGTTAAATAAAAGGTTAAATAAAATAGTTCAGATCTTTGTTAATGAGTTGGTGTCCATCGTTATGCTACACAGTTATAAGGAACTGGACAACATCGTGAACTTAGAGTTGAGGAGTAGAAAGGTTTGACAAATAGGAAAGGAAGTGGAAACGATCAGTAGTCAGTAACATCAGTTCCAGTAATGGTGTGCCCAACACAACATCAATGTAATAAATCAGGAAATGTGTTATCCATGACACCAGGCTGGCTCTGGCCCATGCGACACCATGCTAAACTATTGGTCAATTACAGGAAACCAGGCAGCTAGGTGGGGACAATAAGGCAGCTAGGTGGGGACAACAGGCAGCAAGGTGGGGACAATAGGCAGCAAGGTGGGGACAATAAGGCAGCTAGGTCGGGACAACAGGCAGCTAGGTGGGGATAATAGGCAGCTAGGTGGGGACAATAGGCAGCTAGGTCGGGAGTCGGGACAACAGCAGCTAGGTCGGGAGTCGGGACATTAGCAGCTAGGTCGGGAGTCGGGACAAAAGATTGGCTTCCTGCCAGACCCCCACTCCCTCTGGTTGATAGGCACCCGGCAGCGGCCCATCCCATATTAGACAGAGGACGGACAACACACAAACACACATGGTTCAGTCAGCAGAAAACAAATGTAAAAAAAAAAAAAAAACTAATTGTTGTATAGTGTGATCCGTATGGATCCTATAATAAATGTAATTGTAAGTACAGCTGTATTTTAGTCAGAACTTAACATTCTGTATCATCAACTGTCAGCATCAATGCTCCAGTGTTGCTGTGGAAACATAATCTCCACTACAGTGTGGCTGTGGGTACCTGAGGAAGCAATAGAGATGGACAACCACTCAGGGTGGTGATGGAAACATCTCCACTACCCTCCAGTGTGACTGTGGAAACATCTCCACTACCCTACAGTGTGACTGATGGAAACATCTCCACTACCCTACAGTGTGACTGATGGAACCATCTCCACTACCCTACAGTGTGACTGATGGAAACATCTCCACTACCCTCCAGTGTGACTGATGGAAACATCTCCACTACCCTACAGTGTGACTGATGGAAACATCTCCACTACCCTACAGTGTGACTGATGGAAACATCTCCACTACCCTACAGTGTGACTGTGGAAACATCTCCACTACCCTACAGTGTGACTGTGGAAACATCTCCACTACCCTACAGTGTGAGTGTGGAAACATCTCCACTACCCTACAGTGTGACTGTGGAAACATCTCCACTACCCTACAGTGTGACTGATGGAAACATCTCCACTACCCTACAGTGTGACTGATGGAAACATCTCCACTACCCTACAGTGTGACTGATGGAAACATCTCCACTACCCTACAGTGTGACTGATGGAAACATCTCCACTACCCTACAGTGTGACTGATGGAAACATCTCCACTACCCTACAGTGTGACTGTGGAAACATCTCCACTACCCTACAGTGTGACTGATGGAAACATCTCCACTACCCTACAGTGTGACTGTGGAAACATCTCCACTACCCTACAGTGTGACTGTGGAAACATCTCCACTACCCTACAGTGTGACTGTGGAAACATCTCCACTACCCTACAGTGTGACTGATGGAACCATCTCCACTACCCTACAGTGTGACTGATGGAAACATCTCCACTACCCTACAGTGTGACTGTGGAAACATCTCCACTACCCTACAGTGTGACTGATGGAAACATCTCCACTACCCTACAGTGTGACTGATGGAACCATCTCCACTACCCTACAGTGTGACTGATGGAAACATCTCCACTACCCTACAGTGTGACTGTGGAAACATCTCCACTACCCTACAGTGTGACTGTGGAAACATCTCCACTACCCTACAGTGTGACTGATGGAAACATCTCCACTACCCTACAGTGTGACTGTGGAAACATCTCCACTACCCTACAGTGTGACTGTGGAAACATCTCCACTACCCTACAGTGTGACTGATGGAAACATCTCCACTACCCTACAGTGTGACTGATGGAAACATCTCCACTACCCTACAGTGTGACTGTGGAAACATCTCCACTACCCTACAGTGTGACTGTGGAAACATCTCCACTACCCTACAGTGTGACTGTGGAAACATCTCCACTACCCTACAGTGTGACTGATGGAAACATCTCCACTACCCTACAGTGTGACTGTGGAAACATCTCCACTACCCTAGTGTGACTGTGGAAACATCTACACTACCCTACAGTGTGACTGTGGAAACATCTCCACTACCCTACAGTGTGACTGTGGAAACATCTCCACTACCCTACAGTGTGACTGTGGAAACATCTCCACTACCCTACAGTGTGACTGTGGAAACATCTCCACTACCCTACAGTGTGACTGATGGAAACATCTCCACTACCCTACAGTGTGACTGTGGAAACATCTCCACTACCCTACAGTGTGACTGTGGAAACATCTCCACTACCCTACAGTGTGACTGTGGAAACATCTCCACTACCCTACAGTGCGACTGATGGAAACATCTCCACTACCCTACAGTGCGACTGATGGAAACATCTCCACTACCCTACAGTGTGACTGTGGAAACATCTCCACTACCCTACAGTTTGACTGTGGAAACATCTCCACTACCCTACAGTGTGACTGTGGAAACATCTCCACTACCCTACAGTGTGACTGTGGAAACATCTCCACTACCCTACAGTGTGGCTGTGGAAACATCTCCACTACCCTACAGTGTGACTGATGGAAACATCTCCACTACCCTACAGTGTGACTGATGGAAACATCTCCACTACCCTACAGTGTGAGTGTGGAAACATCTCCACTACCCTACAGTGTGACTGTGGAAACATCTCCACTACCCTACAGTGTGACTGATGGAAACATCTCCACTACCCTACAGTGTGACTGTGGAAACATCTCCACTACCCTACAGTGTGACTGATGGAAACATCTCCACTACCCTACAGTGTGACTGATGGAAACATCTCCACTACCCTACAGTGTGACTGTGGAAACATCTCCACTACCCTACAGTGTGACTGTGGAAACATCTCCACTACCCTACAGTGTGACTGTGGAAACATCTCCACTACCCTACAGTGTGACTGATGGAACCATCTCCACTACCCTACAGTGTGACTGATGGAAACATCTCCACTACCCTACAGTGTGACTGATGGAACCATCTCCACTACCCTACAGTGTGACTGATGGAAACATCTCCACTACCCTACAGTGTGACTGATGGAACCATCTCCACTACCCTACAGTGTGACTGTGGAAACATCTCCACTACCCTACAGTGTGACTGATGGAAACATCTCCACTACCCTACAGTGTGACTGATGGAAACATCTCCACTACCCTACAGTGTGACTGTGGAAACATCTCCACTACCCTACAGTGTGACTGATGGAAACATCTCCACTACCCTACAGTGTGACTGTGGAAACATCTCCACTACCCTACAGTGTGACTGTGGAAACATCTCCACTACCCTACAGTGTGACTGTGGAAACATCTCCACTACCCTACAGTGTGACTGATGGAAACATCTCCACTACCCTACAGTGTGACTGATGGAAACATCTCCACTACCCTACAGTGTGAGTGTGGAAACATCTCCACTACCCTACAGTGTGACTGTGGAAACATCTCCACTACCCTACAGTGTGACTGATGGAACCATCTCCACTACCCTACAGTGTGACTGTGGAAACATCTCCACTACCCTACAGTGTGACTGATGGAAACATCTCCACTACCCTACAGTGTGACTGTGGAAACATCTCCACTACCCTACAGTGTGACTTTGGAAACATCTCCACTACCCTACAGTGTGACTGATGGAAACATCTCCACTACCCTACAGTGTGACTGTGGAAACATCTCCACTACCCTACAGTGTGACTGTGGAAACATCTCCACTACCCTACAGTGTGACTGATGGAAACATCTCCACTACCCTACAGTGTGACTGTGGAAACATCTCCACTACCCTACAGTGTGACTGATGGAAACACCTCCACTACCCTACAGTGTGACTGTGGAAACATCTCCACTACCCTACAGTGTGACTGTGGAAACATCTCCACTACCCTACAGTGTGACTGATGGAAACATCTCCACTACCCTACAGTGTGACTGATGGAAACATCTCCACTACCCTACAGTGTGACTGTGGAAACATCTCCACTACCCTACAGTGTGACTGATGGAAACATCTCCACTACCCTACAGTGTGACTGATGGAAACATCTCCACTACCCTACAGTGTGACTGATGGAAACATCTCCACTACCCTACAGTGTGACTGTGGAAACATCTCCACTACCCTACAGTGTGACTGATGGAAACATCTCCACTACCCTACAGTGTGGCTGTGGAAACATCTCCACTACCCTACAGTGTGACTGTGGAAACATCTCCACTACCCTACAGTGTGACTGTGGAAACATCTCCACTACCCTACAGTGTGAGTGTGGAAACATCTCCACTACCCTACAGTGTGACTGATGGAAACACCTCCACTACCCTACAGTGTGAGTGTGGAAACATCTCCACTACCCTACAGTGTGACTGTGGAAACATCTCCACTACCCTACAGTGTGGCTGTGGAAACATCTCCACTACCCTACAGTGTGACTGTGGAAACATCTCCACTACCCTACAGTGTGACTGATGGAAACATCTCCACTACCCTACAGTGTGACTGATGGAAACACCTCCACTACCCTACAGTGTGACTGTGGAAACACCTCCACTACCCTACAGTGTGACTGTGGAAACATCTCCACTACCCTACAGTGTGACTGATGGAAACATCTCCACTACCCTACAGTGTGACTTTGGAAACATCTCCACTACCCTACAGTGTGACTGATGGAAACATCTCCACTACCCTACAGTGTGACTGATGGAAACATCTCCACTACCCTACAGTGTGACTTTGGAAACATCTCCACTACCCTACAGTGTGACTGTGGAAACATCTCCACTACCCTACAGTGTGACTGATGGAAACATCTCCACTACCCTACAGTGTGAGTGTGGAAACATCTCCACTACCCTACAGTGTGACTGTGGAAACATCTCCACTACCCTACAGTGTGACTGTGGAAACATCTCCACTACCCTACAGTGTGACTGATGGAAACATCTCCACTACCCTACAGTGTGACTGATGGAAACATCTCCACTACCCTACAGTGTGACTGTGGAAACATCTCCACTACCCTACAGTGTGACTGATGGAAACATCTCCACTACCCTACAGTGTGACTGATGGAAACATCTCCACTACCCTACAGTGTGACTGATGGAAACATCTCCACTACCCTCCAGTGTGACTGATGGAAACATCTCCACTACCCTACAGTGTGACTGATGGAAACACCTCCACTACCCTACAGTGTGAGTGTGGAAACATCTCCACTACCCTACAGTGTGACTGTGGAAACATCTCCACTACCCTACAGTGTGACTGATGGAAACATCTCCACTACCCTACAGTGTGACTGTGGAAACATCTCCACTACCCTACAGTGTGACTGTGGAAACATCTCCACTACCCTACAGTGTGACTGTGGAAACATCTCCACTACCCTACAGTGTGACTGTGGAAACATCTCCACTACCCTACAGTGTGACTGATGGAAACATCTCCACTACCCTACAGTGTGACTGTGGAAACATCTCCACTACCCTACAGTGTGACTGTGGAAACATCTCCACTACCCTACAGTGTGACTGTGGAAACATCTCCACTACCCTACAGTGTGACTGTGGAAACATCTCCACTACCCTACAGTGTGACTGTGGAAACATCTCCACTACCCTCCAGTGTGACTGTGGGTTCCTGAGGCAGCGTGAGAGGCTGCTGGGTTCTGTGAGAGTGAAGAAACCACGACGGAGCTTTGTTTAGCCTGGAGCTAATGAATATGCATGTCGTGGGAGGGGCAGCAGACAGACCCAGCTGTATGGGGATCAATGGAACCCTGCAGGAGAAGTCAAACTGAATACAGAACACAAAATGTGCCCACACACTAGGACTGTGCCCACACTCTAGGACTGTGCCCACACTCTAGGACTGTGCCCACACTCTAGGACTGTGCCCACACTCTAGGACTGTGCCCACACACTAGGACTGTGCCCACACACTAGGACTGTGCCCACACTCTAGGACTGTGCCCACACTCTAGGACTGTGCCCACACTCTAGGACTGTGCCCACACTCTAGGACTGTGCCCACACTCTAGGACTGTGCCCACACTCTAGGACTGTGCCCACACTCTAGGACTGTGCCCACACTCTAGGACTGTGCCCACACTCTAGGACTGTGCCCACACTCTAGGACTGTGCCCACACACTAGGACTGTGCCCACACTCTAGGACTGTGCCCACACTCTAGGACTGTGCCCACACTCTAGGACTGTGCCCACACACTAGGACTGTGCCCACACTCTAGGACTGTGCCCACACTCTAGGACTGTGCCCACACTCTAGGACTGTGCCCACACTCTAGGACTGTGCCCACACTCTAGGACTGTGCCCACACTCTAGGACTGTGCCCACACTCTAGGACTGTGCCCACACTCTAGGACTGTGCCCACACTCTAGGACTGTGCCCACACTCTAGGACTGTGCCCACACTCTAGGACTGTGCCCACACACTAGGACTGTGCCCACACACTAGGACTGTGCCACACACTAGGACTGTGCCCACACACTAGGACTGTGCCCACACACTAGGACTGTGCCCACACACTAGGACTGTGCCCACACACTAGGACTGTGCCCACACACTAGGACTGTGCCCACACACTAGGACTGTGCCCACACACTAGGACTGTGCCCACACTAGGACTGTGCACAACAACAAAAAAATCTTGGCACACAGCTTGGCACACCTGTATTTTGGGAGTTTCTCCCATTCTTCTCAGCAGATCCTCTTAAGCTCTGTCAGGTTGGATGGAGAGCGTTGCTGCACAGCTATTTTCAGGTCTCTCCAGAGATATTCGATCGGGTTCAAGTCCGGGACACTCAAGGACATTCAGAGACTTGTCCCAAAGCCACTCCTGCGTTGTCTTGGCTGTGTACTTAGGGTCGTTGTCCTGTTGTAACATGAACCTTCACCCCAGTCTGGTGCAGGTTTTCATCAAGGTGACGCTTGGCATTCAGGCCAAAGAATTCATTATTGGTTTCATCAGACCACCATGCTTCACTGTAGGGATGGTACCAGGTTTCCTCCAGATGTGACGCTTGGCATTGAACTCTTTGGCCTGAATCTTTGGTTTCATCAGACCAGAGAATCTTGTTTCTCATGGTCTGAGTCTTTAGGTGCATTTTTGGCAAACTCCAAGCGGGCTGTCGTGTGTCTTTTACTGAGGAGTGGCTTCCGTCTGGCCGCTCTACCATAAAGGCCTGATTGGTGGAGTGCTGCAGAGATGGTTGTCCTTCTGGAAGGTTCTCCCATCTCCACAGAGGAACTCTGGAGCTCTGTCAGACTGACCATTGGGTTCTTGGTCACCTCCCATGTCCAATCAATTGAATTTTACTTCAGGTTGAATCCAATCAAGTTGTAGAAACATCTCAAGGATGATCAATGGAAACAGGATGCACCTGAGCTCAATTTAGAGTCTCATAGTAAACAGTCTGAATACTTATGTAAATAAAGTATGTTAATTTTTACGACATTTGCAAAAAAAAATCTAAAAACCAGTTTATGCTTTGTTATTATGGGGTATTGTGTGTAGATTGATGAGAATGTTTTATTTCATATATTTTTTAATTAGGCTGTAACCTAACAAAATGTGGAAAAGGTCAAGGGGTTTGAATACTTCCCGAATGCACAATCTAAAAAAAATCAAGCAGACAACCTAAGAAAATTAACAACAATGACAAACGGTTTGACGAAGAACGCAAAAACCTAAAGAAAGAAATTGAGAAACCTATCCAACCTAAAACATAGAGACCCAGAAAACCTGAGCCTTCACTATGGTGAAATCACTAACACAATACAGACATACATCTGAAAGAGAGGACGACCAAGGCACTTTTCACATAACTAACACCATTATGAGGGACACATTCACACAGCTGGAGATGAAGCTGGTAGATGCTGCTGCTCCAACAGCATTTCAACACCAGACAGCACAGACCCCAACACAACAACAACCCCTCAACCAGACAGACAGATGGAGCTGGTGGAGCTCCAACAGCATTTCAACACCAGACAGCACAGACCCCAACACAACAACAACCCCTCAACCAGACACGGACAGATGGCGAGAGAGAGAGAGAGAGAGACAGAGAGAGAAAGAGACAGAGACAGAGAGAGACAGAGACAGAGAGAGAAAGAGACAGAGAGAGAAAGAGAGAGAAAGAGACAGAGACAGAAGTGTCTACACTCTGGTGAAAACCACCAACAGGAGGGGGAGAAAAAAAACTGCCCAGCTGAAGGAGGATGGGCAAAAGCTCAGATGCGACAAAGAAGAAGTCATGAGACCTGACCATCCCCCAAGATAAGCCAACAGAACAGCCCTCTGCAGACCCAGACTGCAGGCAGGACCCACCAACCCATCAGACCCAACCTACCCCCGATAACCCCCACTGAGGACAAGCCACAGATTGTACTCGTTACAAAACACCCAGAGATTGTGCTCCTTGTAGACTGAAATGGGGAATACATGAATGAGAAAACATAAAATGGCAAAACTATTGTGCCAAACCTCTAGGCGTGCCCTGGAGCTGCTGTCAGAGGACCGACAGTCAGAGGACAGTCAGAGGACCGACTAGGTGGCCACAGCACCCAAGGGAATGATTGAAAATGCTTCTTCCACTTTCCCTAACACACGAGTGGTCATCTCTACCCTGCTACCACAAAAATACTTTCATCCTGCCACCATGCAGCATGTGAATGCAAGCATTTCCTGTGACTGTTTCAAAACCCGACGTTGACCTGGCTCATCAACCCACGCTGGATTTGGACCACTCTATGACCAGGTACACCTGTACAAGACCACAGTCCCAACCTTTGTCAGGACCCTGAAAGACATTGCACTAAGCCCCCTGAACAGGCCCTGGCGGAGCCAGCCTCCTGAACAGGCCCTGGCGGAGCCAGCCTCCTGAACAGGCCCTGGCGGAGCCAGCCTCCAGAACAGGCCCTGGCGGAGCCAGCCTCCAGAACAGGCCCTGGCGGAGCCAGCCTCCTGAACAGGCCCTGGCGGAGCCAGCCTCCAGAACAGGCCCTGGCGGAGCCAGCCTCCAGAACAGGCCCTGGCGGAGCCAGCCTCCAGAACAGGCCCTGGCGGAGCCAGCCTCCAGAACAGGCCCTGGCGGAGCCAGCCTCCAGAACAGGCCCTGGCGGAGCCAGCCTCCAGAACAGGCCCTGGCGGAGCCAGCCTCCAGAACAGGCCCTGGCAGAGCCAGCCTCCTGAACAGGCCCTGGCAGAGCCAGCCTCCTGAACAGGCCCTGGCAGAGCCAGCCTCCTGAACAGGCCCTGGCAGAGCCAGCCTCCTGAACAGGCCCTGGCAGAGCCAGCCTCCTGAACAGGCCCTGGCAGAGCCAGCCTCCTGAACAGGCCCTGGCAGAGCCAGCCTCCTGAACAGGCCCTGGCAGAGCCAGCCTCCTGAACAGGCCCTGGCAGAGCCAGCCTCCTGAACAGGCCTTGGCAAAGCCAGCTAGTTCTGTAAGGTGTGAGTAGTTGAAATAGTCTGAGCTATTTTATCTTAATTTCTAGGCTATTTTATATTTCATTTAGAGTGTATAGACCGACGGCCTGTATAGGTCTGGACCGATACACTCATTTGAGTTTGTTTTTGTATATAGTTAATAATTTGACATTTTTAAACATTTGTGTGTAGCCCTTTCCTGCAGTCAAATTAACTTACCACACGCTTACAGTGAGTAATGGCAGAGTCACACAGATCCCCTGAAGCTAGTGGCTGGGCAGTTAGACAGAGCAGAGTCACACAGATCCCCTGAAGCTAGTGGCTGGGCAGCTAGACAGAGCAGAGTCCCACAGATCCCCTGAAGCTAATGGCTTGGCAGCTATACAAAGCAGAGGGGTTCACACCACTTAGCTTGAGGAACCAGCACGAAAAAGTATGGGGGAACAGTATGAAATATACCAAAAATATACCTCACTCAATTCTCTAAGTCGCTCTGGATGAGAGCGTCTGTTAAATGAACATAACATCAAATGAAGCAACAATAATATGATGGGGCAATTATATCCCCTAACCCTGGGCCTATATTATATACTACCTCCTGTAGGTGGAGCCAGTCCCATGACTGAAGCATTCCTGTGATTCCTGCTCAGGATTCCTGGGAGACACACACAAACACAACCCCTAGTGACCTCAGAACATTCTTGGAGAATATGATGACAACATGTAAGAATGAAGATTAGATGGGGCAGATGGGTAGGAATGTGGGAGGGATGTCTCAGCCTCCAGTATTTATGCTGCAGTAGTTTGTGTGTCAGGGGGCTAGGGTCAGTTTGTTATATCTGGAGTACTTCTCCTGTCTTATCCGGTGTCCTGTGTGAATTTAAGTATGCTCTCTAATTCTCTTTCTCTTTCTTGGAGGACCTGAGCCCTAGGACCATGCCTCAGGACGACCTGGCATGATGACTCCTTGCTGTCCCCAGTCCACCTGGCCGTGCTGCTGCTCCAGTTTCAACTGTTCTGCCTGCGGCTATGGAGCCCTGACCTGTTCACCGGACGTGCTACCTGTCCCAGACCTGCTGTTTTCAACTCTCTAGAGACCGCAGGAGCGGTAGAGATACTCTCAATGATCGGCTATGAAAAGCTAACTGACATTTACTCCTGAGGTTCTGACTTGTTGCACCCTCTACAACTACTGTGAATATTATTATTTGACCCTGCTGGTCATTTATGAACATTTGAACATCTTGGCCATGTTTTGTTATAATCTCCACCCGGCACAGCCAGAAGAGGACTGGCCACCCCTCAGCCTGGTTCCTCTCTAGGTTTCTTCCTAGGTTTTGGCCTTTCTAGGGAGTTTTTCCTAGCCACCGTGCTTCTACACCTGCATTGCTTGCTGTTTGGGGTTTTAGGCTGGTTTCTGTACAGCACTTTGAGATATCAGCTGATGTACGAAGGGCTATATAACTCAATTTGATGGGTGGGCAGGGGAGAGATGGGTAGGATTGTGGGAGGGATGGATGGGCAGGGGGGAGATGGGTAGGATTGTGGGAGGGATGGATGGGCAGGGGGGAGATGGGTAGGAATGTGGGAGGGAGGGATGGGCAGGGGGGAGATGGGTAGGAATGTGGGAGGGAGGGATGGGCAGGGGGAGATGGGTAGGTGGAACAAGTCCTAATACTGAAACTAACACGTTACAGGTTACAGACCTACAGAGCTGGCAGGGCCTTCGTCCAGCCTTGACCTCTAACCCCTGAACCCCAGAGATCAGTGCCAACTGTGATATATGGTGTTTAGCTCTGTCACACCACACTGCATTCTGGTTGGAACTCACTCTGTAACTCCCCATAAGAGACATCCTTAAGCCTCACCATAACTCACACTATGACCTGCTTATACGTCTAGAACCAACACAACCAGACATCCTGATATATCTCCTAGGAAAACAGGAAATGGAAGACCCACCAACCACACATGAAGCGGATGCCCCTTGCAAACAGATCAACTCTTCCCTAGTCACTGATTAACATGGTGGGGTCTGATCACTGACTTCAGGCCGTCTCCATGGTAACATGCCTAGTGGTGGTTGGTTAGCAGCCAGCCAGGAAGTAGGCCTACTATATTGGCGCTGATCTGCATTAGACTTGGTCCCTTTGTGACAGTACAGTACTTGGTTTGCCCTAGGAGAGAGGTGCTGACCTCAATAAGACTTCCTGCTTGACAAATAAAGGTTACATAAAACAGTCGGGATGAACACTAGGCTACAGTAGAAGCCACACGAGGCCAGATTACAGTAGAAGCCACACGAGGCCAGATTACAGTAGAAGCCACACGAGGCCAGATTACAGTAGAAGCCACACGAGGCTAAATTACAGTAGAAGCCACACGAGGCTAAATTACAGTAGAAGCCACACGAGGCTAAATTACAGTAGAAGCCACACGAGGCTAAATTACAGTAGAAGCCACACAAGGCTAGATTACAGTAGACAAGGCTAGATTACAGTACACAAGGCTAGATTACAGTAGAAGCCACACAAGGCTAGATTACAGTAGAAGCCACACGAGGCTAGATTACAGTAGAAGCCACACGAGGCCCCTCTGGGAAATAGAGTACAGGCTCACAACTCTTAATCTCTGGAGCAGATTAGAGGGGCAGCAGAATTGTCTTTTACTTCCTGGAGCAGATTAGAGGGGCAGGAGAATCATCCAGCATGCATGGCAACATTAAATAATTGTAGATTCTGCAAATTTCATTACTGTGGTATTCACTGCACATCTAATAACAGTAGTCAGCTGTGGATGCTAGTGAAAACCATGCTATTTCAGTACACACATAGCTGAGAATATGACTGCGTAACAACTCAAATCTAATTTTATTGATCACATCACATTTTTAGCAGATGATATTGCAGGTGTAGCAAAATGTTTGTGCTCCTAGCTCCACCTGCGCAGTAGAATCTCACAATTCACAACGATACACAAATCTAAAAGAATGGAATTAACAAATAAATAAATATTATGAGCAATGGCTGAAAGATATTGCCTATAATACAGTATACACATATGGCATGGGTAAAACAGTATGTAAACATAGTTAAAGTGACCAGTGATTCCATGTCTATGTATAGAGGGCAGCAGCCTCTAAGGTGCAGGGTGGAGTAACATTATTAAAGTGACCAGTGATTCCATGTCTATGTATAGAGGGCAGCAGCCTCTAAGGTACAGGGTGGAGTAACATTATTAAAGTGACCAGTGATTCCATGTCTATGTATAGAGGACAGCAACCTCTAAGGTACAGGGTGGAGTAACATTATTAAAGTGACCAGTGATTCCATGTCTATGTATAGAGGGCAGCAGCCTCTAAGGTACAGGGTGGAGTAACATTATTAAAGTGACCAGTGATTCCATGTCTATGTATATAGGGCAGCAGCTTCTAAGGTGCAGGGATGAGTAATCGGGTGGAAGCCGGCTAGTGATGGCTATTGAATGGTCTGATGGCCTTGAGATAGAAGCTGTTTTTCAGTCTCTCGGTCCCAGCATTGACGCACCTGTAGTGATCTCGCCTTCTGGATGATAGCGGGGTGAACAGGCAGTGGCTCGGGTGGTTGATGTCCTCGATAATTTTTCCGGCATTCCTGTGACATCGGGTGCTGTAGGTGTCCTGGAGGGCAGGTAGTTTTCCCCCGGTGATGTTGGGCAGACCTCACTACCCTCTGGAGAGCCCTGCGGTTGAGGACGGTGCAGTTGCCGTACCAGGCGGTGATACAGCCCAACAGTATGCGCTCAATGGTGCATTTGTAAAAGTTTGTGTCTTAGGAGGCTTTAGAAATTCGGCTTGGCCCCTGAGGTTGAAGAGGCAATGCCACACTGTCTGTGTGGGTGGACCATTTCAGATTGTCAATGATGTGTACACTGAGGAACTTTAAGCTTTTCACCTTCTCCACTGCGGTCCCGTCACTCTGAACAGGGGCGTGCTTCCTCTGCTGTTTCCTGAAGTCCACGAACAGCTCCTTCATTATGTTGGCGTTGAGGGAGAGGTTATATTCCTGGCACCACTCTGCCAGGGCCCTCACCTCCTCCCTGTAGGCTGTCTCGTCATTGTTGGTAATCAGGCCCACTAGGGTTGTGTCGTCTGAAAACTTGATGATTGAGTTGGAGGCAGTCATGGCCAGGCAGTCATGGGTGAACAGGGGGTACAGGAGGGGGCTGAGCACACACCCTTGTGGGGCCCCTGTGTTAAGGATCAGTGAAGTGGAGGTGTTGTTTCCTACCTTCACCACCTGGGGGCGGCCTGTAAGGAAGTCCAGGACCCAGTTGCACAGGGCGCGGTTTAGACCCAGGTCCCCGAGCTTAAGGCTGAGCAATTAGTCAATGAACAGCATTCTTACATCGGTATTCGTCAGATGGGATAGGGAAGTGTGATGGCGATTGCATCATCTATGGATCTATTGGGGAGGTATGCAAACTAGCCTCTCAAAGCACTTCATGATGGCAGAAGTGAGTGCTACGGGGTGATTTAGTCATTTAGTTCAGTTACCTTTGCCTTCTTGGGTACAGGAACAATGGTGGACATCTTGAAGCAAGTGGGGACAGCAGACTTGGACAGGGAGAGATTGAATATGTCCATAAACACTCCAGCCAGCAGGTCTGCGCATGCTCTGAGGACGTGGCTAGGGATGAGCAGGCTGCCTTGTGAGGGTTAACACGCTTAAAATATCTTACTCACGTCGGCCACGGAGAACGAGAGCCCACAGTCCTTGGGAGCGGGCAGCGTCGATGGCGCTGTGTTATCCTCAAAGCGGGCGAGGAAGGTGTTCAGCTTGTCCGGGAGCAAGACATCGGTGTCAGCGACATGGCTGTAAGCCGTGATTGGCTACAGCAGCAGTCTCCTACATCTACTAAGATGGCACCACACTGGATGATGCTTTGAGAACAGCGACCTAACTTTGCTATTTTCTTTTGCCGTTTATCTTTACTTTAATTCACGGAATGTATCCACTATCATTCCTTGTAATTGACAATAACTTTTGAACATCAGATTGGCAGTTACTTACCCCAATTCCAGCTTCAACTTTCACTTCGACTCATCTGCCCCTGGGCTCCTTCTGTAATTCTGACCCAATTTTTCAGGGTATGCAACACCAGTGGAACAGAGGCAGGAGAGGAGGAGTCCTGGAGAGATGAAGGTGAAGGGAAAACCGGCCACCTCTTCCCTCCACCTCCAGTCACTTGATAATAAGATGGATAACCTCTGATCGTGGAATTGCTACCAAACGGGACTTTCGTAACTACAATATTCTCAGTTTTTTCTGAAACGTGGCCTTCAGACAAGATAACCCCCATGGCTATCCAACTCGATGGATTCTCCATTCACCGAGCGGACAGGACAGTTGAGTCGGGGAAATCGAAAGGAGAGTTTTGCCTCTTCAACAACTGGTGTGCTTATTTGAGCGCAGTGGATGTCTTGGAATACCTGATGGTCAAATGTTGACTCCCGAGGGCATTTTCAGCCACCTCAGGACAAGAAATATAACAAGCAGACACTTAACGAACTGTATGAGGCTGAAAACATATCTGGTGGCTGCTTTCCTTGCCACCGGCGATTTTAACTCTGCGTTATTAAGACACGTGATGCCCAACCTCCAACACTTCTCCTTCGCCACTAGGGGGCGATAAAGTCCTAGACCACTGTTAAATCTACCCACAAGCAAGCATACAAGACCCTCCCTTGTCCGCCATTCAGCAAATCAGATCACAACTCCATACTCCTGCTTCCTGTTTACAAGTAGAAGCTCAAAACAGGAAGTACCCATGACTCGCTCCATTGAGAAATCATGCTGTGAGTTAAGCTGTGACCTTGTAAAGAAACTCAGTACACCAGCAGACTAGAACTGTTCATATTTAGATCCTCAGAACAGCACAGGCCTCCAGAAATAGCATGAAGCCTGGGGTATGGGTGAGGTGGACAGCTGGGGGACAGACCCTAGGAATGGGGACGGGATGGGGCAGAGGGTCATGGTCCTCTGGGCCAACTCCGAAGGCCTGGGAATAGGTCTAGGAATATGGAGCTACAGTGCATGATTAGCGAAACATACCAAAACCAGTCCAAGTTCAAAAGCTAAACATATTTACAGTAAAGCGGCATCCTTCAAGAACAAACAGCAGCTGAACCCAAAAGACTTTACCCCACAGCTGACGTCTCACTCACTCAACAGGATATCCTTCAGACACAAAGGTCTCCCTCCAGGCCAACAGATAAGTTCAGCCTGGCTAGAGTAGAGCCCATTCCTACTATTCTCATCATACAAACTGCTAATCATACTGCTAATCATTACCTTCTGAAAAAAACCAGCATAGATCAGCATACATTACAAGCTGGTCCATGCTGGTCAGTGTTGGTCTGATGCTGGTCTTGACCAGCATGGTCTAACTGGTTATACTGGCATGGTGACCAGCCTTCGCTGTGTTATGGACACTGATGACCAGCATACATCCTATTGGAAACCAGCCAGAGTCGATTCCCACAATCTGCATTCAGAATGACTGTGTTAAAAAGATGAATGAGAACAAAGATCTCAGTAACAGTTGCAATTAGTTTAGAAAAATGTATGTTATTTATCTTTGTGTCGCATAAGATAAATGTATTGATTAATTAAATCAACTCTGGTATACCGCACCCCCCCCCGGTGGCCAGGCTAGGGTGGGCAGTATCCAGACGTTCACATCATCATTACAGTCCTTCTCTATACCGAAATTTACAGTATTAACGGTTTAGTGCACAGGGGGTTGCAATAAAATGCAAAAAAGCCCGTTGTGCTATCAACCTTAACACAAGTAATAGCAAATATCCATGGAGGCTGCTAGATAAATATGCTAATGACCACAAACGAAAATAAACTAATTGCAAAGTCAGGCAATTCAGCTCATAAAGTTATACAAATATATAGGTAGGCGCTACCAAATGTCATTTTTGGTGAGTTTGCACATTCAAATCAAATGTATTTATTTATTATATTGTCTCCTCTATCATCAAATCGAATGTATTTTATATAGCCCTTCTTACATCAGCTGATATCTCAAAGTGCTGTACAGAAACCCAGCCTAAAACCCCAAACAGCAAGCAATGCAGGTGTAGAAGCACGTTTACAAGCCAATGTGAACAAAATACATTGTGCAAATGAATAAAGATTTGACGCATGCTTGTCTGAAGGAAGAACAATACTGGCTGTGAAGCAGCATATCTACATGCTGTGTGTCTGGAGTCGCTAGGGCAACGGGCCTGCCTGCTCTGAGGGGGAGGAGCAGACAGGTGGAGGAAAAAAAAGGAAATGAAGGGGGATACCATGAGGGGGAAATGGGGATACCTTTCCCCTCATGGTAGTAACATTAACATGATGGCTTCTAATTGCAGTCGCTGTACTCATAATATACAGGAGAACGATCACCTTGCGGCGAGGATAGCTGTGCTGCAAGCCCAGCTTCAGATGCAATCGTTAGGCGAGGGTAATGTAAGTGTAGGAAAGGATGAAACAGCGTCTCTGCCACCAGTAAATACAGATAGCAGTGTAAATACCCTCGCACGGTCCCCGCAGCCGGACAACATTCTCATGGCTTCTGGAAGGAAATGCTGTAGGAATGCTCAACCGGTGTCGCTCATTCAGCCGACAGAAACTTTCAATCGGTTTTCCCCATTAAGCAGCGAGTCGGAGTCTGAGGCTGAGCCTTCTCTGGTCTCTACTCGTCCCGTTATGGGGTCTGAGATGCCGAAGCCTCCCACCATTAGCTCTGACAAATTGAAAACCCTAGTCATTGGCGACTCCATTACCCGCAGTATTAGACTTAAAACGAATCACCCAGCGATCATACACTGTTTACCAGGGGGCAGGGCTAACGACGTTAAGGCTAATCTGAAGATGGTGCTGGCTAAAGCTAAAACTGGCGAGTGTAGAGAGTATAGGGTTATTGTTATCCACGTCGGCACCAACGATGTTAGGATGAAACAGTCAGAGGTCACCAAGCGCAACATAGCTTCAGCGTGTAAATCAGCTAGAAAGATGTGTCGGCATCGAGTAATTGTCTCTGGCCCTCTCCCAGTTAGTGGGAGTGACGAGCTCTACAGCAGAGTCTCACAACTCAATCGCTGGTTGAAAACTGTTTTCTGCCCCTCCCAAAAGATAGAATTTGTAGATAATTGGCCCTCTTTCTGGGACTCACCCACAAACAGGACCAAGCCTGACCTGCTGAGGAGTGACGGACTCCATCCTAGCTGGAGGGGTGCTCTCATCTTATCTACAAACATAGACAGGGCTCTAACTCCCCTAGCTCCACAATGAGATAGCGTGCTGCCTGGCCTGCACCCTGTCAGCCAGCTTAGTGGAGTCTGCCACTAGCACAGTCAGTGTAGTCAGCTCAGCTATCCCATTGAGACTGTGTCTGTGCCTCGATCTAGGTTGAGCAAAATTAAACATGGCGGTGTTCGCCTTAGCAATCTCACTAGAACCTCCTCCATTCCGGTCATTATTGAAAGAGATAGTGATACCTCACATCTCAAAATAGGGCTACTTAATGTTAGATCCCTCACTTCCAAGGCAGTTATAGTCAATGAACTAATCACTGATCATAATCTTGATGTGATTGGCCTGACTGAAACATGGCTTAAGCCTGATGAATTGACTGTGTTAAAATGAGGCCTCACCTCCTGGTTACACTAGTGACCATATCCCCCGCGCATCCCGCAAAGGCAGAAGTGTTGCTAACATTTACGAGAGCAAATTTCAATTTACAAAAAAAAAAGACGTTTTCGTCTTTTGAGCTTCTAGGCAACTCAATCACTTTTTATAGCTACTGTTTACAGGCCTCGTGGGCCATAATACAGCGTTCCTCACAGAGTTCCCTGAATTCCTATCGGACATTGTAGTCATGGCAGATAATATTCACATTTTTGGTGACTTTAATATTCAAGTGGAAAAGTCCACAGACCCACTCCAAAAGGCTTTCGGAGCCATCATCGACTCAATGGGTTTTGTCCAACTTACTGCCACAGTCATACTATGGACCTAGTTTTGTCCCGTGGAATAAATATTGTGGATCTAATGTTTTTCGTCATAATCCTGGACTATCGGACCACCATTTTATTACGTTTGCAATCGCAACAAATAATCTGCTCAGACCCCAACCAAGGATCATCAAAAGCCGTGCTATAAATTCTCGGACAACCCAAAGATTCCTAAATGCCCTTTGACTCCCTCCGCCTATCAAAGGACGTCAGAGTACAAAAATCAATTAACCGCCTGAGGAACTCAATTTAACCTTGCGTAATACCCTAAATGCAGTCACACCCCTAAAAACATTTGTCATAAGAAACTAGCTCCCTGGTATACAGAAAATACCCGAGCTCTGAAGCAAGCTTCCAGAAAATTGGAACGGAAATGGCGCTACACCAAACTGGAAGTCTTCCGACTACCTTGGAAAGACAATACCGTGCAGTATCGAAGAGCCCTCACCGCTGCGCGACCATACTATTTTTCCAACTTAATTGAGGAAAATAAGAACAATCCAAAATGTATTTATGATACTGTCGCAAAGCTAACTAAGAAGCAGCATTCCCCAAGAGAGGATGGCTTTCACGTCAGCAGTGATAAATTCATGAACTTCTTTGAGGAAAAGATCATGATCATTAGAAAGCAAATTACGGACTCCTCTTTAAATTTGCGTATTCCTCCAAAGCTCAGTTGTCCTGAGTCTGCACAACTCTGCCAGGACCTAGGATCAAGGGAGACACTTAAGTGTTTTAATACTATATCTTGTGACACAATGATGAAAATAATCATGGCCTCTAAACCTTCAAGCTGCATACTGGACTCTATTCCAACTAAACTACTGAAAGAGCTGCTTCCTGTGCTTGGTCCTCCTATGTTGAACATAATAAACGGCTCCCTATCCACCGGATGTGTACCAAACTCACTAAAAGTGGCAGTAATAAAGCCAAACCTTGACCCGGAAAATATAAAAAATGATCGGCCTATATCGAATCTTCCATTCCTCTCAAAAACTTTAGAAAAAGCTTCAGTCTGGTTTTAGACCCCATCATAGCACTGAGACTGCACTTGTGAAGGTGGTAAATGACCTTTTAATGGCGTCAGACCAAGGCTCTGCATCTGTCCTCGTGCTACTAGACCTTAGTGCTGCCTTTGATACCATCGATCACCACATTCTTTTGGAGAGACTGGAAACCCAAATTGGTCTACATGGACAAGTTCTGGCCTGGTTTAGATCTTATCTGTCGGAAATATATCAGTTTGTCTCCGTAGATGGTTTGTCCTCTGACAAATCAACTGTACATTTCGGTGTTCCTCAAGGCTCTGTTTTAGGACCACTATTGTTTTCACTATATATTTGACCTCGGTGATGTCATTCGAAAACATAATGTTACCTTTCACTGCTATGTGGATGACACACAGCTGTACATTTCAATGAAACATGGTGAAGCCTCAAAATTGCCCTCGCTAGAAGCCTGTGTTTCAGACATAAGGAAATGGATGGCTGCAAACTTTCTACTTTTAAACTCGGTCAAAACAGAGATGCTTGTTCTAGGTCCCAAGAAACAAAAGAGATCTTCTGTTGAATCTGACAATTAATCTTGGTTGTAAAGTCTTCTCAAATAAAACTGTGAAGGACCTCAGCGTTACTCTGGACCCTGATCTCTCTTTGACGAACATATCAAGACTGTTTGAAGGACAGCTTTTTTCCATCTACGTAACATTGCAAAAATCAGACATTTTCTGTCCAAAAATGATGCAGAAAAATGTATCCATGCTTTTGTCACTTGTAGGTTAGACTACTGCAATGCTCTACTCTACTTCTACCGGCTACCCGGATAAAACACTAAATAAACTTTCAGTTAGTGCTAAACACAGCTGCTAGAATCTTGACTAGAACCAAATATATTACTCCAGTGCTAGCCTCCCTACACTGGCTTCCTGTTAAGGCTAGGGCTGAGTTCAAGGTTTTTCTGCTAACCTACAAAGCATTACTTGGGCTTGCTCCTATCCATCTTCCCGATTTAGTCCTGCCGTACATACCTACATGTACGCTACGGTCACAAGATGCAGGCCTCCTAATTGTCCCTAGAATTTCTAAGCAAACAGCGGGAGGCAGGGCTTTCTCCTATAGATCTCCATTTTTATGGAACGGTCTGCCTACCCATGTGAGAGACGCAGACTCGGTCTCAACCTTTAAGTCTTTACTGAAGACTTATCTCTTCAGTGGGTCATATGATTGAGTGTAGTCTGGCCCAGGGGTGTGAAGGTGAACGGAAAGGCACTGGAGCAACGAACCGCCCTTGCTGTCTCTGCCTGGCCGGTTCCCTCTTCCACTGGATTCTCTGCCTCAAACCCTATTTCAGGGGCTAAGTCACTGGCTTACTGGTGCTCTTCCATGCCGTCCCTAGGAGGGGTGCGTCACTTGAGTAGGTTGAGTCACTGGTGTGATCTTCCTGTCCGGGTTGGCGCCCCCCCTCGGGTGCGTGCCGTGGGAGAGATCTTCGTGGGCTATACTCGGCCTTGTCTCAGGATGGTAAGTTGGTGGTTTAAGATATCCCTCTAGTGGTGTGGGGGCTGTGCTTTGGCAAAGTGGGTGGGGTTATATCCTGCCTGGTTGGCCCTGTCCGGAGGTATCGTCAGACGGGCCCACAGTGTCTCCCGACCTCTCCTGTCTCAGCCTCCAGTATTTATGCTGCAATAGTTTGTCGGGGGGCTAGGGTCAGTTTGTTATATCTGGAGTATTTATCCTGTCTTATCCGGTGGACCATGGCCCTAGGACTACCTGGCCTGATGACTCCTTGCTGTCCCAGTCCACCTGGTCGTGCTGCTGCTCCAGTTTCAGCTGTTCTGCCTGCGGCTATGGAAACCTAACCTGTTCACCGGACGTGCTACCTTGTCCCAGACCTGCTGTCTTCAACTCTCTAGAGACAGCAGGAGCGGTAGACGTACTCTGAATGATCGGCTATGAAAAGCCAACTGACATTTACTCCTGATATGCTGACCTGGTGCACCCTCTACAACCACTGTGAATATTATGGTGATCAATGAACATTTGAACATCTTAGCCATGTTCTGTTATAATCTCCACCCGGCACAGCCATAAGAGGACTGGCCACCCCTCATAGCCTGGTTCCTCGCTAGGTTTCGGCCTTTCTAGGGAGTTTTTCCTAGCCACCGTGCTTCTACACCTGCATTGCTTGCTGTTTGGGGTTTTAGGCTGGGTTTCTGTACAGCACTTTGAGATATCAGAAACAGGCAGACAGACGGACTGATGAGTAGCTACTTTTCTCCGATACTTTTCTCAGGTAAAATGCAAGATTAACTTTAGGAGCTGGCTATATTCTTGATAAAATTTTGAAATGGGTGTCTTCGCAAAAAAAATACTTAGCTTTTTTCATTGAAAGCTCATTTACGTGTGTTGCTGCCAGCCAAATAGCGTTGCACTTCTGTTGTCATCTGATGGAAATGAAACCATTTTGCACTGATGTATTTTCTGTGAAGAAAAACTATAACGCTGACTAACCATTAACGCATTAACTATTCTGTACAAATCTGCGCCACCTCGACATTCAAACGAGGCTGCAAAGAAAACCAATGGGACTGTAGCGACAAAAATCTGGGGTGTGAACTACGTTTCTATTCAAGCGTTGATTGACATGGTAATCAACCAATAATATCGGAGAAAAGTTTTTTTTTTTTTAACTGATCCCCTCCGACGCTGTACGTTAAATTGTGACGTGTCATGACGTAACATACAGCACCCATAATGCAACTCATTCTGTGTCGTACAGCCTCTCTCCACCAGGTGTAGCACTACTCTCCCAGTTTAAAAATAAGAAAGGGACAGGGTAAGGGGGGGATACCTAGTCATTTTTTGCGTCTTCACTGCAAGCTATCGTGACTCTCAAAAGCCGCTGTTTACTTCTGAAGAGCACTATAGCGCCGCCCTAAAAACCAGAATCAAATTCGACACAAACCTTCAAATAGGTATGTAATTATACATTATATAAACTCTTTATAGTATAGTTTTTTTATTTACATTTTAGAGGCGATAAGGTGATAAGATGGACAGATCGAGTGAAAAAAGCCGTTTTCCCACACGACATCTCTCCTCACGATCACGCAATAGGTTTCTCTTCCCTACCTGCCATTTATAAAAAATAAAAATAAAAATTTTAAAAAAAGCTCATTGCCTTCTTCAATCTAAGATGAGCATCATGAAGGCCTCGTCATTGATTTCGGGGAACTACGGTAAACTTCATAATGTAAAATCATGTGAAAGGTGACATGAAGAAAGCAAACATATTACATAAGGTATTTACATAAAAAGATTACAATTATTACAATTATTAAAATGTATTAAGAAAAATGTAAAAGAAATAGCTTCAATTGTATTGAAAAACCATCCAATGGCTATTTTCAAATACCCCGGTATACTGCCCGAGCCTAGGGGGCCCACGGGACCTTCTCTCAGCCGCATTACAAAATGTGTAGAATAGCATGAGCTAAGCTACAAAACGGAACATTTGATCATCCTTGAGATGTTTCTACAACGCAGAAGTGGCTTTGGGACAAGTCTCTGAATGTCCTTGAGTGGCCCAGCCAGAGCCTGGACTTGAACCCGATTGAACATCTCTGGAGACCTGAAAATAGCTGTGCAGCGATGCCCCCCATCAAAAGGTGCTTCAACAAAGTACTGAGTAAAGGGTCTGAATTACCTACGTAAATGTTATATTTCCCGTTTTAGTTTTTTTTTAAATGAAACTTGAAAACATTTCAACCAAAAACATTTTTTTTAATTGTGTCATGGGGTATTGTGATGTTGTTGTGGAGTATTGTGATGTCATTGTGGAGTATTGTGATGTCATTGTGGGGTATTGTGATGTCATTGTGGGGTATTGTGATGTCATTGTGGGGTATTGTGATGTCATTGTGGGGTATTGTGATGTCATTGTGGGGTATTGTGATGTCATTGTGGGGTATTGTGATGTCATTGTGGGGTATTGTGTGTAGATTGATGAGGGGGAAAAATCTAATCAATCCATTTCAGGATTAGGCTGTAATGTAACAAAATGTGGAAAAAGTCAAGGAGTCCGAATGCACCGTACTTATATGCACTGTGCAGCCTTACCTACGGGTCTTATATGCACTGTGCAGCCTTACCTACGTGTCTTATATGCACTGTGCAGCCTTACCTACGGGTCTTGGGTGATCAGCCTACTCAGCGACACCCACAGAACACAACTGTTTAGAGTTCACACAAATATTAGCATCGTAGCTAATATTCGTGGTCCTTAGATCCATACTTAAGGCTGTACACGGACCCCTGTTCAGATGAAACAATCATCCTCACCTGCACTCCTGGCTGGCTGAGTTAACAAACACACCACTATTTATCTAGTTGAATCTGTATACTGACTCACCTTTTTAAAGAAATCCTGAACATGCTGAAAAAAAACATTGTGGTCCCACAAGTGTCTGTAGGCGATCCAGGGCTTTCAAAATCTGGACATAACTACTAGACATTTACACAATTGTATTTATTTCACCTTTTCACACCTCACAAAGATAAATAACACATGTTTCTAAACTAATCTAATCTGCTAGATGGACTTACTGCACCTGTTTCTGAGATGTTACAGTCAACATTGGCCCTACAACACAGAGTAATTAGCCTAATGAAGACCATCTTGGTTAATGAAGGTAGTTTGGTTTGTCCCAGTACATAGTTTGTCCTCCTTACCTCTCCGTAGTCGGTTGTAAGGACCAGGTCGTCGTGGGAACGGGAGCTGACGGTAGCAGGGAGGAGCAGCTCTTCGTCCCGCAGCCAAACACGGGCCCCCTGAAAGACAACAGAAGATCAGGTTCTGGGAGCACAGAGGACTAGAATCTGATGCCCCCCCGACTGTCAACAACTACTAGAATCTGATGCCCCCCCGACTGTCAACAACTACTAGAATCTGATGCCCCCCCGACTGTCAACAACTACTAGAATCTGATGGCCCCCCGACTGTCAACAACTACTAGAATCTGATGGCCCCCCGACTGTCAACAACTACTAGAATCTGATGGCCCCCCGACTGTCAACAACTACTAGAATCTGATGGCCCCCCGACTGTCAACAACTACTAGAATCTGATGGCCCCCCGACTGTCAACAACTACTAGAATCTGATGGCCCCCCGACTGTCAACAACTACTAGAATCTGATGGCCCCCCGACTGTCAACAACTACTAGAATCTGATGCCCCCCGACTGTCAACAACTACTAGAATCTGATGGCCCCCCGACTGTCAACAACTACTAGAATCTGATGCCCCCCGACTGTCAACAACTACTAGAATCTGATGCCCCCCAGACTGTCAACAACTACTAGAATCTGATGCCCCCCAGACTGTCAACAACTACTAGAATCTGATGCCCCCCGACTGTCAACTACTAGAATCTGATGCCCCCCGACTGCCAACTACTAGAATCTGATGCCCCCCCGACTGTCAACTACTAGAATCTGATGCCCCCCCGACTGTCAACAACTACTAGAATCTGATGCCCCCCCGACTGTCAACAACTACTAGAATCTGATGCCCCCCCGACTGTCAACAACTACTAGAATCTGATGCCCCCCCGACTGTCAACAACTACTAGAATCTGATGCCCCCCCGACTGTCAACAACTACTAGAATCTGATGCCCCCCCGACTGTCAACAACTACTAGAATCTGATGCCCCCCGACTGTCAACAACTACTAGAATCTGATGCCCCCCGACTGTCAACAACTACTAGAATCTGATGCCCCCCCGACTGTCAACAACTACTAGAATCTGATGCCCCCCCGACTGTCAACAACTACTAGAATCTGATGCCCCCCCGACTGTCAACAACTACTAGAATCTGATGCCCCCCCGACTGTCAACAACTACTAGAATCTGATGCCCCCCCGACTGTCAACAACTACTAGAATCTGATGCCCCCCCGACTGTCAACAACTACTAGAATCTGATGCCCCCCCGACTGTCAACAACTACTAGAATCTGATGCCCCCCCGACTGTCAACAACTACTAGAATCTGATGCCCCCCCGACTGTCAACAACTACTAGAATCTGATGCCCCCCCGACTGTCAACAACTACTAGAATCTGATGCCCCCCCGACTGTCAACTACTAGAATCTGATGCCCCCCGACTGTCGTCAACTACTAGAATCTGATGCCCCCCCGACTGTCAACAACTACTAGAATCTGATGCCCCCCCGACTGTCAACAACTACTAGAATCTGATGCCCCCCCGACTGTCAACAACTACTAGAATCTGATGCCCCCCCGACTGTCAACAACTACTAGAATCTGATGCCCCCCCCGACTGTCAACAACTACTAGAATCTGATGCCCCCCCGACTGTCAACTACTAGAATCTGATGCCCCCCCGACTGTCAACAACTACTAGAATCTGATGCCCCCCCGACTGTCAACAACTACTAGAATCTGATGCCCCCCGACTGTCAACAACTACTAGAATCTGATGCCCCCCGACTGTCAACTACTACTAGAATCTGATGCCCCCCGACTGTCAACAACTACTAGAATCTGATGCCCCCCGACTGTCAACAACTACTAGAATCTGATGCCCCCCGACTGTCAACAACTACTAGAATCTGATCCCCCCCGACTGTCAACTACTAGAATCTGATGCCCCCCGACTGTCAACAACTACTAGAATCTGATGCCCCGACTGTCAACAACTACTAGAATCTGATGCCCCCCGACTGTCAACAACTACTAGAATCTGATGCCCCCCGACTGTCAACAACTACTAGAATCTGATGCCCCCCGACTGTCAACAACTACTAGAATCTGATGGCCCCCCGACTGTCAACAACTACTAGAATCTGATCCCCCCCGACTGTCAACAACTACTAGAATCTGATGGCCCCCCGACTGTCAACAACTACTAGAATCTGATGGCCCCCCGACTGTCAACAACTACTAGAATCTGATGCCCCCCGACTGTCAACAACTACTAGAATCTGATGCCCCCCGACTGTCAACAACTACTAGAATCTGATGCCCCCCCGACTGTCAACAACTACTAGAATCTGATGTCAACAACTACTAGAATCTGATGGCCCCCCGACTGTCAACAACTACTAGAATTTGATGCCCCCCCGACTGTCAACAACTACTAGAATCTGATGCCCCCCCGACTGTCAACAACTACTAGAATCTGATGCCCCCCGACTGTCAACAACTACTAGAATCTGATGCCCCCCGACTGTCAACAACTACTAGAATCTGATGCCCCCCGACTGTCAACAACTACTAGAATCTGATGCCCCCCCGACTGTCAACAACTACTAGAATCTGATGTCAACAACTACTAGAATCTGATGGCCCCCCGACTGTCAACAACTACTAGAATCTGATGGCCCCCCGACTGTCAACAACTACTAGAATCTGATGCCCCCCCGACTGTCAAAAACTACTAGAATCTGATGCCCCCCCGACTGTCAAAAACTACTAGAATCTGATGCCCCCCCGACTGTCAACAACTACTAGAATCTGATGCCCCCCGACTGTCAACAACTACTAGAATCTGATGCCCCCCCGACTGTCAACAACTACTAGAATCTGATGCCCCCCGACTGTCAACAACTACTAGAATCTGATGCCCCCCCGACTGTCAACTACTAGAATCTGATGTCAACAACTACTAGAATCTGATGCCCCCCCGACTGTCAACAACTACTAGAATCTGATGCCCCCCCGACTGTCAACAACTACTAGAAACTGATGCCCCCCCGACTGTCAACAACTACTAGAATCTGATGCCCCCCCGACTGTCAACAACTACTAGAATCTGATGCCCCCCCGACTGTCAACAACTACTAGAATCTGATGGCCCCCCGACTGTCAACAACTACTAGAATCTGATGGCCCCCCGACTGTCAACAACTACTAGAATCTGATGGCCCCCCGACTGTCAACAACTACTAGAATCTGATGGCCCCCCGACTGTCAACAACTACTAGAATCTGATGCCCCCCCGACTGTCAACAACTACTAGAATCTGATGCCCCCCCGACTGTCAACAACTACTAGAATCTGATGCCCCCCGACTGTCAACAACTACTAGAATCTGATGCCCCCCGACTGTCAACAACTACTAGAATCTGATGCCCCCCGACTGTCAACAACTACTAGAATCTGATGCCCCCCGACTGTCAACAACTACTAGAATCTGATGCCCCCCGACTGTCAACAACGACTAGAATCTGATGCCCCCCCGACTGTCAACAACGACTAGAATCTGATGCCCCCCCGACTGTCAACAACGACTAGAATCTGATGCCCCCCGACTGTCAACAACGACTAGAATCTGATGCCCCCCCGACTGTCAACAACGACTAGAATCTGATGCCCCCCCGACTGTCAACAACGACTAGAATCTGATGCCCCCCCGACTGTCAACAACGACTAGAATCTGATGCCCCCCCGACTGTCAACAACGACTAGAATCTGATGCCCCCCCGACTGTCAACAACGACTAGAATCTGATGCCCCCCCGACTGTCAACAACGACTAGAATCTGATGCCCCCCCGACTGTCAACAACTACTAGAATCTGATGCCCCCCCGACTGTCAACAACTACTAGAATCTGATGCCCCCCCGACTGTCAACAACTACTAGAATCTGATGCCCCCCCGACTGTCAACAACTACTAGAATCTGATGCCCCCCCGACTGTCAACAACTACTAGAATCTGATGCCCCCCCCGACTGTCAACTACTAGAATCTGATGCCCCCCCCGACTGTCAACTACTAGAATCTGATGCCCCCCCCGACTGTCAACAACTACTAGAATCTGATGCCCCCCCCGACTGTCAACAACTACTAGAATCTGATGCCCCCCCGACTGTCAACAACGACTAGAATCTGATGCCCCCCCGACTGTCAACTACTAGAATCTGATGCCCCCCCGACTGTCAACAACTACTAGAATCTGATGCCCCCCCGACTGTCAACAACGACTAGAATCTGATGCCCCCCCGACTGTCAACAAGGACTAGAATCTGATGCCCCCCCGACTGTCAACAACGACTAGAATCTGATGCCCCCCCGACTGTCAACAAGGACTAGAATCTGATGCCCCCCCGACTGTCAACAACGACTAGAATCTGATGCCCCCCTGACTGTCAACAACGACTAGAATCTGATGGCCCCCCGACTGTCAACAACGACTAGAATCTGATGCCCCCCCGACTGTCAACAACGACTAGAATCTGATGCCCCCCCGACTGTCAACAACGACTAGAATCTGATGCCCCCCCGACTGTCAACAACGACTAGAATCTGATGCCCCCCCGACTGTCAACAACGACTAGAATCTGATGCCCCCCCGACTGTCAACAACGACTAGAATCTGATGCCCCCCCCGACTGTCAACGACTAGAATCTGATGCCCCCCCCGACTGTCAACAACGACTAGAATCTGATGCCCCCCCGACTGTCAACAACGACTAGAATCTGATGCCCCCCCGACTGTCAACAACGACTAGAATCTGATGCCCCCCCGACTGTCAACAACGACTAGAATCTGATGCCCCCCCGACTGTCAACAACGACTAGAATCTGATGCCCCCCCGACTGTCAACAACGACTAGAATCTGATGCCCCCCCGACTGTCAACAACGACTAGAATCTGATGCCCCCCCGACTGTCAACAACGACTAGAATCTGATGCCCCCCCGACTGTCAACAACGACTAGAATCTGATGCCCCCCCGACTGTCAACAACGACTAGAATCTGATGCCCCCCCGACTGTCAACAACGACTAGAATCTGATGCCCCCCCGACTGTCAACAACGACTAGAATCTGATGCCCCCCCGACTGTCAACAACGACTAGAATCTGATGCCCCCCCGACTGTCAACAACGACTAGAATCTGATGCCCCCCCGACTGTCAACAACGACTAGAATCTGATGCCCCCCCGACTGTCAACAACGACTAGAATCTGATGCCCCCCCGACTGTCAACAACGACTAGAATCTGATGCCCCCCCGACTGTCAACAACGACTAGAATCTGATGCCCCCCCGACTGTCAACAACGACTAGAATCTGATGCCCCCCCGACTGTCAACAACGACTAGAATCTGATGCCCCCCCCGACTGTCAACAACGACTAGAATCTGATGCCCCCCGACTGTCAACAACGACTAGAATCTGATGCCCCCCCCGACTGTCAACAACGACTAGAATCTGATGCCCCCCGACTGTCAACAACGACTAGAATCTGATGCCCCCCGACTGTCAACAACGACTAGAATCTGATGCCCCCCCGACTGTCAACAACTACTAGAATCTGATGCCCCCCCGACTGTCAACAACTACTAGAATCTGATGCCCCCCCCGACTGTCAACAACTACTAGAATCTGATGCCCCCCCGACTGTCAACTACTAGAATCTGATGCCCCCCCGACTGTCAACAACTACTAGAATCTGATGCCCCCCGACTGTCAACTACTAGAATCTGATGCCCCCCCGACTGTCAACAACTACTAGAATCTGATGCCCCCCGACTGTCAACTACTAGAATCTGATGCCCCCGACTGTCAACAACTACTAGAATCTGATGCCCCCCGACTGTCAACAACTACTAGAATCTGATGCCCCCCGACTGTCAACAACTACTAGAATCTGATGCCCCCCGACTGTCAACAACTACTAGAATCTGATGGCCCCCCGACTGTCAACAACTACTAGAATCTGATGCCCCCCCGACTGTCAACAACTACTAGAATCTGATGCCCCCCGACTGTCAACAACTACTAGAATCTGATGCCCCCCGACTGTCAACTACTACTAGAATCTGATGCCCCCCGACTGTCAACAACTACTAGAATCTGATGCCCCCCGACTGTCAACAACTACTAGAATCTGATACCCCCCGACTGTCAACAACTACTAGAATCTGATGCCCCCCGACTGTCAACAACTACTAGAATCTGATCCCCCCCGACTGTCAACTACTAGAATCTGATGCCCCCCCGACTGTCAACAACTACTAGAATCTGATGCCCCCCGACTGTCAACAACTACTAGAATCTGATGCCCCCCGACTGTCAACAACTACTAGAATCTGATGCCCCCCGACTGTCAACAACTACTAGAATCTGATGCCCCCCGACTGTCAACAACTACTAGAATCTGATGGCCCCCCGACTGTCAACAACTACTAGAATCTGATCCCCCCCGACTGTCAACAACTACTAGAATCTGATGGCCCCCCGACTGTCAACAACTACTAGAATCTGATGGCCCCCCGACTGTCAACAACTACTAGAATCTGATGCCCCCCGACTGTCAACAACTACTAGAATCTGATGCCCCCCGACTGTCAACAACTACTAGAATCTGATGCCCCCCCGACTGTCAACAACTACTAGAATCTGATGTCAACAACTACTAGAATCTGATGGCCCCCCGACTGTCAACAACTACTAGAATTTGATGCCCCCCCGACTGTCAACAACTACTAGAATCTGATGCCCCCCCGACTGTCAACAACTACTAGAATCTGATGCCCCCCGACTGTCAACAACTACTAGAATCTGATGCCCCCCGACTGTCAACAACTACTAGAATCTGATGCCCCCCGACTGTCAACAACTACTAGAATCTGATGTCAACAACTACTAGAATCTGATGGCCCCCCGACTGTCAACAACTACTAGAATCTGATGGCCCCCCGACTGTCAAAAACTACTAGAATCTGATGCCCCCCCGACTGTCAACAACTACTAGAATCTGATGCCCCCCCGACTGTCAACAACGACTAGAATCTGATGCCCCCCCGACTGTCAACAACGACTAGAATCTGATGCCCGCCCGACTGTCAACTACTAGAATCTGATGCCCCCCCGACTGTCAACAACTACTAGAATCTGATGCCCCCCCCGACTGTCAACAACTACTAGAATCTGATGCCCCCCCCGACTGTCAACTACTAGAATCTGATGCCCCCCCCGACTGTCAACAACTACTAGAATCTGATGCCCCCCCCGACTGTCAACAACTACTAGAATCTGATGCCCCCCCCGACTGTCAACTACTAGAATCTGATGCCCCCCCGACTGTCAACTACTAGAATCTGATGCCCCCCCGACTGTCAACTACTAGAATCTGATGCCCCCCCGACTGTCAACAACTACTAGAATCTGATGCCCCCCCGACTGTCAACAACTACTAGAATCTGATGCCCCCCCGACTGTCAACAACTACTAGAATCTGATGCCCCCCCGACTGTCAACAACTACTAGAATCTGATGCCCCCCCGACTGTCAACAACTACTAGAATCTGATGCCCCCCCGACTGTCAACAACTACTAGAATCTGATGCCCCCCCGACTGTCAACAACTACTAGAATCTGATGCCCCCCCGACTGTCAACAACTACTAGAATCTGATGCCCCCCCGACTGTCAACAACTACTAGAATCTGATGCCCCCCCGACTGTCAACTACTACTAGAATCTGATGCCCCCCGACTGTCAACAACTACTAGAATCTGATGCCCCCCGACTGTCAACAACTACTAGAATCTGATGCCCCCCGACTGTCAACAACTACTAGAATCTGATGCCCCCCGACTGTCAACAACTACTAGAATCTGATGGCCCCCCGACTGTCAACAACTACTAGAATCTGATGGCCCCCCGACTGTCAACAACTACTAGAATCTGATGGCCCCCCGACTGTCAACAACTACTAGAATCTGATGGCCCCCCGACTGTCAACAACTACTAGAATCTGATGGCCCCCCGACTGTCAACAACTACTAGAATCTGATGCCCCCCGACTGTCAACAACTACTAGAATCTGATGCCCCCCGACTGTCAACAACTACTAGAATCTGATGCCCCCCCGACTGTCAACAACTACTAGAATCTGATGTCAACAACTACTAGAATCTGATGGCCCCCCGACTGTCAACAACTACTAGAATTTGATGCCCCCCCGACTGTCAACAACTACTAGAATCTGATGCCCCCCCGACTGTCAACAACTACTAGAATCTGATGCCCCCCGACTGTCAACAACTACTAGAATCTGATGCCCCCCGACTGTCAACAACTACTAGAATCTGATGCCCCCCGACTGTCAACAACTACTAGAATCTGATGTCAACAACTACTAGAATCTGATGGCCCCCCGACTGTCAACAACTACTAGAATCTGATGGCCCCCCGACTGTCAAAAACTACTAGAATCTGATGCCCCCCCGACTGTCAACAACTACTAGAATCTGATGCCCCCCCGACTGTCAACAACGACTAGAATCTGATGCCCCCCCGACTGTCAACAACGACTAGAATCTGATGCCCGCCCGACTGTCAACTACTAGAATCTGATGCCCCCCCGACTGTCAACAACTACTAGAATCTGATGCCCCCCCCGACTGTCAACAACTACTAGAATCTGATGCCCCCCCCGACTGTCAACTACTAGAATCTGATGCCCCCCCCGACTGTCAACAACTACTAGAATCTGATGCCCCCCCCGACTGTCAACAACTACTAGAATCTGATGCCCCCCCCGACTGTCAACTACTAGAATCTGATGCCCCCCCCGACTGTCAACTACTAGAATCTGATGCCCCCCCGACTGTCAACTACTAGAATCTGATGCCCCCCCGACTGTCAACAACTACTAGAATCTGATGCCCCCCCGACTGTCAACAACTACTAGAATCTGATGCCCCCCCGACTGTCAACAACTACTAGAATCTGATGCCCCCCCGACTGTCAACAACTACTAGAATCTGATGCCCCCCCGACTGTCAACAACTACTAGAATCTGATGCCCCCCCGACTGTCAACAACTACTAGAATCTGATGCCCCCCCGACTGTCAACAACTACTAGAATCTGATGCCCCCCCGACTGTCAACAACTACTAGAATCTGATGCCCCCCCGACTGTCAACAACTACTAGAATCTGATGCCCCCCCGACTGTCAACTACTACTAGAATCTGATGCCCCCCGACTGTCAACAACTACTAGAATCTGATGCCCCCCGACTGTCAACAACTACTAGAATCTGATGCCCCCCGACTGTCAACAACTACTAGAATCTGATGCCCCCCGACTGTCAACAACTACTAGAATCTGATGCCCCCCGACTGTCAACAACTACTAGAATCTGATGCCCCCCGACTGTCAACAACTACTAGAATCTGATGCCCCCCGACTGTCAACAACTACTAGAATCTGATGCCCCCCGACTGTCAACAACTACTAGAATCTGATGCCCCCCGACTGTCAACAACTACTAGAATCTGATGGCCCCCCGACTGTCAACAACTACTAGAATCTGATCCCCCCCGACTGTCAACAACTACTAGAATCTGATGGCCCCCCGACTGTCAACAACTACTAGAATCTGATGGCCCCCCGACTGTCAACAACTACTAGAATCTGATGCCCCCCGACTGTCAACAACTACTAGAATCTGATGCCCCCCGACTGTCAACAACTACTAGAATCTGATGCCCCCCCGACTGTCAACAACTACTAGAATCTGATGTCAACAACTACTAGAATCTGATCCCCCCCGACTGTCAACAACTACTAGAATCTGATGGCCCCCCGACTGTCAACAACTACTAGAATCTGATGCCCCCCCGACTGTCAACAACTACTAGAATCTGATGTCAACAACTACTAGAATCTGATGGCCCCCCGACTGTCAACAACTACTAGAATTTGATGCCCCCCCGACTGTCAACAACTACTAGAATCTGATGCCCCCCCGACTGTCAACAACTACTAGAATCTGATGCCCCCCGACTGTCAACAACTACTAGAATCTGATGCCCCCCGACTGTCAACAACTACTAGAATCTGATGCCCCCCGACTGTCAACAACTACTAGAATCTGATGTCAACAACTACTAGAATCTGATGGCCCCCCGACTGTCAACAACTACTAGAATCTGATGGCCCCCCGACTGTCAACAACTACTAGAATCTGATGCCCCCCCGACTGTCAAAAACTACTAGAATCTGATGCCCCCCCGACTGTCAACAACTACTAGAATCTGATGCCCCCCCGACTGTCAACAACTACTAGAATCTGATGCCCCCCCGACTGTCAACAACTACTAGAATCTGATGCCCCCCCGACTGTCAACAACTACTAGAATCTGATGCCCCCCGACTGTCAACAACTACTAGAATCTGATGCCCCCCGACTGTCAACAACTACTAGAATCTGATGCCCCCCCGACTGTCAACAACTACTAGAATCTGATGCCCCCCGACTGTCAACAACTACTAGAATCTGATGCCCCCCCGACTGTCAACTACTAGAATCTGATGTCAACAACTACTAGAATCTGATGGCCCCCCGACTGTCAACAACTACTAGAATCTGATGGCCCCCCGACTGTCAACAACTACTAGAATCTGATGCCCCCCCGACTGTCAACAACTACTAGAAACTGATGGCCCCCCGACTGTCAACAACTACTAGAAACTGATGGCCCCCCGACTGTCAACAACTACTAGAATCTGATGCCCCCCCGACTGTCAACAACTACTAGAATCTGATGGCCCCCCGACTGTCAACAACTACTAGAATCTGATGGCCCCCCGACTGTCAACAACTACTAGAATCTGATGGCCCCCCGACTGTCAACAACTACTAGAATCTGATGCCCCCCCGACTGTCAACAACTACTAGAATCTGATGCCCCCCCGACTGTCAACTACTAGAATCTGATGCCCCCCGACTGTCAACAACTACTAGAATCTGATGCCCCCCCGACTGTCAACAACTACTAGAATCTGATGCCCCCCGACTGTCAACAACTACTAGAATCTGATGCCCCCCGACTGTCAACAACGACTAGAATCTGATGCCCCCCGACTGTCAACAACGACTAGAATCTGATGCCCCCCCGACTGTCAACAACGACTAGAATCTGATGCCCCCCGACTGTCAACAACGACTAGAATCTGATGCCCCCCGACTGTCAACAACGACTAGAATCTGATGCCCCCCGACTGTCAACAACGACTAGAATCTGATGCCCCCCCGACTGTCAACAACGACTAGAATCTGATGCCCCCCCGACTGTCAACAACGACTAGAATCTGATGCCCCCCCGACTGTCAACAACGACTAGAATCTGATGCCCCCCCGACTGTCAACAACGACTAGAATCTGATGCCCCCCCGACTGTCAACAACGACTAGAATCTGATGCCCCCCCGACTGTCAACAACGACTAGAATCTGATGCCCCCCCGACTGTCAACAACGACTAGAATCTGATGCCCCCCCGACTGTCAACAACGACTAGAATCTGATGCCCCCCCGACTGTCAACAACGACTAGAATCTGATGCCCCCCCGACTGTCAACAACGACTAGAATCTGATGCCCCCCGACTGTCAACAACGACTAGAATCTGATGCCCCCCCGACTGTCAACAACGACTAGAATCTGATGCCCCCCCGACTGTCAACAACGACTAGAATCTGATGCCCCCCCGACTGTCAACAACGACTAGAATCTGATGCCCCCCCGACTGTCAACAACGACTAGAATCTGATGCCCCCCCGACTGTCAACAACGACTAGAATCTGATGCCCCCCCGACTGTCAACAACGACTAGAATCTGATGCCCGCCCGACTGTCAACTACTAGAATCTGATGCCCCCCCGACTGTCAACAACTACTAGAATCTGATGCCCCCCCCGACTGTCAACAACTACTAGAATCTGATGCCCCCCCCGACTGTCAACAACTACTAGAATCTGATGCCCCCCCCGACTGTCAACAACTACTAGAATCTGATGCCCCCCCCGACTGTGAACAACTACTAGAATCTGATGCCCCCCCCGACTGTCAACTACTAGAATCTGATGCCCCCCCGACTGTCAACTACTAGAATCTGATGCCCCCCCGACTGTCAACTACTAGAATCTGATGCCCCCCCGACTGTCAACAACTACTAGAATCTGATGCCCCCCCGACTGTCAACAACTACTAGAATCTGATGCCCCCCCGACTGTCAACAACTACTAGAATCTGATGCCCCCCCGACTGTCAACAACTACTAGAATCTGATGCCCCCCCGACTGTCAACAACTACTAGAATCTGATGCCCCCCCGACTGTCAACAACTACTAGAATCTGATGCCCCCCCGACTGTCAACAACTACTAGAATCTGATGCCCCCCCGACTGTCAACAACTACTAGAATCTGATGCCCCCCCGACTGTCAACAACTACTAGAATCTGATGCCCCCCCGACTGTCAACAACTACTAGAATCTGATGCCCCCCCGACTGTCAACAACTACTAGAATCTGATGCCCCCCCGACTGTCAACAACTACTAGAATCTGATGCCCCCCCGACTGTCAACAACTACTAGAATCTGATGCCCCCCCGACTGTCAACAACTACTAGAATCTGATGCCCCCCCGACTGTCAACAACTACTAGAATCTGATGCCCCCCCGACTGTCAACAACTACTAGAATCTGATGCCCCCCCGACTGTCAACAACTACTAGAATCTGATGCCCCCCCGACTGTCAACAACTACTAGAATCTGATGCCCCCCCGACTGTCAACTACTAGAATCTGATGCCCCCCCGACTGTCAACAACTACTAGAATCTGATGCCCCCCCGACTGTCAACAACTACTAGAATCTGATGCCCCCCCGACTGTCAACAACTACTAGAATCTGATGCCCCCCGACTGTCAACAACTACTAGAATCTGATGCCCCCCCGACTGTCAACTACTAGAATCTGATGTCAACAACTACTAGAATCTGATGGCCCCCCGACTGTCAACAACTACTAGAAACTGATGGCCCCCGACTGTCAACTACTAGAATCTGATGCCCCCCGACTGTCAACTACTAGAATCTGATGCCCCCCGACTGTCAACTACTAGAATCTGATGCCCCCCGACTGTCAACAACTACTAGAATCTGATGCCCCCCGACTGTCAACAACTACTAGAATCTGATGCCCCCCCGACTGTCAACTACTAGAATCTGATGCCCCCCCGACTGTCAACTACTAGAATCTGATGTCAACAACGACTAGAAACTGATGGCCCCCCGACTGTCAACAACGACTAGAATCTGATGCCCCCCCCGACTGTCAACAACGACTAGAATCTGATGCCCCCCCCGACTGTCAACAACGACTAGAATCTGATGCCCCCCCCGACTGTCAACAACGACTAGAATCTGATGCCCCCCCCGACTGTCAACAACGACTAGAATCTGATGCCCCCCCCGACTGTCAACAACGACTAGAATCTGATGCCCCCCCCGACTGTCAACAACGACTAGAATCTGATGCCCCCCCCGACTGTCAACAACGACTAGAATCTGATGCCCCCCCCGACTGTCAACAACGACTAGAATCTGATGCCCCCCCCGACTGTCAACAACGACTAGAATCTGATGCCCCCCCCGACTGTCAACAACTACTAGAATCTGATGCCCCCCCCGACTGTCAACAACTACTAGAATCTGATGCCCCCCCCGACTGTCAACAACTACTAGAATCTGATGCCCCCCCCGACTGTCAACAACTACTAGAATCTGATGCCCCCCCCGACTGTCAACAACTACTAGAATCTGATGCCCCCCCCGACTGTCAACAACTACTAGAATCTGATGCCCCCCGACTGTCAACAACGACTAGAATCTGATGCCCCCCCCGACTGTCAACAACGACTAGAATCTGATGCCCCCCCCGACTGTCAACAACGACTAGAATCTGATGCCCCCCCCGACTGTCAACAACGACTAGAATCTGATGCCCCCCCCGACTGTCAACAACGACTAGAATCTGATGCCCCCCCCGACTGTCAACAACGACTAGAATCTGATGCCCCCCCCGACTGTCAACAACGACTAGAATCTGATGCCCCCCCCGACTGTCAACAACTACTAGAATCTGATGCCCCCCCCGACTGTCAACAACTACTAGAATCTGATGCCCCCCCCGACTGTCAACAACTACTAGAATCTGATGCCCCCCCCGACTGTCAACAACTACTAGAATCTGATGCCCCCCCCGACTGTCAACAACTACTAGAATCTGATGCCCCCCCCGACTGTCAACAACTACTAGAATCTGATGCCCCCCCCGACTGTCAACAACTACTAGAATCTGATGCCCCCCCCGACTGTCAACAACTACTAGAATCTGATGCCCCCCCCGACTGTCAACAACTACTAGAATCTGATGCCCCCCCCGACTGTCAACAACTACTAGAATCTGATGCCCCCCCCGACTGTCAACAACTACTAGAATCTGATGCCCCCCCCGACTGTCAACAACTACTAGAATCTGATGCCCCCCCCGACTGTCAACAACTACTAGAATCTGATGCCCCCCCCGACTGTCAACAACTACTAGAATCTGATGCCCCCCCCGACTGTCAACAACTACTAGAATCTGATGCCCCCCCCGACTGTCAACAACTACTAGAATCTGATGCCCCCCCCGACTGTCAACAACTACTAGAATCTGATGCCCCCCCCGACTGTCAACAACTACTAGAATCTGATGCCCCCCCCGACTGTCAACAACTACTAGAATCTGATGCCCCCCCCCGACTGTCAACAACTACTAGAATCTGATGCCCCCCCCGACTGTCAACAACTACTAGAATCTGATGCCCCCCCCCGACTGTCAACAACTACTAGAATCTGATGCCCCCCCCCGACTGTCAACAACTACTAGAATCTGATGCCCCCCCCCGACTGTCAACAACTACTAGAATCTGATGCCCCCCCCGACTGTCAACAACTACTAGAATCTGATGCCCCCCCCGACTGTCAACAACTACTAGAATCTGATGCCCCCCCCGACTGTCAACAACTACTAGAATCTGATGCCCCCCCCGACTGTCAACAACTACTAGAATCTGATGCCCCCCCCGACTGTCAACAACTACTAGAATCTGATGCCCCCCCCGACTGTCAACAACTACTAGAATCTGATGCCCCCCCCGACTGTCAACAACTACTAGAATCTGATGCCCCCCCCGACTGTCAACAACTACTAGAATCTGATGCCCCCCCCGACTGTCAACAACTACTAGAATCTGATGCCCCCCCCGACTGTCAACAACTACTAGAATCTGATGCCCCCCCCGACTGTCAACAACTACTAGAATCTGATGCCCCCCCCGACTGTCAACAACTACTAGAATCTGATGCCCCCCCCGACTGTCAACAACTACTAGAATCTGATGCCCCCCCCGACTGTCAACAACTACTAGAATCTGATGCCCCCCCCGACTGTCAACAACTACTAGAATCTGATGCCCCCCCCGACTGTCAACAACTACTAGAATCTGATGCCCCCCCCGACTGTCAACAACGACTAGAATCTGATGCCCCCCCCGACTGTCAACAACGACTAGAATCTGATGCCCCCCCCGACTGTCAACAACGACTAGAATCTGATGCCCCCCCCGACTGTCAACAACGACTAGAATCTGATGCCCCCCCCGACTGTCAACAACGACTAGAATCTGATGCCCCCCCCGACTGTCAACAACGACTAGAATCTGATGCCCCCCCCGACTGTCAACAACGACTAGAATCTGATGCCCCCCCCGACTGTCAACAACGACTAGAATCTGATGCCCCCCCCGACTGTCAACAACGACTAGAATCTGATGCCCCCCCCGACTGTCAACAACGACTAGAATCTGATGCCCCCCCCGACTGTCAACAACGACTAGAATCTGATGCCCCCCCCGACTGTCAACAACGACTAGAATCTGATGCCCCCCCCGACTGTCAACAACGACTAGAATCTGATGCCCCCCCGACTGTCAACAACGACTAGAATCTGATGCCCCCCCGACTGTCAACAACGACTAGAATCTGATGCCCCCCCGACTGTCAACAACGACTAGAATCTGATGCCCCCCCGACTGTCAACAACGACTAGAATCTGATGCCCCCCCGACTGTCAACAACGACTAGAATCTGATGCCCCCCCGACTGTCAACAACGACTAGAATCTGATGCCCCCCCGACTGTCAACAACGACTAGAATCTGATGCCCCCCCGACTGTCAACAACGACTAGAATCTGATGCCCCCCCGACTGTCAACAACGACTAGAATCTGATGCCCCCCCGACTGTCAACAACGACTAGAATCTGATGCCCCCCCGACTGTCAACAACGACTAGAATCTGATGCCCCCCCGACTGTCAACAACGACTAGAATCTGATGCCCCCCCGACTGTCAACAACGACTAGAATCTGATGCCCCCCCGACTGTCAACAACGACTAGAATCTGATGCCCCCCCGACTGTCAACAACGACTAGAATCTGATGCCCCCCCGACTGTCAACAACGACTAGAATCTGATGCCCCCCCGACTGTCAACAACGACTAGAATCTGATGCCCCCCCGACTGTCAACAACGACTAGAATCTGATGCCCCCCCGACTGTCAACAACTACTAGAATCTGATGCCCCCCCGACTGTCAACAACTACTAGAATCTGATGCCCCCCCGACTGTCAACAACTACTAGAATCTGATGCCCCCCCGACTGTCAACAACTACTAGAATCTGATGCCCCCCCGACTGTCAACAACTACTAGAATCTGATGCCCCCCCGACTGTCAACAACTACTAGAATCTGATGCCCCCCCGACTGTCAACAACTACTAGAATCTGATGCCCCCCCGACTGTCAACAACTACTAGAATCTGATGCCCCCCCCGACTGTCAACAACTACTAGAATCTGATGCCCCCCCCGACTGTCAACAACTACTAGAATCTGATGCCCCCCCCGACTGTCAACAACTACTAGAATCTGATGCCCCCCCCGACTGTCAACAACTACTAGAATCTGATGCCCCCCCCGACTGTCAACCTACTAGAATCTGATGCCCCCCCCGACTGTCAAACTACTAGAATCTGATGCCCCCCCGACTGTCAACAACTACTAGAATCTGATGCCCCCCCGACTGTCAACAACTACTAGAATCTGATGCCCCCCCGACTGTCAACAACTACTAGAATCTGATGCCCCCCCGACTGTCAACAACTACTAGAATCTGATGCCCCCCCGACTGTCAACAACTACTAGAATCTGATGCCCCCCCGACTGTCAACAACTACTAGAATCTGATGCCCCCCCGACTGTCAACAACTACTAGAATCTGATGCCCCCCCGACTGTCAACAACTACTAGAATCTGATGCCCCCCCGACTGTCAACAACTACTAGAATCTGATGCCCCCCCGACTGTCAACAACTACTAGAATCTGATGCCCCCCCGACTGTCAACAACTACTAGAATCTGATGCCCCCCCGACTGTCAACAACTACTAGAATCTGATGCCCCCCCGACTGTCAACAACTACTAGAATCTGATGCCCCCCCGACTGTCAACAACTACTAGAATCTGATGCCCCCCCGACTGTCAACAACTACTAGAATCTGATGCCCCCCCGACTGTCAACAACTACTAGAATCTGATGCCCCCCCGACTGTCAACAACTACTAGAATCTGATGCCCCCCCGACTGTCAACAACTACTAGAATCTGATGCCCCCCCGACTGTCAACAACTACTAGAATCTGATGCCCCCCCGACTGTCAACAACTACTAGAATCTGATGCCCCCCCGACTGTCAACAACTACTAGAATCTGATGCCCCCCCGACTGTCAACAACTACTAGAATCTGATGCCCCCCCGACTGTCAACAACTACTAGAATCTGATGCCCCCCCGACTGTCAACAACTACTAGAATCTGATGCCCCCCCGACTGTCAACAACTACTAGAATCTGATGCCCCCCCGACTGTCAACAACTACTAGAATCTGATGCCCCCCCGACTGTCAACAACTACTAGAATCTGATGCCCCCCCGACTGTCAACAACTACTAGAATCTGATGCCCCCCCGACTGTCAACAACTACTAGAATCTGATGCCCCCCCGACTGTCAACAACTACTAGAATCTGATGCCCCCCCGACTGTCAACAACTACTAGAATCTGATGCCCCCCCGACTGTCAACAACTACTAGAATCTGATGCCCCCCCGACTGTCAACAACTACTAGAATCTGATGCCCCCCCGACTGTCAACAACTACTAGAATCTGATGCCCCCCCGACTGTCAACAACTACTAGAATCTGATGCCCCCCCGACTGTCAACAACTACTAGAATCTGATGCCCCCCCGACTGTCAACAACTACTAGAATCTGATGCCCCCCCGACTGTCAACAACTACTAGAATCTGATGCCCCCCCGACTGTCAACAACTACTAGAATCTGATGCCCCCCCGACTGTCAACAACTACTAGAATCTGATGCCCCCCCGACTGTCAACAACTACTAGAATCTGATGCCCCCCCGACTGTCAACAACTACTAGAATCTGATGCCCCCCCGACTGTCAACAACTACTAGAATCTGATGCCCCCCCCGACTGTCAACAACTACTAGAATCTGATGCCCCCCCCGACTGTCAACAACTACTAGAATCTGATGCCCCCCCCGACTGTCAACAACTACTAGAATCTGATGCCCCCCCCGACTGTCAACAACTACTAGAATCTGATGCCCCCCCCGACTGTCAACAACTACTAGAATCTGATGCCCCCCCCGACTGTCAACAACTACTAGAATCTGATGCCCCCCCCGACTGTCAACAACTACTAGAATCTGATGCCCCCCCCGACTGTCAACAACTACTAGAATCTGATGCCCCCCCCGACTGTCAACAACTACTAGAATCTGATGCCCCCCCCGACTGTCAACAACTACTAGAATCTGATGCCCCCCCCGACTGTCAACAACTACTAGAATCTGATGCCCCCCCCGACTGTCAACAACTACTAGAATCTGATGCCCCCCCCGACTGTCAACAACTACTAGAATCTGATGCCCCCCCCCGACTGTCAACAACTACTAGAATCTGATGCCCCCCCCGACTGTCAACAACTACTAGAATCTGATGCCCCCCCCGACTGTCAACAACTACTAGAATCTGATGCCCCCCCCGACTGTCAACAACTACTAGAATCTGATGCCCCCCCCGACTGTCAACAACTACTAGAATCTGATGCCCCCCCCGACTGTCAACAACTACTAGAATCTGATGCCCCCCCCGACTGTCAACAACTACTAGAATCTGATGCCCCCCCCGACTGTCAACAACTACTAGAATCTGATGCCCCCCCCGACTGTCAACAACTACTAGAATCTGATGCCCCCCCCGACTGTCAACAACTACTAGAATCTGATGCCCCCCCCGACTGTCAACAACTACTAGAATCTGATGCCCCCCCCGACTGTCAACAACTACTAGAATCTGATGCCCCCCCCGACTGTCAACAACTACTAGAATCTGATGCCCCCCCCGACTGTCAACAACTACTAGAATCTGATGCCCCCCCCGACTGTCAACAACTACTAGAATCTGATGCCCCCCCCGACTGTCAACAACTACTAGAATCTGATGCCCCCCCCGACTGTCAACAACTACTAGAATCTGATGCCCCCCCCGACTGTCAACAACTACTAGAATCTGATGCCCCCCCCGACTGTCAACAACTACTAGAATCTGATGCCCCCCCGACTGTCAACAACTACTAGAATCTGATGCCCCCCCCGACTGTCAACAACTACTAGAATCTGATGCCCCCCCGACTGTCAACAACTACTAGAATCTGATGCCCCCCCGACTGTCAACAACTACTAGAATCTGATGCCCCCCCGACTGTCAACAACTACTAGAATCTGATGCCCCCCCCGACTGTCAACAACTACTAGAATCTGATGCCCCCCCGACTGTCAACAACTACTAGAATCTGATGCCCCCCCGACTGTCAACAACTACTAGAATCTGATGCCCCCCCGACTGTCAACAACTACTAGAATCTGATGCCCCCCCGACTGTCAACAACTACTAGAATCTGATGCCCCCCCGACTGTCAACAACTACTAGAATCTGATGCCCCCCCGACTGTCAACAACTACTAGAATCTGATGCCCCCCCGACTGTCAACAACTACTAGAATCTGATGCCCCCCCGACTGTCAACAACTACTAGAATCTGATGCCCCCCCGACTGTCAACAACTACTAGAATCTGATGCCCCCCCGACTGTCAACAACTACTAGAATCTGATGCCCCCCCGACTGTCAACAACTACTAGAATCTGATGCCCCCCCCGACTGTCAACAACTACTAGAATCTGATGCCCCCCCGACTGTCAACAACTACTAGAATCTGATGCCCCCCCGACTGTCAACAACTACTAGAATCTGATGCCCCCCCGACTGTCAACAACTACTAGAATCTGATGCCCCCCCGACTGTCAACTACTAGAATCTGATGCCCCCCGACTGTCAACTACTAGAATCTGATGCCCCCCCGACTGTCAACAACTACTCGAATCTGATGCCCCCCCGACTGTCAACAACTACAAACATCTGATGTCAACAACTACTAGAATCTGATGCCCCCCGACTGTCAACTACTAGAATCTGATGCCCCCCCGACTGTCAACAACTACTAGAATCTGATGCCCCCCGACTGTCAACAACTACTAGAATCTGATGCCCCCCCGACTGTCAACAACTACTAGAATCTGATGCCCCCCGACTGTCAACTACTAGAATCTGATGTCAACTACTAGAATCTGATGCCCCCCCGACTGTCAACAACTACTAGAATCTGATGCCCCCCGACTGTCAACAACTACTAGAATCTGATGTCAACAACTACTAGAATCTGATGCCCCCCCGACTGTCAACAACTACTAGAATCTGATGCCCCCCGACTGTCAACAACTACTAGAATCTGATGCCCCCGACTGTCAACTACTAGAATCTGATGCCCCCCCGACTGTCAACAACTACTAGAATCTGATGCCCCCCCGACTGTCAACAACTACTAGAATCTGATGCCCCCCCGACTGTCAACAACTACTAGAATCTGATGCCCCCCGACTGTCAACTACTAGAATCTGATGCCCCCGACTGTCAACAACTACTAGAATCTGATGCCCCCCGACTGTCAACTACTAGAATCTGATGCCCCCCGACTGTCAACAACTACTAGAATCTGATGCCCCCCCGACTGTCAACAACTACTAGAATCTGATGTCAACAACTACTAGAATCTGATGCCCCCCCGACTGTCAAACTACTAGAATCTGATGCCCCCGACTGTCAACTACTAGAATCTGATGCCCCCCCGACTGTCAACAACTACTAGAATCTGATGCCCCCCCGACTGTCAACAACTACAAACATCTGATGTCAACAACTACTAGAATCTGATGCCCCCCGACTGTCAACAACTACTAGAATCTGATGCCCCCCGACTGTCAACTACTAGAATCTGATGCCCCCCCGACTGTCAACAACTACTAGAATCTGACGCCCCCCGACTGTCAACTACTAGAATCTGATGCCCCCCCGACTGTCAACAACTACTAGAATCTGATGCCCCCCCGACTGTCAACAACTACTAGAATCTGATGCCCCCCGACTGTCAACAACTACTAGAATCTGATGCCCCTGACTGTCAACAACTACTAGAATCTGATGCCCCCCGACTGTCAACTACTAGAATCTGATGCCCCCCGACTGTCAACAACTACTAGAATCTGATGCCCCCCCGACTGTCAACAACTACTAGAATCTGATGTCAACAACTACTAGAATCTGATGCCCCCCCGACTGTCAACAACTACTAGAATCTGATGCCCCCGACTGTCAACTACTAGAATCTGATGCCCCCCCGACTGTCAACAACTACTAGAATCTGATGCCCCCCCGACTGTCAACAACTACAAACATCTGATGTCAACAACTACTAGAATCTGATGCCCCCCGACTGTCAACAACTACTAGAATCTGATGCCCCCCGACTGTCAACTACTAGAATCTGATGCCCCCCCGACTGTCAACAACTACTAGAATCTGATGCCCCCCGACTGTCAACTACTAGAATCTGATGCCCCCCCGACTGTCAACAACTACTAGAATCTGATGCCCCCCCGACTGTCAACAACTACTAGAATCTGATGCCCCCCCGACTGTCAACAACTACTAGAATCTGATGCCCCCCCGACTGTCAACAACTACTAGAATCTGATGCCCCCCCGACTGTCAACAACTACTAGAATCTGATGCCCCCCCGACTGTCAACAACTACTAGAATCTGATGCCCCCCCGACTGTCAACAACTACTAGAATCTGATGCCCCCCCGACTGTCAACAACTACTAGAATCTGATGCCCCCCGACTGTCAACAACTACTAGAATCTGATGCCCCCCGACTGTCAACAACTACTAGAATCTGATGCCCCCCGACTGTCAACAACTACTAGAATCTGATGGCCCCCGACTGTCAACAACTACTAGAATCTGATGGCCCCCGACTGTCAACAACTACTAGAATCTGATGGCCCCCGACTGTCAACAACTACTAGAATCTGATGGCCCCCCGACTGTCAACAACTACTAGAATCTGATGCCCCCCCGACTGTCAACAACTACTAGAATCTGATGGCCCCCGACTGTCAACAACTACTAGAATCTGATGCCCCCCGACTGTCAACAACTACTAGAATCTGATGCCCCCCGACTGTCAACTACTAGAATCTGATGCCCCGACTGTCAACTACTAGAATCTGATGCCCCGACTGTCAACTACTAGAATCTGATGCCCCCCGACTGTCAACAACTACTAGAATCTGATGCCCCCCGACTGTCAACAACTACTAGAATCTGATGCCCCCCCGACTGTCAACTACTAGAATCTGATGCCCCCCCGACTGTCTACTACTAGAATCTGATGCCCCCCGACTGTCAACAACTACTAGAATCTGATGCCCCCCGACTGTCAACAACTACTAGAATCTGATGCCCCCCCGACTGTCAACAACTACTAGAATCTGATGCCCCCCCGACTGTCAACAACTACTAGAATCTGATGCCCCCCGACTGTCAACAACTACTAGAATCTGATGCCCCCCCGACTGTCAACAACTACTAGAATCTGATGCCCCCCGACTGTCAACAACTACTAGAATCTGATGCCCCCCCGACTGTCAACAACTACTAGAATCTGATGCCCCCCGACTGTCAACAACTACTAGAATCTGATGCCCCCCGACTGTCAACAACTACTAGAATCTGATGCCCCCCGACTGTCAACAACTACTAGAATCTGATGCCCCCCCGACTGTCAACAACTACTAGAATCTGATGCCCCCCCGACTGTCAACAACTACTAGAATCTGATGCCCCCCGACTGTCAACAACTACTAGAATCTGATGCCCCCCGACTGTCAACAACTACTAGAATCTGCTGCCCCCCCGACTGTCAACTACTAGAATCTGCTGCCCCCCCGACTGTCAACAACTACTAGAATCTGATGCCCCCCCGACTGTCAACAACTACTAGAATCTGATGCCCCCCGACTGTCAACAACTACTAGAATCTGATGCCCCCCGACTGTCAACAACTACTAGAATCTGATGCCCCCCGACTGTCAACACCTACTAGAATCTGCTGCCCCCCCGACTGTCAACTACTAGAATCTGCTGCCCCCCCGACTGTCAACAACTACTAGAATCTGATGCCCCCCGACTGTCAACTACTAGAATCTGATGTCAACAACTACTAGAATCTGATGCCCCCCGACTGTCAACTACTAGAATCTGATGCCCCCGACTGTCAACAACTACTAGAATCTGATGCCCCCGACTGTCAACAACTACTAGAATCTGATGCCCCCCGACTGTCAACTACTAGAATCTGATGCCCCCCCGACTGTCAACAACTACTATAATCTGATGCCCCCCCGACTGTCAACAACTACTAGAATCTGATGCCCCCCGACTGTCAACAACTACTAGAATCTGATGCCCCCCGACTGTCAACAACTACTAGAATCTGATGCCCCCCGACTGTCAACAACTACTAGAATCTGCTGCCCCCCCGACTGTCAACTACTAGAATCTGCTGCCCCCCCGACTGTCAACAACTACTAGAATCTGATGCCCCCCGACTGTCAACTACTAGAATCTGATGTCAACAACTACTAGAATCTGATGCCCCCCGACTGTCAACTACTAGAATCTGATGCCCCCGACTGTCAACAACTACTAGAATCTGATGCCCCCGACTGTCAACAACTACTAGAATCTGATGCCCCCCGACTGTCAACTACTAGAATCTGATGCCCCCCCGACTGTCAACAACTACTAGAATCTGATGTCAACTACTAGAATCTGATGCCCCCCGACTGTCAACAACTACTATAATCTGATGCCCCCGACTGTCAACAACTACTAGAATCTGATGCCCCCGACTGTCAACAACTACTAGAATCTGATGCCCCCCGACTGTCAACAACTACTAGAATCTGATGCCCCCCCGACTGTCAACAACTACTAGAATCTGATGCCCCCCCGACTGTCAACAACTACTAGAATCTGATGCCCCCCCGACTGTCAACAACTACTAGAATCTGATGCCCCCCCGACTGTCAACAACTACTAGAATCTGATGCCCCCCCGACTGTCAACAACTACTAGAATCTGATGCCCCCCCCGACTGTCAACAACTACTAGAATCTGATGCCCCCCCGACTGTCAACAACTACTAGAATCTGATGCCCCCCCGACTGTCAACAACTACTAGAATCTGATGCCCCCCCGACTGTCAACAACTACTAGAATCTGATGCCCCCCCGACTGTCAACAACTACTAGAATCTGATGCCCCCCCGACTGTCAACAACTACTAGAATCTGATGCCCCCCGACTGTCAACAACTACTAAAATCTGATGCCCCCCGACTGTCAACAACTACTAAAATCTGATGCCCCCCGACTGTCAACAACTACTAAAATCTGTGTCAATGTCAAGTGCCACTTCAGGAGGGGAATGGCAACCCATAAACATGCCATAAGAGAAACATGGTTTTCAGTCCTGTTTCTACAGTACAGACACCAACATTTCAGAGAGGAACATACATGGTTACCAACCTGTTTCTACAGTATAGACACCAACATTTCAGAGAGAAACCATCAGCTACAAAGATAGAGATGGTCTTCAAAGTTCATTAATAAAAATAACAGTTTACGTGACATTTAAATACAACAGCCAACAGACTGTCACTAGTCAGTCCCTGACTCAGGGTCAAGGACCTCTCCAACGGGTCAGAACCTATCTCACTCACAATCCTGCCACTAGTCAGTCCCTGACTCAGGTTCTGACCAGTTGGAGAGGACCTTGACCCTCTGTCTCACAATCCTGTCACATAGCACAGCCTAGCCATTAGCCATCCCAGGCTGGCAGGCTCAGAGCTGCAGCGCCATAGTGTCCACTGTGTTCTACTGAGGGAGGGATACTCTTTAACATCATGACAGAAACAGCCTACAGGGAGTGTACCTGTTCCCAGCGACCACGCAGCCTGATGTTCAAACTACCCACGAAGCATTGCAGCGCACAGCCACAATCTCCTGTTTTCCTGTCTGTTAAAGAAACACAGGATGGGTGGTCTGCTCTAGAGTGGCACCCATGTGATGGGTTCTGACGGCGTCAACGGCCTCCCACCCATGTGATGGGTTCTGACGGCGTCAACGGCCTCCCACCCATGTGATGGGTTCTGACGGCGTCAACGGCCTCCCACCCATGTGATGGGTTCTGACGGCGTCAACGGCCTCCCACCCATGTGATGGGTTCTGACGGCGTCGACGGCCTCCCACCCATGTGATGGGTTCTGACGGCGTCAACGGCCTCCCACCCATGTGATGGGTTCTGACGGCGTCAACGGCCTCCCACCCATGTGATGGGTTCTGACGGCGTCAACGGCCTCCCACCCATGTGATGGGTTCTGACGGCGTCAACGGCCTCCCACCCATGTGATGGGTTCTGACGGCGTCAACGGCCTCCCACCCATGTGATGGGTTCTGACTTTCACACATGAAATATACTTCTTCATGTCACTGAGGGAGAGTGGGGAATGTATGACGTTCACATTCTGTCAGGATATGTTATTGTTAACCATCGGGGATCCTCTGGGAGGAGAAGAGACACAGTCTGGTACAACATGACAGCCGTGAGTTGGGGAGGAGTGAGCACGTTGGGGCAGAGGTCGAGTCAGATGAAGTGAGGAAGAACATTTCACTAATCTTCAGATGTGTTAGGAGGGGCTCGGCACAGGAGAAAGAGTCAATATGTTCCTTGTCTGCTGTATTTGGTTTGAGCTTTAATAAGAATCCATGAGTTTTACTTACTCTTCATCAAGAACCTAACATGTTACTGGGGAGTGAGGAAGAGGAGCCACTAGCTGACTGGGGAGTGAGGAAGAGGAGCCAGGTCTGCAGTAACAGGAACCTCGAGCTGACTGGGTAGTGAGGAAGAGGAGCCGGGTCTGCAGTAACAGGAACCACGAGCTGACTGGGGAGTGAGGAAGAGGAGCCGGGTCTGCAGTAACAGGAACCACGAGCTGACTGGGGGAGTGAGGAAGAGGAGCCGGGTCTGCAGTAACAGGAACCACCAGCTGACTGGGGGAGTGAGGAAGAGGAGCCGGGTCTGCAGTAACAGGAACCACCAGCTGACTGGGGGAGTGAGGAAGAGGAGCCGGGTCTGCAGTAACAGGAACCACCAGCTGACTGGGGGAGTGAGGAAGAGGAGCCGGGTCTGCAGTAACAGGAACCACCAGCTGACTGGGGGAGTGAGGAAGAGGAGCAGGGTCTGCAGTAACAGGAACCACCAGCTGACTGGGGGAGTGAGGAAGAGGAGCCGGGTCTGCAGTAACAGGAACCACCAGCTGACTGGGGGAGTGAGGAAGAGGAGCCGGGTCTGCAGTAACAGGAACCACCAGCTGACTGGGGGAGTGAGGAAGAGGAGCCGGGTCTGCAGTAACAGGAACCACTAGCTGACTGGGGGAGTGAGGAAGAGGAGCCGGGTCTGCAGTAACAGGAACCACTAGCTGACTGGGGGAGTGAGGAAGAGGAGCCGGGTCTGCAGTAACAGGAACCACTAGCTGACTGGGGGAGTGAGGAAGAGGAGCCGGGTCTGCAGTAACAGGAACCACTAGCTGACTGGGGGAGTGAGGAAGAGGAGCCGGGTCTGCAGTAACAGGAACCACTAGCTGACTGGGGGAGTGAGGAAGAGGAGCCGGGTCTGCAGTAACAGGAACCACTAGCTGACTGGGGGAGTGAGGAAGAGGAGCCGGGTCTGCAGTAACAGGAACCACTAGCTGACTGGGGGAGTGAGGAAGAGGAGCCGGGTCTGCAGTAACAGGAACCACTAGCTGACTGGGGGAGTGAGGAAGAGGAGCCGGGTCTGCAGTAACAGGAACCACTAGCTGACTGGGGGAGTGAGGAAGAGGAGCCGGGTCTGCAGTAACAGGAACCACTAGCTGACTGGGGAGTGAGGAAGAGGAGCCAGGTCTGCAGTAACAGGAACCACGAGCTGACTGGGTAGTGAGGAAGAGGAGCCGGGTCTGCAGTAACAGGAACCACGAGCTGACTGGGGAGTGAGGAAGAGGACCCGGGTCTGCAGTAACAGGAACCACTAGCTGACTGGGGGAGTGAGGAAGAGGAGCCGGGTCTGCAGTAACAGGAACCACTAGCTGACTGGGGGAGTGAGGAAGAGGAGCCGGGTCTGCAGTAACAGGAACCACGAGCTGACTGGGGAGTGAGGAAGAGGAACCACTAGCTGACTGGGGAGTGAGGAAAATGAGCCGGGTCTGCAGTAACAGGAACCACTAGCTGACTGGGTAGTGAGGAAGAGGAGCCGGGTCTGCAGTAACAGGAACCACTAGCTGACTGGGGAGTGAGGATGAGGAGCCGGGTCTGCAGTAACAGGAACCACGAGCTGACTGGGTAGTGAGGAAGAGGAGCCGGGTCTGCAGTAACAGGAACCACTAGCTGACTGGGGAGTGAGGAAGAGGAGCCGGGTCTGTATTAACAGGAACCACTAGCTGACTGGGGAGTGAGGAAGAGGAGCCGGGTCTGCAGTAACAGGAACCACGAGCTGACTGGGGAGTGAGGAAGAGGACCCGGGTCTGCAGTAACAGGAACCACTAGCTGACTGGGGGAGTGAGGAAGAGGAGCCGGGTCTGCAGTAACAGGAACCACTAGCTGACTGGGGGAGTGAGGAAGAGGAGCCGGGTCTGCAGTAACAGGAACCACGAGCTGACTGGGGAGTGAGGAAGAGGAACCACTAGCTGACTGGGGAGTGAGGAAAATGAGCCGGGTCTGCAGTAACAGGAACCACTAGCTGACTGGGTAGTGAGGAAGAGGAGCCGGGTCTGCAGTAACAGGAACCACTAGCTGACTGGGGAGTGAGGATGAGGAGCCGGGTCTGCAGTAACAGGAACCACGAGCTGACTGGGTAGTGAGGAAGAGGAGCCGGGTCTGCAGTAACAGGAACCACTAGCTGACTGGGGAGTGAGGAAGAGGAGCCGGGTCTGTATTAACAGGAACCACTAGCTGACTGGGGAGTGAGGAAGAGGAGCCGGGTCTGTATTAACAGTAACCACTAGCGGCCGCCACCTACAGGGTCTGCCCACAACTCCACATAGAGTAATAATAATAAATGTGTGTATATATACAGTGCATTCAGAAAGGATTCAGACCCCTTGAATTTTTTCCACATTTTTTTACGTTACAGCCTTATTCTAAAACGGATTAAATTGTTCTCTTCCTCAAACTACACACAACACCCCACAACAAAGCAAAAACACGTTATTTTTTGTGTGCAAATGTATAAAAAAAAAAACATTTACATAAGTATTCAGACCCTTTACTCAGTACTTTGTTGAAGCACCTTTGGTAGCGATTACAGCCTTGAGTCTTCTTGGGTATGACACTACAAGCTTGGCACACCTGTATTTGGGGAATTTCTCCCATTCGTCTCTGCAGATCCACTCAAGCTCTGTCAGGTTGGATGGGAAGCGTCGCTGCACAGTTATTTTCAGGTCTGTCCAGAGATGTTCTGGAGAGTGCTGCAGAGATGAGGGAGCCTTCCAGAAGGACAACCATCTCCAGAGAGGAACTCTGTCAGAGGGACCATTGGGTTCTTGGTCACCTCCCTGGAGACAGTGGTGGCCAGCTCTAGGAAGAGTCTTGGTGGCTCCAAACTTCCATTTAAGAATGATGGAGGCCACTGTGTTCTTGGGGACCTTCAATGCTGCAGAAATGTTTTGGTACCCTTCCCCAGATCTGTGCCTCGACACAATCTTGTCTCGGAGCTCTACGGACAATTCATTTGACCTCATGGCTTGGTTTTTGCTCTGACACGCACTGTCAACTGTGGGACCTTATATAGACAGGTGTGTGCCTTTCCAAATCATGTCCAATCAATTGAATTTACCACAGGTGGACTCCAGTCAAGTTGTAGAAACATCTCAAGGATGATCACTGGAAACAGGATGCACCTGAGATCAATTTTGTATCTCATAGCAAAGGGTCTAAACACTAGGTAAATATAAATATATTTATAAATTTATAACAACCAGTTTTTGCTTTGTCATTATGGAGTAGTGTGTAGATTGATGAGGAAGATATTTTTTTTAATCAATTTTAGAATAAAGTTATAACGTAATGTGTCCAGTCCTCTCCCATTATAGCAAACCACTGAGACTAGTTCTAGCCAACAGATATGAAGCATAACACCATAGTACCCTCCAAACTCGTCATCAAGCTCGAGACCCTGGGTCTCGACCCCGCCCTGTGCAACTGGGTCCTGGACTTCCTGACGGGCCGCCCCCAGGTGGTGAGGGTAGGTAACAACATCTCCACCCCGCTGATCCTCAACACTGGGGCCCCACAAGGGTGCGTTCTGAGCCCTCTCCTGTACTCCCTGTTCACCCACGACTGCGTGGCCATGCACGCCTCCAACTCAATCATCAAGTTTGCGGATGACACTACAGTGGTAGGCTTGATCACCAACAACGACGAGACGGCCTACAGGGAGGAGGTGAGGGCCCTCGGAGTGTGGTGTCAGGAAAATAACCTCATACTCAACGTCAACAAAACAAAGGAGATGATTGTGGACTTCAGGAAACAGCAGAGGGAGCACCCCCCTATCCACATCGACGGGTCAGTAGTGGAGAAGGTGGAAAGTTTTAAGTTCCTCGGTGTACACATCACGGACAAACTGAACTGGTCCACCCACACAGACAGCGTTGTGAAGAAGGCGCAGCAGCGCCTCTTCAACCTCAGGAGGCTGAAGAAATTCGGCTTGTCACCAAAAGCACTCACAAACTTCTACAGATGCACAATCGAGAGCATCCTGTCGGGCTGTATCACCGCCTGGTACGGCAACTGCTCCGCCCACAACCGTAAGGCTCTCCAGAGGGTAGTGAGGTCTGCAGAACGCATCACCAGGGGCAAACTACCTGCCCTCCAGGACACCTACACCACCCGATGTCACAGGAAGGCCATAAAGATCATCAAGGACAACAACCACCCAAGCCACTGCCTGTTCACCCCGCTATCATCCAGAAGGCGAGGTCAGTACAGGTGCATCAAAGCAGGGACCGAGAGACTGAAAAACAGCTTCTATCTCAAGGCCATCAGACTGTTAAACAGCCACCACTAACATTTAGCGGCCGCTGCCAACATACTGACCCAACTCCAGCCACTTTAAAAATGGGAATTGATGGAAATTATGTAAAAATGTACCACTAGCCACTTTAAGCAATGCCACTTAATACAATGTTTACATACCCTACATTACCCATCTCATATGTATATATACTGTACTCTATATCATCTACTGCATCTTGCCATCTTTATGCAATACATGTACCACTAGCCACTTTAAACTATGCCACTTTATGTTTACATACCCTACAGTACTCATCTCATATGTATATACCGTACTCTATACCATCTACTGCATCTGCCATGCCGTTCTGTACCACCACTCATTCATATATCTTTATGTACATATTCTTTATCCCTTTACACTTGTGTGTGTGTGTAAGGTAGTAGTGTGGAATTGTTAGGTTAGATTACTGTTGGTTATTACTGCATTGTCGGAACTAGAAGCACAAGCATTTCGCTACACTCGCATTAACATCTGCTAACCATGTGTATGTGACTAATAAAATTTGATTTGATTTGATTTGGAAGTAAGGGGGTTTCTGGTCTAGAATCATGGTTTAGACTGCGCCTGCAGTTCTGTTTCGGTACTGCAGTTTAACTGACGCCCAGCCCAGAAAGATCATTTCCATACATGGCCGTTGCCATACCAGGCGGTGATGAAACCTGTCAGGATGCTCTCGATGGTGCAGCTGTAGAACTTTTTAAGGATCTGAGGACCCATGCCAAATCTTTTCAGTCTCCTGAGGGGGAAAAAGTTTTGTTGTGCCCTCTTCACGTCTGTCTTGGTGTGTTTGGACCATGTTAGTTTGTTGGTGATGTGGACACCAACGAACTTGAAGCAGTCAACCTGCTCCACTACAGCGCCGTCGATTAGAATGGGGGCGTGCTCAGCCCTCCTTTTCCTGTAGTCCACGATCAGCTCCTTTGTCTTGATCACATTGAGGGAACTGAGGTCTCTGACCTCCTCCCTATCTCGTTGTCGGTGATCAGGCTTACTTACCACTGTTGTGTCATCAGCAAACTTAATGGTGGAGGAGTCGTGTTTGCCCACGCAGTCGTGGGTGAACAGGGAATACAGGAGGGGACTACTGAGGGGGCCCAACATTAAGGATCAGCGTGGCAGATGTGTTGTTACCTACCCTTACCACCTGGGGGTGGCCCTTCAGGAAGTCCAGGATCCAGTTGCAGAGGGAGGTCTGGATCTGTTGGGGCGGTATGCAAATTGGAGTGGGTCTAGGGTGTCCGGGAGGATGCTGTTGATGTGAGCCATGACCAGCCTTCCAAAGCACTTCATGGCTACCGACGTGAGTCCCATGGGGCGGTAATCATTTAGGCAGGTTACCTTCGCTTCCTTGGGCACAGGGACTATGGTGGTCTGCTTTAAATATGTAGGTATTACAGACTAGGTCAGGGAGAAAATGTCAGTGAAGACACTTGACAGTTGGTCAGTGAATGCTCGCAGTACACGTCCTGGTTATCCGTCTGGCCCAGCGGCTTTGTGAATGTTGACCAGTATAAAAGTTTTGCTCACATTGGCTACCGAGAGCGTTATCGCAGTCATCCAGAACAGCTGGTGCTCTCGTGCACGCTTCAGTGTTGCTTGTCTCGAAGCGAGCATAAAAAGGCATTTAGCTCGTCTAGTAGTCTCGCATCTGGGTTTCCCTTTGTAGTCCGTAATAGTTTTCAAGCCCTGCCACATCCGACGAACGTCAGAGCCGGTGTAGTAGGATTCAATCTTAATCCTGTATAGACGCTTTGCTTGTTTGATGGTTCATCTGAGGGAATTCTTATAAGCGTCTGGATTAGTCTCCCGCTCCTTGAAAGTGGCAGCTCTAGATTTTCTCAATTCGGATGTTGCCTGTAATCCATGGCTTCTGGTTGGGGTATGTACGTACAGTTACTGTGGGGACAACGTCATCAATGCACTTATTGATGAAGCCGATGACTGAGGTGGTGTACTCCTCAATGCCATTGGATGAATCCCAGAACATGTTCCAGTCTGTGCAAAACAGTCATGTTGTGTAGCATCCGCATCATCTGACCACTTCCGTATTGAGCGAGTCACTGGTACTTCCTGCTTTAGTTTTAGCTTGTAAGCAGGAATCAGGAGGAATTATGGTCAGATTTGCCAAATTGAGGGTGAGGAAGAGCTTTGTATGCATCTCTGTGTGTGGAGTAAAGGTGGTCTAGGATTCTTTCCCCCCCTGGTTGCACATGTGACATGCTGATAAAAATTTGGTATAACTTATTTAAATTTGCCTATATTAAAGTCACCGGCCACTAGGAGCGCCGCGTCTGGGTGAGCATTTTCTTCTTTGCTTACGGCCTTATAGAGTGGGTTGAGAGCGGTCTTAGTGCCAGCTTCGCTTTGTGGTGGCAAATAGACGGCTATGAATAGTGTGGTCTACAGCGTATCATATGGTACTCTACCTCAGGCGAGCTATACCTCGAGACTTCTTTAATATTAGACATCACGCACCAGCTGTTATTGACAAAAAGACAACCCCACCCCTCGTCTTACCAGAGGTAGCGTCTCTGTTCTGCCCGTGCTAGCGCTATGTTGTCCGTATCTTCGTTCAGCCACGTCTCGGTGAAACATAAGAACGTTTTTAATGTCCCGTTGGTAGGATAATCTTAAAATCGTAGGTCATCAATGTTATTTTCCAATGATTGCACGTTAGCAAGGAGAATGGAAGGCAATGGGAGTTTACTCGTTCGCCTCCGGATTCTCAGAAGGATTCTGCGGCCTCTTTTCCAGCATCTTCTTCACGCAAAAGGCTTGGATCTGGGCCTGTTCCAGTGAAAGCAAAGATATCCTTCTAGTCGGACTCGTTAAAGTTATTTTCGGTCATAACAGACGGTAGCAGCAACATTATGTACACAATAAGTTAAAAAATAAGTTACACAAAACGCTTTTTTTTTTTTTTTACAAAATAGCACAATTGGTTTGGAGAATATAAAACGTCAGCCATGTTCTTCAGTGCCATCTTCAATACTTCTGGGCTAATAGTGTGAGAAATAACAAAAAAAATATATATATATATACACATACTGCAAAGACGCATAGGAAACAGAGCGGCCATGTGTATCGGCGCCATCTTGCTGGAGAGAAGGATATGCTACAACGTCCAAAGACAACAGGTAACTTTAGGCTGCTACTTAATAATCTGAACAGAGTGTTGATTTGTAATTAGAATGACTGGGAGGAAACGCATGTTACCTCAATTAGCCTAGCTTCGTTGCTCGCAAGCTTCTCTACTCGCTAGCTTCTCTACTCGCATGTCGCCTCAATTAGCCTAGCTTCGTTGCTCGCAAGCTTCTCTACTCGCATGTCGCCTCAATTAGCCTAGCTGCTCGTTAACTAGCTAGCTTCTCTATTCTGTTTGATGCAGTCAAGACAGGTACTATTTATTCAGATGGGATGATTGACAAACTTCTAGCTTCCATGTTATTTAACTAGCATGAGTCGGCATGGTTTCTGCTGTCCCGCTCTCCCTCTGCAACCAGTGTCAATCAGTCACTCACTTGTTAAATCCACTTCAATCAGTGTAGATGAAGGGGAGGAAACAGGCTAAAGGAGGTGTTAACTCTAATGAACTTATCCTCTGCAATAGAGGTAACTCTGGGTCTTCCATTCCTGTGGTGGTCCTCATGAGAGCCAGTTTGATGGTTTTTGCGACTGCACTTGAAGAAACTTACAAAGTTCTTGACATTTTCCGGATTGACTGACCTTCATGTCTTAAAGTAATGATGGACTGTCGTTTCTCTTTGCTTATTTGAGCTGTTCTTGCCATAATATGGACTTGGTCTTTTACCATATAGGGCTATCTTCTGTATACCACCCCATACCTTGTCACAACACAACTGATTGGCTCAAACGCATTAAGAACAGAAATTCCACAAATTAACTTTTAACAAGGTACACCTGTTAATTGAAATGCAGTCCAGGTGACTACCTCCTGAAGCCAAGAGTGTGCAAAGCTGTCATCAAGGCAAAGGCTGGCTTCTTTGAAGAATCTCAAATATATTTTGATTTGTTTAACACTTTTTTTGGTTACTACATGATTCCATATGTGTTATTTCATAGTTTTGATATCTTCACAATTATTCTACAATGTGGAAAATAGTAAAAATAAAAACCCTTGAATGAGTAGGTGTCCAAACTTTTGACTGGTAATGTAAATATTTTATTATTACGGTGACTGTGGTCATTTGGCTGACTAATAAATATCATCCACAACAGTCACAGCCCTACACAAACACCCGTTCTTCTTTCTCTGTGTAGAGATAATACTGTGTAGAGCTACATATATAACGTAACTATTTCTTTGGTACTACTTTTATTTATTACTTATTGTGGGATCAGTCTGGCTGCAGAGGAACAGGCGATGACTTCAGGATGTCGTCTATAGAGATCAGTCTGGCTGCAGAGGAACAGGCGATGACTTCAGGATGTCGTCTATAGAGATCAGTCTGGCTGCAGAGGAACAGGCGATGACTTCAGGATGTCGTCTATAGAGATCAGTCTGGCTGCAGAGGAACAGGCGATGACTTCAGGATGTCGTCTATAGAGATCAGTCTGGCTGCAGAGGAACAGGCGATGACTTCAGGATGTCGTCTATAGAGATCAGTCTGGCTGCAGAGGAACAGGCGATGACTTCAGGATGTCGTCTATAGAGATCAGTCTGGCTGCAGAGGAACAGGCGATGACTTCAGGATGTCGTCTATAGAGATCAGTCTGGCTGCAGAGGAACAGGCGATGACTTCAGGATGTTGTCTATAGAGATCAGTCTGGCTGCAGAGGAACAGGCGATGACTTCAGGATGTCCTCTATAGCCAATACATCTCAGCTATGCCATGGGGCAGCGGGAGGAAGTGACAGAGTTACAATCGAGGGAGAAGAAATGTTACCACTCAGTGACTCAGGAGGAGTTCCCCATTTAACCAGAGAACGCCGAGTCTGACCCAACATACCAGCACATGGTTCCTACTTTAAGACCGAGACAGAGGACTGGCAGCTATGTCTGCAGGAGTTGATTTAATTAAATCAAATTTATTTATAAAGCCCTTCGTACATCAGCTGATATCTCAAAGTGCTGTACAGAAACCCAGCCTAAAACCCCAAACAGCAGGCAATGCAGGTGTAGAAGCACGGGGTGAGAGGAGAGACTGTAGAGAGGTTGAGGGTGTGAAACCTAATGCCTTGCCACCTCAGGCCTGTGGGATGAGGGGCAGCGGAGGGGAGAGAGTAGAGATGGGAGAGGGATGGCTATGGAATCTAAGGGTTAGGGTTGGGAATCCCAAGAGGGGAACGTCTGAAGGCGAGGAAGGAACCCTGTTCCGGAGAAGAGTTAGGGGGTACTTTTACCATGAATACCAGCCATCCCATAGAGGGAATGAATTACATTTAGAAAGAAATATCTGGGATTCACCCTCATCGTCAAGTTTAATAACCAAGGTGTAAAATGGTTGATTTCGCTTGCTGGCTGTGTGTGAGACAGAGTTGTCTGAGAGGCACCAAGACACGGTCTCAACCCCACAACAGAACAATCAGATGAAAACAGTGAAGACGTCAGGATGATTTCCTTTCTTCCTCTTCAGTGTCAAACTGATGCTGAACAGTACTTGGTAAGGTTACGACTGCTGGTGTTTGGTTCAGCCACAGGCTGGTGGGGGGGAAGAGAGCGAGAGCGAGAGCGAGAGAGAGAGAGCGCGTGTGTGTGAGAGAGCGCGTGTGTGTGAGAGAGCGTGTGTGTGTGAGAGAGCGTGTGTGTGTGAGAGAGCGTGTGTGTGTGTGAGAGAGCGTGTGTGTGTGTGAGAGAGCGTGTGTGTGTGTGTGAGAGAGCGTGTGTGTGTGTGAGAGAGCGTGTGTGTGTGTGAGAGAGCGTGTGTGTGTGAGAGAGAGCGTGTGTGTGTGAGAGAGCGTGTGTGTGTGTGTGTTGGGGGGTTCTCAGTTGTGAGGATGTAAGCATGCAGAGAGGAAGGAGACTATGGCACAGATGACAGTCTTATACTCAGCTGGCCCCTCCCCGAAGTTTGTGTTAAAGGCTCTAAAAACAAAGCTTTCTCAGTTACCTGAGACACTCACTTGTTAAGTTCCTCCAGGCCACACAGCGTCGAGGATAACCCAGCCTTACAGCAGTATGTTCCTCCAGGCCACACAGCTTAGAGGATAACCCAGCCTTACAGCAGTATGTTCCCCAGGCCACACAGCTTAGAGGATAACCCAGCCTAACAGCAGTATGTTCCTCCAGGCCACACAGCTTAGAGGATAACCCAGCCTTACAGCAGTATGTTCCCCAGGCCACACAGCTTAGAGGATAACCCAGCCTAACAGCAGTATGTTCCCCCAGGCTACACAGCTGCATATCAGGGTCCAAAAGAGCATAACTAAACTCATGTCTCTGTTTACGTCTATGTTCCTTTAAGAGGACATGTAATACCAAAATGGGACAGTGGCCAATGAGGCCTCGTCTTTTAGTCATCTCTGCATTCCACTGAGTCACAGTGAGGGAGTTTACATGGAATGCTATTCTTTAACTAACTCCCTTCACTTGTTGGATCCCAGATTAATTAAATCTAGCCTGGTTGTTTAATAGGGCTAGGGTTGTCACACTTGTCGTGTTGCAGGTTTAAGGCTGGTTTACAGTTGGTCTATCGACAGGTCTGTAGAGTCCTTTGAGTCATAAGTAACTAGGTATACCTCTAAAGTAATGATATCGTGGCTATATACACAGGGTGCCAGGCTATATGCACAGGGTGCCAGGCTATATGCACAGGGTGCCAGGCTATATGCACAGGGTGCCAGTACTGAGTAACACTATCTTGGCTATGTACACAGGGTACCAGGCTATATACACAGGGTGCCAGGCTATATACACAGGGTGCCAGTACTGAGTAACAATATATTGGCTATATACACAGGGTACCAGGCTATATACACAGGGTACCAGGCTATATACACAGGGTGCCAGTACTGAGTAACAATATCTTGGCTATATATACACAGGGTGCCAGGCTATATACACAGGGTGCCAGGCTATATACACAGGGTGCCAGTACTGAGTAACAATATATTGGCTATATATACACAGGGTGCCAGGCTATATACACAGGGTGCCAGTACTGAGTAACAATATATTGGCTATTTACATTTACATTTTAGTCATTTAGCAGACGCTCTTATCCAGAGCGACTTACAGTAGAGTGCATACATTTTATTACATTTTTCCATACTGGGACAAGGATCCCTACCCCTACCGGCCAAACCCTCCCTAACCCGGACGACGCTATGCCAATTGTGCGTCGCCCCACGGATATACACAGGGTACCAGGCTATATACACAGGGTGCCAGGCTATATACACAGGGTACCAGTACGAGTGGATGTGTAGGGCCACCAGGTAATTGAGGTAGATATATACATATGGTAGGGATCAAGCGACTAGGCAGCAGGATAGATATTAAACAGGAGCAGCAGCGTGTGTGACGAGTCAGAAGAAGAGTGTAACATGTGGCTGTAAACTTGTGATCCCGATCGACAGACCGTCCAGCTGCGTCCTGTGTACCTCAGTTACCTTGTACCCCTTCACATTGACTCGTTACTGGTACTCATATGTAGCCTCGCTGTTGTTATTTATTGTGTTACTATTTTACATTTTTTTGTTCGTTCATTTCCTTACTTTTTAACTCTGCATTGTTGGGAAAGGGCTCGTAAGTACTTTGACGGTAAAAGTCTACACCTGTTTTGTTCTGCGCTTATGAGAAATAAGGTTTGATTAGTGGCCGAGCTATCCCAGAGCAGCGTGCTGGGGACTGCTGTGACTGACTGAAGAGAGCCTATCCTGCACCAACTACTGACACGAAGTTGAGGAACACATCTACTCCTTGAGAAATAACCAGTAATACATTTGACTTTGCAGGCGAAAAGGGCCGCTAAAAAAACATGTATTAATTAAGCCACTCAAACTGCTGGACATAAGTGTCCACTGCTCGTAAAAGATGTAACAAAGACGGTCTCGCCTCCTACAATCACTTTGGAAATCAACGACCCAAAAATATAACATGTAGAGACTTTGACTTACCTCTACAAAGAAGGAATCCATTTAAAATAAATGATCCTCCAAAAAACTATTCTGATCTTAGATTCCAGGTCCCACAGCGGAGTCGAGGACGAAGATGTATTTCCTGATGCTTTCCATTCGCGAGCGGAGCTCAAGATGAGAGACGTTTCCTTCGCACTCTTTCTTCTCAAAACGGGAATAGACACCAAGTAAACCAAGGAACTCCTATTAGCGTCCCAGTCAGAAATCCGTTGTAAACGGGGTTTAAAACACGTCAACACAAATGTACACACCGTCCGTTTGTTTGACTCGTGTAGTGTGTCCGGAATGAATGAGCCCGGTATATGGAGCTCTATCACTAAAGGCGGAGCTTGAAACAGTAGACTCGCCCATGGACCACGCCCGTATTGGAACAATGTAACAGCAGCGTATATCTAATGAACTAATGATGATGCATTTGTTATCATTTTCATTTCAATTATTAGTAGTTTAGTACACTATATATACAAAAGTATGTGGACACCCCTTCAAATGAGTGGATTCATCCATTTCAGCCACACCCATTGCTGACAGGTGTATAACATCGAGCACACCGCCATGCAATCTCCATAGACAAGTATTGGCCTTACTGAAGAGCTCAGTGACGTTTAACGTGGCACCGTCATAGGATTCAGCCTTTTCAACAAGTCAGTTCATCACATTTTTGCCCTGCTAGAGCTGCCCTGGTCAACTGTAAGTGCTGTTATTGTGAAGTGGAAATGTCTAGGAGCAACAACGGCTCAGTCGTCAAGTGGTAGGCCACACAAGCTCACAGAACGCGACCGCTGAGTGCTAAAGCGCGTAAAAATTAAAAAAAAGAATTGTCTGTCCTCAGTTGCAACACTCACTACCGAGTTCCAAACTGCCTCTGGAAGCAACGTCAGCACAATAACTGTTGGTCGGGAGCTTCATGAAATGGTTTTCCATGGCAGAGCAGCCGCGCACAAGCCTAAGATCACCATGCACAATGCCAGGCATCGGCTGGAGTGGCAACAGTTTGTGGAAGGCCCTTTCCTGTTTCAGCATGACAATGCCCCCGTGCACAAAGCAAGGTCCATACCGAAATGGTTTGTCGAGATCGGTGTGGAAGAACTTGACTGGCCTGCACAGAGCCCTGACCTCTGCCCCATCGAACACCTTTGGGATGAATTGGAACTAGGACTGCGAGCCGGACCTAATCACCCAACGTTAGTGCCGACCTCACTAATAGTCTTGTGGCTGAATGGAAGCAAGTCCCCACAGAAATGTTCCAATATCTAGTGGAAAGCCTTCCCAGAAGAGTGGAGGCTGTTATAGCAGCAATGTTCCAGCATCCAGTAGAAAGCCTTCCCAGAAGAGTGGAGGCTGTTATAGCAGCAATGTTCCAACATCTAGTGGAAAGCCTTCCCAGAAGAGTGGAGGCTGTTATAGCAGCAATGTTCCAACATCTAATGGAAAGCCTTCCCAGAAGAGTGGAGGCTGTTGTAGCAGCAATGTTCCAACATCTAGTGGAAAGCCTTCCCAGAAGAGTGGAGGCTGTTATAGCAGCAATATTCCAACATCTAGTGGAAAGCCTTCCCAGAAGAGTGGAGGCTGGTATAGCAGCAATGTTACAACATCTAGTGGAAAGCCTTCCCAGAAGAGTGGAGGCTGTAATAGCAGCAATGTTCCAACATCTAATGGAAAGCCTTCCCAGAAGAGTGGAGGCTGTTATAGCAGCAATGTTCCAACATCTAGTGGAAAGCCTTCCCAGAAGAGTGGAGGCTGTAATAGCAGCAATGTTCCAACATCTAGTGGAAAGCCTTCCCAGAAGAGTGGAGGCTGTTATAGCAGCAATGTTCCAACATCTAATGGAAAGCCTTCCCAGAAGAGTGGAGGCTGTTATAGCAGCAATGTTCCAACATCTAGTGGAAAGCCTTCCCAGAAGAGTGGAGGCTGTTATAGCAGCAAAAGGGGGGACTAACTCCATATTAATGATCATGATTTTGGAATGAGATGTTCGATTAGCAAGTGTCCACATGACACTAGGCTACATGTAAAATCTACACTGAGATCTCTGGATGTTCCAACACCATAATAACTGTCTGCTCATTGCCATGTTGTCATGCTCATTGCCATGTTGTCATGCTCATTGCCATGTTGTCATGCTCATTGCCATGTTGTCATGCTCATTGCCATGTTGTCATGCTCATTGTCATGTTGTCATGCTCATTGTCATGCTCATTGCCATGTTGTCATGCTCATTGTCATGCTCATTGCCATGTTGTCATGCTCATTGCCATGTTGTCATGCTCATTGCCATGTTGTCATGCTCATTGTCATGCTCATTGCCATGTTGTCATGCTCATTGTCATGCTCATTGCCATGTTGTCATGCTCATTGTCATGCTCATTGCCATGTTGTCATGCTCATTGTCATGCTCATTGCCATGTTGTCATGCTCATTGCCATGTTGTCATGCTCATTGCCATGTTGTCATGCTCATTGCCATGTTGTCATGCTCATTGCCTTGTTGTCATGCTCATTGCATGTGATTTATAGTGAATAATGACTGAAATAACCTGTGCTGACCTGTGTGCTGTCTGCGGTGGGGATGTTGTTGGCTGTATCAAAACACCAAGATAAGCTGCTTTTCGATCATAATAGATGGAGGCAGAGACTCAGAGAGAAATTCCTTTTCTACTTATCTGGGTATCTGGGTACTAACGGGATTTGATAGCTGAAGATTTGTTGACGGGGTATCTGGGTATTAACGGGATTTGATAACAGGCCGGGTTTACAGGCCAGGTCTATTATAATACAGGCCAGGTCTATTATAATACAGGTCAGGTCTATTATAAAACAGGCCAGGGCTACAGGCCAGGTCTAGTATAATACAGGCCAGGTCTATTATAATACAGGCCAGGTCTACAGGCCAGGTCTAGTATAATACAGGTCAGGTCTATTATAATACATACCAGGTCTATTATAATACAGACCAGAACTATTATAATACAGGCCGGGTCTACAAGCCAGGTCTAGTATCATACAGGTCAGGTCTATTATAATACAGTCAACGTCTATTATAATACAGGCCAGGTCTATTTTAATACAGGCCAGGTCTAGTAAAGTACAGGGTCAGGTCTATTATATTACAGGCCAGGTCTACAGGCCAGGTCTAGTATAATACAGGCCAGGTTTATTTTAATCCAGACCAAGTCTAATATAATACAGGCAAGATTTATTTAAATACAGGCTAGGTCTATTATAATACAGACCAGGTCTATTATAATACTGGCCAGATCTACAGGCCAGGTCTAGTATCATACTTGCTGGCTTATTATAAAACAGACCAGGTCTCTTATAATACAGACCAGGTCTATTATATTACAGGCCAGGTCTAGTATAATACAGGCAGGTCTATTTTAACACAGACCAGGTCTATTATAATACAGGCCAGGTCTATTATAATACAGGCCAGGTCTACAGGCCAGGTCTAGTATAATACAGTCCAGGTATATTATAATAAAGAACATGTCTATTTGAATACAGGCCAGGTGTCACGATCGTGTGGTTGAGAGACGGACCAAAACGCAGCATTTGGAAAATAAGCCATCTTCTTTTAATAACACCACGAAGATGAACACGACACAAACCACTATACAAACTAACAAAACAACAAAACGACCGTGAAGCTACAAACGTTGTGCACATACATACAGGCTACAAACGTTCTACATAGACAATTCCCCACAACAAACTAAAGCCTATGGCTACCTTAAATATGGCTCCCAATCAGAGACAACAGAAACCAGCTGTCTCTAATTGGGAACCCATTCAGGCAACCATAGACTTTCCTAGACAACTACACACAACATAGACACAGCTAGACAACTATACTAAACATAAAGCCAACTACTCTAAATAAACCCCCTAAACCTTACAATCACCCTGGACACTACAAAAACCCACATAAATACCCATGTCACACCCTGACCTAACTAAAATAATAAAGAAAACAAAGAATACTAAGGCCAGGGCGTGACATAGCCCCCCCCTTAAGGTGCGAACTCCGGGCGCACCAGCACAAAGTCTAGGGGAGGGCCTGGGTGGGCATCTGACCACGGTGGTGGCTCAGGCTCAGGGCGAGGTCCCCACCCCACCATAGTCAATCCCAGCTTATATCTACCCCTACAAATGACCACCCTCATATTACCCCCACTTAATCTTTTGGGTAACATCGACACAAGGGGCAGCACCGGGATAAGGGGCAACACCGGGATGAGGGACGGCAGCTCCGGGCTGAGGGACGGCAGCTCCGGGCTGAGGGACGGCAGCTCCGGGCTGAGGGACGGCAGCTCCGGGCTGAGGGACGGCAGCTCCGGACTGGCTGGCGGATCCTGGCTGGCTGACGGCTCTGGCTGGTCATGGCTGGCTGACGGCTCTGGCTGGTCATGGCTGGCTGACGGCTCTGGCTGGTCATGGCTGGCTGACGGCTCTGGCTGGTCATGGCTGGCTGACGGCTCTGGCTGGTCATGGCTGGCTGACGGCTCTGGCTGGTCATGGCTGGCTGACGGCTCTGGCTGGTCATGGCTGGCTGACGGCTCTGGCTGGTCATGGCTGGCTGACGGCTCTGGCTGATCCGGTCTGGCGGAAGGCTCTGGCTGATCCGGTCTGGCGGAAGGCTCTGGCTGATCCGGTCTGGCGGAAGGCTCTGGCTGATCCGGTCTGGCGGAAGGCTCTGGCTGATCCGGTCTGGCGGAAGGCTCTGGCTGATCCGGTCTGGCGGAAGGCTCTGGCGGCTCCTGTCTGGCGGACGGCTCTAGCGGCTCCTGTCTGGCTGACGGCTCTGTAGGCTCATGGCAGACGGGCGGCTTTGCAGGCTCATGGCAGACGGGCGGCTTTGCAGGCTCATGGCAGACGGACAGTTCAGACGGCGTAGGGCAGACGGGCAGTTCAGGCGCCGCTGGGCAGACGGGCAGTTCAGGCGCCGCTGGGCAGACGGGCAGTTCAGGCGCCGCTGGGCAGACGGGCAGTTCAGGCGCCGCTGGGCAGACGGGCAGTTCAGGCGCCGCTGGGCAGACGGGCAGTTCAGGCGCCGCTGGGCAGACGGGCAGTTCAGGCGCCGCTGGGCAGACGGCAGACTCTGGCCGGCTGAGACGCACTGTAGGCCTGGTGCGTGGTACCGGAACTGGAGGTACCGGGCTAATGACACGCACCTTAAGGCTAGTGCGGGGAACAACAACAGGGCACACTGAGTTCTCAAAGCGCACTATATGCCTGGTGCGTGGTACCGGACTGAGGGCACGCACCTCAGGACGAGTGCGGGGAGAAATAACAGTGTGTACAGGACTCAGGAGACGCACAGGTGGCTTAGTGCGTGGTGCCGGAACTGGAGGCACTGGGCTGGAGACACGCACCATAGGGAGAGTGCGTGGAGGAGGAACAGGGCTCTGGAGATGCACTGGAAGCCTGGTGCGTGGTGTAGGCACTGGTGGTACTGAGCTGGGGTGGGAAGGTGGCGCCGGATATACCGGACCGTGAAGGAGGACACGTGCTCTTGAGCACCGAGCCTCCCCAACCTTACCAGGTTGAATGGTCCCCGTAGCCCTGCCAGTGCGGCGAGGTGGAATAGCCCGCACTGGGCTATGCAGGCGAACCGGGGACACCACCTGTAAGGCTGGTGCCATGTACGCCGGCCCGAGGAGACGTACTGGAGACCAGATACGTTGGGCCGGCTTCATGGCACTCGGCTCGATGCCCAACCTAGCCCTCCCAGTGCGGCAAGGTGGAATAGCCCGCACTGGGCTAAGCACGCGTACTGGGGACACCGTGCGCTTTACCGCATAACACGGTGTCTGACCAGTACGACGCCCTCTTACTCCACGGCAAGCCCGGGGAGTTGGCTCAGGTATCCAACCCGGCTTCGCCACACTCCCCTTTAGCCCCCCCCCCAAGAAATTTTTGGGTGTTACTCACGGGCTTCCAGCCACTCTGCCTTGCCTTTGCCTCATAAAACCGCCTCTCCGCTTTCGCTGCCTCCAGCTCCGCTTTGGGACGGCGATATTCCCCTGGCTGAGTCCAGGGTCCTTTGCCGTCCAGGATCTCCTCCCATGTCCATGAGTCCTGTTTACTTTGCCGCTGTTGTTGGTTCCGATCATGCTGCTTGATCCTGTTGTGGTGGGGAATTCTGTCACGATCGTGTGGTTGAGAGACGGACCAAAACGCAGCATTTGGAAAATAAGCCATCTTCTTTTAATAACACCACGAAGATGAACACGACACAAACCACTATACAAACTAACAAAACAACAAAACGACCGTGAAGCTACAAACGTTGTGCACATACATACAGGCTACAAACGTTCTACATAGACAATTCCCCACAACAAACTAAAGCCTATGGCTACCTTAAATATGGCTCCCAATCAGAGACAACAGAAACCAGCTGTCTCTAATTGGGAACCCATTCAGGCAACCATAGACTTTCCTAGACAACTACACACAACATAGACACAGCTAGACAACTATACTAAACATAAAGCCAACTACTCTAAATAAACCCCCTAAACCTTACAATCACCCTGGACACTACAAAAACCCACATAAATACCCATGTCACACCCTGACCTAACTAAAATAATAAAGAAAGCAAAGAATACTAAGGCCAGGGCGTGACACCAGGTCTATTATAATACAGACCAGGTATATTATAATACAGACCAGGTCTAATATAATACAGGCAAGTTCTATTATAATACAGGCTAAGTCTATTATAATACAGACCAGGTCTATTATAATTCTGGCCAGATCTACAGGCCAGGTCTAGTATCATACATGCTGGCTTATTATAAAACAGACCAGGTCGAGTATAATACAGGCTAGGTCTAGTATAATACAGGCCGGGTCTATTATAATACAGGGCAGGTCTACAGGCCAGGTCTGTTATAATACAGGCAAGGTCTATTGTAATACAGACCAGGTATATTATAATACAGGCCAGGTCTATTATAATACAGGCCATGTCTATTATTATACTGGAAAGGTATATTATAATACAGCCCAGGTCTATTTTAATACAGGCCAGGTCTATTATAAAGCAGGCCAGGTCTACAGGTCAGTTATAGTATAATACAGGCCAGGTCTATTATAATACAGGCCAGGTCTATTAAAATACAGGCCAGGTCTCCAGGCCAGGTATAGTATAATACAGGTCAGGTCTATTATAATACAGGCCAGGCCTATTACAATACAGGCCAGGTCTACAGGCCAGGTCTATTATAATACAGGCAAGGTCTATTGTAATACAGGCCATGTGTATTTTTATACTGGAAAGGTATATTATAATACAGCCCAGGTCTATTTTAATACAGGCCAGGTCTATTATAAAACAGGCCAGGTCTATTATAATACAGGCCAGGTCTACAGGCCAGGTCTAGTATAATACAGTCCAGGTATATTATAATAAAGAACATGTCTATTTGAATACAGGCCAGGTCTATTATAATACAGACCAGGTATATTATAATACAGACCAGGTCTAATATAATACAGGCAAGTTCTATTATAATAAAGGCTAAGTCTATTATAATACAGACCAGGTCTATTATAATTCTGGCCAGATCTACAGGCCAGGTCTAGTATCATACATGCTGGCTTATTATAAAACAGACCAGGTCGAGTATAATACAGGCTAGGTCTAGTATAATGCAGGCCAGGTCTATTATAATACAGGGCAGGTCTACAGGCCAGGTCTGTTATAATACAGGCAAGGTCTATTGTAATACAGACCAGGTATATTATAATACAGGCCAGGTCTATTATAATACAGGCCATGTCTATTATTATACTGGAAAGGTATATTATAATACAGCCCAGGTCTATTTTAATACAGGCCAGTTCTATTATAAAGCAGGCCAGGTCTACAGGTCAGTTATAGTATAATACAGGCCAGGTCTATTATAATACAGGCCAGGTCTATTAAAATACAGGCCAGGTCTCCAGGCCAGGTCTAGTATAATACAGGTCAGGTCTATTATAATACAGGCCAGGCCTATTACAATACAGGGCAGGTCTACAGGCCAGGTCTATTATAATACAGGCAAGGTCTGTTGTAATACAGGCCATGTGTATTTTTATACTGGAAAGGTATATTATAATACAGCCCAGGTCTATTTTAATACAGGCCAGGTCTATTATAAAGCAGGCCAGGTCTACAGGTCAGTTATAGTATAATACAGGCTAGGTCTATTATAATACAGGCCATGTCTAAATGCCAGGTCTAGTATAATACTAACCATATCTATTATAAAAAAGGCCAGGTCTACAGGTCAGTTATAGTATACTACAGGCCAGGTCTATTATAATACAGGCCAGGTCTACAGGTCAGGTCTATTATAATACTGGCCAGGTCTATTATAATACAGGCCAGGTCTATTATAATACAGACCAGGTCTATTATTATACAGGCCAGGTCTATTATTATACAGGCCAGATCTATTATTATACAGGCCATGTCTACATGCCAGGTCTAGTATAATACAGGCCAGGTCTATTATAAAACAGGCCAGGTCTACAGGTCAGTTATAGTATAATACAACCCAGATCTATTATAATACAGGCCTTGTCTACATGCCAGGTCTAGTATAATACAGGCCAGGTCTATTATAATACAGACCAGGTCTATTATAATACAGACCAGGTCTACAGGCCAGGTCTAGTATAATACAAGCCGGGTCTATTATAATACAGACCATGTCTACAGGCCAGGTCTAGTATAATACAGGTCAGGTCAATTATAATACAGACCAGGTCTATTATAATACAGGCCTGGTTTACAGGCCAGGTCTAGTATACTACAGGCCAGGTCTAGTATAATACAGGCCAGGTCAGAATAATACAGGCCAGGTCTATTATAATACAGACCATGTCTACAGGCCAGGTCTAGTATAATACAGGTCAGGTCTATTATAATACAGGCCAGGTCTATTATAATACAGACCAGGTATATTATAACACCGGTGAGGTAAATTATAAAACAGGCCAGGTCTATTATAATACAGGCCAGGTCTATTATAACACAGGCCTGGTCTACAGGCCAGGTCTAGTATAATACAGGTCAGGTCTATTATTAAACAGGCCAGGTCTATTATTATACAGGCCATGTCTACATGCCAGGTCTATTCAAATACAGACCAGGTCAATTATAATACAGGCAAGGTCTACAGGCCATGTCTAGCATAATACAGGCCAGGTCTATTATAATACAGGCCAGGTCTAAAGGCCATGTCTAGTATAATACAGGTCAGGTCTATTATAATACAGACCAGGTCTATTATAATACAGGCCGGGTTTACAGGCCAGTTCTATTATAATACAGGCCAGGTCTACAGGCCAGGTCTAGTATAATACAGTCCAGGTATATTATAATAAAGAACATGTCTATTTGAATACAGGCCTGGTTTACAGGCAAGGTCTATTATAAAACAGATGAGGTATATTATAATACAGGTCAGGCAAATTATAATACAGGCCAGGTCTATTATAATACAGACCATGTGTGTTATATTACAGGCCAGGTCTACAGCCAAGGTCTACTATAATACAGGCCAGGTCTATTATAATACAGGCAAGGTCAATTGTAATACAGACCAGGTATATTATAATACAGGCCAGGTCTATTATAATACAGGCAAGTTCTATTATAATACAGGCTAAGTCTATTATAATACAGACCAGGTCAATTATAATACAGACCAGGTCTACAGGCCATGTCTATTATAATACAGTCCAGGTCTATTATAATACAGGCCAGGTCTACAGGCCAGGTCTAGTATAATACAGGTCAGGTCTATTATAATACACACCAGGTCTATTCAAATACAGGCCAGGTCTATTATAATACAGGCCAGGCCTATTACAATACAGGCCAGGTCTACAGGCCAGGTCTATTGTAATACAGTCCAGGTCTATTATAATACAGGCCAGGTCTACAGGCCAGGTCTATTATAATACAGGCAAGGTCTATTGTAATACAGACCAGGTATATTATAATACTGGCCAGGTCTATTATAATACAGGCCATGTCTATTATTATACTGGAAAGGTATATTATAATACAGCCCAGGTCTATTTTAAAACAGGCCAAGTCTATTATAAAGCAGGCCAGGTCTACAGGTCAGTTATAGTATAATACAGGCCAGGTCTATTATAATACAGGCCTTGTCGACATGCCAGGTCTAGTATAATACAGGCCAGGTCTATTATAAAACAGGCCAGGTCTACAGGTCAGTTATAGTATAATACAGGCCAGGTCTATTATAATACAGGCCAGGTCTATTATAAAACAGACCATGTCTATTATAATACGGACAATGTCTGTTATTATACAGGCCAGAACGATTGTTATACAGGCCATCTCTACATGCCAGGTCTAGTATAATACAGGCCAGGTCTACTGTAACACAGGCCAGGTCCATTATAATACAGGTCAGTTCTACAGGCCAGGTCTAGTATAGTACAGGCCAGGTCTATTGTAATACAGACCAGGTGTATTATTAACAGGCCAGATCTATTATTACACAGGCCATGTCTACATGCCAGGTCTAGTATAATACAGGCCAGGTCTATTATAATACAGATCAGGTCTATTATAATACAGACCAGGTCTATTATAATACAGGCCAGGTCTATTATATTACAGGCCAGGTCTACAGGCCAGGTCTAGTACAATACAGGCCATGTCTATTATAATACAGACCAGAACTATTATAATACAGGCCAGGTCTATTATAATACAGGCCAGGTCTTGTCTACAGAACAGGTCTAGTATAATACAGGTCAGGTCAATTATAATACAGACCAGGTCTATTATAATACAGACCAGGTATATTATAACATAGGTCAGGTAAATTATAATACATGCCAGGTATATTATAATAAAGAACATGTCTATTTGAATACAGGCCAGGTCTACAGGCCAGGTCTATTATAATACAGGCAAGGTCTATTGTAATACAGACCAGGTATATTATAATACAGGCCAGGTCTATTATACAGGCCAGGTCTATTTTAATACAGGCCAAGTCTATTATAAAGCAGGCCAGGTCTACAGGTCAGTTATAGTATAATACAGGCCAGGTCTATTATCATACAGACCAGATCTATTATTATACATACCATGTCTACATGCCAGGTCTAGTATAATACTAGCCATGTCTATTATTAAACAGGCCAGGTCTACAGGTCAGGTATAGTATAATAAAGGCCAGGGCTATTATAATACAGGTCAGGTCTATTATAATACAGGCCAGGTCTATTACAATACAGGTCGGGTTTACAGGCCAGGTCTATTATAATACAGGCCAGGTCTATTATAATACAGACCAGGTCTATTATTATACAGGCCAGGTCTCTTATTATACAGGCCAGATCTATTATTATACAGGCCATGTCTACATGCCAGGTCTAGTATAATACAGGCCAGGTCTATTATATAACAGGCCAGGTCTACAGGTCAGTTATAGTATAATACAGGCCAGGTCTATTATAATACAGGCCAGGTCTATTATAATACAGGCCTTGTCGACATGCCAGATCTAGTATAATACAGGCCAGGTCTATTATAAAACAGGCCAGGTCTACAGGTCAGTTATAGTATAATACAGGCCAGGTCTATTATAATACAGGCCAGGTCTATTATAATACAGACCATGTCTATTATAATACAGACAAGGTCTATTATTATACAGGCCAGATCGATTATTATACAGGCCATCTCTACATGCCAGGTCTAGTATAATACAGGCCGTGTCTACTGTAACACAGGCCAGGTCCATTATAATACAGGTCAGTTCTACAGGCCAGGTCTAGTATAATACAGGCCAGGTCTATTGTAATACAGACCAGGTCTATTATTAACAGGCCAGATCTATTATTATACAGGCCACGTCTTCATGCCAGGTCTAGTATAATACAGGCCATGTCTATTATAATACAGATCAGGTTTATTATAATACAGGCCAGGTCTATTATAATACAGACCAGAACTATTAAAATACAGGCCAGGTCTATTATTTTACAGGCCAGGTCTACAGGCGAGGTCTAGTATAATACAGGCCAGGTCTATTATAATACAGAGCAGGTCTACAGGCCAGGTCTAGTATAATACAGACCATGTCTACAGGCAGGTCTAGTATAATACAGACCAGGTCTATTATTATACAGGCCTGGTTTACAGGCAAGTTCTATTATAAAACAGACCAGGTCTATTATTATACAGGCCAGATCTATTATTATACAGCTCATGTCTACATGCCAGGTCTAGTATAATACAGGCCAGATCAATTATTATACAGGCCTTGTCGACATGCCAGGTCTGTTATAATACAGACCAGGTCTATTATAAAACAGGCCAGGTCTATTATAACACAGGCCAGGTCCATAATAATACATGTCAGGTCTACAGGCCAGGTCTAGTATAAAACAGAACAGGTCTGTTATAATACAGACCAGGTATATTATAATACAGGTTTGGTCTATTATAATACAGGCCAGGTCTATTAAAACACAGGCCAGGTCTACAGGCCAGGTCTAGTATAATACAGGTCGATTCTATTATAATACATACCAGGTCTCTTATTATACAGGCCAGATCTATTATTATACAGGCCATGTCTACATGCCAGGTCTAGTATAATACAGGCCAGGTCTATTATATAACAGGCCAGGTCTACAGGTCAGTTATAGTATAATACAGGCCAGGTCTATTATAATACAGGCCAGGTCTATTATAATACAGGCCTTGTCGACATGCCAGATCTAGTATAATACAGGCCAGGTCTATTATAAAACAGGCCAAGTCTACAGGTCAGTTATAGTATAATACAGGCCAGGTCTATTATAATACAGGCCAGGTCTATTATAATACAGACCATGTCTATTATAATACAGACAAGGTCTATTATTATACAGGCCAGATCGATTATTATACAGGCCATCTCTACATGCCAGGTCTAGTATAATACAGGCCGTGTCTACTGTAACACAGGCCAGGTCCATTATAATACAGGTCAGTTCTACAGGCCAGGTCTAGTATAATACAGGCCAGGTATATTATAATACAGGCCAGGTCTATTATATTACAAGCCAGGTCTACAGGCCAGGTCTAGTATAATACAGGCCAGGTCTATTATAATACAGACCAGAACTATTATAATACAGGCCAAGTCTATTATATTACAGGCCAGGTCTACAGGCGAGGTCTAGTATAATATAGGCCAGGTCTATTATAATACAGACCAGGTCTACAGGCCAGATCTAGTATAATACAGGCCAGGTCTATTATAATACAGGCCAGGTCTATTATAATACAGGCCAGGTCTATTATAATACAGGCCAGGCCTATTACAATACAGGCCAGGTCTACAGGCAAGGACTAGTATAATACAGTCCAGGTATATTATAATAAAGAACATGTCTATTTGAATACAGGCCAGGTCTACAGGCCAGGTCTATTATAATACAGGCAAGGTCTATTGTAATACAGACCAGGTCTATTATAATACAGGCCAGGTCTATTATAATACAGGCCAGGTCTATTATATTACAAGCCAGGTCTACAGGCCAGGTCTAGTATAATACAGGCCAGGTCTATTATAATACAGACCAGAACTATTATAATACAGGCCAGGTCTATTATATTACAGGCCAGGTCTACAGGCGAGGTCTAGTATAATACATACCAGGTCTATTATAATACAGACCAGGTCTATTATAATACAGACCAGGTCTACAGGCCAGGTCTAGTATAATACAGGCCAGGTCTATTATAATACAGACCATGTCTACAGGCCAGGTCTATTATAATACAGATCAGGTCTATTATAATACAGGCCAGGTCTATTATAATACAGGCCAGGTCTACTCTATTACAATCCAGGTCTACAGGCCAGGTCTAGTATAATACAGGCCAGGTCTATTATAATACAGACCATGTCTATTATAATACAGACAAGGTCTATTATTATACAGGCCAGATCGATTATTATACAGGCCATCTCTACATGCCAGGTCTAGTATAATACAGGCCAGGTCTACTGTAACACAGGCCAGGTCCATTATAATACAGGTCAGTTCTACAGGCCAGGTCTAGTATAATACAGGCCAGGTCTATTGTAATACAGACCGGGTCTATTATTAACAGGCCAGATCTATTATTATACAGGCCATGTCTACATGCCAGGTCTAGTATAAAACAGGCCAGGTCTATTATAATACAGGCCAGGTCTATTATAATACAGGCCAGGTCTATTATATTACAAGCCAGGTCTACAGGCCAGGTCTAGTATAATACAGGCCAGGTCTATTATAATACAGACCAGAACTATTATAATACAGGCCAGGTCTATTATAATACAGGCCAGGTCTATTATATTACAGGCCTGGTTTACAGGCAAGGTCTATTATAAAACAGATCAGGTCTATTATTATACATATGAGGTATATTATAATACAGGTCAGGTAAATTATACTACAGGCCAGGTCTATTATAATACAGACCAGGTCTATTATTATACAGACCAGGTCTATTATTATACAGGCCAGGTCTATTATTATACAGGCCCGATCTATTATTATACAGGCCATGTCTACATGCCAGGTCTAGTATAAAACAGGCCAGGTCTATTATAAAACAGGCCAGGTCTACAGGTCAGATATAGTATAATACAGGCCAGGTCTATTATAATACAGGCCTTGTCGACATGCCAGGTCTAGTATAATACAGGCCAGGTCTATTATAAAACAGGCCAGGTCTACAGGTCAGTTATAGTATTATAAAGGCCAGGTCTATTATAATACAGGCCAGGTCTATTATAAAACAGACCATGTCTATTATAATACGGACAAGGTCTATTATTATATAGGCCAGATCGATTATTATACAGGCCATCTCTACATGCCAGGTCTAGTATAATACAGGCCAGGTCTACTGTAACACAGGCCAGGTCCATTATAATACAGGTCAGTTCTACAGGCCAGGTCTAGTTTAATACAGGCCAGGTCTTTTGTAATATAGACCAGGTCTATTATTAACAGGCCAGATCTATTATTATACAGGCCATGTCTACATGCCAGGTCTACTATAATACAGGCCAGGTCTATTATAATACAGATCAGGTCTATTATAATACAGGCCAGGTCTATTATAATACAGGCCAGGTCTATTATATTACAAGCCAGGTCTACAGGCCAGGTCTAGTATAATACAGGCCAGGTCTATTATAATACAGACCAGAACTATTATAATACAGGCCAGGTCTATTATATTACAGGCCAGGTCTACAGGCGAGGTCTAGTATAATACATGCCAGGTCTATTATAATACAGACCAGGTCTATTATAATACAGACCAGGTCTACAGGCCAGGTCTAGTATAATACAGGCCAGGTCTATTATAATACAGACCATGTCTACAGGCCAGGTCTAGTATAATACAGGCCAGGTCTATTATAATACAGATCAGGTCTATTATAATACAGGCCAGGTCTATTATAATACAGGCCAGGTCTACTCTATTACAATCCAGGTCTACAGGCCAGGTCTAGTATAATACAGGCCAGGTCTATTATAATACAGACCATGTCTATTATAATACAGACAAGGTCTATTATTATACAGGCCAGATCGATTATTATACAGGCCATCTCTACATGCCAGGTCTAGTATAATACAGGCCAGGTCTACTGTAACACAGGCCAGGTCCATTATAATACAGGTCAGTTCTACAGGCCAGGTCTAGTATAATACAGGCCAGATCTATTGTAATACAGACCGGGTCTATTATTAACAGGCCAGATCTATTATTATACAGGCCATGTCTACATGCCAGGTCTAGTATAAAACAGGCCAGGTCTATTATAATACAGGCCAGGTCTATTATAATACAGGCCAGGTCTATTATATTACAAGCCAGGTCTACAGGCCAGGTCTAGTATAATACAGGCCAGGTCTATTATAATACAGACCAGAACTATTATAATACAGGCCAGGTCTATTATATTACAGGCCAGGTCTACAGGCGAGGTCTAGTATAATACAGGCCAGGTCTATTATAATACAGACCAGGTCTATTATAATACAGACCAGGTCTACAGGCCAGCTCTAGTATAATACAGGCCAGGTCTATTATAATACAGACCATGTCTACAGGCAGGTCTAGTATAATACAGACCAGGTCTTTTATAATACAGGCCTGGTTTAAAGGCAAGGTCTATTATAAAACAGACCAGGTCTATTATAATACAGACCAGGTCTATTATAATACAGACCATGTCTACAGGCCAGGTCTATTATTATACAGATGAGGTATATTATAATACAGGTCAGGTAAATTATAATACAGGCCAGGTCTATTATAATACAGACCATGTCTATTATATTACAGGCCAGGTCTACAGGCAAGGTCTAGTATAATACAGGCCAGGTCTATTATAATACAGACCAGGTCTATTATAATACAGACCATGTCTACAGGCCAGGTCTAGTATAATACAGGTCAGGTCAATTATAATACAGAACAGGTTTATTATAATACAGGCCGGGTTTACAGGCCAGGTCTAGTATATTACAGGCCAGGTCTAGTATAATACAGGCCAGGTCTAGTATAATACAGGCCAGGTCTATTATAATACAGACCATGTCTACAGGCCAGGTCTAGTATAATACAGGTCAGATCAATTATAATACAGACCAGGTCTATTATAATACAGACCAGGTCTATTATAATACAGGCCAGGTCTATTATAATACAGGCCAGGTCTATTATATTATAAGCCAGGTCTACAGGTCAGGTCTATTATAATACAGACCAGGTCCATAATAATACATTTCAGGTCTACAGGCCAGGTCTAGTATAAAACAGGCCAGGTCTATTATAATACAGAACAGGTCTGTTATAATAAAGACCAGGTATATTATAATACGGGACTGGTCTATTATAATACAGACCATGTCTATTATAACACAGGCCAGGTCCATAATAATACATTTCAGGTCTACAGGCCAGGTCTAGTATAAAACAGGCCAGGTCTATTATAATACAGAACAGGTCTGTTATAATAAAGACCAGGTATATTATAATACGGGACTGGTCTATTATAATACAGGCCAGGTCTATTATAACACAGGCCAGGTCTACAGGCCAGGTCTAGTATAATACAGGTCAGGTCTATTATAATACATACCAGGTCTATTATTATACAGGCCAGATCTATTATAAAACAGGCCTGGTCTACAGGTCAGTTATAGTATAATACAGGCCAGGTCTATTATAATACAGGCCAGGTCTATTATAAAACAGACCATGTCTATTATAATACGGACAAGGTCTATTATTATACAGGTCAGATCGATTATTATACAGGCCCTCTCTACCTGCCAGGTCTAGTATAATACAGGCCAGGTCTACTTTAACACAGGCCAGGTCCATTATAAAACAGGTCAGTTCTACAGGCCAGGTCTAGTTTAATACAGGCCAGGTCTTTTGTAATACAGACCAGGTCTATTATTAACAGGCCAGATCTATTATTATACAGGCCATGTCTACATGCCAGGTCTAGTATAATACAGGCCAGGTCTATTATAATACAGATCAGGTCTATTATAATACAGGCCAGGTCTATTATAATACAGGCCAGGTCTATTATATTATAAGCCAGGTCTACAGGCCAGGTCTAGTATAATACAGGCCAGGTCTATTATAATACAGACCAGAACTATTATAATACAGGCCAGGTCTATTATAATACAGACCAGGTCTACAGGCCAGGTCTAGTATAATACAGGCCAGGTCTATTATAATACAGACCATGTCTACAGGCCAGGTCTAGTATAATACAGGCCAGGTCTATTATAATAAAGATCAGGTCTATTATAATACAGGCCAGGTCTATTATAATACAGACCAGGTCTATTATATTACAAGCCAGGTCTACAGGCCAGGTCTAGTATAATACAGGCCAGGTCTATTATAATACAGACCAGAACTATTATAATACAGGCCAGGTCTATTATATTACAGGACAGGTCTACAGGCGAGGTCTAGTATAATACAGGCCAGGTCTATTATAATACAGACCAGGTCTATTATAATACAGACCAGGTCTACAGGCCAGGTCTAGTATAATACAGGCCAGGTCTATTATAATACAGACCATGTCTACAGGCAGGTCTAGTATAATACAGACCAGGTCTTTTATAATACAGGCCTGGTTTAAAGGCAAGGTCTATTATAAAACAGACCAGGTCTATTATTATACAGATGAGGTATATTATAATACAGGTCAGGTAAATTATAATACAGGCCAGGTCTATTATATTATAAGCCAGGTCTACAGGGCAGGTCTATTATAATACAGAACAGGTCCATAATAATACATTTCAGGTCTACAGGCCAGGTCTAGTATAAAACAGGCCAGGTCTATTATAACACAGATCAGGTCTATTATAATACAGACCAGGTCTATTATAATACAGGCCAGGTCTATTATATTATAAGCCAGGTCTACAGGTCAGGTCTATTATAATACAGACCAGGTCCATAATAATACATTTCAGGTCTACAGGCCAGGTCTAGTATAAAACAGGCCAGGTCTATTATAATACAGAACAGGTCTGTTATAATAAAGACCAGGTATATTATAATACGGGACTGGTCTATTATAATACAGACCATGTCTATTATAACACAGGCCAGGTCCATAATAATACATTTCAGGTCTACAGGCCAGGTCTAGTATAAAACAGGCCAGGTCTATTATAATACAGAACAGGTCTGTTATAATAAAGACCAGGTATATTATAATACGGGACTGGTCTATTATAATACAGGCCAGGTCTATTATAACACAGGCCAGGTCTACAGGCCAGGTCTAGTATAATACAGGTCAGGTCTATTATAATACATACCAGGTCTATTATTATACAGGCCAGATCTATTATAAAACAGGCCTGGTCTACAGGTCAGTTATAGTATAATACAGGCCAGGTCTATTATAATACAGGCCAGGTCTATTATAAAACAGACCATGTCTATTATAATACGGACAAGGTCTATTATTATACAGGTCAGATCGATTATTATACAGGCCCTCTCTACCTGCCAGGTCTAGTATAATACAGGCCAGGTCTACTTTAACACAGGCCAGGTCCATTATAAAACAGGTCAGTTCTACAGGCCAGGTCTAGTTTAATACAGGCCAGGTCTTTTGTAATACAGACCAGGTCTATTATTAACAGGCCAGATCTATTATTATACAGGCCATGTCTACATGCCAGGTCTAGTATAATACAGGCCAGGTCTATTATAATACAGATCAGGTCTATTATAATACAGGCCAGGTCTATTATAATACAGGCCAGGTCTATTATATTATAAGCCAGGTCTACAGGCCAGGTCTAGTATAATACAGGCCAGGTCTATTATAATACAGACCAGAACTATTATAATACAGGCCAGGTCTATTATAATACAGACCAGGTCTACAGGCCAGGTCTAGTATAATACAGGCCAGGTCTATTATAATACAGACCATGTCTACAGGCCAGGTCTAGTATAATACAGGCCAGGTCTATTATAATAAAGATCAGGTCTATTATAATACAGGCCAGGTCTATTATAATACAGACCAGGTCTATTATATTACAAGCCAGGTCTACAGGCCAGGTCTAGTATAATACAGGCCAGGTCTATTATAATACAGACCAGAACTATTATAATACAGGCCAGGTCTATTATATTACAGGACAGGTCTACAGGCGAGGTCTAGTATAATACAGGCCAGGTCTATTATAATACAGACCAGGTCTATTATAATACAGACCAGGTCTACAGGCCAGGTCTAGTATAATACAGGCCAGGTCTATTATAATACAGACCATGTCTACAGGCAGGTCTAGTATAATACAGACCAGGTCTTTTATAATACAGGCCTGGTTTAAAGGCAAGGTCTATTATAAAACAGACCAGGTCTATTATTATACAGATGAGGTATATTATAATACAGGTCAGGTAAATTATAATACAGGCCAGGTCTATTATTATACAGACCATGTCTATTATATTACAGGCCAGGTCTACAGGCAAGGTCTAGTATAATACAGGCCAGGTCTATGATAATACAGACCAGGTCTATTATAATACAGACCATGTCTACAGGCCAGGTCTAGTATAATACAGGTCAGGTCAATTATAATACAGACCAGGTTTATTATAATACAGGCCGGGTTTACAGGCCAGGTCTAGTATATTACAGGCCAGGTCTAGTATAATACAGGCCAGGTCTAGTATAATACAGGCCAGGTCTATTATAATACAGACCAGGTCTACAGGCCAGGTCTAGTATAATACAGGCCAGGTCTATTATAATACAGACCATGTCTACAGGCAGGTCTAGTATAATACAGACCAGGTCTTTTATAATACAGGCCTGGTTTAAAGGCAAGGTCTATTATAAAACAGACCAGGTCTATTATTATACAGATGAGGTATATTATAATACAGGCCTGGTTTACAGACCAGGTCTAGTATATTACAGGCCAGGTCTAGTATAATACAGGCCAGGTCTAGTATAATACAGTTCAGGTCTACTATAATACAGACCATGTCTACAGGCCAGGTCTAGTATAATACAGGTCAGATCAATTATAATACAGACCAGGTCTATTATAATACAGACAAGGTATATTATAACACAGGTCAGGGCTATTATAATACAGACCAGGTCCATAATAATACATTTCAGGTCTACAGGCCAGGTCTAGTATAAAACAGGCCAGGTCTATTATAACACAGGCCAGGTCCATAGTAATACATTTCAGGTCTACAGGCCAGGTCTAGTATAAAACAGGCCAGGTCTATTATAATACAGAACAGGTCTGTTATAATAAAGACCAGGTATATTATAATACGGGACTGGTCTATTATAATACAGGCCAGGTCTATTATAACACAGGCCAGGTCTACAGGCCAGGTCTAGTATAATACAGGTCAGGTCTATTATAATACATAGCAGGTCTATTATTATACAGGCCAGATCTATTATAAAACAGGCCTGGTCTACAGGTCAGTTATAGTATAATACAGGCCAGGTCTATTATAATACAGGCCAGGTCTATTATAAAACAGACCATGTCTATTATAATACGGACAAGGTCTATTATTATACAGGTCAGATCGATTATTATACAGGCCATCTCTACCTGCCAGGTCTAGTATAATACAGGCCAGGTCTACTTTAACACAGGCCAGGTCCATTATAAAACAGGTCAGTTCTACAGGCCAGGTCTAGTTTAATACAGGCCAGGTCTTTTGTAATACAGACCAGGTCTATTATTAACAGGCCAGATCTATTATTATACAGGCCATGTCTACATGCCAGGTCTAGTATAATACAGGCCAGGTCTATTATAATACAGATCAGGTCTATTATAATACAGGCCAGGTCTATTATAATACAGGCCAGGTCTATTATATTATAAGCCAGGTCTACAGGACAGGTCTAGTATAATACAGGCCAGGTCTATTATAATACAGACCAGAACTATTATAATACAGGCCAGGTCTATTATATTACAGGCCAGGTCTACAGGTGAGGTCTAGTATAATACAGGCAAGGTCTATTATAATACAGACCAGGTCTATTATAATACAGACCAGGTCTACAGGCCAGGTCTAGTATAATACAGGCCAGGTCTATTATAATACAGACCATGTCTACAGGCCAGGTCTAGTATAATACAGGCCAGGTCTATTATAATAAAGATCAGGTCTATTATAATACAGGCCAGGTCTATTATAATACAGGCCAGGTCTATTATATTACAAGCCAGGTCTACAGGCCAGGTCTAGTATAATACAGGCCAGGTCTATTATAATACAGACCAGGTCTACAGGCCAGGTCTAGTATAATACAGGCCAGGTCTATTATAATACAGACCATGTCTACAGGCCAGGTCTAGTATAATACAGGCCAGGTCTATTATAATAAAGATCAGGTCTATTATAATACAGGCCAGGTCTATTATAATACAGACCAGGTCTATTATATTACAAGCCAGGTCTACAGGCCAGGTCTAGTATAATACAGGCCAGGTCTATTATAATACAGACCAGAACTATTATAATACAGGCCAGGTCTATTATATTACAGGACAGGTCTACAGGCGAGGTCTAGTATAATACAGGCCAGGTCTATTATAATACAGACCAGGTCTATTATAATACAGACCAGGTCTACAGGCCAGGTCTAGTATAATACAGGCCAGGTCTATTATAATACAGACCATGTCTACAGGCAGGTCTAGTATAATACAGACCAGGTCTTTTATAATACAGGCCTGGTTTAAAGGCAAGGTCTATTATAAAACAGACCAGGTCTATTATTATACAGATGAGGTATATTATAATACAGGTCAGGTAAATTATAATACAGACCAGGTCTATTATTATACAGACCATGTCTATTATATTACAGGCCAGGTCTACAGGCAAGGTCTAGTATAATACAGGCCAGGTCTATTATAATACAGACCAGGTCTATTATAATACAGACCATGTCTACAGGCCAGGTCTAGTATAATACAGGTCAGGTCAATTATAATACAGACCAGGTTTATTATAATACAGGCCGGGTTTACAGGCCAGGTCTAGTATATTACAGGCCAGGTCTAGTATAATACAGGCCAGGTCTAGTATAATACAGGCCAGGTCTATTATAATACAGACCAGGTCTACAGGCCAGGTCTAGTATAATACAGGCCAGGTCTTTTGTAATACAGACCAGGTCTATTATTAACAGGCCAGATCTATTATTATACAGGCCATGTCTACATGCCAGGTCTAGTATAATACAGGCCAGGTCTATTATAATACAGATCAGGTCTATTATAATACAGGCCAGGTCTATTATAATACAGGCCAGGTCTATTATATTATAAGCCAGGTCTACAGGACAGGTCTAGTATAATACAGGCCAGGTCTATTATAATACAGACCAGAACTATTATAATACAGGCCAGGTCTATTATATTACAGGCCAGGTCTACAGGTGAGGTCTAGTATAATACAGGCAAGGTCTATTATAATACAGACCAGGTCTATTATAATACAGACCAGGTCTACAGGCCAGGTCTAGTATAATACAGGCCAGGTCTATTATAATACAGACCATGTCTACAGGCCAGGTCTAGTATAATACAGGCCAGGTCTATTATAATAAAGATCAGGTCTATTATAATACAGGCCAGGTCTATTATAATACAGGCCAGGTCTATTATATTACAAGCCAGGTCTACAGGCCAGGTCTAGTATAATACAGGCCAGGTCTAGTATAATACAGGCCAGGTCTATTATAATACAGACCAGGTCTACAGGCCAGGTCTAGTATAATACAGGCCAGGTCTATTATAATACAGACCATGTCTACAGGCCAGGTCTAGTATAATACAGGCCAGGTCTATTATAATAAAGATCAGGTCTATTATAATACAGGCCAGGTCTATTATAATACAGACCAGGTCTATTATATTACAAGCCAGGTCTACAGGCCAGGTCTAGTATAATACAGGCCAGGTCTATTATAATACAGACCAGAACTATTATAATACAGGCCAGGTCTATTATATTACAGGACAGGTCTACAGGCGAGGTCTAGTATAATACAGGCCAGGTCTATTATAATACAGACCAGGTCTATTATAATACAGACCAGGTCTACAGGCCAGGTCTAGTATAATACAGGCCAGGTCTATTATAATACAGACCATGTCTACAGGCAGGTCTAGTATAATACAGACCAGGTCTTTTATAATACAGGCCTGGTTTAAAGGCAAGGTCTATTATAAAACAGACCAGGTCTATTATTATACAGATGAGGTATATTATAATACAGGTCAGGTAAATTATAATACAGACCAGGTCTATTATTATACAGACCATGTCTATTATATTACAGGCCAGGTCTACAGGCAAGGTCTAGTATAATACAGGCCAGGTCTATTATAATACAGACCAGGTCTATTATAATACAGACCATGTCTACAGGCCAGGTCTAGTATAATACAGGTCAGGTCAATTATAATACAGACCAGGTTTATTATAATACAGGCCGGGTTTACAGGCCAGGTCTAGTATATTACAGGCCAGGTCTAGTATAATACAGGCCAGGTCTAGTATAATACAGGCCAGGTCTATTATAATACAGACCAGGTCTACAGGCCAGGTCTAGTATAATACAGGCCAGGTCTATTATAATACAGACCATGTCTACAGGCAGGTCTAGTATAATACAGACCAGGTCTTTTATAATACAGGCCTGGTTTAAAGGCAAGGTCTATTATAAAACAGACCAGGTCTATTATTATACAGATGAGGTATATTATAATACAGGCCTGGTTTACAGGCCAGGTCTAGTATATTACAGGCCAGGTCTAGTATAATACAGGCCAGGTCTAGTATAATACAGTTCAGGTCTACTATAATACAGACCATGTCTACAGGCCAGGTCTAGTATAATACAGGTCAGATCAATTATAATACAGACCAGGTCTATTATAATACAGACAAGGTATATTATAACACAGGTCAGGGCTATTATAATACAGACCAGGTCCATAATAATACATTTCAGGTCTACAGGCCAGGTCTAGTATAAAACAGGCCAGGTCTATTATAACACAGGCCAGGTCCATAGTAATACATTTCAGGTCTACAGGCCAGGTCTAGTATAAAACAGGCCAGGTCTATTATAATACAGAACAGGTCTGTTATAATAAAGACCAGGTATATTATAATACGGGACTGGTCTATTATAATACAGGCCAGGTCTATTATAACACAGGCCAGGTCTACAGGCCAGGTCTAGTATAATACAGGTCAGGTCTATTATAATACATAGCAGGTCTATTATTATACAGGCCAGATCTATTATAAAACAGGCCTGGTCTACAGGTCAGTTATAGTATAATACAGGCCAGGTCTATTATAATACAGGCCAGGTCTATTATAAAACAGACCATGTCTATTATAATACGGACAAGGTCTATTATTATACAGGTCAGATCGATTATTATACAGGCCATCTCTACCTGCCAGGTCTAGTATAATACAGGCCAGGTCTACTTTAACACAGGCCAGGTCCATTATAAAACAGGTCAGTTCTACAGGCCAGGTCTAGTTTAATACAGGCCAGGTCTTTTGTAATACAGACCAGGTCTATTATTAACAGGCCAGATCTATTATTATACAGGCCATGTCTACATGCCAGGTCTAGTATAATACAGGCCAGGTCTATTATAATACAGATCAGGTCTATTATAATACAGGCCAGGTCTATTATAATACAGGCCAGGTCTATTATATTATAAGCCAGGTCTACAGGCCAGGTCTAGTATAATACAGGCCAGGTCTATTATAATACAGACCAGAACTATTATAATACAGGCCAGGTCTATTATAATACAGACCAGGTCTACAGGCCAGGTCTAGTATAATACAGGCCAGGTCTATTATAATACAGACCATGTCTACAGGCCAGGTCTAGTATAATACAGGCCAGGTCTATTATAATAAAGATCAGGTCTATTATAATACAGGCCAGGTCTATTATAATACAGACCAGGTCTATTATATTACAAGCCAGGTCTACAGGCCAGGTCTAGTATAATACAGGCCAGGTCTATTATAATACAGACCAGAACTATTATAATACAGGCCAGGTCTATTATATTACAGGACAGGTCTACAGGCGAGGTCTAGTATAATACAGGCCAGGTCTATTATAATACAGACCAGGTCTATTATAATACAGACCAGGTCTACAGGCCAGGTCTAGTATAATACAGGCCAGGTCTATTATAATACAGACCATGTCTACAGGCAGGTCTAGTATAATACAGACCAGGTCTTTTATAATACAGGCCTGGTTTAAAGGCAAGGTCTATTATAAAACAGACCAGGTCTATTATTATACAGATGAGGTATATTATAATACAGGTCAGGTAAATTATAATACAGGCCAGGTCTATTATTATACAGACCATGTCTATTATATTACAGGCCAGGTCTACAGGCAAGGTCTAGTATAATACAGGCCAGGTCTATTATAATACAGACCAGGTCTATTATAATACAGACCATGTCTACAGGCCAGGTCTAGTATAATACAGGTCAGGTCAATTATAATACAGACCAGGTTTATTATAATACAGGCCGGGTTTACAGGCCAGGTCTAGTATATTACAGGCCAGGTCTAGTATAATACAGGCCAGGTCTAGTATAATACAGGCCAGGTCTATTATAATACAGACCAGGTCTACAGGCCAGGTCTAGTATAATACAGGCCAGGTCTATTATAATACAGACCATGTCTACAGGCAGGTCTAGTATAATACAGACCAGGTCTTTTATAATACAGGCCTGGTTTAAAGGCAAGGTCTATTATAAAACAGACCAGGTCTATTATTATACAGATGAGGTATATTATAATACAGGCCTGGTTTACAGGCCAGTTCTAGTATATTACAGGCCAGGTCTAGTATAATACAGGCCAGGTCTAGTATAATACAGTTCAGGTCTACTATAATACAGACCATGTCTACAGGCCAGGTCTAGTATAATACAGGTCAGATCAATTATAATACAGACCAGGTCTATTATAATACAGACAAGGTATATTATAACACAGGTCAGGGCTATTATAATACAGACCAGGTCCATAATAATACATTTCAGGTCTACAGGCCAGGTCTAGTATAAAACAGGCCAGGTCTATTATAACACAGGCCAGGTCCATAGTAATACATTTCAGGTCTACAGGCCAGGTCTAGTATAAAACAGGCCAGGTCTATTATAATACAGAACAGGTCTGTTATAATAAAGACCAGGTATATTATAATACGGGACTGGTCTATTATAATACAGGCCAGGTCTATTATAACACAGGCCAGGTCTACAGGCCAGGTCTAGTATAATACAGGTCAGGTCTATTATAATACATAGCAGGTCTATTATTATACAGGCCAGATCTATTATAAAACAGGCCTGGTCTACAGGTCAGTTATAGTATAATACAGGCCAGGTCTATTATAATACAGGCCAGGTCTATTATAAAACAGACCATGTCTATTATAATACGGACAAGGTCTATTATTATACAGGTCAGATCGATTATTATACAGGCCATCTCTACCTGCCAGGTCTAGTATAATACAGGCCAGGTCTACTTTAACACAGGCCAGGTCCATTATAAAACAGGTCAGTTCTACAGGCCAGGTCTAGTTTAATACAGGCCAGGTCTTTTGTAATACAGACCAGGTCTATTATTAACAGGCCAGATCTATTATTATACAGGCCATGTCTACATGCCAGGTCTAGTATAATACAGGCCAGGTCTATTATAATAAAGATCAGGTCTATTATAATACAGGCCAGGTCTATTATAATACAGACCAGGTCTATTATATTACAAGCCAGGTCTACAGGCCAGGTCTAGTATAATACAGGCCAGGTCTATTATAATACAGACCAGAACTATTATAATACAGGCCAGGTCTATTATATTACAGGACAGGTCTACAGGCGAGGTCTAGTATAATACAGGCCAGGTCTATTATAATACAGACCAGGTCTATTATAATACAGACCAGGTCTACAGGCCAGGTCTAGTATAATACAGGCCAGGTCTATTATAATACAGACCATGTCTACAGGCAGGTCTAGTATAATACAGACCAGGTCTTTTATAATACAGGCCTGGTTTAAAGGCAAGGTCTATTATAAAACAGACCAGGTCTATTATTATACAGATGAGGTATATTATAATACAGGTCAGGTAAATTATAATACAGACCAGGTCTATTATTATACAGACCATGTCTATTATATTACAGGCCAGGTCTACAGGCAAGGTCTAGTATAATACAGGCCAGGTCTATTATAATACAGACCAGGTCTATTATAATACAGACCATGTCTACAGGCCAGGTCTAGTATAATACAGGTCAGGTCAATTATAATACAGACCAGGTTTATTATAATACAGGCCGGGTTTACAGGCCAGGTCTAGTATATTACAGGCCAGGTCTAGTATAATACAGGCCAGGTCTAGTATAATACAGGCCAGGTCTATTATAATACAGACCAGGTCTACAGGCCAGGTCTAGTATAATACAGGCCAGGTCTATTATAATACAGACCATGTCTACAGGCAGGTCTAGTATAATACAGACCAGGTCTTTTATAATACAGGCCTGGTTTAAAGGCAAGGTCTATTATAAAACAGACCAGGTCTATTATTATACAGATGAGGTATATTATAATACAGGCCTGGTTTACAGGCCAGGTCTAGTATATTACAGGCCAGGTCTAGTATAATACAGGCCAGGTCTAGTATAATACAGTTCAGGTCTACTATAATACAGACCATGTCTACAGGCCAGGTCTAGTATAATACAGGTCAGATCAATTATAATACAGACCAGGTCTATTATAATACAGACAAGGTATATTATAACACAGGTCAGGGCTATTATAATACAGACCAGGTCCATAATAATACATTTCAGGTCTACAGGCCAGGTCTAGTATAAAACAGGCCAGGTCTATTATAACACAGGCCAGGTCCATAGTAATACATTTCAGGTCTACAGGCCAGGTCTAGTATAAAACAGGCCAGGTCTATTATAATACAGAACAGGTCTGTTATAATAAAGACCAGGTATATTATAATACGGGACTGGTCTATTATAATACAGGCCAGGTCTATTATAACACAGGCCAGGTCTACAGGCCAGGTCTAGTATAATACAGGTCAGGTCTATTATAATACATAGCAGGTCTATTATTATACAGGCCAGATCTATTATAAAACAGGCCTGGTCTACAGGTCAGTTATAGTATAATACAGGCCAGGTCTATTATAATACAGGCCAGGTCTATTATAAAACAGACCATGTCTATTATAATACGGACAAGGTCTATTATTATACAGGTCAGATCGATTATTATACAGGCCATCTCTACCTGCCAGGTCTAGTATAATACAGGCCAGGTCTACTTTAACACAGGCCAGGTCCATTATAAAACAGGTCAGTTCTACAGGCCAGGTCTAGTTTAATACAGGCCAGGTCTTTTGTAATACAGACCAGGTCTATTATTAACAGGCCAGATCTATTATTATACAGGCCATGTCTACATGCCAGGTCTAGTATAATACAGGCCAGGTCTATTATAATACAGATCAGGTCTATTATAATACAGGCCAGGTCTATTATAATACAGGCCAGGTCTATTATATTATAAGCCAGGTCTACAGGCCAGGTCTAGTATAATACAGGCCAGGTCTATTATAATACAGACCAGAACTATTATAATACAGGCCAGGTCTATTATAATACAGACCAGGTCTACAGGCCAGGTCTAGTATAATACAGGCCAGGTCTATTATAATACAGACCATGTCTACAGGCCAGGTCTAGTATAATACAGGCCAGGTCTATTATAATAAAGATCAGGTCTATTATAATACAGGCCAGGTCTATTATAATACAGACCAGGTCTATTATATTACAAGCCAGGTCTACAGGCCAGGTCTAGTATAATACAGGCCAGGTCTATTATAATACAGACCAGAACTATTATAATACAGGCCAGGTCTATTATATTACAGGACAGGTCTACAGGCGAGGTCTAGTATAATACAGGCCAGGTCTATTATAATACAGACCAGGTCTATTATAATACAGACCAGGTCTACAGGCCAGGTCTAGTATAATACAGGCCAGGTCTATTATAATACAGACCATGTCTACAGGCAGGTCTAGTATAATACAGACCAGGTCTTTTATAATACAGGCCTGGTTTAAAGGCAAGGTCTATTATAAAACAGACCAGGTCTATTATTATACAGATGAGGTATATTATAATACAGGTCAGGTAAATTATAATACAGGCCAGGTCTATTATTATACAGACCATGTCTATTATATTACAGGCCAGGTCTACAGGCAAGGTCTAGTATAATACAGGCCAGGTCTATTATAATACAGACCAGGTCTATTATAATACAGACCATGTCTACAGGCCAGGTCTAGTATAATACAGGTCAGGTCAATTATAATACAGACCAGGTTTATTATAATACAGGCCGGGTTTACAGGCCAGGTCTAGTATATTACAGGCCAGGTCTAGTATAATACAGGCCAGGTCTAGTATAATACAGGCCAGGTCTATTATAATACAGACCAGGTCTACAGGCCAGGTCTAGTATAATACAGGCCAGGTCTATTATAATACAGACCATGTCTACAGGCAGGTCTAGTATAATACAGACCAGGTCTTTTATAATACAGGCCTGGTTTAAAGGCAAGGTCTATTATAAAACAGACCAGGTCTATTATTATACAGATGAGGTATATTATAATACAGGCCTGGTTTACAGGCCAGTTCTAGTATATTACAGGCCAGGTCTAGTATAATACAGGCCAGGTCTAGTATAATACAGTTCAGGTCTACTATAATACAGACCATGTCTACAGGCCAGGTCTAGTATAATACAGGTCAGATCAATTATAATACAGACCAGGTCTATTATAATACAGACAAGGTATATTATAACACAGGTCAGGGCTATTATAATACAGACCAGGTCCATAATAATACATTTCAGGTCTACAGGCCAGGTCTAGTATAAAACAGGCCAGGTCTATTATAACACAGGCCAGGTCCATAGTAATACATTTCAGGTCTACAGGCCAGGTCTAGTATAAAACAGGCCAGGTCTATTATAATACAGAACAGGTCTGTTATAATAAAGACCAGGTATATTATAATACGGGACTGGTCTATTATAATACAGGCCAGGTCTATTATAACACAGGCCAGGTCTACAGGCCAGGTCTAGTATAATACAGGTCAGGTCTATTATAATACATAGCAGGTCTATTATTATACAGGCCAGATCTATTATAAAACAGGCCTGGTCTACAGGTCAGTTATAGTATAATACAGGCCAGGTCTATTATAATACAGGCCAGGTCTATTATAAAACAGACCATGTCTATTATAATACGGACAAGGTCTATTATTATACAGGTCAGATCGATTATTATACAGGCCATCTCTACCTGCCAGGTCTAGTATAATACAGGCCAGGTCTACTTTAACACAGGCCAGGTCCATTATAAAACAGGTCAGTTCTACAGGCCAGGTCTAGTTTAATACAGGCCAGGTCTTTTGTAATACAGACCAGGTCTATTATTAACAGGCCAGATCTATTATTATACAGGCCATGTCTACATGCCAGGTCTAGTATAATACAGGCCAGGTCTATTATAATACAGATCAGGTCTATTATAATACAGGCCAGGTCTATTATAATACAGGCCAGGTCTATTATATTATAAGCCAGGTCTACAGGACAGGTCTAGTATAATACAGGCCAGGTCTATTATAATACAGACCAGAACTATTATAATACAGGCCAGGTCTATTATATTACAGGCCAGGTCTACAGGTGAGGTCTAGTATAATACAGGCAAGGTCTATTATAATACAGACCAGGTCTATTATAATACAGACCAGGTCTACAGGCCAGGTCTAGTATAATACAGGCCAGGTCTATTATAATACAGACCATGTCTACAGGCCAGGTCTAGTATAATACAGGCCAGGTCTATTATAATAAAGATCAGGTCTATTATAATACAGGCCAGGTCTATTATAATACAGGCCAGGTCTATTATATTACAAGCCAGGTCTACAGGCCAGGTCTAGTATAATACAGGCCAGGTCTATTATAATACAGACCAGGTCTACAGGCCAGGTCTAGTATAATACAGGCCAGGTCTATTATAATACAGACCATGTCTACAGGCCAGGTCTAGTATAATACAGGCCAGGTCTATTATAATAAAGATCAGGTCTATTATAATACAGGCCAGGTCTATTATAATACAGACCAGGTCTATTATATTACAAGCCAGGTCTACAGGCCAGGTCTAGTATAATACAGGCCAGGTCTATTATAATACAGACCAGAACTATTATAATACAGGCCAGGTCTATTATATTACAGGACAGGTCTACAGGCGAGGTCTAGTATAATACAGGCCAGGTCTATTATAATACAGACCAGGTCTATTATAATACAGACCAGGTCTACAGGCCAGGTCTAGTATAATACAGGCCAGGTCTATTATAATACAGACCATGTCTACAGGCAGGTCTAGTATAATACAGACCAGGTCTTTTATAATACAGGCCTGGTTTAAAGGCAAGGTCTATTATAAAACAGACCAGGTCTATTATTATACAGATGAGGTATATTATAATACAGGTCAGGTAAATTATAATACAGACCAGGTCTATTATTATACAGACCATGTCTATTATATTACAGGCCAGGTCTACAGGCAAGGTCTAGTATAATACAGGCCAGGTCTATTATAATACAGACCAGGTCTATTATAATACAGACCATGTCTACAGGCCAGGTCTAGTATAATACAGGTCAGGTCAATTATAATACAGACCAGGTTTATTATAATACAGGCCGGGTTTACAGGCCAGGTCTAGTATATTACAGGCCAGGTCTAGTATAATACAGGCCAGGTCTAGTATAATACAGGCCAGGTCTATTATAATACAGACCAGGTCTACAGGCCAGGTCTAGTATAATACAGGCCAGGTCTATTATAATACAGACCATGTCTACAGGCAGGTCTAGTATAATACAGACCAGGTCTTTTATAATACAGGCCTGGTTTAAAGGCAAGGTCTATTATAAAACAGACCAGGTCTATTATTATACAGATGAGGTATATTATAATACAGGCCTGGTTTACAGGCCAGATCTAGTATATTACAGGCCAGGTCTAGTATAATACAGGCCAGGTCTAGTATAATACAGTTCAGGTCTACTATAATACAGACCATGTCTACAGGCCAGGTCTAGTATAATACAGGTCAGATCAATTATAATACAGACCAGGTCTATTATAATACAGACAAGGTATATTATAACACAGGTCAGGGCTATTATAATACAGACCAGGTCCATAATAATACATTTCAGGTCTACAGGCCAGGTCTAGTATAAAACAGGCCAGGTCTATTATAACACAGGCCAGGTCCATAGTAATACATTTCAGGTCTACAGGCCAGGTCTAGTATAAAACAGGCCAGGTCTATTATAATACAGAACAGGTCTGTTATAATAAAGACCAGGTATATTATAATACGGGACTGGTCTATTATAATACAGGCCAGGTCTATTATAACACAGGCCAGGTCTACAGGCCAGGTCTAGTATAATACAGGTCAGGTCTATTATAATACATAGCAGGTCTATTATTATACAGGCCAGATCTATTATAAAACAGGCCTGGTCTACAGGTCAGTTATAGTATAATACAGGCCAGGTCTATTATAATACAGGCCAGGTCTATTATAAAACAGACCATGTCTATTATAATACGGACAAGGTCTATTATTATACAGGTCAGATCGATTATTATACAGGCCATCTCTACCTGCCAGGTCTAGTATAATACAGGCCAGGTCTACTTTAACACAGGCCAGGTCCATTATAAAACAGGTCAGTTCTACAGGCCAGGTCTAGTTTAATACAGGCCAGGTCTTTTGTAATACAGACCAGGTCTATTATTAACAGGCCAGATCTATTATTATACAGGCCATGTCTACATGCCAGGTCTAGTATAATACAGGCCAGGTCTATTATAATACAGATCAGGTCTATTATAATACAGGCCAGGTCTATTATAATACAGGCCAGGTCTATTATATTATAAGCCAGGTCTACAGGACAGGTCTAGTATAATACAGGCCAGGTCTATTATAATACAGACCAGAACTATTATAATACAGGCCAGGTCTATTATATTACAGGCCAGGTCTACAGGTGAGGTCTAGTATAATACAGGCAAGGTCTATTATAATACAGACCAGGTCTATTATAATACAGACCAGGTCTACAGGCCAGGTCTAGTATAATACAGGACAGGTCTATTATAATACAGACCATGTCTACAGGCCAGGTCTAGTATAATACAGGCCAGGTCTATTATAATAAAGATCAGGTCTAGTATAATACAGGCCAGGTCTATTATAATACAGGCCAGGTCTATTATATTACAAGCCAGGTCTACAGGCCAGGTCTAGTATAATACAGGCCAGGTCTATTATAATACAGACCAGAACTATTATAATACAGGCCAGGTCTATTATATTACAGGACAGGTCTACAGGCGAGGTCTAGTATAATACAGGCCAGGTCTATTATAATACAGACCAGGTCTATTATAATACAGACCAGGTCTACAGGCCAGGTCTAGTATAATACAGGCCAGGTCTATTATAATACAGACCATGTCTACAGGCAGGTCTAGTATAATACAGACCAGGTCTTTTATAATACAGGCCTGGTTTAAAGGCAAGGTCTATTATAAAACAGACTAGGTCTATTATTATACAGATGAGGTATATTATAATACAGGTCAGGTAAATTATAATACAGGCCAGGTCTATTATATTACAGGCCAGGTCTACAGGCAAGGTCTAGTATAATACAGGCCAGGTCTATTATAATACAGACCAGGTCTAGTATAATACAGACCATGTCTACAGGCCAGGTCTAGTATAATACAGGTCAGGTCAATTATAATACAGACCAGGTTTATTATAATACAGGCCGGGTTTACAGGCCAGGTCTAGTATATTACAGGCCAGGTCTAGTATAATACAGGCCAGGTCTAGTATAATACAGGCCAGGTCTATTATAATACAGACCAGGTCTACAGGCCAGGTCTAGTATAATACAGGCCAGGTCTATTATAATACAGACCAGAACTATTATAATACAGGCCAGGTCTATTATATTACAGGCCAGGTCTACAGGCGAGGTCTAGTATAATACATGCCAGGTCTATTATAATACAGACCAGGTCTATTATAATACAGACCAGGTCTACAGGCCAGGTCTAGTATAATACAGGCCAGGTCTATTATAATACAGATCAGGTCTATTATAATACAGGCCAGGTCTATTATAATACAGGCCAGGTCTACTCTATTACAATCCAGGTCTACAGGCCAGGTCTAGTATAATACAGGCCAGGTCTATTATAATACAGACCATGTCTATTATAATACAGACAAGGTCTATTATTATACAGGCCAGATCGATTATTATACAGGCCATCTCTACATGCCAGGTCTAGTATAATACAGGCCAGGTCTACTGTAACACAGGCCAGGTCCATTATAATACAGGTCAGTTCTACAGGCCAGGTCTAGTATAATACAGGCCAGGTCTATTGTAATACAGACCGGGTCTATTATTAACAGGCCAGATCTATTATTATACAGGCCATGTCTACATGCCAGGTCTAGTATAAAACAGGCCAGGTCTATTATAATACAGGCCAGGTCTATTATAATACAGGCCAGGTCTATTATATTACAAGCCAGGTCTACAGGCCAGGTCTAGTATAATACAGGCCAGGTCTATTATAATACAGACCAGAACTATTATAATACAGGCCAGGTCTATTATATTACAGGCCAGGTCTACAGGCGAGGTCTAGTATAATACAGGCCAGGTCTATTATAATACAGACCAGGTCTATTATAATACAGACCAGGTCTACAGGCCAGGTCTAGTATAATACAGGCCAGGTCTATTATAATACAGACCATGTCTACAGGCAGGTCTAGTATAATACAGACCAGGTCTTTTATAATACAGGCCTGGTTTAAAGGCAAGGTCTATTATAAAACAGACCAGGTCTATTATAATACAGACCAGGTCTATTATAATACAGACCATGTCTACAGGCCAGGTCTATTATTATACAGATGAGGTATATTATAATACAGGTCAGGTAAATTATAATACAGGCCAGGTCTATTATAATACAGACCATGTCTACAGGCCAGGTCTAGTATAATACAGGCCAGGTCTATTATAATACAGATCAGGTCTATTATAATACAGGCCAGGTCTATTATAATACAGGCCAGGTCTACTCTATTACAATCCAGGTCTACAGGCCAGGTCTAGTATAATACAGGCCAGGTCTATTATAATACAGACCATGTCTATTATAATACAGACAAGGTCTATTATTATACAGGCCAGATCGATTATTATACAGGCCATCTCTACATGCCAGGTCTAGTATAATACAGGCCAGGTCTACTGTAACACAGGCCAGGTCCATTATAATACAGGTCAGTTCTACAGGCCAGGTCTAGTATAATACAGGCCAGGTCTATTGTAATACAGACCGGGTCTATTATTAACAGGCCAGATCTATTATTATACAGGCCATGTCTACATGCCAGGTCTAGTATAAAACAGGCCAGGTCTATTATAATACAGGCCAGGTCTATTATAATACAGGCCAGGTCTATTATATTACAAGCCAGGTCTACAGGCCAGGTCTAGTATAATACAGGCCAGGTCTATTATAATACAGACCAGAACTATTATAATACAGGCCAGGTCTATTATATTACAGGCCAGGTCTACAGGCGAGGTCTAGTATAATACAGGCCAGGTCTATTATAATACAGACCAGGTCTATTATAATACAGACCAGGTCTACAGGCCAGGTCTAGTATAATACAGGCCAGGTCTATTATAATACAGACCATGTCTACAGGCAGGTCTAGTATAATACAGACCAGGTCTTTTATAATACAGGCCTGGTTTAAAGGCAAGGTCTATTATAAAACAGACCAGGTCTATTATAATACAGACCAGGTCTATTATAATACAGACCATGTCTACAGGCCAGGTCTATTATTATACAGATGAGGTATATTATAATACAGGTCAGGTAAATTATAATACAGGCCAGGTCTATTATAATACAGACCATGTCTATTATATTACAGGCCAGGTCTACAGGCAAGGTCTAGTATAATACAGGCCAGGTCTATTATAATACAGACCAGGTCTATTATAATACAGACCATGTCTACAGGCCAGGTCTAGTATAATACAGGTCAGGTCAATTATAATACAGAACAGGTTTATTATAATACAGGCCGGGTTTACAGGCCAGGTCTAGTATATTACAGGCCAGGTCTAGTATAATACAGGCCAGGTCTAGTATAATACAGGCCAGGTCTATTATAATACAGATCATGTCTACAGGCCAGGTCTAGTATAATACAGGTCAGATCAATTATAATACAGAACAGGTCTATTATAATACAGACAAGGTATATTATAACACAGGTCAGGAAAATTATAACACAGGCCAGGGCTATTATAATACAGACCAGGTCCATAATAATACATTTCAGGTCTACAGGCCAGGTCTAGTATAAAACAGGCAAGGTCTATTATAACACAGATCAGGTCTATTATAATACAGGCCAGGTCTATTATAATACAGGCCAGGTCTATTATATTATAAGCCAGGTCTACAGGTCAGGTCTATTATAATACAGAACAGGTCCATAATAATACATTTCAGGTCTACAGGCCAGGTCTAGTATAAAACAGGCCAGGTCTATTATAACACAGATCAGGTCTATTATAATACAGGCCAGGTCTATTATAATACAGGCCAGGTCTATTATATTATAAGCCAGGTCTACAGGTCAGGTCTATTATAATACAGACCAGGTCCAAAATAATACATTTCAGGTCTACAGGCCAGGTCTAGTATAAAACAGGCCAGGTCTATTATTATACAGACCATGTCTATTATAATACGGACAAGGTCTATTATTATACAGGTCAGATCGATTATTATACAGGCCCTCTCTACCTGCCAGGTCTAGTATAATACAGGCCAGGTCTACTTTAACACAGGCCAGGTCCATTATAAAACAGGTCAGTTCTACAGGCCAGGTCTAGTTTAATACAGGCCAGGTCTTTTGTAATACAGACCAGGTCTATTATTAACATGCCAGATCTATTATTATACAGGCCATGTCTACATGCCAGGTCTAGTATAATACAGGCCAGGTCTATTATAATACAGATCAGGTCTATTATAATACAGGCCAGGTCTATTATAATACAGGCCAGGTCTATTATATTATAAGCCAGGTCTACAGGCCAGGTCTAGTATAATACAGGCCAGGTTTATTATAATACAGACCAGAACTATTATAATACAGGCCAGGTCTATTATAATACAGACCAGGTCTACAGGCCAGGTCTAGTATAATACAGGCCAGGTCTATTATAATACAGACCATGTCTACAGGCCAGGTCTAGTATAATACAGGCCAGGTCTATTATAATAAAGATCAGGTCTATTATAATACAGGCCAGGTCTATTATAATACAGACCAGGTCTATTATATTACAAGCCAGGTCTACAGGCCAGGTCTAGTATAATACAGGCCAGGTCTATTATAATACAGACCAGAACTATTATAATACAGGCCAGGTCTATTATATTACAGGACAGGTCTACAGGCGAGGTCTAGTATAATACAGGCCAGGTCTATTATAATACAGACCAGGTCTATTATAATACAGACCAGGTCTACAGGCCAGGTCTAGTATAATACAGGCCAGGTCTATTATAATACAGACCATGTCTACAGGCAGGTCTAGTATAATACAGACCAGGTCTTTTATAATACAGGCCTGGTTTAAAGGCAAGGTCTATTATAAAACAGACCAGGTCTATTATTATACAGATGAGGTATATTATAATACAGGTCAGGTAAATTATAATACAGGCCAGGTCTATTATTATACAGACCATGTCTATTATATTACAGGCCAGGTCTACAGGCAAGGTCTAGTATAATACAGGCCAGGTCTATTATAATACAGACCAGGTCTATTATAATACAGACCATGTCTACAGGCCAGGTCTAGTATAATACAGGTCAGGTCAATTATAATACAGACCAGGTTTATTATAATACAGGCCGGGTTTACAGGCCAGGTCTAGTATATTACAGGCCAGGTCTAGTATAATACAGGCCAGGTCTAGTATAATACAGGCCAGGTCTATTATAATACAGACCAGGTCTACAGGCCAGGTCTAGTATAATACAGGCCAGGTCTATTATAATACAGACCATGTCTACAGGCAGGTCTAGTATAATACAGACCAGGTCTTTTATAATACAGGCCTGGTTTAAAGGCAAGGTCTATTATAAAACAGACCAGGTCTATTATTATACAGATGAGGTATATTATAATACAGGCCTGGTTTACAGGCCAGGTCTAGTATATTACAGGCCAGGTCTAGTATAATACAGGCCAGGTCTAGTATAATACAGTTCAGGTCTATTATAATACAGACCATGTCTACAGGCCAGGTCTAGTATAATACAGGTCAGATCAATTATAATACAGACCAGGTCTATTATAATACAGACAAGGTATATTATAACACAGGTCAGGGCTATTATAATACAGACCAGGTCCATAATAATACATTTCAGGTCTACAGGCCAGGTCTAGTATAAAACAGGCCAGGTCTATTATAACACAGGCCAGGTCCATAATAATACATTTCAGGTCTACAGGCCAGGTCTAGTATAAAACAGGCCAGGTCTATTATAATACAGAACAGGTCTGTTATAATAAAGACCAGGTATATTATAATACGGGACTGGTCTATTATAATACAGGCCAGGTCTATTATAACACAGGCCAGGTCTACAGGCCAGGTCTAGTATAATACAGGTCAGGTCTATTATAATACATAGCAGGTCTATTATTATACAGGCCAGATCTATTATAAAACAGGCCTGGTCTACAGGTCAGTTATAGTATAATACAGGCCAGGTCTATTATAATACAGGCCAGGTCTATTATAAAACAGACCATGTCTATTATAATACGGACAAGGTCTATTATTATACAGGTCAGATCGATTATTATACAGGCCATCTCTACCTGCCAGGTCTAGTATAATACAGGCCAGGTCTACTTTAACACAGGCCAGGTCCATTATAAAACAGGTCAGTTCTACAGGCCAGGTCTAGTTTAATACAGGCCAGGTCTTTTGTAATACAGACCAGGTCTATTATTAACAGGCCAGATCTATTATTATACAGGCCATGTCTACATGCCAGGTCTAGTATAATACAGGCCAGGTCTATTATAATACAGATCAGGTCTATTATAATACAGGCCAGGTCTATTATAATACAGGCCAGGTCTATTATATTATAAGCCAGGTCTACAGGACAGGTCTAGTATAATACAGGCCAGGTCTATTATAATACAGACCAGAACTATTATAATACAGGCCAGGTCTATTATATTACAGGCCAGGTCTACAGGTGAGGTCTAGTATAATACAGGCAAGGTCTATTATAATACAGACCAGGTCTATTATAATACAGACCAGGTCTACAGGCCAGGTCTAGTATAATACAGGCCAGGTCTATTATAATACAGACCATGTCTACAGGCCAGGTCTAGTATAATACAGGCCAGGTCTATTATAATAAAGATCAGGTCTATTATAATACAGGCCAGGTCTATTATAATACAGGCCAGGTCTATTATATTACAAGCCATGTCTACAGGCCAGGTCTAGTATAATACAGGCCAGGTCTATTATAATACAGACCAGAACTATTATAATACAGGCCAGGTCTATTATATTACAGGACAGGTCTACAGGCGAGGTCTAGTATAATACAGGCCAGGTCTATTATAATACAGACCAGGTCTATTATAATACAGACCAGGTCTACAGGCCAGGTCTAGTATAATACAGGCCAGGTCTATTATAATACAGACCATGTCTACAGGCAGGTCTAGTATAATACAGACCAGGTCTTTTATAATACAGGCCTGGTTTAAAGGCAAGGTCTATTATAAAACAGACTAGGTCTATTATTATACAGATGAGGTATATTATAATACAGGTCAGGTAAATTATAATACAGGCCAGGTCTATTATATTACAGGCCAGGTCTACAGGCAAGGTCTAGTATAATACAGGCCAGGTCTATTATAATACAGACCAGGTCTATTATAATACAGACCATGTCTACAGGCCAGGTCTAGTATAATACAGGTCAGGTCAATTATAATACAGACCAGGTTTATTATAATACAGGCCGGGTTTACAGGCCAGGTCTAGTATATTACAGGCCAGGTCTAGTATAATACAGGCCAGGTCTAGTATAATACAGGCCAGGTCTATTATAATACAGACCAGGTCTACAGGCCAGGTCTAGTATAATACAGGCCAGGTCTATTATAATACAGACCATGTCTACATGCCAGGTCTAGTATAATACAGGCCAGGTCTACTGTAACACAGGCCAGGTCCATTATAATACAGGTCAGTTCTACAGGCCAGGTCTAGTATAATACAGGCCAGGTCTATTGTAATACAGACCGGGTCTATTATTAACAGGCCAGATCTATCTTTATACAGGCCATGTCTACATGCCAGGTCTAGTATAATACAGGCCAGGTCTATTATAATACAGATCAGGTCTATTATAATACAGGCCAGGTCTATTATAAAACAGGCCAGGTCTATTATATTACAAGCCAGGTCTACAGGCCAGGTCTAGTATAATACAGGCCAGGTCTATTATAATACAGACCAGTACTATTATAATAGAGGCCAGGTCTATTATATTACAGGCCAGGTCTACAGGCGAGGTCTAGTATAATACAGGCCAGGTCTATTATAATACAGACCATGTCTACAGGCAGGTCTAGTATAATACAGACCAGGTCTATTATTATACAGACCAGGTTTATTATAATACAGACCAGGTCTAGTATAATACAGTCCAGGTCTAGTATAATACGGGCCAGGTCTAGTATAATACAGGCCAGGTCTAGTATAATACAGGCCAGGTCTATTATAATACAGACCAGGTCTACAGGCCAGGTCTAGTATAATACAGGCCAGGTCTATTATAATACAGACCATGTCTACAGGCAGGTCTAGTATAATACAGACCAGGTCTTTTATATTACAGGCCTGGTTTAAAGGCAAGGTCTATTATAAAACAGACCAGGTCTATTATTATACAGATGAGGTATATTATAATACAGGTCAGGTAAATTATAATACAGGCCAGGTCTATTATAATACAGACCATGTCTATTATATTACAGGCCAGGTCTACAGGCAAGGTCTAGTATAATACAGGCCAGGTCTAGTATAATACAGTCCAGGTCTAGTATAATACAGGCCAGGTCTATTATAATACAGACCATGTCTACAGGCCAGGTCTAGTATAATACAGGTCAGGTCAATTATAATACAGAACAGGTTTATTATAATACAGGCCGGGTTTACAGGCCAGGTCTAGTATATTACAGGCCAGGTCTAGTATAATACAGGCCAGGTCTAGTATAATACAGTTCAGGTCTATTATAATACAGACCATGTCTACAGGCCAGGTCTAGTATAATACAGGTCAGATCAATTATAATACAGACCAGGTCTATTATAATACAGACCAGGTCCATAATAATACATTTTAGGTCTACAGGCCAGGTCTAGTATAAAACAGGCCAGGTCTATTATAATACAGAACAGGTCTGTTATAATAAAGACCAGGTATATTATAATACGGGACTGGTCTATTATAATACAGGCCAGGTCTATTATAACACAGGCCAGGTCTACAGGCCAGGTCTAGTATAATACAGGTCAGGTCTATTATAATACATACCAGGTCTATTATTATACAGGCCAGATCTATTATAAAACAGGCCAGGTCTACAGGTCAGTTATAGTATAATACAGGCCAGGTCTATTATAATACAGGCCAGGTCTATTATAAAACAGACCATGTCTATTATAATACGGACAAGGTCTATTATTATACAGGCCAGATCGATTATTATACAGGCCATCTCTACCTGCCAGGTCTAGTATAATACAGGCCAGGTCTACTTTAACACAGGCCAGGTCCATTATAAAACAGGTCAGTTCTACAGGCCAGGTCTAGTTTAATACAGGCCAGGTCTTTTGTAATACAGACCAGGTCTATTATTAACAGGCCAGATCTATTATTACACAGGCCATGTCTACATGCCAGGTCTAGTATAATACAGGCCAGGTCTATTATAATACAGATCATGTCTATTATAATACAGGCCAGGTCTATTATAATACAGGCCAGGTCTATTATATTATAAGCCAGGTCTACAGGCCAGGTCTAGTATAATACAGGCCAGGTCTATTATAATACAGACCAGAACTATTATAATACAGGCCAGGTCTATTATATTACAGGCCAGGTCTACAGGTGAGGTCTAGTATAATACAGGCCAGGTCTATTATAATACAGACCAGGTCTATTATAATAAAGACCAGGTCTACAGGCCAGGTCTAGTATAATACAGGCCAGGTCTATTATAATACAGACCATGTCTACAGGCCAGGTCTAGTATAATACAGGCCAGGTCTATTATAATAAAGATCAGGTCTATTATAATACAGGCCATGTCTATTATAATACAGGCCAGGTCTATTATATTACAAGCCAGGTCTACAGGCCAGGTCTAGTATAATACAGGCCAGGTCTATTATAATACAGACCATGTCTATTATAATACAGACAAGGTCTATTATTATACAGGCCAGATCGATTATTATACAGGCCATCTCTACATGCCAGGTCTAGTATAATACAGGCCAGGTCTACTGTAACACAGGCCAGGTCCATTATAATACAGGTCAGTTCTACAGGCCAGGTCTAGTATAATACAGGCCAGGTCTATTGTAATACAGACCGGGTCTATTATTAACAGGCCAGATCTATCTTTATACAGGCCATGTCTACATGCCAGGTCTAGTATAATACAGGCCAGGTCTATTATAATACAGATCAGGTCTATTATAATACAGGCCAGGTCTATTATAAAACAGGCCAGGTCTATTATATTACAAGCCAGGTCTACAGGCCAGGTCTAGTATAATACAGGCCAGGTCTATTATAATACAGACCATGTCTACAGGCAGGTCTAGTATAATACAGACCAGGTCTATTATTATACAGACCAGGTTTATTATAATACAGACCAGGTCTAGTATAATACAGTCCAGGTCTAGTATAATACGGGCCAGGTCTAGTATAATACAGGCCAGGTCTAGTATAATACAGACCAGGTCTATTATAATACAGACCAGGTCTACAGGCCAGGTCTAGTATAATACAGGCCAGGTCTATTATAATACAGACCATGTCTACAGGCAGGTCTAGTATAATACAGACCAGGTCTTTTATATTACAGGCCTGGTTTAAAGGCAAGGTCTATTATAAAACAGACCAGGTCTATTATTATACAGATGAGGTATATTATAATACAGGTCAGGTAAATTATAATACAGGCCAGGTCTATTATAATACAGACCATGTCTATTATATTACAGGCCAGGTCTACAGGCAAGGTCTAGTATAATACAGGCCAGGTCTAGTATAATACAGTCCAGGTCTAGTATAATACAGGCCAGGTCTATTATAATACAGACCATGTCTACAGGCCAGGTCTAGTATAATACAGGTCAGGTCAATTATAATACAGAACAGGTTTATTATAATACAGGCCGGGTTTACAGGCCATGTCTAGTATATTACAGGCCAGGTCTAGTATAATACAGGCCAGGTCTAGTATAATACAGTTCAGGTCTATTATAATACAGACCATGTCTACAGGCCAGGTCTAGTATAATACAGGTCAGATCAATTATAATACAGACCAGGTCTATTATAATACAGACCAGGTCCATAATAATACATTTCAGGTCTACAGGCCAGGTCTAGTATAAAACAGGCCAGGTCTATTATAATACAGAACAGGTCTGTTATAATAAAGACCAGGTATATTATAATACGGGACTGGTCTATTATAATACAGGCCAGGTCTATTATAACACAAGCTAGGTCTACAGGCCAGGTCTAGTATAATACAGGTCAGGTCTATTATAATACATACCAGGTCTATTATTATACAGGCCAGATCTATTATAAAACAGGCCAGGTCTATTATATTACAAGCCAGGTCTACAGGCCAGGTCTAGTATAATACAGGCCAGGTCTATTATAATACAGACCAGTACTATTATAATACAGGCCAGGTCTATTATAACACAGGCCAGGTCTACAGGCCAGGTCTAGTATAATACAGGTCAGGTCTATTATAATACATACCAGGTCTATTATTATACAGGCCAGATCTATTATAAAACAGGCCAGGTCTACAGGTCAGTTATAGTATAATACAGGCCAGGTCTATTATAATACAGGCCAGGTCTATTATAAAACAGACCATGTCTATTATAATACGGACAAGGTCTATTATTATACAGGCCAGATCGATTATTATACAGGCCATCTCTACCTGCCAGGTCTAGTATAATACAGGCCAAGTCTACTTTAACACAGGCCAGGTCCATTATAAAACAGGTCAGTTCTACAGGCCAGGTCTAGTTTAATACAGGCCAGGTCTTTTGTAATACAGACCAGGTCTATTATTAACAGGCCAGATCTATTATTATACAGGCCATGTCTACATGCCAGGTCTAGTATAATACAGGCCAGGTCTATTATAATACAGATCAGGTCTATTATAATACAGGCCAGGTCTATTATAATACAGGCCAGGTCTATTATATTATAAGCCAGGTCTACAGGCCAGGTCTAGTATAATACAGGCCAGGTCTATTATAATACAGACCAGAACTATTATAATACAGGCCAGGTCTATTATATTACAGGCCAGGTCTACAGGTGAGGTCTAGTATAATACAGGCCAGGTCTATTATAATACAGACCAGGTCTATTATAATAAAGACCATGTCTACAGGCCAGGTCTAGTATAATACAGGTCAGATCAATTATAATACAGACCAGGTCTATTATAATACATGTCAGGAAAATTATAACACATGCCAGGGCTATTATAATACATTTCAGGTCTACAGGCCAGGTCTAGTATAAAACAGGCCAGGTCTATTATAACACAGGCCAGGTCCATAATAATACATTTCAGGTCTACAGGCCAGGTCTAGTATAAAACAGGCCAGGTCTATTATAACACAGGCCATGTCCATAATAATACATTTCAGGTCTACAGGCCAGGTCTAGTATAAAACAGGCCAGGTCTATTATAATACAGAACAGGTCTGTTATAATAAATACCAGGTATATTATAATACGGGACTGGTCTATTATAATACAGGCCAGGTCTATTATAACACAAGCCAGGTCTACAGGCCAGGTCTAGTATAATACAGGTCAGGTCTATTATAATACATACCAGGTCTATTATTATACAGGCCAGATCTATTATAAAACAGGCCAGGTCTATTATATTACAATCCAGGTCTACAGGCCAGGTCTAGTATAATACAGGCCAGGTCTATTATAATACAGACCAGTACTATTATAATACAGGCCAGGTCTATTATAACACAGGCCAGGTCTACAGGCCAGGTCTAGTATAATACAGGTCAGGTCTATTATAATACATACCAGGTCTATTATTATACAGGCCAGATCTATTATAAAACAGGCCAGGTCTACAGGTCAGTTATAGTATAATACAGGCCAGGTCTATTATAATACAGGCCAGGTCTATTATAAAACAGACCATGTCTATTATAATACGGACAAGGTCTATTATTATACAGACCAGGTTTATTATAATACAGACCAGGTCTAGTATAATACAGTCCAGGTCTAGTATAATACGGGCCAGGTCTAGTATAATACAGGCCACGTCTAGTATAATACAGGCCAGGTCTATTATAATACAGACCAGGTCTACAGGCCAGGTCTAGTATAATACAGGCCAGGTCTATTATAATACAGACCATGTCTACAGGCAGGTCTAGTATAATACAGACCAGGTCTTTTATATTACAGGCCTGGTTTAAAGGCAAGGTCTATTATAAAACAGACCAGGTCTATTATTATACAGATGAGGTATATTATAATACAGGTCAGGTAAATTATAATACAGGCCAGGTCTATTATAATACAGACCATGTCTATTATATTACAGGCCAGGTCTACAGGCAAGGTCTAGTATAATACAGGCCAGGTCTAGTATAATACAGTCCAGGTCTAGTATAATACAGGCCAGGTCTATTATAATACAGACCATGTCTACAGGCCAGGTCTAGTATAATACAGGTCAGGTCAATTATAATACAGAACAGGTTTATTATAATACAGGCCGGGTTTACAGGCCAGGTCTAGTATATTACAGGCCAGGTCTAGTATAATACAGGCCAGGTCTAGTATAATACAGTTCAGGTCTATTATAATACAGACCATGTCTACAGGCCAGGTCTAGTATAATACAGGTCAGATCAATTATAATACAGACCAGGTCTATTATAATACAGACCAGGTCCATAATAATACATTTCAGGTCTACAGGCCAGGTCTAGTATAAAACAGGCCAGGTCTATTATAATACAGAACAGGTCTGTTATAATAAAGACCAGGTATATTATAATACGGGACTGGTCTATTATAATACAGGCCAGGTCTATTATAACACAAGCCAGGTCTACAGGCCAGGTCTAGTATAATACAGGTCAGGTCTATTATAATACATACCAGGTCTATTATTATACAGGCCAGATCTATTATAAAACAGGCCAGGTCTATTATATTACAAGCCAGGTCTACAGGCCAGGTCTAGTATAATACAGGCCAGGTCTATTATAATACAGACCAGTACTATTATAATACAGGCCAGGTCTATTATAACACAGGCCAGGTCTACAGGCCAGGTCTAGTATAATACAGGTCAGGTCTATTATAATACATACCAGGTCTATTATTATACAGGCCAGGTCTATTATAATACAGGCCAGGTCTATTATAAAACAGACCATGTCTATTATAATACGGACAAGGTCTATTATTATACAGGCCAGATCGATTATTATACAGGCCATCTCTACCTGCCAGGTCTAGTATAATACAGGCCAAGTCTACTTTAACACAGGCCAGGTCCATTATAAAACAGGTCAGTTCTACAGGCCAGGTCTAGTTTAATACAGGCCAGGTCTTTTGTAATACAGACCAGGTCTATTATTAACAGGCCAGATCTATTATTATACAGGCCATGTCTACATGCCAGGTCTAGTATAATACAGGCCAGGTCTATTATAATACAGATCAGGTCTATTATAATACAGGCCAGGTCTATTATAATACAGGCCAGGTCTATTATATTATAAGCCAGGTCTACAGGCCAGGTCTAGTATAATACAGGCCAGGTCTATTATAATACAGACCAGAACTATTATAATACAGGCCAGGTCTATTATATTACAGGCCAGGTCTACAGGTGAGGTCTAGTATAATACAGGCCAGGTCTATTATAATACAGACCAGGTCTATTATAATAAAGACCATGTCTACAGGCCAGGTCTAGTATAATACAGGTCAGATCAATTATAATACAGACCAGGTCTATTATAATACATGTCAGGAAAATTATAACACATGCCAGGGCTATTATAATACATTTCAGGTCTACAGGCCAGGTCTAGTATAAAACAGGCCAGGTCTATTATAACACAGGCCAGGTCCATAATAATACATTTCAGGTCTACAGGCCAGGTCTAGTATAAAACAGGCCAGGTCTATTATAACACAGGCCAGGTCCATAATAATACATTTCAGGTCTACAGGCCAGGTCTAGTATAAAACAGGCCAGGTCTATTATAATACAGAACAGGTCTGTTATAATAAAGACCAGGTATATTATAATACGGGACTGGTCTATTATAATACAGGCCAGGTCTATTATAACACAAGCCAGGTCTACAGGCCAGGTCTAGTATAATACAGGTCAGGTCTATTATAATACATACCAGGTCTATTATTATACAGGCCAGATCTATTATAAAACAGGCCAGGTCTATTATATTACAATCCAGGTCTACAGGCCAGGTCTAGTATAATACAGGCCAGGTCTATTATAATACAGACCAGTACTATTATAATACAGGCCAGGTCTATTATAACACAGGCCAGGTCTACAGGCCAGGTCTAGTATAATACAGGTCAGGTCTATTATAATACATACCAGGTCTATTATTATACAGGCCAGATCTATTATAAAACAGGCCAGGTCTACAGGTCAGTTATAGTATAATACAGGCCAGGTCTATTATAATACAGGCCAGGTCTATTATAAAACAGACCATGTCTATTATAATACGGACAAGGTCTATTATTATACAGGCCAGATCGATTATTATACAGGCCATCTCTACCTGCCAGGTCTAGTATAATACAGGCCAGGTCTACTTTAACACAGGCCAGGTCCATTATAAAACAGGTCAGTTCTACAGGCCAGGTCTAGTTTAATACAGGCCAGGTCTTTTGTAATACAGACCAGGTCTATTATTAACAGGCCAGATCTATTATTATACAGGCCATGTCTACATGCCAGGTCTAGTATAATACAGGCCAGGTTTATTATAATACAGATCAGGTCTATTATAATACAGGCCAGGTCTATTATAATACAGGCCAGGTCTATTATATTATAAGCCAGGTCTACAGGCCAGGTCTAGTATAATACAGGCCAGGTCTATTATAATACAGACCAGAACTATTATAATACAGGCCAGGTCTATTATATTACAGGCCAGGTCTACAGGTGAGGTCTAGTATAATACAGGCCAGGTCTATTATAATACAGACCAGGTCTATTATAATAAAGACCAGGTCTACAGGCCAGGTCTAGTATAATACAGGCCAGGTCTATTATAATACAGACCATGTCTACAGGCCAGGTCTAGTATAATACAGGCCAGGTCTATTATAATAAAGATCAGGTCTATTATAATACAGGACAGGTCTATTATAATACAGGCCAGGTCTATTATATTACAAGCCAGGTCTACAGGCCAGGTCTAGTATAATACAGGCCAGGTCTATTATAATACAGACTATGTCTATTATAATACAGACAAGGTCTATTATTATACAGGCCAGATCAATTATTATACAGGCCATCTCTACATGCCAGGTCTAGTATAATACAGGCCAGGTCTACTGTAACACAGGCCAGGTCCATTATAATACAGGTCAGTTCTACAGGCCAGGTCTAGTATAATACAGGCCAGGTCTATTGTAATACAGACCGGGTCTATTATTAACAGGCCAGATCTATCTTTATACAGGCCATGTCTACATGCCAGGTCTAGTATAATACAGGCCAGGTCTATTATAATACAGATCAGGTCTATTATAATACAGGCCAGGTCTATTATAAAACAGGCCAGGTCTATTATATTACAAGCCAGGTCTACAGGCCAGGTCTAGTATAATACAGGCCAGGTCTATTATAATAAGACCAGTACTATTATAATAGAGTCCAGGTCTATTATATTACAGGCCAGGTCTACAGGCGAGGACTAGTATAATACAGACCAGGTCTATTATAATACAGACCAGGTCTACAGGCCAGGTCTAGTATAATACAGGCCAAGTCTATTATAATACAGACCATGTCTACAGGCAGGTCTAGTATAATACAGACCAGGTCTATTATAATACAGGCCTGGTTTACAGGCAAGGTCTATTATAAAACAGACCAGGTCTATTATTATACAGATGAGGTATATTATAATACAGGCCAGGTCTATTATAATACAGACCATGTCTATTATAATACAGGCCTGGTCTACAGGCAAGGTCTAGTATAATACAGGCCAGGTCTATTATAATACAGACCAGGTCTATTATAATACAGACAATGTCTACAGGCCAGGTCTAGTATAATACAGGTCAGGTCAATTATAATACAGACCAGGTCTATTATATTACAGGCCGGGTTTACAGGCCAGGTCTAGTATATTACAGGCCAGGTCTAGTATAATACAGGCCAGGTCTAGTATAATACAGGCCACGTCTATTACAATACAGACCATGTCTACAGGCCAGGTCTCGTATAATACAGGTCAGATCAATTATAATACAGACCAGGTCTATTATAATACAGACCAGGTATATTATAACACAGGTCAGGAAAATTATAATACATGCCAGGTCTATTATAATACAGACCAGGTCTATTATAATACAGAACAGGTCTATTATAACACAGGCCAGGTCTACAGGCCAGGTCTAGTATAATACAGGTCAGGTCTATTATAATACAGGTCCGTCTACAGGCCATGTCTAGTATAATACAGGTCAGGTCTATTATAATACAGACCAGGTCTATTATAATACAGGCCGGGTTTACAGGCCAGGTCTATTATAATACAGGCCAGGTCTATTATAATATAGACCAGGTCTATTATTATACATGTCCAGATCTATTATTATACAGGCCATCTCTACATGCCAGGTTTCGTATAATACAGGCCGGGTCTATTATAATACAGGCCATGTCTATTATAATACAGGCCAGGTCTATTATAATACAGGCCAGGTCTACAGGCCAGGTGTAGTATAATATAGGCCAGGTCTAGTATAATACGGACCATAACTATTATAATACAGGCCAGGTCTATTATAATACAGACCAGGTCTACAGGTCAGGTCTAGTATAATATAGGCCAGGTCTAGTATAATACAGGCCAGGTCTAATATAGTACAGACCATGTCTACAGGCCAGGTCTAGTATAATACATGTCAGGTCAATTATAATACAGACCAGGTCTATTAAAATACAGGCCAGGCCTACAGGCCAGGTCTAGTATAATACAGGTCAGGTCTATTATAATACAGACCGGGTCTATTATAATACAGGCCAGGTCTATTATAATACAGGCCATGCCTATTACAATACAGGCCAGGTCTATAGGCCAGGTCTAGTATAATACAGACCAGGTCTTTTATAATACAGGCCTGGTTTAAAGGCAAGGTCTATTATAAAACAGACCAGGTCTATTATTATACAGATGAGGTATATTATAATACAGGTCAGGTAAATTATAATACAGGCCAGGTCTATTATAATACAGACCATGTCTATTATATTACAGGCCAGGCCTACAGGCAAGGTCTAGTATAATACAGGCCAGGTCTATTATAATACAGACCAGGTCTATTATAATACAGACCATGTCTACAGGCCAGGTCTAGTATAATACAGGTCAGGTCAATTATAATACATACCAGGTTTATTATAATACAGGCCGGGTTTACAGGCCAGGTCTAGTATATTACAGGCCAGGTCTAGTATAATACAGGCCAGGTCTAGTATAATACAGGCCAGGTCTATTATAATACAGACCATGTCTACAGTCCAGGTCTAGTATAATACAGGTCAGATCAATTATAATACAGACCAGGTCTATTATAATACAGGTCAGTAAAATTATAACACATGCCAGGGCTATTATAATACATTTCAGGTCTACAGGCCAGGTCTAGTATAAAATAGGCCAGGTCTATTATAACACAGGCCAGGTCCATAATAATACATTTCAGGTCTACAGGCCAGGTCTAGTATAAAACAGGCCAGGTCTATTATAACACAGGCCAGGTCCATAATAATACATTTCAGGTCTACAGGCCAGGTCTAGTATAAAACAGGCCAGGTCTATTATAATACAGAACAGGTCTGTTATAATAAAGACCAGGTATATTATAATACGGGACTGGTCTATTATAATACAGGCCAGGTCTATTATAACACAGGCCAGGTCTACAGGCCAGGTCTAGTATAATACAGGTCAGGTCTATTATAATACAGACCAGGTCTATTATAATACAGGCCGGGTTTACAGGCCAGGTCTATTATAATACAGGCCAGGTCTATTATAATATAGACCAGGTCTATTATTATACATGTCCAGATCTATTATTATACAGGCCATCTCTACATGCCAGGTTTCGTATAATACAGGCCGGGTCTATTATAATACAGGCCATGTCTATTATAATACAGGCCAGGTCTATTATAATACAGGCCAGGTCTACAGGCCAGGTGTAGTATAATATAGGCCAGGTCTAGTATAATACGGACCATAACTATTATAATACAGGCCAGGTCTATTATAATACAGACCAGGTCTACAGGTCAGGTCTAGTATAATATAGGCCAGGTCTAGTATAATACAGGCCAGGTCTAATATAGTACAGACCATGTCTACAGGCCAGGTCTAGTATAATACATGTCAGGTCAATTATAATACAGACCAGGTCTATTAAAATACAGGCCAGGCCTACAGGCCAGGTCTAGTATAATACAGGTCAGGTCTATTATAATACAGACCGGGTCTATTATAATACAGGCCAGGTCTATTATAATACAGGCCATGCCTATTACAATACAGGCCAGGTCTATAGGCCAGGTCTAGTATAATACAGACCAGGTCTTTTATAATACAGGCCTGGTTTAAAGGCAAGGTCTATTATAAAACAGACCAGGTCTATTATTATACAGATGAGGTATATTATAATACAGGTCAGGTAAATTATAATACAGGCCAGGTCTATTATAATACAGACCATGTCTATTATATTACAGGCCAGGCCTACAGGCAACGTCTAGTATAATACAGGCCAGGTCTATTATAATACAGACCAGGTCTATTATAATACAGACCATGTCTACAGGCCAGGTCTAGTATAATACAGGTCAGGTCAATTATAATACATACCAGGTTTATTATAATACAGGCCGGGTTTACAGGCCAGGTCTAGTATATTACAGGCCAGGTCTAGTATAATACAGGCCAGGTCTAGTATAATACAGGCCAGGTCTATTATAATACAGACCATGTCTACAGTCCAGGTCTAGTATAATACAGGTCAGATCAATTATAATACAGACCAGGTCTATTATAATACAGGTCAGGAAAATTATAACACATGCCAGGGCTATTATAATACATTTCAGGTCTACAGGCCAGGTCTAGTATAAAATAGGCCAGGTCTATTATAACACAGGCCAGGTCCATAATAATACATTTCAGGTCTACAGGCCAGGTCTAGTATAAAACCGGCCAGGTCTATTATAACACAGGCCAGGTCCATAATAATACATTTCAGGTCTACAGGCCAGGTCTAGTATAAAACAGGCCAGGTCTATTATAATACAGAACAGGTCTGTTATAATAAAGACCAGGTATATTATAATACGGGACTGGTCTATTATAATACAGGCCAGGTCTATTATAACACAGGCCAGGTCTACAGGCCAGGTCTAGTATAATACAGGTCAGGTCTATTATAATACATACCAGGTCTATTATTATACAGGCCAGATCTATTATAAAACAGGCCAGGTCTACAGGTCAGTTATAGTATAATACAGGCCAGGTCTATTATAATACAGGCCAGGTCTATTATAAAACAGACCATGTCTATTATAATACGGACAAGGTCTGTTATTATACAGGCCAGATCGATTATTATACAGGCCATCTCTACCTGCCAGGTCTAGTATAATACAGGCCAGGTCTACTTTAACACAGGCCAGGTCCATTATAAAACAGGTCAGTTCTACAGGCCAGGTCTAGTTTAATACAGGCCAGGTCTTTTGTAATACAGACCAGGTCTATTATTAATAGGCCAGATCTATTATTATACAGGCCATGTCTACATGCCAGGTCTAGTATAATACAGGCCAGGTCTATTATAATACAGGCCAGGTCTATTATAATACAGGCCAGGTCTATTATAATAAGGGCCAGGTCTATTATATTATAAGCCAGGTCTACAGGCCAGGTCTAGTATAATACAGGCCAGGTCTATTATAATACAGACCAGAACTATTATAATACAGGCCAGGTCTATTATATTACAGGCCAGGTCTACAGGTGAGGTCTAGTAAAATACAGGCCAGGTCTATTATAATACAGACCAGGTCTATTATAATAAAGACCAGGTCTACAGGCCAGGTCTAGTATAATACAGGCCAGGTCTATTATAATACAGACCATGTCTACAGGCCAGGTCTAGTATAATACAGGCCAGGTCTATTATAATAAAGATCAGGTCTATTATAATACAGGCAAGGTCTATTATAATACAGGCCAGGTCTATTATATTACAAGCCAGGTCTACAGGCCAGGTCTAGTATAATACAGGCCAGGTCTATTATAATACAGACCATGTCTATTATAATACAGACAAGGTATATTATTATACAGGCCAGATCGATTATTATACAGGCCATCTCTACATGCCAGGTCTAGTATAATACAGGCCAGGTCTACTGTAACACAGGCCAGGTCCATTATAATACAGGTCAGTTCTACAGGCCAGGTCTAGTATAATACAGGCCAGGTCTATTGTAATACAGACCGGGTCTATTATTAACAGGCCAGATCTATCTTTATACAGGCCATGTCTACATGCCAGGTCTAGTATAATACAGGCCAGGTCTATTATAATACAGATCAGGTCTATTATAATACAGGCCAGGTCTATTATAAAACAGGCCAGGTCTATTATATTACAAGCCAGGTCTACAGGCCAGGTCTAGTATAATACAGGCCAGGTCTATTATAATACAGACCAGTACTATTATAATAGAGGCCAGGTCTATTATATTACAAGCCAGGTCTACAGGCGAGGTCTAGTATAATACAGACCAGGTCTATTATAATACAGACCAGGTCTACAGGCCAGGTCTAGTATAATACAGGCCAAGTCTATTATAATACAGACCATGTCTACAGGCAGGTCTAGTATAATACAGACCAGGTCTATTATAATACAGGCCTGGTTTACAGGCAAGGTCTATTATAAAACAGACCAGGTCTATTATTATACAGATGAGGTATATTATAATACAGGTCAGGTAAATTATAATACAGGCCAGGTCTATTATAATACAGACCATGTCTATTATATTACAGGCCAGGTCTACAGGCAAGGTCTAGTATAATACAGGCCAGGTCTATTATAATACAGACCAGGTCTATTATAATACAGACAATGTCTACAGGCCAGGTCTAGTATAATACAGGTCAGGTCAATTATAATACAGACCAGGTCTATTATAATACAGGCCGGGTTTACAGGCCAGGTCTAGTATATTACAGGCCAGGTCTAGTATAATACAGGCCAGGTCTAGTATAATACAGGCCAGGTCTATTATAATACAGACCATGTCTACAGGCCAGGTCTCGTATAATACAGGTCAGATCAATTATAATACAGACCAGGTCTATTATAATACAGACCAGGTATATTATAACACAGGTCAGGAAAATTATAATACATGCCAGGTCTATTATAATACAGAACAGGTCTGTTATAATAAAGACCAGGTATATCATAATACAGGTCTGGTCTATTATAATACAGGCCAGGTCTATTATAACACAGGCCAGGTCTACAGGCCAGGTCTAGTATAATACAGGTCAGGTCTATTATAATACATACCAGGTCTATTATTATACAGGCCAGATCTACATGCCAGGTCTATTAAAATACAGACCAGGTCAATTATAATACAGACAAGGTCTACAGGCCATGTCTAGCATAATACAGGCCAGGTCTATTATAATACAGGTCCGTCTACAGGCCATGTCTAGTATAATACAGGTCAGGTCTATTATAATACAGACCAGGTCTATTATAATACAGGCCGGGTTTACAGGCCAGGTCTATTATAATACAGACCAGGTCTATTATTATACAGGCCATCTCTACATGCCAGGTTTCGTATAATACAGGCCAGGTCTATTATAATACAGACCAGGTCTACAGGTCAGGTCTAGTATAATATAGGCCAGGTCTAGTATAATACAGGCCAGGTCTAATATAGTACAGACCATGTCTACAGGCCAGGTCTAGTATAATACATGTCAGGTCAATTATAATACAGACCAGGTCTATTAAAATACAGGCCAGGCCTACAGGCCAGGTCTAGTATAATACAGGTCAGGTCTATTATAATACAGACCAGGTCTATTATAATACAGGCCAGGTCTATTATAATACAGGCCATGCCTATTACAATACAGGCCAGGTCTATAGGCCAGGACTAGTATAATACAGTCCAGGTATATTATAATAAAGAACATGTCTATTTGAATACAGGCCAGGTCTATTATAATACAGGGCAGGTCTACAGACCAGGTCTATTATAATACAGGCAAGGTCTGTTATAATACAGACCAGGTGTATTATAATACAGGCCAGGTCTATTATAACACAGGCCAGGTCCATTATAATATAGGTCAGGTCTACAGGCCAGGTCTAGTATAAAACAGGCCAGGTCTATTAAAATACAGGCCAGGTCTATTATAATACATACCAGGTATATTATAATACAGGTCAGGTCTATTATAATACAGGCTAGGTCTATTATAACACAGGCCAAGTCTACAGGCCAGGTCTAGTATAATACAGGTCAGGTCTATTATAATACATTCCAGGTCTATTATTATACAGGCCATGTGTACATGCCAGGTCTAGTATAATACAAGCCAGGTCTACTATATTACAGGATAGGTCTATTATAACACAGGCCAGGTCTACAGGCCAGGTCTAGTATAATACAGGTCAGGTCTATTATAATACATTCCAGGTCTATTATTATACAGGCCATGTGTACATGCCAGGTCTAGTATAATACAAGCCAGGTCTACTATATTACAGGCTAGGTCTATTATAACACAGGCCAGGTCTACAGGCCAGGTCTAGTATAATACAGGTCAGGTCTATTATAATACAGGCCAGGTCTACAGGCCAGGTCTAGTATAATACAGGCCTGGTTTACAGGCCAGGTCTATTATAAAACAGGCCAGGTCTATTATAATACAGACCAGGTATATTATAATACAGGTCAGGTCTAATATAATACAGTCCAGGTCTGTTATAATACACACCAGGTATATTATAATACAGGCCAGGTCCATTATAATACAGGTCAGGTCTACAGGCCAGGTCTAGTACAATACAGGCCAGGTCTATTATAATACAGACCAGGTCTATTACAATACAGGCCAGGTCTATTATAGGACAGACAATGTTTACGGGCCAGGTCTATTATAATACAGACCAGGTGTATTATAATACAGTTCAGGTCTATTATAATACAGGGCAGGTCTATTGTAATACAGGTCAGGTATACAGGCCAGGTCTAGTATAATACAGCCCAGGTATGTTATAATACAGACCAGGTCTATTAAAATACAGGCCAGGTCTATTATAATACAGGGCAGGTCTATTATAATACAGGTCAGGTATACAGGCCAGGTCTAGTATAATACAGGCCAGGTCTATTATAAAACAGACCATGTCTATTATAATACAGGCCAGGTCTTTTAAAATACAGCCCAGGTCTGCTAAAATACAGGCCAGGTCGATTATATTACAGACCAGGTCTACAGGGCATGTCTAGTATAATACAGGCTAGGATTATTATAATATAGGCTAGGTCTAGTATAATACAGGTCATGTCTATTATAATACAGACCAGGTCTATTATAATACAGGCCGGATATACAGGCCAGGTCTATTATAATACAGCCCAGGTCTATTATAATACAGCCCAGGTCTATTATAATACCGGCCAGGTCTATTATAATACAGGCCAGGTCTATTAAGGTACAGACCAGGTTTACAGGCCAGGTCTATTATAAAACAGGCCAGGTCTATTATAATACAAGTATAATAATACAAGCCAGGTCTACAGGCCAGGTCTAGTATAATACAGGACAGGTATATTATAATACAGATCAGGTCTATTATAATACAGGCCAGGTCTATTAAGGTACAGACCAGGTTTACAGGCCAGGTCTATTATAAAACAGGCCAGGTCTATTATAATACAAGTATAATAATACAAGCCAGGTCTACAGGCCAGGTCTAGTATAATACAGGTCAGGTCTATTATAATACAGACAAGGTCTATTGTAATACAGGCCAAGTCTCTTATAGTACAGACAATGTTTACGGGCCAGGTCTATTATAATACAGTCCAGGTCAAGAATAATACAGGCCAGATCCATTATAATACAGGTCAGGTATACAGGCCAGGTCTAGTATAATACAGGCCAGGTCTATTATAAAACAGACCTCGTCTATTATAATACAGGCCAGGTCTTTTATAATACAGCCCAGGTCTGTTAAAATACAGACCAGGTCTATTATATTACAGGCCAGGTTTAAAGGCCAGGTCTAGTATTATACAGGCCAGGTCGTTTATAATACAGACCAGGTCTACAGGCCATGTCTAGTATAATACAGGCCAGGTCTATTATAATATAGGCTAGGTCTACAGTCCAGGTCTAGTATAATAAAGGTCAGGTCTATTATAATACAGACCAGGTCTATTATAATACAGGCCTGATATACAGGACAGGTCTATTATAATACAGGCCAGGTCTATTATAATACAAGCCAGGTCTACAGGCCAGGTCTAGTATAATACAGGTAAGGTCTATTATAATACAGACCAGGTCTATTACAATACAGGCCAGGTCTATTATAGTACAGACAATGTTTACGGGCCAGGTCTATTATAATACAGACCAGGTGTATTATAATACAGTTCAGGTCTATTATAATACAGGCCATGTCTATTATAATACAGGTCAGGTATACAGGCCAGGTCTAGTATAATACAGCCCAGGTATGTTATAATACAGACCAGGTCTATTAAAATACAGGCCAGGTCTATTATAATACAGGGCAGGTCTATTAAAATACAGGTCAGGTATACAGGCCAGGTCTAGTATAATACAGGCCAGGTCTATTATAAAACAGACCATGTCTATTATAATACAGGCCAGGTCTTTTAAAATACAGCCCAGGTCTGTTAAAATACAGACCAGGTCTATTATATTACAGGCTAGGTCTAAAGGCCAGGTCTAGTATAATACAGGCCAGGTCGATTATATTATAGACCAGGTCTACAGGGCATGTCTAGTATAATACAGGCAAGGATTATTATAATATAGGCTAGGTCTAGTATAATACAGGTCAGGTCTATAATAATACAGACCAGGTCTATTATAATACAGGCCGGATATACAGGCCAGGTCTATTATAATACAGGCCAGGTCTTTTAAAATACAGCCCAGGTCTGCTAAAATACAGGCCAGGTCGATTATATTACAGACCAGGTCTACAGGGCATGTCTAGTATAATACAGGCTAGGATTATTATAATATAGGCTAGGTCTAGTATAATACAGGTCATGTCTATTATAATACACACCAGGTCTATTATAATACAGGCCGGATATACAGGCCAGGTCTATTATAATACAGCCCAGGTCTATTATAATACAGCCCAGGTCTATTATAATACCGGCCAGGTCTATTATATTACAAGCCAGGTCTACAGGCCAGGTCTAGTATAATACAGGACAGGTATATTATAATACAGATCAGGTCTATTATAATACAGGCCAGGTCTATTAAGGTACAGACCAGGTTTACAGGCCAGGTCTATTATAAAACAGGCCAGGTCTATTATAATACAAGTATAATAATACAAGCCAGGTCTACAGGCCAGGTCTAGTATAATACAGGTCAGGTCTATTATAATACAGACAAGGTCTATTGTAATACAGGCCAAGTCTCTTATAGTACAGACAATGTTTACGGGCCAGGTCTATTATAATACAGTCCAGGTCAAGAATAATACAGGCCAGATCCATTATAATACAGGTCAGGTATACAGGCCAGGTCTAGTATAATACAGGCCAGGTCTATTATAAAACAGACCTCGTCTATTATAATACAGGCCAGGTCTTTTATAATACAGCCCAGGTCTGTTAAAATACAGACCAGGTCTATTATATTACAGGCCAGGTTTAAAGGCCAGGTCTAGTATTATACAGGCCAGGTCGATTATAATACAGACCAGGTCTACAGGCCATGTCTAGTATAATACAGGCCAGGTCTATTATAATATAGGCTAGGTCTACAGTCCAGGTCTAGTATAATAAAGGTCAGGTCTATTATAATACAGACCAGGTCTATTATAATACAGGCCTGATATACAGGACAGGTCTATTATAATACAGGCCAGGTCTATTATAATACAAGCCAGGTCTACAGGCCAGGTCTAGTATAATACAGGTAAGGTCTATTATAATACAGACCAGGTCTATTACAATACAGGCCAGGTCTATTATAGGACAGACAATGTTTACGGGCCAGGTCTATTATAATACAGACCAGGTGTATTATAATACAGTTCAGGTCTATTATAATACAGGCCATGTCTATTATAATACAGGTCAGGTATACAGGCCAGGTCTAGTATAATACAGCCCAGGTATGTTATAATACAGACCAGGTCTATTAAAATACAGGCCAGGTCTATTATAATACAGGGCAGGTCTATTAAAATACAGGTCAGGTATACAGGCCAGGTCTAGTATAATACAGGCCAGGTCTATTATAAAACAGACCATGTCTATTATAATACAGGCCAGGTCTTTTAAAATACAGCCCAGGTCTGTTAAAATACAGACCAGGTCTATTATATTACAGGCTAGGTCTAAAGGCCAGGTCTAGTATAATACAGGCCAGGTCGATTATATTATAGACCAGGTCTACAGGGCATGTCTAGTATAATACAGGCAAGGATTATTATAATATAGGCTAGGTCTAGTATAATACAGGTCAGGTCTATAATAATACAGACCAGGTCTATTATAATACAGGCCGGATATACAGGCCGGGTCTATTATAAGACAGGCCAGGTCTATTATAATACAGCCCAGGTCTATTATAATACCGGCCAGGTCTATTATATTACAAGCCAGGTCTACAGGCCAGGTCTAGTATAATACAGGACAGGTATATTATAATACAGATCAGGTCTATTATAATACAGGCCAGGTCTATTAAGGTACAGACCAGGTTTACAGGCCAGGTCTATTATAAAACAGGCCAGGTCTATTATAAAACAGGCCAGGTCTATTATAATACAAGTATTATAATACAAGCCAGGTCTACAGGCCAGGTCTAGTATAATACAGGTCAGGTCTATTATAATACAGACCAGGTCTATTGTAATACAGGCCAGGTCTTTTATAGTACAGACAATGTTTACGGGCCAGGTCTATTATAATACAGTCCAGGTCAAGAATAATACAGGCCAGATCCATTATAATACAGGTCAGGTATACAGGCCAGGTCTAGTATAATACAGGCCAGGTCTATTATAAAACAGACCACGTCTATTATAATACAGGCCAGGTCTTTTATAATACAGCCCAGGTCTGTTAAAATACAGACCAGGTCTATTATATTACAGGCCAGGTCCAAAGGCCAGGTCTACTATTATACAGGCCAGGTCGATTATAATACAGACCAGGTCTACAGGCCATGTCTAGTATAATACAGGCCAGGTCTATTATAATATAGGCTAGGTCTAAAGGCCAGGTCTAGTATAATAAAGGTCAGGTCTATTATAATACAGACCAGGTCTATTATAATACAGGCCAGATATACAGGCCAGGTCTATTATAATACAGGCCAGGTCTTTTATAATACAGCCCAGGTCTATTATAATACAGGCCAGGTCTACAGGCTAGGTCTAGAATAATACAGGTCAGGTCTATTATAATACTGGCCAGGTCTATTATAATACAGGCCAGGTCTACAGGCCAAGTCTAGTGTAATACAGGCCAGTTCTATTATAATACAGGCTAGGTCTACAGGCCAGGTCTAGTATAATACAGGTCAGGTCTATTATAATACAGACCAGGTCTATTATAATACAGGCCGGGTATACAGGCCAGGTCTATTATAATACAGGCCAGGTCTATTATAATACAGCCCAGGTCTGTTATAATACAGGCAAGGTCTATTATAATACAAGCCAGGTCTACAGGCCAGGTCTAGTATAATACAGGACAGGTATATTATAATACAGATCAGGTCTATTATAATACAGGCCAGGTCTATTAAGGTACAGACCAGGTTTATAGGCCAGGTTTATTATAAAACAGGCCAGGTCTATTATAATACAGACCAGGTATATTATAATACAGACCAGGTCTACAGGCCAGGTTTAGTATAATACAGGCCAGGTCTAGTATAATACAGGCCAGGTCTAGTATACTACAGGTCAGGTCAATTATAATACACACCAGGTCTATTATAATACAGGCCGGGTTTACAGGCCAGGTCTATTATAAAACAGGCCAGGTCTATTATAATACAGACCAGGTCTGTTATACTACAGGCCAGGTCTGTTATACTACAGGCCAGGTCTATTATAATACAGGTCAGGTCTATTATAAAACAGCCAAGGTCTGTTATAATACAGACCAGGTCTATTGTAAAACAGGCCAGGTATTTTATACTACATGCCACGTCTTTTACAATACAGACCATGTCTACAGATCAGGTCTAGTATAATACAGACCAGGTCTATTATAATACAGGCCGGGTTTACAGGCCAGGTCTATAATAAAACAGGCCAGGTATAGTATAATACAGGCCAGGTCTATTATAATACAGGCTAGGTCCATTATAATACAGGTCAGGTATACAGGCCAGGTCTAGTATAATACAGGCAAGGTCTATTATAAAACAGACCATGTCTATTATAATACAGGCCAGGTCTTTTAAAATACAGCCCAGGTCTGTTATTATACAGACCAGGTCTATTATATTACAGGCCAGGTCTAAAGGCCAGGTCTAGTATAATACAGGCCAGGTCGATTATAATACAGACCAGGTCTACAGGGCATGTCTAGTATAATACAGGCCAGGTCTATTATAATATAGGCTAGGTCTAGTATAATACAGGTCAGGTCTATTATAATACAGACCAGGTCTATTATAATACAGGCCGGATATACAGGCCAGGTCTATTATAATACAGGCCAGGTCTATTATAATACAGCCCATGTCTATTATAATACAGGCCAGGTCTATTATAATACAAGCCAGGTCTACAGGCCAGGTCTAGTATAATACAGGACAGGTATATTATAATACAGATCAGGTCTATTATAATACAGGCCAGGTCTATTAAGGTACAGACCAGGTTTACAGGCCAGGTCTATTATAATACAAGTACTATAATACAAGCCAGGTCTACAGGCCAGGTCTAGTATAATACAGGTCAGGTCTATTATAATACAGACCAGGTCTATTGTAATACAGGCCAGGTCTTTTATAGTACAGACAATGTTTACGGGCCAGGTCTATTATAATACAGACCAGGTGTATTATAATACAGGTCAGGTCTATTATAATACAGGCCATGTCTATTATTATACAGACCATGTCTATTATAATACAGACCAGGTCTATAAAAATACAGGCCAGGTCAAGAATAATACAGGCCAGATCCATTATAATACAGGTCAGGTATACAGGCCAGGTCTAGTTTAATACAGGCCAGGTCTATTATAAACAGACCACGTCTATTATAATACAGGCCAGGTCTATTAAGGTACAGTCCAGGTTTACAGGCCAGGTCTATTATAAAACAGGCCAGGTCTATTATAATACAGACCAGGTATATTATAATACAGACCAGGTCTACAGGCCAGGTTTAGTATAATACAGGCCAGGTCTAGTATAATACAGGCCAGGTCTAGTATACCACATGCCAGGTCTAGTATAATACAGGTCAGGTCAATTATAATAGACACCAGGTCTATTATAATACAGGCCGGGTTTACAGGCCAGGTCTATTATAAAACAGGCCAGGTCTATTATAATACAAGCCAGGTCTACAGGCCAGGTCTATTATAATACAGACCAGGTATATTATAATACAGGTCAGGTCTATTATAATACAGGTCAGGTCTATTATATTACAGGCCAGGTCTATTATAATACAGACGGGGTATATTATAATACAGGTCAGGTCAATTATAATACACACCAGGTCTATTATAATACAGGCCGGGTTTACAGGCCAGGTCTATTTAAAAACAGGCCAGGTCTATTATAATACAGGCCAGGTCTATTATAATACAGGTCAGGTCTATTATAATACAGGTCAGGTCTATTATATTACAGGCCAGGTATACAGGCCAGGTATAGTATAATACTGGCCAGGTCTATTATAAAACAGCCAAGGTCTGTTATAATACAGACCAGGTCTATTATAATACAGGCCAGGTATTGTATACTACATGCCAGGTCTTTTACAATACAGACCATGTCTACAGGCCAGGTCTAGTAAAATACAGACCAGGTCTATTATAAAACAGGCCAGGTATAGTATAATACAGGCCAGGTCTATTATAAAACAGACCATGTCTATTATAATACAGGCCAGGTCTTGTATAATACAGCCCAGGTCTGGTATAATACAGACCAGGTATATTATAATACAGCCCAGGTCTGTTATAATACAGACCAGGTATATTATAATACAGGCCATGTCTATTATAATACAGGCCATGTCTACAGGCCAGGTCTAAAATAATACAGGTCAAGTCTATTATAATACAGGCCAGGTCTACAGGCCAGGTCTAGTATAATACTGGCATGGTCTATTATAATACAGGTCAGGTCTATTATAAAACAGCCAAGGTCTGTTATAATACAGACCAGGTCTATTGTAAAACAGGCCAGGTATTTTATACTACATGCCACGTCTTTTACAATACAGACCATGTCTACAGATCAGGTCTAGTATAATACAGACCAGGTCTATTATAATACAGGCCGGGTTTACAGGCCAGGTCTATTATAAAACAGGCCAGGTATAGTATAATACAGGCCAGGTCTATTATAATACAGGCTAGGTCCATTATAATACAGGTCAGGTATACAGGCCAGGTCTAGTATAATACAGGCCAGGTCTATTATAAAACAGACCATGTCTATTATAATACAGGCCAGGTCTTTTAAAATACAGCCCAGGTCTGTTATTATACAGACCAGGTCTATTATATTACAGGCCAGGTCTAAAGGCCAGGTCTAGTATAATACAGGCCAGGTCGATTATAATACAGACCAGGTCTACAGGGCATGTCTAGTATAATACAGGCCAGGTCTATTATAATATAGGCTAGGTCTAGTATAATACAGGTCAGGTCTATTATAATACAGACCAGGTCTATTATAATACAGGCCGGATATACAGGCCAGGTCTATTATAATACAGGCCAGGTCTATTATAATACAGCCCAGGTCTATTATAATACAGGCCAGGTCTATTATAATACAAGCCAGGTCTACAGGCCAGGTCTAGTATAATACAGGACAGGTATATTATAATACAGATCAGGTCTATTATAATACAGGCCAGGTCTATTAAGGTACAGACCAGGTTTACAGGCCAGGTCTATTATAATACAAGTACTATAATACAAGCCAGGTCTACAGGCCAGGTCTAGTATAATACAGGTCAGGTCTATTATAAAACAGCCAAGGTCTGTTATAATACAGACCAGGTCTATTATAATACAGGCCAGGTATTGTATACTACATGCCAGGTCTTTTACAATACAGACCATGTCTACAGGCCAGGTCTAGTAAAATACAGACCAGGTCTATTATAAAACAGGCCAGGTATAGTATAATACAGGCCAGGTCTATTATAAAACAGACCATGTCTATTATAATACAGGCCAGGTCTTGTATAATACAGCCCAGGTCTGGTATAATACAGACCAGGTATATTATAATACAGCCCAGGTCTGTTATAATACAGACCAGGTATATTATAATACAGGCCAGGTCTATTATAATACAGGCCATGTCTACAGGCCAGGTCTAAAATAATACAGGTCAAGTCTATTATAATACAGGCCAGGTCTACAGGCCAGGTCTAGTATAATACTGGCATGGTCTATTATAATACAGACCAGGTCTATTGTAAAACAGGCCAGGTATTTTATACTACATGCCACGTCTTTTACAATACAGACCATGTCTACAGATCAGGTCTAGTATAATACAGACCAGGTCTATTATAATACAGGCCGGGTTTACAGGCCAGGTCTATTATAAAACAGGCCAGGTATAGTATAATACAGGCCAGGTCTATTATAATACAGGCTAGGTCCATTATAATACAGGTCAGGTATACAGGCCAGGTCTAGTATAATACAGGCCAGGTCTATTATAAAACAGACCATGTCTATTATAATACAGGCCAGATCTTTTAAAATACAGCCCAGGTCTGTTATTATACAGACCAGGTCTATTATATTACAGGCCAGGTCTAAAGGCCAGGTCTAGTATAATACAGGCCAGGTCGATTATAATACAGACCAGGTCTACAGGGCATGTCTAGTATAATACAGGCCAGGTCTATTATAATATAGGCTAGGTCTAGTATAATACAGGTCAGGTCTATTATAATACAGACCAGGTCTATTATAATACAGGAAGGATATACAGGCCAGGTCTATTATAATACAGGCCAGGTCTATTATAATACAGCCCAGGTCTATTATAATACAGGCCAGGTCTATTATAATACAAGCCAGGTCTACAGGCCAGGTCTAGTATAATACAGGACAGGTATATTATAATACAGATCAGGTCTATTATAATACAGGCCAGGTCTATTAAGGTACAGACCAGGTTTACAGGCCAGGTCTATTATAATACAAGTACTATAATACAAGCCAGGTCTACAGGCCAGGTCTAGTATAATACAGGTCAGGTCTATTATAATACAGACCAGGTCTATTGTAATACAGGCCAGGTCTTTTATAGTACAGACAATGTTTACGGGCCAGGTCTATTATAATACAGACCAGGTGTATTATAATACAGGTCAGGTCTATTATAATACAGGCCATGTCTATTATTATACAGACCATGTCTATTATAATACAGACCAGGTCTATAAAAATACAGGCCAGGTCAAGAATAATACAGGCCAGATCCATTATAATACAGGTCAGGTATACAGGCCAGGTCTAGTTTAATACAGGCCAGGTCTATTATAAACAGACCACGTCTATTATAATACAGGCCAGGTCTATTAAGGTACAGTCCAGGTTTACAGGCCAGGTCTATTATAAAACAGGCCAGGTCTATTATAATACAGACCAGGTATATTATAATACAGACCAGGTCTACAGGCCAGGTTTAGTATAATACAGGCCAGGTCTAGTATAATACAGGCCAGGTCTAATATACCACAGGCCAGGTCTAGTATAATACAGGTCAGTTCAACTATAATACAGGTCAGGTCAATTATAATAGACACCAGGTCTATTATAATACAGGCCGGGTTTACAGGCCAGGTCTATTATAAAACAGGCCAGGTCTATTATAATACAAGCCAGGTCTAAAGGCCAGGTCATTATAATACAGACCAGGTATATTATAATACAGGTCAGATCTATTATAATACAGGTCAGGTCTATTATATTACAGGCCAGGTCTATTATAATACAGACGGGGTATATTATAATACAGGTCAGGTCAATTATAATACACACCAGGTCTATTATAATACAGGCCGGGTTTACAGGCCAGGTCTATTATAAAACAGGCCAGGTCTATTATAATACAGGCCAGGTCTATTATAATACAGGTCAGGTCTATTATAATACAGGTCAGGTCTATTATATTACAGGCCAGGTATACAGGCCAGGTATAGTATAATACTGGCCAGGTCTATTATAAAACAGCCAAGGTCTGTTATAATACAGACCAGGTCTATTATAATACAGGCCAGGTATTGTATACTACATGCCAGGTCTTTTACAATACAGACCATGTCTACAGGCCAGGTCTAGTAAAATACAGACCAGGTCTATTATAAAACAGGCCAGGTATAGTATAATACAGGCCAGGTCTATTATAAAACAGACCATGTCTATTATAATACAGGCCAGGTCTTGTATAATACAGCCCAGGTCTGGTATAATACAGACCAGGTATATTATAATACAGCCCAGGTCTGTTATAATACAGACCAGGTATATTATAATACAGGCCAGGTCTATTATAATACAGGCCATGTCTACAGGCCAGGTCTAGAATAATACAGGTCAAGTCTATTATAATACAGGCCAGGTCTACAGGCCAGGTCTAGTATAATACTGGCATGGTCTATTATAATACAGACCAGGCCTATTATAGTACAGACCAGGTCTATTAAATTACAGGCCAGGTATAAAGGCCAGGTCTAGTATAATACAGGCCAGGTCTATTATAATACAGACCAGGTCTACAGGCCATGTCTAGTATAATACAGGCCAGTTCTATTATAATACAGGCTAGGTCTACAGGCCAGGTCTAGTATAATACAGGTCAGGTATATTATAATACAGACCAGGTCTATTATAATACAGGCCTGGTATACAGGCCAGGTCTATTATAATACAGGCCAGGTCTAATATAATACAGCCCATTTCTATTATAATACAGCCCAGGTCTATTATAATTACAAGCCAGGTCTACAGGATTGGTCTAGATAATACAGATCAGGTCTATTATAATACAGACCAGGTCTATTATAATACAGGCCAGGTCCATTATAATACAGGTCAGGTAAACTGGTCAGGTCTAGTATAATACAGGCCAGGTCTATTATAATACAGGCCATTTCTTGTATAATACAGCCCAGGTCTGTTATAATACAGGCCAGTTCTAATATAACACAGGCCATGTCTACAGGCCAGGTCTAGAATAATACAGGTCAGGTCTAATATAATACAGGCCAGGTATATTATAATACAGGCCAGGTCTACAGGCCAGGACTAGTATAATACAGGACAGGTATATTATAATACAGATCAGGTCTATTATAATACAGGCCAGGTCTATTATAATACAGCCCAGGTCTATTATAATACAGGCCAGGTCTATTATAATACAAGCCAGGTCTACAGGCCAGGTCTAGTATAATACAGGACAGGTATATTATAATACAGATCAGGTCTATTATAATACAGGCCAGGTCTATTAAGGTACAGACCAGGTTTACAGGCCAGGTCTATTATAATACAAGTACTATAATACAAGCCAGGTCTACAGGCCAGGTCTAGTATAATACAGGTCAAGTCTATTATAATACAGACCAGGTCTATTGTAATACAGGCCAGGTCTTTTATAGTACAGACAATGTTTACGGGCCAGGTCTATTATAATACAGACCAGGTGTATTATAATACAGGTCAGGTCTATTATAATACAGGCCATGTCTATTATTATACAGACCATGTCTATTATAATACAGACCAGGTCTATTAAAATACAGGCCAGGTCAAGAATAATACAGGCCAGATCCATTATAATACAGGTCAGGTATACAGGCCAGGTCTAGTTTAATACAGGCCAGGTCTATTATAAACAGACCACGTCTATTATAATACAGGCCAGGTCTATTAAGGTACAGTCCAGGTTTACAGGCCAGGTCTATTATAAAACAGGCCAGGTCTATTATAATACAGACCAGGTATATTATAATACAGACCAGGTCTACAGGCCAGGTTTAGTATAATACAGGCCAGGTCTAGTATAATACAGGCCAGGTCTAGTATACCACAGGCCAGGTCTAGTATAATACAGGTCAGTTCAACTATAATACAGGTCAGGTCAATTATAATAGACGCCAGGTCTATTATAAAACAGGCCAGGTCTATTATAATACAAGCCAGGTCTACAGGCCAGGTCTATTATAATACAGACCAGGTATATTATAATACAGGTCAGGTCTATTATAATACAGGTCAGGTCTATTATATTACAGGCCAGGTCTATTATAATACAGACGGGGTATATTATAATACAGGTCAGGTCAATTATAATACACACCAGGTCTATTATAATACAGGCCGGGTTTACAGGCCAGGTCTATTATAAAACAGGCCAGGTCTATTATAATACAGGCCAGGTCTATTATAATACAGGTCAGGTCTATTATAATACAGGTCAGGTCTATTATATTACAGGCCAGGTATACAGGCCAGGTATAGTATAATACTGGCCAGGTCTATTATAAAACATCCAAGGTCTGTTATAATACAGACCAGGTCTATTATAATACAGGCCAGGTATTGTATACTACATGCCAGGTCTTTTACAATACAGACCATGTCTACAGGCCAGGTCTAGTAAAATACAGACCAGGTCTATTATAAAACAGGCCAGGTATAGTATAATACAGGCCAGGTCTATTATAAAACAGACCATGTCTATTATAATACAGGCCAGGTCTTGTATAATACAGCCCAGGTCTGGTATAATACAGACCAGGTATATTATAATACAGCCCAGGTCTGTTATAATACAGACCAGGTATATTATAATACAGGCCAGGTCTATTATAATACAGGCCATGTCTACAGGCCAGGTCTAGAATAATACAGGTCAAGTCTATTATAATACAGGCCAGGTCTACAGGCCAGGTCTAGTATAATACTGGCATGGTCTATTATAATACAGACCAGGCCTATTATAGTACAGACCAGGTCTATTAAATTACAGGCCAGGTATATTATAATACAGGTCAGGTCTATTATAATACAGGTCAGGTCTATTATATTACAGGCCAGGTCTATTATAATACAGACGGGGTATATTATAATACAGGTCAGGTCAATTATAATACACACCAGGTCTATTATAATACAGGCCGGGTTTACAGGCCAGGTCTATTATAAAACAGGCCAGGTCTATTATAATACAGGCCAGGTCTATTATAATACAGGTCAGGTCTATTATAATACAGGTCAGGTCTATTATATTACAGGCCAGGTATACAGGCCAGGTATAGTATAATACTGGCCAGGTCTATTATAAAACAGCCAAGGTATATTATAATACAGACCAGGTCTATTATAATACAGGCCTGGTATACAGGCCAGGTCTATTATAATACAGGCCAGGTCTAATATAATACAGCCCATTTCTATTATAATACAGCCCAGGTCTATTATAATTACAAGCCAGGTCTACAGGCCAGGTCTAGATAATACAGATCAGGTCTATTATAATACAGACCAGGTCTATTATAATACAGGCCAGGTCCATTATAATACAGGTCAGGTAAACTGGTCAGGTCTAGTATAATACAGGCCAGGTCTATTATAATACAGGCCATTTCTTGTATAATACAGCCCAGGTCTGTTATAATACAGGCCAGTTCTAATATAACACAGGCCATGTCTACAGGCCAGGTCTAGAATAATACAGGTCAGGTCTAATATAATACAGGCCAGGTATATTATAATACAGGCCAGGTCTACAGGCCAGGACTAGTATAATACAGGACAGGTATATTATAATACAGATCAGGTCTATTATAATACAGGCCAGGTCTATTATAATACAGCCCAGGTCTATTATAATACAGGCCAGGTCTATTATAATACAAGCCAGGTCTACAGGCCAGGTCTAGTATAATACAGGACAGGTATATTATAATACAGATCAGGTCTATTATAATACAGGCCAGGTCTATTAAGGTACAGACCAGGTTTACAGGCCAGGTCTATTATAATACAAGTACTATAATACAAGCCAGGTCTACAGGCCAGGTCTAGTATAATACAGGTCAGGTCTATTATAATACAGACCAGGTCTATTGTAATACAGGCCAGGTCTTTTATAGTACAGACAATGTTTACGGGCCAGGTCTATTATAATACAGACCAGGTGTATTATAATACAGGTCAGGTCTATTATAATACAGGCCATGTCTATTATTATACAGACCATGTCTATTATAATACAGACCAGGTCTATTAAAATACAGGCCAGGTCAAGAATAATACAGGCCAGATCCATTATAATACAGGTCAGGTATACAGGCCAGGTCTAGTTTAATACAGGCCAGGTCTATTATAAACAGACCACGTCTATTATAATACAGGCCAGGTCTATTAAGGTACAGTCCAGGTTTACAGGCCAGGTCTATTATAAAACAGGCCAGGTCTATTATAATACAGACCAGGTCTACAGGCCAGGTTTAGTATAATACAGGCCAGGTCTAGTATAATACAGGCCAGGTCTAGTATACCACAGGCCAGGTCTAGTATAATACAGGTCAGTTCAACTATAATACAGGTCAGGTCAATTATAATAGACACCAGGTCTATTATAATACAGGCCGGGTTTACAGGCCAGGTCTATTATAAAACAGGCCAGGTCTATTATAATACAAGCCAGGTCTACAGGCCAGGTCTATTATAATACAGACCAGGTATATTATAATACAGGTCAGGTCTATTATAATACAGGTCAGGTCTATTATAATACAGGCCAGGTCTATTATAATACAGACGGGGTATATTATAATACAGGTCAGGTCAATTATAATACACACCAGGTCTATTATAATTCAGGCCGGGTTTACAGGCCAGGTCTATTATAAAACAGGCCAGGTCTATTATAATACAGGCCAGGTCTATTATAATACAGGTCAGGTCTATTATAATACAGGTCAGGTCTATTATATTACAGGCCAGGTATACAGGCCAGGTATAGTATAATACTGGCCAGGTTTATTATAAAACAGCCAAGGTCTGTTATAATACAGACCAGGTCTATTATAATACAGGCCAGGTATTGTATACTACATGCCAGGTCTTTTACAATACAGACCATGTCTACAGGCCAGGTCTAGTAAAATACAGACCAGGTCTATTATAAAACAGGCCAGGTATAGTATAATACAGGCCAGGTCTATTATAAAACAGACCATGTCTATTATAATACAGGCCAGGTCTTGTATAATACAGCCCAGGTCTGGTATAATACAGACCAGGTATATTATAATACAGCCCAGGTCTGTTATAATACAGACCAGGTATATTATAATACAGGCCAGGTCTATTATAATACAGGCCATGTCTACAGGCCAGGTCTAGAATAATACAGGTCAAGTCTATTATAATACAGGCCAGGTCTACAGGCCAGGTCTAGTATAATACTGGCATGGTCTATTATAATACAGACCAGGCCTATTATAGTACAGACCAGGTCTATTAAATTACAGGCCAGGTATATTATAATACAGGTCAGGTCTATTATAATACAGGTCAGGTCTATTATATTACAGGCCAGGTCTATTATAATACAGACGGGGTATATTATAATACAGGTCAGGTCAATTATAATACACACCAGGTCTATTATAATACAGGCCAGGTTTACAGGCCAGGTCTATTATAAAACAGGCCAGGTCTATTATAATACAGGCCAGGTCTATTATAATACAGGTCAGGTCTATTATAATACAGGTCAGGTCTATTATATTACAGGCCAGGTATACAGGCCAGGTATAGTATAATACTGGCCAGGTCTATTATAAAACAGCCAAGGTATATTATAATACAGACCAGGTCTATTATAATACAGGCCTGGTATACAGGCCAGGTCTATTATAATACAGGCCAGGTCTAATATAATACAGCCCATTTCTATTATAATACAGCCCAGGTCTATTATAATTACAAGCCAGGTCTACAGGCCAGGTCTAGATAATACAGATCAGGTCTATTATAATACAGACCAGGTCTATTATAATACAGGCCAGGTCCATTATAATACAGGTCAGGTAAACTGGTCAGGTCTAGTATAATACAGGCCAGGTCTATTATAATACAGGCCATTTCTTGTATAATACAGCCCAGGTCTGTTATAATACAGGCCAGTTCTAATATAACACAGGCCATGTCTACAGGCCAGGTCTAGAATAATACAGGTCAGGTCTAATATTATACAGGCCAGGTATATTATAATACAGGCCAGGTCTACAGGCCAGGACTAGTATAATACAGACCAGGTCTACAGGCCATGTCTAGTATAATGCAGGCCAGGTCTATTATAATACAGGCCAGGTCTACAGGCCATGTCTAGTGTAATACAGGCCAGTTCTATTATAATACAGGCTAGGTCTACAGGCCAGGTCTAGTATAATACAGGTCAGGTCTATTATAATACAGACCAGGTCTATTATAATACAGGCCGGGTATACAGGCCAGGTCTATTATAATACAGGCCATGTCTATTATAATACAGCCCAGTTCTGTTATAATACAGACAAGGTCTATTAAGGTACAGACCAGGTTTACAGGCCAGGTCTATTATAATACAAGTATTATAATACAGGCCAGGTCCATTATAATGCAGGTCAGGTATACTGGCCAGGTCTAGTATAATACAGGCCAGGTCTATTATAATACAGCCCAGTTCTGTTATAATACAGACAAGGTCTATTAAGGTACAGACCAGGTTTACAGGCCAGGTCTATTATAATACAAGTATTATAATACAGGCCAGGTCCATTATAATGCAGGTCAGGTATACTGGCCAGGTCTAGTATAATACAGGCCAGGTCTATTATAAAACAGACCATGTCTATTATAATACAGGCCAGGTCTGTTATAATACAGGCCAGGTCTACAGGAAAGGTCTAGTATAATACTGGCCAGATCTATTATAATACAGACAAGACCTATTATAATACAGACCAGATCTATTATAATACAGACCAGGTCTACAGGCCAGGTCTAGTATAATACAGGTCAGGTCTATTATAATACAGGCCAGGTCTATTATAATACAGGCCATGTCTATTATAATCCAAGCCAGGTCTACAGGTCAGGTCTATTATAATACAGGCCAGGTTTACAGTCCAGTTATATTATAAAACAGGCCAGGTCTATTATAATACAGACCAGGTATATTATTTTACAAATCAGGTCTATTATAATACAGGCCAGGTCTATTATAATACAGACCAGGTTTACAGACCAGGTCTATTTTAATACAGGCCAGGTCTGTTATAATACAGACCAGGTCTATTATAATACAGGCCAGGTCTATTATAATACTGGCCAGGTCTATTATAATACAGACCAGGTCTATTATAATACAGGCAAGGTCTATTATAATACTGGCCAGGTCTATTATAATACAGGCCAGGTCTATTATAATACTGGCCAGGTCTATTATAATTCAGACCATGTCTATTATAATACAGACCAGGTCTACAGGCCATGTCTAGTATAATACAGGCCAGGTCTATTATAATGCAGGTCAGGTATACTGGCCAGGTCTAGTATAATACAGGCCAGGTCTATTATAAAACAGACCATGTCTATTATAATACAGGCCAGGTCTGTTATAATGCAGGTCAGGTATACTGGCCAGGTCTAGTATAATACAGGCCAGGTCTATTATAAAACAGACCATGTCTATTATAATACAGGCCAGGTCTGTTATAATACAGGCCAGGTCTACAGGAAAGGTCTAGTATAATACTGGCCAGATCTATTATAATACAGACAAGACCTATTATAATACAGACCAGATCTATTATAATACAGACCAGGTCTACAGGCCAGGTCTAGTATAATACAGGTCAGGTCTATTATAATACAGACCAGGTCTATTATAAAACAGGCCAGGTCTATTATAATACAGGCCAGGTCTATTATAATACAGGCCATGTCTATTATAATCCAAGCCAGGTCTACAGGTCAGGTCTATTATAATACAGGCCAGGTTTACAGTCCAGTTATATTATAAAACAGGCCAGGTCTATTATAATACAGACCAGGTATATTATTTTACAAATCAGGTCTATTATAATACAGGCCAGGTCTATTATAATACAGACCAGGTTTACAGACCAGGTCTATTTTAATACAGGCCAGGTCTGTTATAATACAGACCAGGTCTATTATAATACAGGCCAGGTCTATTATAATACTGGCCAGGTCTATTATAATACAGACCAGGTCTATTATAATACAGGCAAGGTCTATTATAATACTGGCCAGGTCTATTATAATACAGGCCAGGTCTATTATAATACTGGCCAGGTCTATTATAATTCAGACCATGTCTATTATAATACAGACCAGGTCTACAGGCCATGTCTAGTATAATACAGGCTAGGTATACAGGCCAGGTCTAGTATAATACAGGTCAGGTCTATTATAATACAGACCAGGTCTATTATAATAGAGGCTGGGTATTCAGGCCAGGTCTATTATAATACAGACCAGGTATATTATATTACAGATCAGGTGTATTAAAATACAGGCCAGTTCTATTATAGTAGACACCAGGTCTTTTATAATACAGCCCAGGTCTGTTATAATACAGACCAAGTCTATTATAATACATCCAATATCTGTTATAATACAGACCAGGTCTATTGCAATACAGGCCAGGTCAAGAATAATACAGGTTAGGTCTATTATAATACAGGGCAGGTCTATTATAATACAGTCCAGGTCTAAAGGCCAGGTCTAGTATAATACTGGCCAGGTTTATTATAATACAGACCAGACCTATTATAATACAGACCAGGTCTATTTTATTACAGGCCAGGTCTAAAGGCCAGGTCTAGTATAATACAGGCAAGGTCTATTATAATACAGACCATGTCTACAGGCCATGCCTAGTGTAATACAGGCCAGTTCTATTATAACACAGGCTAGGTCTACAGGCCAGGTCTAGTATAATACAGGTCAGGTCTATTATAATACAGACCAGGTCTATTATAATACAGGCCGGGTATACAGGCCAGGTCTATTATAATAGAGGCCAGGTCTATTATAATACAGCCCAGGTCTATTATAATACAGGCCAGGTCTATTATAATACAAGCCTGGTCTACAGGCCAGGTCTAGTATAATACAGGTCAGGTCTATTATAATACAGGCCGTGTTTACAGGCCAGTTATATTATAATACAGGCCAGGTCTATTATAATACAGGTCAGGTCTATTATAATACAGACCAGGTCTATTATAATACAGGCCGGGTATACAGGCCAGGTCTATTATAATACAGACCTGGTGTTTTATAATACAGGTCAGGTATACAGGCCAGGTCTAGTATAATACAGGTCAGGTCTATTATAATACAGACCAGGTCTATTATAATACAGGCCGGGTATACAGGCCAGGTCTATTATAATAGAGGCCAGGTCTATTATAATACAGCCCAGGTCTATTATAATACAGGCCAGGTCTATTATAATACAAGCCTGGTCTACAGGCCAGGTCTAGTATAATACAGGTCAGGTCTATTATAATACAGGCCGTGTTTACAGGCCAGTTATATTATAATACAGGCCAGGTCTATTATAATACAGGTCAGGTCTATTATAATACAGACCAGGTCTATTATAATACAGGCCGGGTATACAGGCCAGGTCTATTATAATACAGACCTGGTGTTTTATAATACAGGTCAGGTATACAGGCCAGGTCTAGTATAATACAGGCCAGGTCTAGTATAATACAGGCCAGGTCTATTATAAAACAGATCACGTCTATTATAATACAGGTCAGGTCTATTATAATACAGCCCAGGTCTGTTATAATACAGACCAGGTCTAGTATAATACAGGCCAGGTCTATTATAAAACAGACCACGTCTATTATAATACAGGCCAGGTCCATTAAAATACAGGTCAGGTATACAGGCCAGGTCTAGTATAATACAGGCCAGGTCTATTATAAAACAGATCACGTCCATTATAATACAGGTCAGGTCTATTATAATACAGCCCAGGTCTGTTATAATACAGACCAGGTCTAGTATAATACAGGCCAGGTCTATTATAAAACAGACCACGTCTATTGTAATACAGGTCAGGTCTATTATAATACAGCCCAGGTCTGTTATAATATAGACCAGGTCTATTATAATACAGGCCAGGTCTTTTATAATACAGCCCAGGTCTGTTATAATACAGACCAGGTATATTATAATACAGGCCAGGTCTACAGGCCAGGTCTAGAATAATACAGGTCAGGTCTATTATATTACAGGCCAGGTCTAGTACAATACAGGCCAGGTTATTTATAATACAGACCAGGTCTACAGGCCAGGTGTAGTATAATACAGGCCAGGTCTATTATAATACAGGCCAGGTCTATTATAATACAGACCAGGTCTATTATAATACAGGTCATGTGAATTATAATATAGGTTAGGTAAATTATAATACAGACCAGGTCTATTATAATACAGGCCGGGTTTACAGGCCAGGTCTATTATAAAACAGGCTAGGTCTTATATAATACAGACCAGGTATATTATAATACAGGCCAGGTCTATTATAATACAGACCAGGTCTATTATAATACAGGCCAGGTGCATTATTATACAGGTCAGGGATACTGGCCAGGTCTATTATAATACAGGCCAGGTCTTGTATAATACAGCCCTTGTCTGTTATAATACAGACCAGGTCTACAGGCCATGTCTAGTATAAAACAGGCCATGTCTATTATAGTACAGGATAGGTCTACAGGACAGGTCTAGTATAATACAGGTCAGGTCTAGTATAATACAGGCCAGGTCTACAGGCCAGGTCTAGTATAATACAGGCCAGGTCTATTATAGTACAGACCAGGTTTACAGGCCAGGTCTATTATAAAACAGGCCAGGCCTATTATAATACAGACCAGGTATATTATAATACAGGCCAGATCTAGTATAAAACAGGTCAGTACTATTATAATACAGAGCAGGTCTATTATAATACAGGCCAGGTCCATTATAATACAGGTCAGGTATACTGGCCAGGTCTAGTATAAGACAGGCCAGGTCTATTATAAAACAGACCATGTCTATTATAATACAGAACAGGTCTTGCATAATACAGGCCAGGTCTATTATAATACAAGCCAGGTCTAGAGTCCAGGTCTAGTATAATACAGGACAGGTATATTATAATACAGATCAGGTCTATTATAATACAGGCCAGGTATATTAAGGTACAGACCAGGTTTACAGGCCAGGTCTATTATAAAACAGGCCAGGTCTATTATAAAACAGGCCAGGTCTATTATAATACAGACCAGGTATATTATAATACAGACCAGGTCTACAGGCCAGGTTTAGTATAATACAGGCCAGGTCTAGTATAATACAGGCCAGGTCTAGTATACTACAGGCTAGGTCTGTTATAATACAGACCAGGTCTATTATAATACCAGCCAGGTCTATTATAAAACAGGCTAGGTCTTATATAATACAGACCAGGTATATTATAATACAGGCCAGGTCTATTATAATACAGACCAGGTCTATTATAATACAGGCCAGGTGAATTATTATACAGGTCAGGGATACTGGCCAGGTCTATTATAATACAGGCCAGGTCTTGTATAATACAGCCCTTGTCTGTTATAATACAGACCAGGTATATTATAATACAGACCAGGTCTACAGGCCATGTCTAGTATAAAACAGGCCATGTCTATTATAGTACAGGATAGGTCTACAGGACAGGTCTAGTATAATACAGGTCAGGTCTAGTATAATACAGGCCAGGTCTACAGGCCAGGTCTAGTATAATACAGGCCAGGTCTATTATAGTACAGACCAGGTTTACAGGCCAGGTCTATTATAAAACAGGCCAGGCCTATTATAATACAGACCAGGTATATTATAATACAGGCCAGATCTAGTATAAAACAGGTCAGTACTATTATAATACAGAGCAGGTCTATTATAATACAGGCCAGGTCCATTATAATACAGGTCAGGTATACTGGCCAGGTCTAGTATAAGACAGGCCAGGTCTATTATAAAACAGACCATGTCTATTATAATACAGAACAGGTCTTGCATAATACAGGCCAGGTCTATTATAATACAAGCCAGGTCTACAGTCCAGGTCTAGTATAATACAGGTCAGGTCTATTATAATACAGGCCGTTGTCACGTTCCTGACCTGTTTTCTCTTGTTTTGTATGTGTTTATTGGTCAGGGCGTGAGCGGGGTGGGCATTTCTATGTGTTGTGTTTCTATGTTGGGTTAAAGGGTTGCCTGGTATGGCTCTCAATTAGAGGCAGGTGTTTGGCATTTCCTCTGATTGAGAGTCATATTAAGGTAGGTTGTTCTCAATGTTTGTTTGTGGGTGATTCTGTTACGTATTTCGTCTTCGTGTTTCAATAAATATCATTTATGTCTAATTACCTCGCTGCGTATTGGTCCACCGATCCTTCTCTCCTCTCCTCGTCCGAGGAAGAGGAGGAAGACGACAGCCGTAACAGCCGTGTTTACAGGCCAGTTATATTATAATACAGGCCAGGTCTATTATAATACAGGTCAGGTCTATTATAATACAGACCAGGTCTATTATAATACAGGCCGGGTATACAGGCCAGGTCTATTATAATACAGACCTGGTGTTTTATAATACAGGTCAGGTATACAGGCCAGGTCTAGTATAATACAGGCCAGGTCTAGTATAATACAGGCCAGGTCTATTATAAAACAGATCACGTCTATTATAATACAGGTCAGGTCTATTATAATACAGCCCAGGTCTGTTATAATACAGACCAGGTCTAGTATAATACAGGCCAGGTCTATTATAAAACAGACCACGTCTATTATAATACAGGCCAGGTCCATTAAAATACAGGTCAGGTATACAGGCCAGGTCTAGTATAATACAGGCCAGGTCTATTATAAAACAGATCACGTCTATTATAATACAGGTCAGGTCTATTATAATACAGCCCAGGTCTGTTATAATACAGACCAGGTCTAGTATAATACAGGCCAGGTCTATTATAAAACAGACCACGTCTATTGTAATACAGGTCAGGTCTATTATAATACAGCCCAGGTCTGTTATAATATAGACCAGGTCTATTATAATACAGGCCAGGTCTTTTATAATACAGCCCAGGTCTGTTATAATACAGACCAGGTATATTATAATACAGGCCAGGTCTACAGGCCAGGTCTAGAATAATACAGGTCAGGTCTATTATATTACAGGCCAGGTCTAGTACAATACAGGCCAGGTTATTTATAATACAGACCAGGTCTACAGGCCAGGTGTAGTATAATACAGGCCAGGTCTATTATAATACAGGCCAGGTCTATTATAATACAGACCAGGTCTATTATAATACAGGTCATGTGAATTATAATACAGGTTAGGTAAATTATAATACAGACCAGGTCTATTATAATACAGGCCGGGTTTACAGGCCAGGTCTATTATAAAACAGGCTAGGTCTTATATAATACAGACCAGGTATATTATAATACAGGCCAGGTCTATTATAATACAGACCAGGTCTATTATAATACAGGCCAGGTGCATTATTATACAGGTCAGGGATACTGGCCAGGTCTATTATAATACAGGCCAGGTCTTGTATAATACAGCCCTTGTCTGTTATAATACAGACCAGGTATATTATAATACAGACCAGGTCTACAGGCCATGTCTAGTATAAACAGGCCATGTCTATTATAGTACAGGATAGGTCTACAGGACAGGTCTAGTATAATACAGGTCAGGTCTAGTATAATACAGGCCAGGTCTACAGGCCAGGTCTAGTATAATACAGGCCAGGTCTATTATAGTACAGACCAGGTTTACAGGCCAGGTCTATTATAAAACAGGCCAGGCCTATTATAATACAGACCAGGTATATTATAATACAGGCCAGATCTAGTATAAAACAGGTCAGTACTATTATAATACAGAGCAGGTCTATTATAATACAGGCCAGGTCCATTATAATACAGGTCAGGTATACTGGCCAGGTCTAGTATAAGACAGGCCAGGTCTATTATAAAACAGACCATGTCTATTATAATACAGAACAGGTCTTGCATAATACAGGCCAGGTCTATTATAATACAAGCCAGGTCTACTGTCCAGGTCTAGTATAATACAGGACAGGTATATTATAATACAGATCAGGTCTATTATAATACAGGCCAGGTATATTAAGGTACAGACCAGGTTTACAGTCCAGGTCTATTATAATACAGATCAGGTCTATTATAATACAGGCCAGGTATATTAAGGTACAGACCAGGTTTACAGTCCAGGTCTATTATAAAACAGGCCAGGTCTATTATAAAACAGGCACGGTCTATTATAATACAGACCAGGTATATTATAATACAGACCAGGTCTACAGGCCAGGTTTAGTATAATACAGGCCAGGTCTAGTATAATACAGGCCAGGTCTAGTATACTACAGGCTAGGTCTATTATAATACAGACCAGGTATTTTATACTACAGGCCAGGTCTTTTACAATACAGACCATGTCTACAGGCCAGGTCTAGTAAAATACAGACCAGGTCTTATGTAAAACAGGCCAGGTATAGTATAATACCGGCCAGGTCTATTATAATACAGACATAGTTTCTTATAATACAGTCCAGGTCCATTATAATACAGGTCAGGTATACAGGCCAGGTATAGTATAATACAGGCCAGGTCTGTTATAAAACAGCCAAGGTCTGTTATAATACAGACCAGGTCCATTATATTACAGGTCAGGTATACAAGCCAGGTATAGTATAATACAGGCCAGGTCTGTTATAAAACAGCCAAGGTCTGTTATAATACAGACCAGGTCTATTATAATACAGGCCAGGTATTTTATACTACAGGCCAGGTCTTTTACAATACAGACCATGTCTACAGGCCAGGTCTAGTAAAATACAGACCAGGTCTTATGTAAAACAGGCCAGGTATAGTATAATACAGGCCAGGTCTATTATAATACAGACATAGTCTCTTATAATACAGCCCAGGTCCATTATAATACAGGTCAGGTATACTGGTCAGGTCTAGTATAATACAGGCCAGGTCTATTATAAAACAGACCATGTCTATTATAATACAGGCCAGGTCTTGTATAATACAGCCCAGGTCTGGTATAATATAGACCAGGTATATTATAATACAGCCCAGGTCTGTTATAATACAGACCAGGTATATTATAATACAGGCCAGGTCTATTATAATACAGGCCATGTCTACAGGCCAGGTCTAGAATAATACAGGTCAAGTCTATTATAATACAGGCCAGGTCTACAGGCCAGGTCTAGTATAATACTGGCATGGTCTATTATAATACAGACCAGGCCTATTATAGTACAGACCAGGTCTATTAAATTACAGGCCAGGTATAAAGGCCAGGTCTAGTATAACACAGGCCAGGTCTATTATAATACAGACCAGGTTTACAGGCCATGTCTAGTATAATACAGGCCAGGTCTATTATAATACAGGCTAGGTCTACAGGCCAGGTCTAGTATAATACAGGTCAGGTATATTATAATACAGACCAGGAATATTATAATACAGGCCAGGTCTACAGGCCAGGACTAGTATAATACTGGCATGGTCTATTATAATACAGACCAGGCCTATTATAATACAGACCAGGTCTATTAAAAAACAGGCCAGGTATAAAGGTCAGGTCTAGTATAATACAGGCCAGGTCTATTATAATACAGGCCATTTCTTGTATAATACCGCCCAGGTCTGTTATAATACAGGCCAGGTCTAATATAATACAGGCCATGTCTACAGGCCAGGTCTAGAATAATACAGGTCAGGTCTAATATAATACAGGCCAGGTATATTATAATACAGGCCAGGTCTACAGGCCAGGACTAGTATAATACTGGCATGGTCTATTATAATACAGACCAGGCCTATTATAATACAGACCAGGTCTATTAAAAAACAGGCCAGGTATAAAGGCCAGGTCTAGTATAATACATGCCAGGTCTACTATAATACAGACCAGGTCTACAGGCCATGTCTAGTATAATGCAGGCCAGGTCTATTATAATACAGGCTAGTTCTACAGGCCAGGTCTGGTATAATACAGGTCAGGTCTATTATAATACAGACCAGGTCTATTATAATACAGGCCATGTCCATTATAATACAGGTAAGGTATACTGGCCAGGTCTAGTATAATACAGGCCAGGTCTATTATAAAACAGACCATGTCTATTATAATACAGGCCAGGCCTTGTATAATAAAGCCAAGGTATGTTATAATACAGACCAGGTCTATTAAAATACAGGCCAGGTCTATTATAATACAGGCCAGGTCCATTAAAATACAGGTCAGGTATACAGGCCAGGTCTAGTATAATACAGGCCAGGTCTATTATAAAACAGATCACGTCTATTATATTACAGGTCAGGTCTATTATAATACAGCCCAGGTCTGTTATAATACAGACCAGGTCTAGTATAATACAGGCCAGGTCTGTTATAATATAGACCAGGTATATTATAATACAGGCCAGGTCTACAGGCCAGGTCTAGAATAATACAGGTCAGGTCTATTATATTACAGGCCAGGTCTAGTACAATACAGGCCAGGTTATTTATAATACAGACCAGGTCTACAGGCCAGGTGTAGTATAATACAGGCCAGGTCTATTATAATACAGGCCAGGTCTATTATAATACAGACCAGGTCTATTATAATACAGGTCATGTGAGTTATAATACAGGTTAGGTAAATTATAATACAGACCAGGTCTATTATAATACAGGCCGGGTTTACAGGCCAGGTCTATTATAAAACAGGCTAGGTCTTATATAATACAGACCAGGTATATTATAATACAGGCCAGGTCTATTATAATACAGACCAGGTCTATTATAATACAGGCCAGGTGAATTATTATACAGGTCAGGGATACTGGCCAGGTCTATTATAATACAGGCCAGGTCTGGTATAATATAGACCAGGTATATTATAATACAGCCCAGGTCTGTTATAATACAGACCAGGTATATTATAATACAGGCCAGGTCTATTATAATACAGGCCATGTCTACAGGCCAGGTCTAGAATAATACAGGTCAAGTCTATTATAATACAGGCCAGGTCTACAGGCCAGGTCTAGTATAATACTGGCATGGTCTATTATAATACAGACCAGGCCTATTATAGTACAGACCAGGTCTATTAAATTACAGGCCAGGTATAAAGGCCAGGTCTAGTATAACACAGGCCAGGTCTATTATAATACAGACCAGGTTTACAGGCCATGTCTAGTATAATACAGGCCAGGTCTATTATAATACAGGCTAGGTCTACAGGCCAGGTCTAGTATAATACAGGTCAGGTATATTATAATACAGACCAGGAATATTATAATACAGGCCAGGTCTACAGGCCAGGACTAGTATAATACTGGCATGGTCTATTATAATACAGACCAGGCCTATTATAATACAGACCAGGTCTATTAAAAAACAGGCCAGGTATAAAGGTCAGGTCTAGTATAATACAGGCCAGGTCTATTATAATACAGGCCATTTCTTGTATAATACCGCCCAGGTCTGTTATAATACAGGCCAGGTCTAATATAATACAGGCCATGTCTACAGGCCAGGTCTAGAATAATACAGGTCAGGTCTAATATAATACAGGCCAGGTATATTATAATACAGGCCAGGTCTACAGGCCAGGACTAGTATAATACTGGCATGGTCTATTATAATACAGACCAGGCCTATTATAATACAGACCAGGTCTATTAAAAAACAGGCCAGGTATAAAGGCCAGGTCTAGTATAATACATGCCAGGTCTACTATAATACAGACCAGGTCTACAGGCCATGTCTAGTATAATGCAGGCCAGGTCTATTATAATACAGGCTAGTTCTACAGGCCAGGTCTGGTATAATACAGGTCAGGTCTATTATAATACAGACCAGGTCTATTATAATACAGGCCATGTCCATTATAATACAGGTAAGGTATACGGGCCAGGTCTAGTATAATACAGGCCAGGTCTATTATAAAACAGACCATGTCTATTATAATACAGGCCAGGCCTTGTATAATAAAGCCAAGGTATGTTATAATACAGACCAGGTCTATTAAAATACAGGCCAGGTCTATTATAATACAGGCCAGGTCCATTAAAATACAGGTCAGGTATACAGGCCAGGTCTAGTATAATACAGGCCAGGTCTATTATAAAACAGATCACGTCTATTATATTACAGGTCAGGTCTATTATAATACAGCCCAGGTCTGTTATAATACAGACCAGGTCTAGTATAATACAGGCCAGGTCTGTTATAATATAGACCAGGTATATTATAATACAGGCCAGGTCTACAGGCCAGGTCTAGAATAATACAGGTCAGGTCTATTATATTACAGGCCAGGTCTAGTACAATACAGGCCAGGTTATTTATAATACAGACCAGGTCTACAGGCCAGGTGTAGTATAATACAGGCCAGGTCTATTATAATACAGGCCAGGTCTATTATAATACAGACCAGGTCTATTATAATACAGGTCATGTGAGTTATAATACAGGTTAGGTAAATTATAATACAGACCAGGTCTATTATAATACAGGCCGGGTTTACAGGCCAGGTCTATTATAAAACAGGCTAGGTCTTATATAATACAGACCAGGTATATTATAATACAGGCCAGGTCTATTATAATACAGACCAGGTCTATTATAATACAGGCCAGGTGAATTATTATACAGGTCAGGGATACTGGCCAGGTCTATTATAATACAGGCCAGGTCTTGTATAATACAGCCCTTGTCTGTTATAATACAGACCAGGTATATTATAATACAGACCAGGTCTACAGGCCATGTCTAGTATAAAACAGGCCATGTCTATTATAGTACAGGATAGGTCTACAGGACAGGTCTAGTATAATACAGGTCAGGTCTAGTATAATACAGGCCAGGTCTACAGGCCAGGTCTAGTATAATACAGGCCAGGTCTATTATAGTACAGACCAGGTTTACAGGCCAGGTCTATTATAAAACAGGCCAGGCCTATTATAATACAGACCAGGTATATTATAATACAGGCCAGATCTAGTATAAAACAGGTCAGTACTATTATAATACAGAGCAGGTCTATTATAATACAGGCCAGGTCCATTATAATACAGGTCAGGTATACTGGCCAGGTCTAGTATAAGACAGGCCAGGTCTATTATAAAACAGACCATGTCTATTATAATACAGAACAGGTCTTGCATAATACAGGCCAGGTCTATTATAATACAAGCCAGGTCTACAGTCCAGGTCTAGTATAATACAGGACAGGTATATTATAATACAGATCAGGTCTATTATAATACAGGCCAGGTATATTAAGGTACAGACCAGGTTTACAGGCCAGGTCTATTATAAAACAGGCCAGGTCTATTATAAAACAGGCCAGGTCTATTATATTACAGACCAGGTATATTATAATACAGACCAGGTCTACAGGCCAGGTTTAGTATAATACAGGCCAGGTCTAGTATAATACAGGCCAGGTCTAGTATACTACAGGCTAGGTCTGTTATAATACAGACCAGGTCTATTATAATACCAGCCAGGTCTATTATAAAACAGGCTAGGTCTTATATAATACAGACCAGGTATATTATAATACAGGCAAGGTCTATTATAATACAGACCAGGTCTATTATAATACAGGCCAGGTGCATTATTATACAGGTCAGGGATACTGGCCAGGTCTATTATAATACAGGCCAGGTCTTGTATAATACAGCCCTTGTCTGTTATAATACAGACCAGGTATATTATAATACAGACCAGGTCTACAGGCCATGTCTAGTATAAAACAGGCCATGTCTATTATAGTACAGGATAGGTCTACAGGACAGGTCTAGTATAATACAGGTCAGGTCTAGTATAATACAGGCCAGGTCTACAGGCCAGGTCTAGTATAATACAGGCCAGGTCTATTATAGTACAGACCAGGTTTACAGGCCAGGTCTATTATAAAACAGGCCAGGCCTATTATAATACAGACCAGGTATATTATAATACAGGCCAGATCTAGTATAAAACAGGTCAGTACTATTATAATACAGAGCAGGTCTATTATAATACAGGCCAGGTCCATTATAATACAGGTCAGGTATACTGGCCAGGTCTAGTATAAGACAGGCCAGGTCTATTATAAAACAGACCATGTCTATTATAATACAGAACAGGTCTTGCATAATACAGGCCAGGTCTATTATAATACAAGCCAGGTCTACAGTCCAGGTCTAGTATAATACAGGTCAGGTCTATTATAATACAGGCCGTTGTCACGTTCCTGACCTGTTTTCTCTTGTTTTGTATGTGTTTATTGGTCAGGGCGTGAGCGGGGTGGGCATTTCTATGTGTTGTGTTTCTATGTTGGGTTAAAGGGTTGCCTGGTATGGCTCTCAATTAGAGGCAGGTGTTTGGCATTTCCTCTGATTGAGAGTCATATTAAGGTAGGTTGTTCTCAATGTTTGTTTGTGGGTGATTCTGTTACGTATTTCGTCTTCGTGTTTCAATAAATATCATTTATGTCTAATTACCTCGCTGCGTATTGGTCCACCGATCCTTCTCTCCTCTCCTCGTCCGAGGAAGAGGAGGAAGACGACAGCCGTAACAGCCGTGTTTACAGGCCAGTTATATTATAATACAGGCCAGGTCTATTATAATACAGGTCAGGTCTATTATAATACAGACCAGGTCTATTATAATACAGGCCGGGTATACAGGCCAGGTCTATTATAATACAGACCTGGTGTTTTATAATACAGGTCAGGTATACAGGCCAGGTCTAGTATAATACAGGCCAGGTCTAGTATAATACAGGCCAGGTCTATTATAAAACAGATCACGTCTATTATAATACAGGTCAGGTCTATTATAATACAGCCCAGGTCTGTTATAATACAGACCAGGTCTAGTATAATACAGGCCAGGTCTATTATAAAACAGACCACGTCTATTATAATACAGGCCAGGTCCATTAAAATACAGGTCAGGTATACAGGCCAGGTCTAGTATAATACAGGCCAGGTCTATTATAAAACAGATCACGTCTATTATAATACAGGTCAGGTCTATTATAATACAGCCCAGGTCTGTTATAATACAGACCAGGTCTAGTATAATACAGGCCAGGTCTATTATAAAACAGACCACGTCTATTGTAATACAGGTCAGGTCTATTATAATACAGCCCAGGTCTGTTATAATATAGACCAGGTCTATTATAATACAGGCCAGGTCTTTTATAATACAGCCCAGGTCTGTTATAATACAGACCAGGTATATTATAATACAGGCCAGGTCTACAGGCCAGGTCTAGAATAATACAGGTCAGGTCTATTATATTACAGGCCAGGTCTAGTACAATACAGGCCAGGTTATTTATAATACAGACCAGGTCTACAGGCCAGGTGTAGTATAATACAGGCCAGGTCTATTATAATACAGGCCAGGTCTATTATAATACAGACCAGGTCTATTATAATACAGGCCAGGCCTTGTATAATAAAGCCAAGGTATGTTATAATACAGACCAGGTCTATTAAAATACAGGCCAGGTCTATTATAATACAGGCCAGGTCCATTAAAATACAGGTCAGGTATACAGGCCAGGTCTAGTATAATACAGGCCAGGTCTATTATAAAACAGATCACGTCTATTATATTACAGGTCAGGTCTATTATAATACAGCCCAGGTCTGTTATAATACAGACCAGGTCTAGTATAATACAGGCCAGGTCTGTTATAATATAGACCAGGTATATTATAATACAGGCCAGGTCTACAGGCCAGGTCTAGAATAATACAGGTCAGGTCTATTATATTACAGGCCAGGTCTAGTACAATACAGGCCAGGTTATTTATAATACAGACCAGGTCTACAGGCCAGGTGTAGTATAATACAGGCCAGGTCTATTATAATACAGGCCAGGTCTATTATAATACAGACCAGGTCTATTATAATACAGGTCATGTGAGTTATAATACAGGTTAGGTAAATTATAATACAGACCAGGTCTATTATAATACAGGCCGGGTTTACAGGCCAGGTCTATTATAAAACAGGCTAGGTCTTATATAATACAGACCAGGTATATTATAATACAGGCCAGGTCTATTATAATACAGACCAGGTCTATTATAATACAGGCCAGGTGAATTATTATACAGGTCAGGGATACTGGCCAGGTCTATTATAATACAGGCCAGGTCTGGTATAATATAGACCAGGTATATTATAATACAGCCCAGGTCTGTTATAATACAGACCAGGTATATTATAATACAGGCCAGGTCTATTATAATACAGGCCATGTCTACAGGCCAGGTCTAGAATAATACAGGTCAAGTCTATTATAATACAGGCCAGGTCTACAGGCCAGGTCTAGTATAATACTGGCATGGTCTATTATAATACAGACCAGGCCTATTATAGTACAGACCAGGTCTATTAAATTACAGGCCAGGTATAAAGGCCAGGTCTAGTATAACACAGGCCAGGTCTATTATAATACAGACCAGGTTTACAGGCCATGTCTAGTATAATACAGGCCAGGTCTATTATAATACAGGCTAGGTCTACAGGCCAGGTCTAGTATAATACAGGTCAGGTATATTATAATACAGACCAGGAATATTATAATACAGGCCAGGTCTACAGGCCAGGACTAGTATAATACTGGCATGGTCTATTATAATACAGACCAGGCCTATTATAATACAGACCAGGTCTATTAAAAAACAGGCCAGGTATAAAGGTCAGGTCTAGTATAATACAGGCCAGGTCTATTATAATACAGGCCATTTCTTGTATAATACCGCCCAGGTCTGTTATAATACAGGCCAGGTCTAATATAATACAGGCCATGTCTACAGGCCAGGTCTAGAATAATACAGGTCAGGTCTAATATAATACAGGCCAGGTATATTATAATACAGGCCAGGTCTACAGGCCAGGACTAGTATAATACTGGCATGGTCTATTATAATACAGACCAGGCCTATTATAATACAGACCAGGTCTATTAAAAAACAGGCCAGGTATAAAGGCCAGGTCTAGTATAATACATGCCAGGTCTACTATAATACAGACCAGGTCTACAGGCCATGTCTAGTATAATGCAGGCCAGGTCTATTATAATACAGGCTAGTTCTACAGGCCAGGTCTGGTATAATACAGGTCAGGTCTATTATAATACAGACCAGGTCTATTATAATACAGGCCATGTCCATTATAATACAGGTAAGGTATACGGGCCAGGTCTAGTATAATACAGGCCAGGTCTATTATAAAACAGACCATGTCTATTATAATACAGGCCAGGCCTTGTATAATAAAGCCAAGGTATGTTATAATACAGACCAGGTCTATTAAAATACAGGCCAGGTCTATTATAATACAGGCCAGGTCCATTAAAATACAGGTCAGGTATACAGGCCAGGTCTAGTATAATACAGGCCAGGTCTATTATAAAACAGATCACGTCTATTATATTACAGGTCAGGTCTATTATAATACAGCCCAGGTCTGTTATAATACAGACCAGGTCTAGTATAATACAGGCCAGGTCTGTTATAATATAGACCAGGTATATTATAATACAGGCCAGGTCTACAGGCCAGGTCTAGAATAATACAGGTCAGGTCTATTATATTACAGGCCAGGTCTAGTACAATACAGGCCAGGTTATTTATAATACAGACCAGGTCTACAGGCCAGGTGTAGTATAATACAGGCCAGGTCTATTATAATACAGGCCAGGTCTATTATAATACAGACCAGGTCTATTATAATACAGGTCATGTGAGTTATAATACAGGTTAGGTAAATTATAATACAGACCAGGTCTATTATAATACAGGCCGGGTTTACAGGCCAGGTCTATTATAAAACAGGCTAGGTCTTATATAATACAGACCAGGTATATTATAATACAGGCCAGGTCTATTATAATACAGACCAGGTCTATTATAATACAGGCCAGGTGAATTATTATACAGGTCAGGGATACTGGCCAGGTCTATTATAATACAGGCCAGGTCTTGTATAATACAGCCCTTGTCTGTTATAATACAGACCAGGTATATTATAATACAGACCAGGTCTACAGGCCATGTCTAGTATAAAACAGGCCATGTCTATTATAGTACAGGATAGGTCTACAGGACAGGTCTAGTATAATACAGGTCAGGTCTAGTATAATACAGGCCAGGTCTACAGGCCAGGTCTAGTATAATACAGGCCAGGTCTATTATAGTACAGACCAGGTTTACAGGCCAGGTCTATTATAAAACAGGCCAGGCCTATTATAATACAGACCAGGTATATTATAATACAGGCCAGATCTAGTATAAAACAGGTCAGTACTATTATAATACAGAGCAGGTCTATTATAATACAGGCCAGGTCCATTATAATACAGGTCAGGTATACTGGCCAGGTCTAGTATAAGACAGGCCAGGTCTATTATAAAACAGACCATGTCTATTATAATACAGAACAGGTCTTGCATAATACAGGCCAGGTCTATTATAATACAAGCCAGGTCTACAGTCCAGGTCTAGTATAATACAGGACAGGTATATTATAATACAGATCAGGTCTATTATAATACAGGCCAGGTATATTAAGGTACAGACCAGGTTTACAGGCCAGGTCTATTATAAAACAGGCCAGGTCTATTATAAAACAGGCCAGGTCTATTATATTACAGACCAGGTATATTATAATACAGACCAGGTCTACAGGCCAGGTTTAGTATAATACAGGCCAGGTCTAGTATAATACAGGCCAGGTCTAGTATACTACAGGCTAGGTCTGTTATAATACAGACCAGGTCTATTATAATACCAGCCAGGTCTATTATAAAACAGGCTAGGTCTTATATAATACAGACCAGGTATATTATAATACAGGCAAGGTCTATTATAATACAGACCAGGTCTATTATAATACAGGCCAGGTGCATTATTATACAGGTCAGGGATACTGGCCAGGTCTATTATAATACAGGCCAGGTCTTGTATAATACAGCCCTTGTCTGTTATAATACAGACCAGGTATATTATAATACAGACCAGGTCTACAGGCCATGTCTAGTATAAAACAGGCCATGTCTATTATAGTACAGGATAGGTCTACAGGACAGGTCTAGTATAATACAGGTCAGGTCTAGTATAATACAGGCCAGGTCTACAGGCCAGGTCTAGTATAATACAGGCCAGGTCTATTATAGTACAGACCAGGTTTACAGGCCAGGTCTATTATAAAACAGGCCAGGCCTATTATAATACAGACCAGGTATATTATAATACAGGCCAGATCTAGTATAAAACAGGTCAGTACTATTATAATACAGAGCAGGTCTATTATAATACAGGCCAGGTCCATTATAATACAGGTCAGGTATACTGGCCAGGTCTAGTATAAGACAGGCCAGGTCTATTATAAAACAGACCATGTCTATTATAATACAGAACAGGTCTTGCATAATACAGGCCAGGTCTATTATAATACAAGCCAGGTCTACAGTCCAGGTCTAGTATAATACAGGTCAGGTCTATTATAATACAGGCCGTTGTCACGTTCCTGACCTGTTTTCTCTTGTTTTGTATGTGTTTATTGGTCAGGGCGTGAGCGGGGTGGGCATTTCTATGTGTTGTGTTTCTATGTTGGGTTAAAGGGTTGCCTGGTATGGCTCTCAATTAGAGGCAGGTGTTTGGCATTTCCTCTGATTGAGAGTCATATTAAGGTAGGTTGTTCTCAATGTTTGTTTGTGGGTGATTCTGTTACGTATTTCGTCTTCGTGTTTCAATAAATATCATTTATGTCTAATTACCTCGCTGCGTATTGGTCCACCGATCCTTCTCTCCTCTCCTCGTCCGAGGAAGAGGAGGAAGACGACAGCCGTAACAGCCGTGTTTACAGGCCAGTTATATTATAATACAGGCCAGGTCTATCATAATACAGGTCAGGTCTATTATAATACAGACCAGGTCTATTATAATACAGGCCGGGTATACAGGCCAGGTCTATTATAATACAGACCTGGTGTTTTATAATACAGGTCAGGTATACAGGCCAGGTCTAGTATAATACAGGCCAGGTCTAGTATAATACAGGCCAGGTCTATTATAAAACAGATCACGTCTATTATAATACAGGTCAGGTCTATTATAATACAGCCCAGGTCTGTTATAATACAGACCAGGTCTAGTATAATACAGGCCAGGTCTATTATAAAACAGACCACGTCTATTATAATACAGGCCAGGTCCATTAAAATACAGGTCAGGTATACAGGCCAGGTCTAGTATAATACAGGCCAGGTCTATTATAAAACAGATCACGTCTATTATAATACAGGTCAGGTCTATTATAATACAGCCCAGGTCTGTTATAATACAGACCAGGTCTAGTATAATACAGGCCAGGTCTATTATAAAACAGACCACGTCTATTGTAATACAGGTCAGGTCTATTATAATACAGCCCAGGTCTGTTATAATATAGACCAGGTCTATTATAATACAGGCCAGGTCTTTTATAATACAGCCCAGGTCTGTTATAATACAGACCAGGTATATTATAATACAGGCCAGGTCTACAGGCCAGGTCTAGAATAATACAGGTCAGGTCTATTATATTACAGGCCAGGTCTAGTACAATACAGGCCAGGTTATTTATAATACAGACCAGGTCTACAGGCCAGGTGTAGTATAATACAGGCCAGGTCTATTATAATACAGGCCAGGTCTATTATAATACAGACCAGGTCTATTATAATACAGGTCATGTGAATTATAATACAGGTTAGGTAAATTATAATACAGACCAGGTCTATTATAATACAGGCCGGGTTTACAGGCCAGGTCTATTATAAAACAGGCTAGGTCTTATATAATACAGACCAGGTATATTATAATACAGGCCAGGTCTATTATAATACAGACCAGGTCTATTATAATACAGGCCAGGTGCATTATTATACAGGTCAGGGATACTGGCCAGGTCTATTATAATACAGGCCAGGTCTTGTATAATACAGCCCTTGTCTGTTATAATACAGACCAGGTATATTATAATACAGACCAGGTCTACAGGCCATGTCTAGTATAAAACAGGCCATGTCTATTATAGTACAGGATAGGTCTACAGGACAGGTCTAGTATAATACAGGTCAGGTCTAGTATAATACAGGCCAGGTCTACAGGCCAGGTCTAGTATAATACAGGCCAGGTCTATTATAGTACAGACCAGGTTTACAGGCCAGGTCTATTATAAAACAGGCCAGGCCTATTATAATACAGACCAGGTATATTATAATACAGGCCAGATCTAGTATAAAACAGGTCAGTACTATTATAATACAGAGCAGGTCTATTATAATACAGGCCAGGTCCATTATAATACAGGTCAGGTATACTGGCCAGGTCTAGTATAAGACAGGCCAGGTCTATTATAAAACAGACCATGTCTGTTATAATACAGAACAGGTCTTGCATAATACAGGCCAGGTCTATTATAATACAAGCCAGGTCTACTGTCCAGGTCTAGTATAATACAGGACAGGTATATTATAATACAGATCAGGTCTATTATAATACAGGCCAGGTATATTAAGGTACAGACCAGGTTTACAGTCCAGGTCTATTATAATACAGATCAGGTCTATTATAATACAGGCCAGGTATATTAAGGTACAGACCAGGTTTACAGGCCAGGTCTATTATAAAACAGGCCAGGTCTATTATAAAACAGGCCAGGTCTATTATAATACAGACCAGGTATATTATAATACAGACCAGGTCTACAGGCCAGGTTCAGTATAATACAGGCCAGGTCTAGTATAATACAGGCCAGGTCTAGTATACTACAGGCTAGGTCTATTATAATACAGACCAGGTATTTTATACTACAGGCCAGGTCTTTTACAATACAGACCATGTCTACAGGCCAGGTCTAGTAAAATACAGACCAGGTCTTATGTAAAACAGGCCAGGTATAGTATAATACCGGCCAGGTCTATTATAATACAGACATAGTCTCTTATAATACAGTCCAGGTCCATTATAATACAGGTCAGGTATACGGGCCAGGTATAGTATAATACAGGCCAGGTCTGTTATAAAACAGCCAAGGTCTGTTATAATACAGACCAGGTCCATTATATTACAGGTCAGGTATACAGGCCAGGTATAGTATAATACAGGCCAGGTCTGTTATAAAACAGCCAAGGTCTGTTATAATACAGACCAGGTCTATTATAATACAGGCCAGGTATTTTATACTACAGGCCAGGTCTTTTACAATACAGACCATGTCTACAGGCCAGGTCTAGTAAAATACAGACCAGGTCTTATGTAAAACAGGCCAGGTATAGTATAATACAGGCCAGGTCTATTATAATACAGACATAGTCTCTTATAATACAGTCCAGGTCCATTATAATACAGGTCAGGTATACTGGTCAGGTCTAGTATAATACAGGCCAGGTCTATTATAAAACAGACCATGTCTATTATAATACAGGCCAGGTCTTGTATAATACAGCCCAGGTCTGGTATAATATAGACCAGGTATATTATAATACAGCCCAGGTCTGTTATAATACAGACCAGGTATATTATAATACAGGCCAGGTCTATTATAATACAGGCCATGTCTACAGGCCAGGTCTAGAATAATACAGGTCAAGTCTATTATAATACAGGCCAGGTCTACAGGCCAGGTCTAGTATAATACTGGCATGGTCTATTATAATACAGACCAGGCCTATTATAGTACAGACCAGGTCTATTAAATTACAGGCCAGGTATAAAGGCCGGGTCTAGTATAACACAGGCCAGGTCTATTATAATACAGACCAGGTTTACAGACCAGGTCTATTATAATACAGGCCATGTCCATTATAATACAGGTAAGGTATACTGGCCAGGTCTAGTATAATACAGGCCAGGTCTATTATAAAACAGACCATGTCTATTATAATACAGGCCAGGCCTTGTATAATAAAGCCAAGGTATGTTATAATACAGACCAGGTCTATTAAAATACAGGCCAGGTCTATTATAATACAGGCCAGGTCCATTAAAATACAGGTCAGGTATACAGGCCAGGTCTAGTATAATACAGGCCAGGTCTATTATAAAACAGATCACGTCTATTATAATACAGGTCAGGTCTATTATAATACAGCCCAGGTCTGTTATAATACAGACCAGGTCTAGTATAATACAGGCCAGGTCTATTATAAAACAGACCACGTCTATTATAATACAGGTCAGGTCTATTATAATACAGGCCAGGTCCATTAAAATACAGGCCAGGTCTACAGGCCAGGTTTCGTATAATACAGGCCAGGTCTATTATAAAACAGACAAAATCTATTATAATACAGGCCAGGTCTTTTATAATACAGGCCGGGTCTATTATAATACAGGCCAGGTCTGTCTATTATAATACAGACCAGGTCTATTATAATACAGACCATGTCTACAGGCCAGGTCTATTATAACACAGATCACGTCTATTATAATACAGGTCAGGTCTAGTATAATACAGGCCAGGTCTATTATAAAACAGACCATGTCTATTATAATACAGGCCAGGTCTTGTATAATACAGCCCAGGTCTGGTATAATATAGACCAGGTATATTATAATACAGCCCAGGTCTGTTATAATACAGACCAGGTATATTATAATACAGGCCAGGTCTATTATAATACAGGCCATGTCTACAGGCCAGGTCTAGAATAATACAGGTCAAGTCTATTATAATACAGGCCAGGTCTACAGGCCAGGTCTAGTATAATACTGGCATGGTCTATTATAATACAGACCAGGCCTATTATAGTACAGACCAGGTCTATTAAATTACAGGCCAGGTATAAAGGCCGGGTCTAGTATAACACAGGCCAGGTCTATTATAATACAGACCAGGTTTACAGGCCATGTCTAGTATAATACAGGCCAGGTCTATTATAATACAGGCTAGGTCTACAGGCCAGGTCTAGTATAATACAGGTCAGGTATATTATAATACAGACCAGGTATATTATAATACAGGCCAGGTCTACAGGCCAGGACTAGTATAATACTGGCATGGTCTATTATAATACAGACCAGGCCTATTATAATACAGACCAGGTCTATTAAAAAACAGGCCAGGTATAAAGGTCAGGTCTAGTATAATACAGGCCAGGTCTATTATAATACAGGCCATTTCTTGTATAATACCGCCCAGGTCTGTTATAATACAGGCCAGGTCTAATATAATACAGGCCATGTCTACAGGCCAGGTCTAGAATAATACAGGTCAGGTCTAATATAATACAGGCCAGGTATATTATAATACAGGCCAGGTCTACAGGCCAAGACTAGTATAATACTGGCATGGTCTATTATAATACAGACCAGGCCTATTATAATACAGACCAGGTCTATTAAAAAACAGGCCAGGTATAAAGGCCAGGTCTAGTATAATACATGCCAGGTCTACTATAATACAGACCAGGTCTACAGGCCATGTCTAGTATAATGCAGGCCAGGTCTATTATAATACAGGCTAGTTCTACAGGCCAGGTCTGGTATAATACAGGTCAGGTCTATTATAATACAGACCAGGTCTATTATAATACAGGCCATGTCCATTATAATACAGGTAAGGTATACTGGCCAGGTCTAGTATAATACAGGCCAGGTCTATTATAAAACAGACCATGTCTATTATAATACAGGCCAGGCCTTGTATAATAAAGCCAAGGTATGTTATAATACAGACCAGGTCTATTAAAATACAGGCCAGGTCTATTATAATACAGGCCAGGTCCATTAAAATACAGGTCAGGTATACAGGCCAGGTCTAGTATAATACAGGCCAGGTCTATTATAAAACAGATCACGTCTATTATAATACAGGTCAGGTCTATTATAATACAGCCCAGGTCTGTTATAATACAGACCAGGTCTAGTATAATACAGGCCAGGTCTATTATAAAACAGACCACGTCTATTATAATACAGGTCAGGTCTATTATAATACAGGCCAGGTCCATTAAAATACAGGCCAGGTCTACAGGCCAGGTTTCGTATAATACAGGCCAGGTCTATTATAAAACAGACAAAATCTATTATAATACAGGCCAGGTCTTTTATAATACAGGCCGGGTCTATTATAATACAGGCCAGGTCTGTCTATTATAATACAGACCAGGTCTATTATAATACAGACCATGTCTACAGGCCAGGTCTATTATAAAACAGATCACGTCTATTATAATACAGGTCAGGTCTAGTATAATACAGCGCAGGTCTGTTATAATACAGACCAGGTATATTGTAATACAGGCCAGGTCTACAGGCCAGGTATAGAATAATACAGGTCAGGTCTATTATATTACAGACCAGGTCTAGTACAATACAGGCCAGATTATTTATAATACAGACCAGGTCTACAGGCCAGGTGTAGTATAAAACAGGCCAGGTGAGGTATAATACAGGCCAGGTCTGTTATAAAACAGATCAGGTCAATTATAATACACACCAGGTCTATTAAAATACAACCCGGGTTTACAGGCCAGGTCTATTATAAAACAGGCCAGGTCGATTATAATACTGACCAGGTATATTATAATACAGGTCAGGTCTATTATAATACAGGCCAGGTCTATTATAATACAGGCCAGGTCCATTACATTACTGGTCAGGTATACAGGCCAGGTATAGTATAATACAGGCCAGGTCTATTATAAAACAGACAAAGTCTATTATAATACAGGCCAGGTCTTTTATACTACAGGCCAGGTCTATTATTATACAGGCCGGGTCTATTATAATACAGGCCAGGTCTGTCTAATATAATATAGACCAGGTCTATTATAATACAGACCATGTCTACAGACCAGGTCTAGTATATTACAGGTCATGTGAATTATAATACAGGTTAGGTCAATTATAATACAGACCAGGTCTATTATAATACAGGCCGGGGTTACAGGCCAGGTCTATTATAATACAGACCAGGTATATTATAATACAGGCCAGGTCTATTATAATACAGACCAGGTCTATTATAATACAGGCCAGGTGCATTATTATACAGGTCAGGGATACTGGCCAGGTCTATTATAATACAGGCCAGGTCTTGTATAATACAGCCCATTTCGGTATAATACAGACCAGGTATATTATAATACAGACCAGGTCTACAGGCCATGTCTAGTATAATACAGGCCATGTCTATTATAATACAGGCCAGGTCTAGTACAATACAGGCCAGATTATTTATAATACAGACCAGGTCTACAGGCCAGGTGTAGTATAATACAGGCCAGGTGAGGTATAATACAGGTCAGGTCTGTTATAAAACAGATCAGGTCAATTATAATACACACCAGGTCTATTATAATACAGGCCGGGTTTACAGGCCAGGTCTATTATAAAACAGGCTAGGTCTTATATAATACAGACCAGGTATATTATAATACAGGCCAGGTCTATTATAATACAGACCAGGTCTATTATAATACAGGCCAGGTGCATTATTATACAGGTCAGGGATACTGGCCAGGTCTATTATAATACAGGCCAGGTCTTGTATAATACAGCCCTTGTCTGTTATAATACAGACCAGGTATATTATAATACAGACCAGGTCTACAGGCCATGTCTAGTATAAAACAGGCCATGTCTATTATAGTACAGGATAGGTCTACAGGACAGGTCTAGTATAATACAGGTCAGGTCTAGTATAATACAGGCCAGGTCTACAGGCCAGGTCTAGTATAATACAGGCCAGGTCTATTATAGTACAGACCAGGTTTACAGGCCAGGTCTATTATAAAACAGGCCAGGCCTATTATAATACAGACCAGGTATATTATAATACAGGCCAGATCTAGTATAAAACAGGTCAGTACTATTATAATACAGAGCAGGTCTATTATAATACAGGCCAGGTCCATTATAATACAGGTCAGGTATACTGGCCAGGTCTAGTATAAGACAGGCCAGGTCTATTATAAAACAGACCATGTCTATTATAATACAGAACAGGTCTTGCATAATACAGGCCAGGTCTATTATAATACAAGCCAGGTCTACTGTCCAGGTCTAGTATAATACAGGACAGGTATATTATAATACAGATCAGGTCTATTATAATACAGGCCAGGTATATTAAGGTACAGACCAGGTTTACAGTCCAGGTCTATTATAATACAGATCAGGTCTATTATAATACAGGCCAGGTATATTAAGGTACAGACCAGGTTTACAGGCCAGGTCTATTATAAAACAGGCCAGGTCTATTATAAAACAGGCCAGGTCTATTATAATACAGACCAGGTATATTATAATACAGACCAGGTCTACAGGCCAGGTTCAGTATAATACAGGCCAGGTCTAGTATAATACAGGCCAGGTCTAGTATACTACAGGCTAGGTCTATTATAATACAGACCAGGTATTTTATACTACAGGCCAGGTCTTTTACAATACAGACCATGTCTACAGGCCAGGTCTAGTAAAATACAGACCAGGTCTTATGTAAAACAGGCCAGGTATAGTATAATACCGGCCAGGTCTATTATAATACAGACATAGTCTCTTATAATACAGTCCAGGTCCATTATAATACAGGTCAGGTATACGGGCCAGGTATAGTATAATACAGGCCAGGTCTGTTATAAAACAGCCAAGGTCTGTTATAATACAGACCAGGTCCATTATATTACAGGTCAGGTATACAGGCCAGGTATAGTATAATACAGGCCAGGTCTGTTATAAAACAGCCAAGGTCTGTTATAATACAGACCAGGTCTATTATAATACAGGCCAGGTATTTTATACTACAGGCCAGGTCTTTTACAATACAGACCATGTCTACAGGCCAGGTCTAGTAAAATACAGACCAGGTCTTATGTAAAACAGGCCAGGTATAGTATAATACAGGCCAGGTCTATTATAATACAGACATAGTCTCTTATAATACAGTCCAGGTCCATTATAATACAGGTCAGGTATACTGGTCAGGTCTAGTATAATACAGGCCAGGTCTATTATAAAACAGACCATGTCTATTATAATACAGGCCAGGTCTTGTATAATACAGCCCAGGTCTGGTATAATATAGACCAGGTATATTATAATACAGCCCAGGTCTGTTATAATACAGACCAGGTATATTATAATACAGGCCAGGTCTATTATAATACAGGCCATGTCTACAGGCCAGGTCTAGAATAATACAGGTCAAGTCTATTATAATACAGGCCAGGTCTACAGGCCAGGTCTAGTATAATACTGGCATGGTCTATTATAATACAGACCAGGCCTATTATAGTACAGACCAGGTCTATTAAATTACAGGCCAGGTATAAAGGCCGGGTCTAGTATAACACAGGCCAGGTCTATTATAATACAGACCAGGTTTACAGGCCATGTCTAGTATAATACAGGCCAGGTCTATTATAATACAGGCTAGGTCTACAGGCCAGGTCTAGTATAATACAGGTCAGGTATATTATAATACAGACCAGGTATATTATAATACAGGCCAGGTCTACAGGCCAGGACTAGTATAATACTGGCATGGTCTATTATAATACAGACCAGGCCTATTATAATACAGACCAGGTCTATTAAAAAACAGGCCAGGTATAAAGGTCAGGTCTAGTATAATACAGGCCAGGTCTATTATAATACAGGCCATTTCTTGTATAATACCGCCCAGGTCTGTTATAATACAGGCCAGGTCTAATATAATACAGGCCATGTCTACAGGCCAGGTCTAGAATAATACAGGTCAGGTCTAATATAATACAGGCCAGGTATATTATAATACAGGCCAGGTCTACAGGCCAAGACTAGTATAATACTGGCATGGTCTATTATAATACAGACCAGGCCTATTATAATACAGACCAGGTCTATTAAAAAACAGGCCAGGTATAAAGGCCAGGTCTAGTATAATACATGCCAGGTCTACTATAATACAGACCAGGTCTACAGGCCATGTCTAGTATAATGCAGGCCAGGTCTATTATAATACAGGCTAGTTCTACAGGCCAGGTCTGGTATAATACAGGTCAGGTCTATTATAATACAGACCAGGTCTATTATAATACAGGCCATGTCCATTATAATACAGGTAAGGTATACTGGCCAGGTCTAGTATAATACAGGCCAGGTCTATTATAAAACAGACCATGTCTATTATAATACAGGCCTTGTATAATAAAGCCAAGGTATGTTATAATACAGACCAGGTCTATTAAAATACAGGCCAGGTCTATTATAATACAGGCCATGTCCATTAAAATACAGGTCAGGTATACAGGCCAGGTCTAGTATAATACAGGCCAGGTCTATTATAAAACAGATCACGTCTATTATAATACAGGTCAGGTCTATTATAATACAGCCCAGGTCTGTTATAATACAGACCAGGTCTAGTATAATACAGGCCAGGTCTATTATAAAACAGACCACGTCTATTATAATACAGGTCAGGTCTATTATAATACAGGCCAGGTCCATTAAAATACAGGCCAGGTCTACAGGCCAGGTTTCGTATAATACAGGCCAGGTCTATTATAAAACAGACAAAATCTATTATAATACAGGCCAGGTCTTTTATAATACAGGCCGGGTCTATTATAATACAGGCCAGGTCTGTCTATTATAATACAGACCAGGTCTATTATAATACAGACCATGTCTACAGGCCAGGTCTATTATAAAACAGATCACGTCTATTATAATACAGGTCAGGTCTAGTATAATACAGCGCAGGTCTGTTATAATACAGACCAGGTATATTGTAATACAGGCCAGGTCTACAGGCCAGGTATAGAATAATACAGGTCAGGTCTATTATATTACAGACCAGGTCTAGTACAATACAGGCCAGATTATTTATAATACAGACCAGGTCTACAGGCCAGGTGTAGTATAAAACAGGCCAGGTGAGGTATAATACAGGCCAGGTCTGTTATAAAACAGATCAGGTCAATTATAATACACACCAGGTCTATTAAAATACAACCCGGGTTTACAGGCCAGGTCTATTATAAAACAGGCCAGGTCGATTATAATACTGACCAGGTATATTATAATACAGGTCAGGTCTATTATAATACAGGCCAGGTCTATTATAATACAGGCCAGGTCCATTACATTACTGGTCAGGTATACAGGCCAGGTATAGTATAATACAGGCCAGGTCTATTATAAAACAGACAAAGTCTATTATAATACAGGCCAGGTCTTTTATACTACAGGCCAGGTCTATTATTATACAGGCCGGGTCTATTATAATACAGGCCAGGTCTGTCTAATATAATATAGACCAGGTCTATTATAATACAGACCATGTCTACAGACCAGGTCTAGTATATTACAGGTCATGTGAATTATAATACAGGTTAGGTCAATTATAATACAGACCAGGTCTATTATAATACAGGCCGGGGTTACAGGCCAGGTCTATTATAATACAGACCAGGTATATTATAATACAGGCCAGGTCTATTATAATACAGACCAGGTCTATTATAATACAGGCCAGGTGCATTATTATACAGGTCAGGGATACTGGCCAGGTCTATTATAATACAGGCCAGGTCTTGTATAATACAGTCCATTTCGGTATAATACAGACCAGGTATATTATAATACAGACCAGGTCTACAGGCCATGTCTAGTATAATACAGGCCATGTCTATTATAATACAGGCCAGGTCTAGTACAATACAGGCCAGATTATTTATAATACAGACCAGGTCTACAGGCCAGGTGTAGTATAATACAGGCCAGGTGAGGTATAATACAGGTCAGGTCTGTTATAAAACAGATCAGGTCAATTATAATACACACCAGGTCTATTAAAATACAACCCGGGTTTACAGGCCAGGTCTATTATAAAACAGGCCAGGTCGATTATAATACAGACCAGGTATATTATAATACAGGTCAGGTCTATTATAATACAGGCCAGGTCTATTATAATACAGGCCAGGTCCATTACATTACTGGTCAGGTATACAGGCCAGGTATAGTATAATACAGGCCAGGTCTATTATAAAACAGACAAAGTTTATTATAATACAGGCCAGGTCTTTTATACTACAGGCCAGGTCTATTATTATACAGGCCGGGTCTATTATAATACAGGCCAGGTCTGTCTATTATAATACAGACCATGTCTACAGGCCAGGTCTAGTATATTACAGGTCATGTGAATTATAATACAGGTTAGGTCAATTATAATACAGACCAGGTCTATTATAATACAGGCCGGGGTTACAGGCCAGGTCTATTATAAAACAGGCTAGGTCTATTATAATACAGACCAGGTATATTATATTACAGGCCAGGTCTATTATAATACAGACCAGGTCTTGTATAATACAGCCCATTTCTGTATAATACAGACCAGGTATATTATAATACAGACCAGGTCTACAGGCCATGTCTAGTATAATACAGGCCATGTCTATTATAATACAGGATAGGTCTACAGGACAGGTCTAGTATAATACAGGTCAGGTCTAGTATAATACAGGCCAGGTCTACAGGCCAGGTTTAGTATAATACAGGCCAGGTCTATTATAGTACAGACCAGGTTTACAGGCCAGGTCTATTATAAAACAGACCAGGTCTATTATAATACAGACCAGGTATATTATAATACAGACTAGGTCCATTATATTACAGGTCAGGTATACTGGCCAGGTCTAGTATAAGACAGGCCAGGTCTATTATAAAACAGACCATATCTATTATAATACAGAACATGTCTTGCATAATACAGCCCAGGTCTGTTATAATACAGACCAAGTCTATTATAATACAGGCCATGTCTATTATAATACAACTCAGGTCTATTATAATACAGGCCAGGTCTATTATAATACAAGCCAGGTCTACAGGCCAGGTCTAGTATTATACAGGACAGGTATATTATAATACATATCAGGTCTATTATAATACAGGCCAGGTCTATTAAGGTACAGACCAGGTTTACAGGCCAGGTCTATTATAAAACAGGCCAGGTCTATTATAAAACAGGCCAGGTCTATTATAATACAGACCAGGTATATTATAATACAGACCAGGTCTACATGCCAGGTTTAGTATAATACAGGCCAGGTCTAGTATAATACAGGCCAGGTCTAGTATACTACAGGCCAGGTATATTATAATACATCCCATTTCTATTATAATACAGCCCAGGTCTATTATAATACAAGCCTGGTCTACAGGCCAGGTCTAGTATAATACAGGTCAGGTATATTATAATACAGACCTGGTCTATTATAATACAGACCAGGTCTAGTATAATACAGGCCAGGTCTGTTATAATATAGACCAGGTCTATTATAATACAGGCCAGGTCTTTTATAATACAGCCCAGGTCTGTTATAATACAGACCAGGTATATTATAATACAGGCCAGGTCTACAGGCCAGGTCTAGAATAATACAGGTCAGGTCTATTATATTACAGGCCAGGTCTAGTACAATACAGGCCAGGTTATTTATAATACAGACCAGGTATACAGGCCAGGTGTAGTATAATACAGGCCAGGTCTATTATAATACAGGCCAGGTCTATTATAATACAGACCAGGTCTATTATAATACAGGTCATGTGAATTATAATACAGGTTAGGTAAATTATAATACAGACCAGGTCTATTATAATACAGGCCGGGTTTACAGGCCAGGTCTATTATAAAACAGGCTAGGTCTTATATAATACAGACCAGGTATATTATAATACAGGCCAGGTCTATTATAATACAGACCAGGTCTATTATAATACAGGCCAGGTCCATTATAATACAGGTCAGGTATACTGGCCAGGTCTAGTATAAGACAGGCCAGGTCTATTATAAAACAGACCAGGTCTTGTATAATACAGCCCTTGTCTGTTATAATACAGAACAGGTCTTGCATAATACAGGCCAGGTCTATTATAATACAAGCCAGGTCTACTGTCCAGGTCTAGTATAATACAGGACAGGTATATTATAATACAGATCAGGTCTATTATAATACAGGCCAGGTATATTAAGGTACAGACCAGGTTTACAGTCCAGGTCTATTATAATACAGATCAGGTCTATTATTATACATGCCAGGTATATTAAGGAACAGACCAGGTTTACAGTCCAGGTCTATTATAAAACAGGCCAGGTCTATTATAAAACAGGCCCGGTCTATTATAATACAGACCAGGTATATTATAATACAGACCAGGTCTACAGGCCAGGTTTAGTATAATACAGGCCAGGTCTAGTATAATACAGGCCAGGTCTAGTATACTACAGGCTAGGTATATTATAATACAGACCAGGTATTTTATACTACAGGCCAGGTCTTTTACAATAAAGACCATGTCTACAGGCCAGGTCTAGTAAAATACAGACCAGGTCTTATGTAAAACAGGCCAGGTATAGTATAATACCGGCCAGGTCTATTATAATACAGACATAGTCTCTTATAATACAGTCCAGGTCCATTATAATACAGGTCAGGTATACAGGCCAGGTATAGTATAATACAGGCCAGGTCTGTTATAAAACAGCCAAGGTCTGTTATAATACAGACCAGGTCCATTATATTACAGGTCAGGTATACAGGCCAGGTATAGTATAATACAGGCCAGGTCTGTTATAAAACAGCCAAGGTCTGTTATAATACAGACCAGGTCTATTATAATACAGGCCAGGCATTTTATACTACAGGCCAGGTCTTTTACAATACAGACCATGTCTACAGGCCAGGTCTAGTAAAATACAGACCAGGTCTTATGTAAAACAGGCCAGGTATAGTATAATACAGGCCAGGTCTATTATAATACAGACATAGTCTCTTATAATACAGTCCAGGTCCATTATAATACAGGTCAGGTATACTGGTCAGGTCTAGTATAATACAGGCCAGGTCTATTATAAAACAGACCATGTCTATTATAATACAGGCCAGGTCTTGTATAATACAGCCCAGGTCTGGTATAATATAGACCAGGTATATTATAATACAGCCCAGGTCTGTTATAATACAGACCAGGTATATTATAATACAGGCCAGGTCTATTATAATACAGGCCATGTCTACAGGCCAGGTCTAGAATAATACAGGTCAAGTCTATTATAATACAGGCCAGGTCTACAGGCCAGGTCTAGTATAATACTGGCATGGTCTATTATAATACAGACCAGGCCTATTATAATACAGGTCATGTGAGTTATAATACAGGTTAGGTAAATTATAATACAGACCAGGTCTATTATAATACAGGCCGGGTTTACAGGCCAGGTCTATTATAAAACAGGCTAGGTCTTATATAATACAGACCAGGTATATTATAATACAGGCCAGGTCTATTATAATACAGACCAGGTCTATTATAATACAGGCCAGGTGCATTATTATACAGGTCAGGGATACTGGCCAGGTCTATTATAATACAGGCCAGGTCTTGTATAATACAGCCCTTGTCTGTTATAATACAGACCAGGTATATTATAATACAGACCAGGTCTACAGGCCATGTCTAGTATAAAACAGGCCATGTCTATTATAGTACAGGATAGGTCTACAGGACAGGTCTAGTATAATACAGGTCAGGTCTAGTATAATACAGGCCAGGTCTACAGGCCAGGTCTAGTATAATACAGGCCAGGTCTATTATAGTACAGACCAGGTTTACAGGCCAGGTCTATTATAAAACAGGCCAGGCCTATTATAATACAGACCAGGTATATTATAATACAGGCCAGATCTAGTATAAAACAGGTCAGTACTATTATAATACAAGCCAGGTCTACAGTCCAGGTCTAGTATAATACAGGACAGGTATATTATAATACAGATCAGGTTTATTATAATACAGGCCAGGTATATTAAGGTACAGACCAGGTTTACAGGCCAGGTCTATTATAAAACAGGCCAGGTCTATTATAAAACAGGCCAGGTCTATTATAATACAGACCAGGTATATTATAATACAGACCAGGTCTACAGGCCAGGTTTAGTATAATACAGGCCAGGTCTAGTATAATACAGGCCAGGTCTAGTATACTACAGGCTAGGTCTATTATAATACAGACCAGGTATTTTATACTACAGGCCAGGTCTTTTACAATACAGACCATGTCTACAGGCCAGGTCTAGTAAAATACAGACCAGGTCTTATGTAAAACAGGCCAGGTATAGTATAATACCGGCCAGGTCTATTATAATACAGACATAGTCTCTTATAATACAGTCCAGGTCCATTATAATACAGGTCAGGTATACAGGCCAGGTATAGTATAATACAGGCCAGGTCTGTTATAAAACAGCCAAGGTCTGTTATAATACAGACCCGGTCCATTATATTACAGGTCAGGTATACAGGCCAGGTATAGTATAATACAGGCCAGGTCTGTTATAAAACAGCCAAGGTCTGTTATAATACAGACCAGGTCTATTATAATACAGGCCAGGTATTTTATACTACAGGCCAGGTCTTTTACAATACAGACCATGTCTACAGGCCAGGTCTAGTAAAATACAGACCAGGTCTTATGTAAAACAGGCCAGGTATAGTATAATACAGGCCAGGTCTATTATAATACAGACATAGTCTCTTATAATACAGTCCAGGTCCATTATAATACAGGTCAGGTATACTGGTCAGGTCTAGTATAATACAGGCCAGGTCTATTATAAAACAGACCATGTCTATTATAATACAGGCCAGGTCTTGTATAATACAGCCCAGGTCTGGTATAATATAGACCAGGTATATTATAATACAGCCCAGGTCTGTTATAATACAGACCAGGTATATTATAATACAGGCCAGGTCTATTATAATACAGGCCATGTCTACAGGCCAGGTCTAGAATAATACAGGTCAAGTCTATTATAATACAGGCCAGGTCTAAAGGCCAGGTCTAGTATAATACTGGCATGGTCTATTATAATACAGACCAGGCCTATTATAGTACAGACCAGGTCTATTAAATTACAGGCCAGGTATAAAGGCCGGGTCTAGTATAACACAGGCCAGGTCTATTATAATACAGACCAGGTTTACAGGCCATGTCTAGTATAATACAGGCCAGGTCTATTATAATACAGGCTAGGTCTACAGGCCAGGTCTAGTATAATACAGGTCAGGTATATTATAATACAGACCAGGTATATTATAATACAGGCCAGGTCTACAGGCCAGGACTAGTATAATACTGGCATGGTCTATTATAATACAGACCAGGCCTATTATAATACAGACCAGGTCTATTAAAAAACAGGCCAGGTATAAAGGTCAGGTCTAGTATAATACAGGCCAGGTCTATTATAATACAGGCCATTTCTTGTATAATACCGCCCAGGTCTGTTATAATACAGGCCAGGTCTAATATAATACAGGCCATGTCTACAGGCCAGGTCTAGAATAATACAGGTCAGGTCTAATATAATACAGGCCAGGTATATTATAATACAGGCCAGGTCTACAGGCCAGGACTAGTATAATACTGGCATGGTCTATTATAATACAGACCAGGCCTATTATAATACAGACCAGGTCTATTAAAAAACAGGCCAGGTATAAAGGCCAGGTCTAGTATAATACATGCCAGGTCTACTATAATACAGACCAGGTCTACAGGCCATGTCTAGTATAATGCAGGCCAGGTCTATTATAATACAGGCTAGTTCTACAGGCCAGGTCTGGTATAATACAGGCCAGGTCCATTAAAATACAGGTCAGGTATACAGGCCAGGTCTAGTATAATACAGGCCAGGTCTATTATAAAACAGATCACGTCTATTATAATACAGGTCAGGTCTATTATAATACAGCCCAGGTCTGTTATAATACAGACCAGGTCTAGTATAATACAGGCCAGGTCTATTATAAAACAGACCACGTCTATTATAATACAGGTCAGGTCTATTATAATACAGGCCAGGTCCATTAAAATACAGGCCAGGTCTACAGGCCAGGTTTAGTATAATACAGGCCAGGTCTATTATAAAACAGACAAAATCTATTATAATACAGGCCAGGTCTTTTATAATACAGGCCGGGTCTATTATAATACAGGCCAGGTCTGTCTATTATAATACAGACCAGGTCTATTATAATACAGACCATGTCTACAGGCCAGGTCTATTATAAAACAGATCACGTCTATTATAATACAGGTCAGGTCTAGTATAATACAGCCCAGGTCTGTTATAATACAGACCAGGTATATTGTAATACAGGCCAGGTCTACAGGCCAGGTATAGAATAATACAGGTCAGGTCTATTATATTACAGACCAGGTCTAGTACAATACAGGCCAGATTATTTATAATACAGACCAGGTCTACAGGCCAGGTGTAGTATAAAACAGGCCAGGTGAGGTATAATACAGGCCAGGTCTGTCTAATATAATATAGACCAGGTCTATTATAATACAGACCATGTCTACAGACCAGGTCTAGTATATTACAGGTCATGTGAATTATAATACAGGTTAGGTCAATTATAATACAGACCAGGTCTATTATAATACAGGCCGGGGTTACAGGCCAGGTCTATTATAATACAGACCAGGTATATTATAATACAGGCCAGGTCTATTATAATACAGACCAGGTCTATTATAATACAGGCCAGGTGCATTATTATACAGGTCAGGGATACTGGCCAGGTCTATTATAATACAGGCCAGGTCTTGTATAATACAGCCCATTTCGGTATAATACAGACCAGGTATATTATAATACAGACCATGTCTACAGGCCATGTGTAGTATAATACAGGCCTTGTCTATTATAATACAGGCCAGGTCTAGTACAATACAGGCCAGATTATTTATAATACAGACCAGGTCTACAGGCCAGGTGTAGTATAATACAGGCCAGGTGAGGTATAATACAGGTCAGGTCTGTTATAAAACAGATCAGGTCAATTATAATACACACCAGGTCTATTAAAATACAACCCGGGTTTACAGGCCAGGTCTATTATAAAACAGGCCAGGTCGATTATAATACAGACCAGGTATATTATAATACAGGTCAGGTCTATTATAATACAGGCCAGGTCTATTATAATACAGGCCAGGTCCATTACATTACTGGTCAGGTATACAGGCCAGGTATAGTATAATACAGGCCAGGTCTATTATAAAACAGACAAAGTTTATTATAATACAGGCCAGGTCTTTTATACTACAGGCCAGGTCTATTATTATACAGGCCGGGTCTATTATAATACAGGCCAGGTCTGTCTATTATAATACAGACCATGTCTACAGGCCAGGTCTAGTATATTACAGGTCATGTGAATTATAATACAGGTTAGGTCAATTATAATACAGACCAGGTCTATTATAATACAGGCCGGGGTTACAGGCCAGGTCTATTATAAAACAGGCTAGGTCTATTATAATACAGACCAGGTATATTATATTACAGGCCAGGTCTATTATAATACAGACCAGGTCTTGTATAATACAGCCCATTTCTGTATAATACAGACCAGGTATATTATAATACAGACCAGGTCTACAGGCCATGTCTAGTATAATACAGGCCATGTCTATTATAATACAGGATAGGTCTACAGGACAGGTCTAGTATAATACAGGTCATGTCTAGTATAATACAGGCCAGGTCTACAGGCCAGGTTTAGTATAATACAGGCCAGGTCTATTATAGTACAGACCAGGTTTACAGGCCAGGTCTATTATAAAACAGACCAGGTCTATTATAATACAGACCAGGTATATTATAATACAGACTAGGTCCATTATATTACAGGTCAGGTATACTGGCCAGGTCTAGTATAAGACAGGCCAGGTCTATTATAAAACAGACCATATCTATTATAATACAGGCCATGTCTATTATAATACAACTCAGGTCTATTATAATACAGGCCAGGTCTATTATAATACAAGCCAGGTCTACAGGCCAGGTCTAGTATTATACAGGACAGGTATATTATAATACATATCAGGTCTATTATAATACAGGCCAGGTCTATTAAGGTACAGACCAGGTTTACAGGCCAGGTCTATTATAAAACAGGCCAGGTCTATTATAAAACAGGCCAGGTCTATTATAATACAGACCAGGTATATTATAATACAGACCAGGTCTACATGCCAGGTTTAGTATAATACAGGCCAGGTCTAGTATAATACAGGCCAGGTCTAGTATACTACAGGCCAGGTATATTATAATACATCCCATTTCTATTATAATACAGCCCAGGTCTATTATAATACAAGCCTGGTCTACAGGCCAGGTCTAGTATAATACAGGTCAGGTATATTATAATACAGACCTGGTCTATTATAATACAGGCCAGGTCCATTATAATACAGGTCAGGTATAATGGCCAGGTCTAGTATAATACAGGCCAGGTCTATTATAATACAGGCCATTTCTTGTATAATACAGCCCAGGTCTGTCATAATACAGGCCATGTCTACAGGCCAGGTCTAGAATAATACAGGTCAGGTCTAATATAATACAGGCCAGGTATATTATAATACTGGCCAGGTCTACAGGCCAGGACTAGTATAATACTGGTATGTTCTATTATAATACAGACCATGCCTATTATAATACAGACCAGGTCTATTAAATTACAGCCCAGGTATAAAGTTCAGGTCTAGTATAATACATGCCAGGTCTACTATAATACAGACCAGGTCTACAGGCTAGTCTAGTATAATGCAGGCCAGGTCTATTATAATACAGGCTAGGTCTACAGGCCAGGTCTGGTATAATACAGGTCAGGTCTATTATAATACAGACCAGGTCTATTATAATACAGGCCAGGTCCATTATAATACAGGTCAGGTATACTGGCCAGGTCTAGTATAATACAGGCCAGGTCTATTATAATACAAGCCAGGTCCATTATAATACAGGTCAGGTATATTGGCCAGGTCTAGTATAATACAGGCCAGGTCTATTATAAAACAGACCATGTCTATTATAATACAGGCCAGGCCTTGTATAATACAGCCCAGGTCTATTATAATACAGGCCAGGTCTGTTATAATACAGGCCAGGTCTATTATAATACAGGCCAGGTCTACAGGAAAGGTCTAGTATAATACTGGAAAGGTCTATTATAATACAGACCAGACCTATTATAATACAGACCAGATCTATTATAATACAGACCAGGTCTACAGGCCATGTCTAGTATAATAAAGGCCAGGTCTATTATAATACAGGCCATGTCTACAGGCCAGGTCTAGAATAATACAGGTCAAGTCTATTATAATACAGGCCAGGTCTACAGGCCAGGTCTAGTATAATACTGGCATGGTCTATTATAATACAGACCAGGCCTATTATAGTACAGACCAGATCTATTAAATTACAGGCCAGGTATAAAGGCCAGGTCTATTATAATACAGACCAGGTCTACAGGCCATGTCTAGTATATTACAGGCCAGGTCTATTATAATACAGACCAGGTCTATTATAATACAGGCCGGGTATACAGGCCAGGTCTATTATAATACAGGCCAGGTCTATTATAATACAGGCCATGTCTATTAAATTCCAAGCCAGGTCTACAGGCCAGGTTTAGTATAGTACAGGTCAGGTCTATTATAATACAGGCCAGGTTTACAGGCCAGTTATATTATAAAACAGGCCAGGTCTATTATAATACAGACCAGGTATATTATATTACAGATCAGGTCTATTATAATACAGGCCAGGTCTATTATAATACAGACCAGGTTTACAGACCAGGTCTATTATAATACAGGCCAGGTCTGTTATAATACAGACCAGGTCTATTATAATACATTCAAGGTCTATTATAATACTGGCCAGGTCTATTATAATACAGACCAGGTCTACAGGCCATGTCTAGTATAATACAGGCCAGGTCTATTATAATACAGGCTAGGTCTACAGGCCAGGTCTAGTATAATACAGGTCAGGTCTATTATAATACAGACCAGGTCTATTATAATAGAGGCTGGGTATTCAGGCCAGGTCTTTTATAATACAGGCCAGGTCTAGTATAATACAGGCCAGGTTTACAGGCAAGTTATATTATAAAACAGGCCAGGTCTATAATACAGACCAGGTATATTATATTACAGATCAGGTCTAATATAATACAGGCCAGGTCTATTATAGTAGAGACCAGGTCTTTTATAATACAGCCCAGGTCTGTTATAATACAGACCAAGTCTATTATAATACAGCCAAGATCTGTTATAATACAGACCAGGTCTATTATAATACAGGCCAGGTCTATTATAATACAGGCCAGGTCTACAGGCCAGGTCAAGAATAATACAGGTTAGGTCTATTATAATACAGGCCAGGTCTATTATAATACAGCCCAGGTCTACAGGCCAGGTCTAGTATAATACAGGTCAGGTCTATTATAATACAGGCCAGGTCTATTATAATACAGCCCAGGTCTATTATAATACAGGCCAGGTCTATTATAATACAAGCCAGGTCTACAGGCCAGGTCTAGTATAATACAGGTCAGGTCTATTATAATACAGGCCGGGTTACCAGGCCAGGTCTATTATACTACAGGCCAGGTCTTGTATAATACAGGCCAGGTCTATTAGAAAACAGACCATGTCTGTTATAATACAGACCAGGTATATTATAATACAGACCAGGTCTACATGCCATGTCTTGTATAATACAGTTCATGTCTATTATAATACAGGATAGGTCTACAGGCCAGGTCTTGTAAAATACAGGTCAGGTCTAGTATAATACAGGCCAGGTCTGTTATAATACAGACCAGGTCTGTTATACTACAGGCCAGGTCTGTTATACTACAGGCCAGGTCTATTATAAAACAGGCCATGTCTAGTATAATACAGGTCAGGTCTTTTATAATACAGCCCAGGTCTATTATAGTACAGGCCAGGTCTACAGGACAGGTCTAGAATAATACAGGTCAGGTCTATTATAATACAGGCCAGGGCTACAGGCCAGGTCTAGTATAATACTGGTCAGGTCTATTATAATACAGACCAGACCTATTATAATACAGACCAAGTCTATTATATTACAGGCCAGGTCTAAATGCCAAGTCTAGTATAATACAGGCCAGGTCTATTATAATACAACAGGTCTACAGGCCATGTCTAGTGGAATACAGGACAGTTCTATTATAATACAGGCTAGGTCTACAGGCCAGGTCTAGTATAATACAGGTCAGGTCTATTATAATACAGACAATGTCTATTATAATGCAGGCTGGGTATACAGGCCAGGTATATTATAATACAGGCGAGGTCTATTATAATACAGCCCAGGTCTATTATAATACAGCCCAGGTCTATTATAATGCAGGCCAGGTCTATTATACTACAAGCCAGGTCTACAGGCCAGGTTTAGTATAATACAGGACAGGATAATCATAATACAGATCAGGTCTATTATAATACAGGCCAGGTCTATTATAATACAGACCAGGTCTATTATAATACAGCCCAGGTCCATTATAATACAGGTCAGGTATACTGGCCAGGTCTAGTATAATACAGCCCAGGTCCATTATAATACAGGTCAGGTATACTGGCCAGGTCTAGTATAATACAGGTCAGGTCTATTATTATACAGGCCGGGTTTACAGGCCAGGTCTATTATAAAACAGGCCAGGTCTATTATAATACAGACCAGGTATATTATAATATAGGTCAGGTCTATTATAATACAGGCCAGGTCTATTATAATACAGACCAGGTATGTTATAATACAGGCCAGGTCCATTAAAATACAGGTCAGGTATACAGGCCAGGTTTAGTATAATACAGGCCAGGTCTATTATAATACAGGCCATTTCTTGTATAATACAGCCCAGGTCTGTCATAATACAGGCCATGTCTACAGGCCAGGTCTAGAATAATACAGGTCAGGTCTAATATAATACAGGCCAGGTATATTATAATACTGGCCAGGTCTACAGGCCAGGACTAGTATAATACTGGTATGTTCTATTATAATACAGACCATGCCTATTATAATACAGACCAGGTCTATTAAATTACAGCCCAGGTATAAAGTTCAGGTCTAGTATAATACATGCCAGGTCTACTATAATACAGACCAGGTCTACAGGCTAGTCTAGTATAATGCAGGCCAGGTCTATTATAATACAGGCTAGGTCTACAGGCCAGGTCTGGTATAATACAGGTCAGGTCTATTATAATACAGACCAGGTCTATTATAATACAGGCCAGGTCCATTATAATACAGGTCAGGTATACTGGCCAGGTCTAGTATAATACAGGCCAGGTCTATTATAATACAAGCCAGGTCCATTATAATACAGGTCAGGTATATTGGCCAGGTCTAGTATAATACAGGCCAGGTCTATTATAAAACAGACCATGTCTATTATAATACAGGCCAGGCCTTGTATAATACAGCCCAGGTCTATTATAATACAGGCCAGGTCTGTTATAATACAGGCCAGGTCTATTATAATACAGGCCAGGTCTACAGGAAAGGTCTAGTATAATACTGGAAAGGTCTATTATAATACAGACCAGACCTATTATAATACAGACCAGATCTATTATAATACAGACCAGGTCTACAGGCCATGTCAAGTATAATAAAGGCCAGGTCTATTATAATACAGGCCATGTCTACAGGCCAGGTCTAGAATAATACAGGTCAAGTCTATTATAATACAGGCCAGGTCTACAGGCCAGGTCTAGTATAATACTGGCATGGTCTATTATAATACAGACCAGGCCTATTATAGTACAGACCAGATCTATTAAATTACAGGCCAGGTATAAAGGCCAGGTCTATTATAATACAGACCAGGTCTACAGGCCATGTCTAGTATATTACAGGCCAGGTCTATTATAATACAGACCAGGTCTATTATAATACAGGCCGGGTATACAGGCCAGGTCTATTATAATACAGGCCAGGTCTATTATAATACAGGCCATGTCTATTAAATTCCAAGCCAGGTCTACAGGCCAGGTTTAGTATAATACAGGCCAGGTTTACAGGCCAGTTATATTATAAAACAGGCCAGGTCTATTATAATACAGACCAGGTATATTATATTACAGATCAGGTCTATTATAATACAGGCCAGGTCTATTATAATACAGACCAGGTTTACAGACCAGGTCTATTATAATACAGGCCAGGTCTGTTATAATACAGACCAGGTCTATTATAATACATTCAAGGTCTATTATAATACTGGCCAGGTCTATTATAATACAGACCAGGTCTACAGGCCATGTCTAGTATAATACAGGCCAGGTCTATTATAATACAGGCTAGGTCTACAGGCCAGGTCTAGTATAATACAGGTCAGGTCTATTATAATACAGACCAGGTCTATTATAATAGAGGCTGGGTATTCAGGCCAGGTCTTTTATAATACAGGTCAGGTCTATTATAATACAGGCCGGGTTACCAGGCCAGGTCTATTATACTACAGGTCAGGTCTATTATAATACAGGCCAGCTCTATTATAATACAGACCAGGTCTATTATAATACAGGCCAGGTCTTGTATAATACAGGCCAGGTCTATTAGAAAACAGACCATGTCTGTTATAATACAGACCAGGTATATTATAATACAGACCAGGTCTACATGCCATGTCTTGTATAATACAGTTCATGTCTATTATAATACAGGATAGGTCTACAGGCCAGGTCTTGTAAAATACAGGTCAGGTCTAGTATAATACAGGCCAGGTCTGTTATAATACAGACCAGGTCTGTTATACTACAGGCCAGGTCTGTTATACTACAGGCCAGGTCTATTATAAAACAGGCCATGTCTAGTATAATACAGGTCAGGTCTTTTATAATACAGCCCAGGTCTATTATAGTACAGGCCAGGTCTACAGGCCAGGTCTAGTATAATACAGGCCAGGTTTACAGGCAAGTTATATTATAAAACAGGCCAGGTCTATAATACAGACCAGGTATATTATATTACAGATCAGGTCTAATATAATACAGGCCAGGTCTATTATAGTAGAGACCAGGTCTTTTATAATACAGCCCAGGTCTGTTATAATACAGACCAAGTCTATTATAATACAGCCAAGATCTGTTATAATACAGACCAGGTCTATTATAATACAGGCCAGGTCTATTATAATACAGGCCAGGTCTACAGGCCAGGTCAAGAATAATACAGGTTAGGTCTATTATAATACAGGCCAGGTCTATTATAATACAGCCCAGGTCTACAGGCCAGGTCTAGTATAATACAGGTCAGGTCTATTATAATACAGGCCAGGTCTATTATAATACAGCCCAGGTCTATTATAATACAGGCCAGGTCTATTATAATACAAGCCAGGTCTACAGGCCAGGTCTAGTATAATACAGGTCAGGTCTATTATAATACAGGCCGGGTTACCAGGCCAGGTCTATTATACTACAGGTCAGGTCTATTATAATACAGGCCAGCTCTATTATAATACAGACCAGGTCTATTATAATACAGGCCAGGTCTTGTATAATACAGGCCAGGTCTATTAGAAAACAGACCATGTCTGTTATAATACAGACCAGGTATATTATAATACAGACCAGGTCTACATGCCATGTCTTGTATAATACAGTTCATGTCTATTATAATACAGGATAGGTCTACAGGCCAGGTCTTGTAAAATACAGGTCAGGTCTAGTATAATACAGGCCAGGTCTGTTATAATACAGACCAGGTCTGTTATACTACAGGCCAGGTCTGTTATACTACAGGCCAGGTCTATTATAAAACAGGCCATGTCTAGTATAATACAGGTCAAGTCTTTTATAATACAGCCCAGGTATATTATAGTACAGGCCAGGTCTACAGGACAGGTCTAGAATAATACAGGTCAGGTCTATTATAATACAGGCCAGGGCTACAGGCCAGGTCTAGTATAATACTGGTCAGGTCTATTATAATACAGACCAGACCTATTATAATACAGACCAAGTCTATTATATTACAGGTCAGGTCTAAATGCCAAGTCTAGTATAATACAGGCCAGGTCTATTATAATACAACAGGTCTACAGGCCATGTCTAGTGGAATACAGGACAGTTCTATTATAATACAGGCTAGGTCTACAGGCCAGGTCTAGTATAATACAGGTCAGGTCTATTATAATACAGACAATGTCTATTATAATGCAGGCTGGGTATACAGGCCAGGTATATTATAATACAGGCGAGGTCTATTATAATACAGCCCAGGTCTATTATAATACAGCCCAGGTCTATTATAATGCAGGCCAGGTCTATTATACTACAAGCCAGGTCTACAGGCCAGGTTTAGTATAATACAGGACAGGATAATCATAATACAGATCAGGTCTATTATAATACAGGCCAGGTCTATTATAATACAGACCAGGTCTATTATAATACAGCCCAGGTCCATTATAATACAGGTCAGGTATACTGGCCAGGTCTAGTATAATACAGCCCAGGTCCATTATAATACAGGTCAGGTATACTGGCCAGGTCTAGTATAATACAGGTCAGGTCTATTATTATACAGGCCGGGTTTACAGGCCAGGTCTATTATAAAACAGGCCAGGTCTATTATAATACAGACCAGGTATATTATAATATAGGTCAGGTCTATTATAATACAGGCCAGGTCTATTATAATACAGACCAGGTATGTTATAATACAGGCCAGGTCCATTAAAATACAGGTCAGGTATACAGGCCAGGTTTAGTATAATACAGGCCAGCTCTATTATAAAACAGACCACGTCTATTATAATACAGGTCAGGTCAATTATAATACAGCCCAGGTCTGTTATAATACAGACCAGGTATATTATAATACAGGCCAGGTCTACAAGACAGGTCTAGAATAATACAGGTCAGGTCTATTATAAAACAGGCTAGGTCTATTATAATACAGACCAGGTATATTATAATACAGGCCATGTCTTTTATAATACAGACCAGGTCTATTATAATACAGGCCAGGTGAATTATTATACAGGTCAGGGATACTGGCCAGGTCTAGTATAATACAGGCCAGGTCTATTAGAAAACAGACCATGTCTATTATAATACAGGTCAGGTCTTGTATAATACAGGCCAGGTCTATTAGAAAACAGACCATGTCTGTTATAATACAGACCAGGTATATTATAATACAGACCAGGTCTACATGCCATGTCTTGTATAATACAGGCCATGTCTATTATAATACAGGATAGGTCTACAGGCCAGGTCTTGTAAAATACAGGTCAGGTCTAGTATAATACAGACCAGGTCTGTTATACTACAGGCCAGGTCTGTTATACTACAGGCCAGGTCTATTATAAAACAGGCCATGTCTAGTATAATACAGGTCAGGTCTTTTATAATACAGTCCAGGTCTATTATAATACAGGCCAGGTCTACAGGACAGGTCTAGAATAATACAGGTCAGGTCTATTATAATACAGGCCAGGGCTACAGGCCAGGTCTAGTATAATACTGGTCAGGTCTATTATAATACAGACCAGACCTATTATAATACAGACCAAGTCTATTATATTACAGGTCAGGTCTAAATGCCAAGTCTAGTATAATACAGGCCAGGTCTATTATAATACAGACCAGGTCTACAGGCCATGTCTAGTGGAATACAGGACAGTACTATTATAATACAGGCTAGGTCTACAGGCCAGGTCTAGTATAATACAGGTCAGGTCTATTATAATACAGACAATGTCTATTATAATGCAGGCTGGGTATACAGGCCAGGTATATTATAATACAGGTCAGGTCTATTATAATACATCCCTGGTCTATTATAATACAGACCAGGTCTATTATAATAAAGACCAGGTATATTATAATACAGGCCAGGTCTATTATAGTACAGACCAGGTATACAGGGCAGGTCTAGAATAATACAGGTCAGGTCTTTTATAATACAGCCCAGGTCTATTATAATACAGGCCAGGTCTACAGGCCAGGTCTAGAATAATACAGGTCAGGTCTATTATAATACAGGCCAGGGCTACAGGACAGGTCTAGTATAATACTGGTCAGGTCTATTATAATACAGACCAGATCTATTACAATACAGACCAAGTCTATTATATTACAGGCCAGGTCTAAATGCCAAGTCTAGTATAATACAGGCCATGTCTATTATAATACAGACCAGGTCTACAGGCCATGTCTAGTGGAATACAGGACAGTTCTATTATAATACAGGCTAGGTCTACAGGCCAGGTCTAGTATAATACAGGCAAGGTCTATTATAATACAGACCAGGTCTATAGGCCATGTCTAGTGTAATACAGGCCAGTTATATTATAACACAGGCTAGGACTACAGGCCAGGTCTAGTATAATACAGGTCAGGTCTATTATAATACAGACCAGGTCTATTATAATACAGGCCGGGTATACAGGCCAGGTCTATTATAATACAGGCCAGGTCTATTATAATACAGACCAGGTCTATTATAATACAGGCCAGATATACAGGCCAGGTCTATTATAATACAGGCCAGGTCTTTTATAATACAGCCCAGGTCTATTATAATATAGGCCAGGTCTACAGGCCAGGTCTAGAATAATACAGGTCAGGTCTATTATAATACAGGCCAGGTCTATTATAATACAGGCCAGGTCTACAGGCCAGGTCTAGTATAATACAGGACAGGTATATTATAATACAGATCAGGTCTATTATAATACAGGCCAGGTCTAATATAATACAGACCAGGTCTATTATAATACAGGCCAGGTCCATTATAATACAGGTCAGGTATACTGGCCAGGTCTAGTATAATACAGGCCAGGTCTATTAAAAAACAGACCATGTCTATTATAATACAGAACAGGTCTTGCATAATACAGCCCAGGTCTGTTATAATACAGGCCAGGTCTATTATAATACAGGCCAGGTCTATTATAATACAGGCCAGGTCTATTATAAAACAGACCACGTCTATTATAATACAGGTCAGGTCAATTATAATACAGCCCAGGTCTGTTATAATACAGACCAGGTCTATTATAATACAGGCCAGGTATTGTATAATACAGCCCATGTCTGTTATAATACAGACCAGGTATATTATAATACAGGCCAGGTCTACAGGCCAGGTCTAGAATAATACAGGTCAGGTCTATTATATTACAGGCCAGGTCTATTATAATACAGACCAGGTCTAATATAATACAGGCCAGGTCTATTATAATACAGACCAGGTCTATTATAATACAGGCCAGGTCCATTATAATACAGGCCAGGTCTATTATAATACAGACCAGGTCTAATATAATACAGGCCAGGTCTATTATAATACAGACCAGGTCTATTATAATACAGGCCAGGTCCATTATAATACAGGCCAGGTCTATTATAATACAGACCAGGTCTAATATAATACAGGCCAGGTCTAATATAATACAGACCAGGTCTATTATAATACAGGCCAGGTCCATTACATTACTGGTCAGGTATACAGGCCAGGTATAGTATAATACAGGCCAGGTCTATTATAATACAGCCAAGGTCTGTTATAATACAGACCAGGTCTATTATAATACAGGCCAGGTCTATTATAATACAGGCCGGGTTACCAGGCCAGGCCTATTATAAAACAGGCCAGGTCTATTATACTACAGGTCAGGTCTATTATAATACAGGCCAGGTCTATTATAATACAGACCAGGTCTATTATAATACAGACCATGTCTACAGGCCAGGTCTAGTATAATACAGGTCATTTGAATTATAATACAGGTCAGGTCAATTATAATACAGACCAGGTCTATTATAATACAGGCCGGGTTTACAGGCCAGGTCTATTATAAAACAGGCTAGGTCTATTATAATACAGACCAGGTATATTATAATACAGGCCAGGTCTATTATAATACAGACCAGGTCTATTATAATACAGGCCAGGTGCATTATTATACAGGTCAGGGATACTGGCCAGGTCTAGTATAATACAGGCCAGGTCTATTAGAAAACAGACCATGTCTATTATAATACAGACCAGGTATATTATAATACAGACCAGGTCTACAGGCCATGTCTATTATAATACAGGATAGGTCTACAGGCCAGGTCTAGTAAAATACAGGTCAGGTCTAGTATAATACAGGCCAGGTCTAGTATAATACAGGCCAGGTCTAGTATAATACAGGCCAGGTCTATTATAGTACAGACCAGGTTTACAGGCCAGGTCTATTATAAAACAGGCCAGGTCTATTATAAAACAGGCCAGGTCTATTATAATACAGACCAGGTATATTATAATACAGGTCAGGTCTATTATAATACAGCCCAGGTCTATTATAATACAGACCAGGTCTATTATAATAAAGACCAGGTATATTATAATACAGGCCAGGTCTATTATAGTACAGACCAGGTATACATGCCAGGTCTAGAATAATACAGGACAGGTCTTTTATAATACAGCCCAGGTCTATTATAATACAGGCCAGGTCTACAGGCCAGGTCTAGAATAATACAGGTCAGGTCTATTATAATACAGGCCAGGGCTACAGGACAGGTCTAGTATAATACTGGTCAGGTCTATTATAATACAGACCAGATCTATTACAATACAGAACAAGTCTATTATATTACAGGCCAGGTCTAAATGCCAAGTCTAGTATAATACAGGCCAGGTCTATTATAATACAGACCAGGTCTACAGGCCAGGTCTAGTATAATACAAGTCAGGTCTATTATAATACTGACCAGGTCTATTATAATGCAGGCCGGGTATACAGGCCAGGTCTATTATAATACAGGCCAGGTCTATTATAATACAGCCCAGGTCCATTATAATACAGGTCAGGTATACTGGCCAGGTCTAGTATAATACAGCCCAGGTTCATTATAATACAGGTCAGGTATACTGGCCAGGTCTATTACAATACAGGTCAGATCTATTATAATACAGGTCAGGTCTACAGGCAAGGTCTAGTATAATACAGGTCAGGTCTATTATAATACAGGCCGGGTTTACAGGCCAGTTATATTATAAAACAGGCCAGGTCTATTATAATACAGACCAAGTATAATATAATACAGATCAGGTCTACTATAATACAGGCCAGGTCTATTATAGTACAGACCAGGTTTACGGGCCAGGTCTATTACAAAACAGGCCAGGTCTATTATAATACAGGTCAGGTCTATTATAATACAGACCAGGTATATTATAATATAGGTCAGGTCTATTATAATACAGGCCAGGCCTATTATAATACAGACCGTGTATATTATAATACAGGTCAGGTATGTTATAATACAGACCAGGTCTATTATAATACAGGCCAGGTCCATTAAAATACAGGTCAGGTATACAGACCAGGTCTAGTATAATACAGGCCAGCTCTATTATAAAACAGACCACGTCTATTATAATACAGGTCAGGTCAATTATAATACAGCCCAGGTCTGTTATAATACAGACCAGGTCTAGTATAATACAGGCCAGGTCTATTATAAAACAGACCACATCTATTATAATACAGGTCAGGTCTATTATAATACAGCCCAGGTCTGTTATAATACAGACCAGGTCTATTATAATAGAGGCGAGGTCTTTTATAATACAGCACAGGTCTGTTATAATACAGACCAGGTATATTATAAAACAGGCCAGGTCTACAGGCCAGGTCTAGAATAATACAGGTCAGGTCTATTATATTACAGGCCAGGTCTAGTACAATACAGGCCAGGTCTTTTATAATACAGATCAGGTCAATTATAATACACACCAGATCTATTAAAATACAACCCGGGTTTACAGGCCAGGTCTATTATAAAACAGGCCAGGTCGATTATAATACAGACCAGGTATATTATAATATAGGTCAGGTCGATTATAATACAGACCAGGTCTATTATAATACAGGCCAGGTCGATTATAATACAGACCAGGTCGATTATAATACAGACCAGGTGTATTATAATACAGGCCAATTCTATTATAAAACAGGCCAGGTCAATTATAATACAGACCAGGTATATTATAATACAGGCCAGGTCTATTATAAAACAGGCCATGTCGATTATAATACAGACCAGGTATATTATAATACAGGTCAGGTCTATTATACTACAGGCCATGTTTATTATAATACAGGCCAGGTCCATTACATTACTGGTCAGGTATACAGGCCAGGTATAGTATAATACAGGCCAGGTCGATTATAAAACAGACAAAGTATATTATAATACAGGCCAGGTCTTTTATAATACAGCCAAGGTCTGTTATAATACAGACCAGTTCTATTATAATACAGGCCAGGTCTTTTATACTACAGGCCAGGTCTATTATAATACAGATGGGGTTTACAGGCCAGGCCTATTATAAAACAGGCCAGGTCTATTATACTACAGGTCAGGTCTATTATAATACAGGCCAGGTCTATTATAATACAGACCAGGTCTATTATAATACAGACCATGTCTACAGGCCAGGTCTAGTATAATACAGGCCGGGTTTACAGGCCAGGTCTATTATAAAACAGGCTAGGGCTATTATAATACAGACCAGGTATATTATAATACAGGCCAGGTCTGTTATAATACAGACCAGGTCTATTAGAAAACAGACCATGTCTATTATAATACAGGCCAGATCTTGTATAATACAGCCCATGTCTGTTATAATAAAGACCAGGTATATTATAATACAGACCAGGTCTACAGGCCATGTCTAGTATAATACAGGTCATGTCTATTATAATACAGGATAGGTCTACAGGCCAGGTCTAGTAAAATACAGGTCAGGTCTAGTATAATACAGGCCAGGTCTAGTATAATACAGGCCAGGTCTAGTATAATACAGACCAGGTATATTATAATACAGGCCAGGTCAATTATAGTACAGACCAGGTTTACGGGCCAGGTCTATTATAAAACAGGCCAGATCTATTATAATACAGGTCAGGTCTATTATAATACAGACCAGGTATATTATAATATAGGTCAGGTCTATTATAATACAGGCCATGTCTATTATAATACAGGCCAGGTCCATGACATTACTGGTCAGGTATACAGGCCAGGTATAGTATAATACAGGCCAGGTCGATTATAATACAGACCAGTTCTATTATAATACAGGCCAGGTCTTTTATACTACAGGCCAGGTCTATTATAATACAGGTCAGGTCTATTATAATACAGCCCAGGTCTGTTACAATACAGACCAAGTCTATTATATTACAGGCCAGGTCTAAATGCCAAGTCTAGTATAATACAGGCAAGGTCTATTATAATACAGACCAGGTCTACAGGCCATGTCTAGTGGAATACAGGACAGTTCTATTATAATACAGGCTAGGTCTACAGGCCAGGTCTAGTATAATACAAGTCAGGTCTATTATAATACTGACCAGGTCTATTATAATGCAGGCCGGGTATACAGGCCAGGTCTATTATAATACAGGCCAGGTCTATTATAATACAGCCCAGGTCTATTATAATGCAGGCCAGGTCTATTATACTACGAGCCATGTCTACAGGCCAGGTCTAGTATAATACAGGACAGGTATATTATAATACAGATCAGGTCTATTATAATACAGGCCAGGTCTATTATAATACAGACCAGGTCTATTATAATACAGCCCAGGTCCATTATAATACAGGTCAGGTATACTGGCCAGGTCTAGTATAATACAGCCCAGGTCCATTATAATACAGGTCAGGTATACTGGCCAGGTCTATTATAATACAGGTCAGATCTATTAGGATACAGGTCAGGTCTACAGGCAAGGTCTAGTATAATACAGGTCAGGTCTATTATAATACAGGCCGGGTTTACAGGCCAGTTATATTATAAAACAGGCCAGGTCTATTATAATACAGACCAGGTATATTATAATACAGATCAGGTCTATTATAATACAGGCCAGGTCTATTATAGTACAGACCAGGTTTACGGGCCAGGTCTATTATAAAACAGGCCAGGTCTATTATAATACAGGTCAGGTCTATTATAATACAGACCAGGTATATTATAATATAGGTCAGGTCTATTATAATACAGGCCATGTCTATTATAATACAGGCCAGGTCCATTACATTACTGGTCAGGTATACAGGCCAGGTATAGTATAATACAGGCCAGGTCGATTATAAAACAGACAAAGTCTATTATAATACAGGCCAGGTCTTTTATAATACAGCCAAGGTCTGTTATAATACAGACCAGTTCTATTATAATACAGGCCAGGTCTTTTATACTACAGGCCAGGTCTATTATAATACAGGCCGGGTTTACAGGCCAGGCCTATTATAAAACAGGCCAGGTCTATTATACTACAGGTCAGGTCTATTATAATACAGGCCAGGTCTATTATAATACAGACCATGTCAACAGGCCAGGTCTAGTATAATACAGGCCGGGTTTACAGGCCAGGTCTATTATAAAACAGGCTAGGGCTATTATAATACAGACCAGGTATATTATAATACAGGCCAGGTCTATTATAATACAGACCAGGTCTATTAGAAAACAGACCATGTCTATTATAATACAGGCCAGATCTTGTATAATACAGCCCATGTCTGTTATAATAAAGACCAGGTATATTATAATACAGAACAGGTCTACAGCCAATGTCTAGTAAAATACAGGTCATGTCTATTATAATACAGGATAGGTCTACAGGCCAGGTCTAGTAAAATACAGGTCAGGTCTAGTATAATACAGGCCAGGTCTAGTATAATACAGGCCAGGTCTAGTATAATACAGGCCAGGTGTTGTATAATACAGACCAGGTATATTATAATACAGGCCAGGTCTATTATAGTACAGACCAGGTTTACGGGCCAGGTCTATTATAAAACAGGCCAGGTCTATTATAATACAGGCCAGGTCTAGTATAATACAGACCAGGTATATTATAATACAGGTCAGGTCTATTATAATACAGGCCAGGTCTATTATAATACAGGCCAGGTCCATTAAAATACAGGTCAGGTATACAGACCAGGTCTAGTATAATACAGGCCAGGTCTATTATAAAACAGACCACGTCTATTATAATACAGGTCAGGTCTATTATAATACAGCCCAGGTCTGTTATAATAAAGACCAGGTCTATTATACTACAGGCGAGGTCTTTTATAATACAGCACAGGTCTGTTATAATACAGACAAGGTATATTATAATACAGGCCAGGTCTACAGGCCAGGTCTAGAATAATACAGGTCAGGTCTATTATATTACAGGCCAGGTCTAGTACAATACAGGCCAGGTTATTTATAATACAGACCAGGTCTACAGGCCAGGTGTAGTATAATACAGACCAGGTGTAGTATAATACAGGCCAGGTCTATTATAAAACAGATCAGGTCAATTATAATACACACCAGGTCTATTAAAATACAACCCGGGTTTACAGGCCAGGTCTATTATAAAACAGGCCAGGTCGATTATAATACAGACCAGGTATATTATAATACAGGTCAGGTCTATTATAATACAGACCAGGTCTAATATAATACAGACCATGTCTGTTATAATACAGGCCATGTCTATTATAATACAGGCCAGGTCCATTACATTACTGGTCAGGTATACAGGCCAGGTCTAGAATAATACAGGTCAGGTCTATTATAATACAGACCAGGTCTATTATAATACAGGCCAGGTCTTTTATACTACAGGCCAGGTCTATTATAATACAGGCCGGGTTTACAGGCCAGGCCTATTATAATACAGGCCAGGTCTAGTATAATACAGACCAGGTATATTATAATACAGGCCAGGTCTATTATAGTACAGACCAGGTTTACGGGCCAGGTCTATTATCAAACAGGCCAGGTCTATTATAATACAGGCCAGGTCTAGTATAATACAGGCCAGGTCTATTATAAAACAGATCAGGTCAATTATAATACACACCAGGTCTATTAAAATACAACCCGGGTTTACAGGCCAGGTCTATTATAAAACAGGCCAGGTCGATTATAATACAGACCAGGTATATTATAATACAGGTCAGGTCTATTATAATACAGACCAGGTCTAATATAATACAGACCAGGTCTGTTATAATACAGGCCAGGTCTTTTATACCACAGGCCAGGTCTATTATACTACAGGCCGGGTTTACAGGCCAGGCCTATTATAAAACAGGCCAGGTCTATTATACTACAGGTCAGGTCTATTATAATACAGACCATGTTTACAGGCCAGGTCTAGTATAATACAGGCCGAGTTTACAGGCCAGGTCTATTATAAAACAGGCTAGGGATATTATAATACAGACCAGGTATATTATAATACAGGCCAGGTCTATTATAATACAGACCAGGTCTATTAGAAAACAGACCATGTCTATTATAATACAGGTCATGTCTATTATAATACAGGATAGGTCTACAGGCCAGGTCTAGTAGAATACAGGTCAGGTCTAGTATAATATAGGCCAGGTCTAGTATAATACAGACCAGGTATATTATAATACAGGTCAGGTCTATTATAATACAGGTCAGGTCTTGTATAATACAGCCCATGTCTGTTATAATACAGACCAGGTATATTATAATACAGACCAGGTCTACAGGCCATGTCTAGTATAATACAGGTCATGTCTATTATAATACAGGATAGGTCTACAGGCCATGTCTAGAATAATACTGGTCAGGTCTATTATAATACAGGCCAGGTCTATTATAATACAGGCCAGGTCTACAGGCCAGGTCTAGTATAATACTGGTCACGTCTATTATAATACAGACCAGACCTATTATAATACAGACCAAGTCTATTATATTACAGGCCAGGTCTAAAGGCCAAGTCTAGTATAATACAGGCCAGGTCTATTATAATACAGACCAGGTCTACAGGCCATGTCTAGTGGAATACAGGACAGTTCTATTATAATACAGGCTAGGTCTACAGGCCTGGTCTAGTATAATACAGGTCAGGTCTATTATAATACAGCCCAGGTATGTTATAATACAGACCAGGTCTAGTATAATACAGGCCAGGTCTAGTATAATACAGGCCAGGTCTATTATAAAACAGACCACGTCTATTATAATACAGGTCAGGTCTATTATAATACAGCCCAGGTCTGTTATAATAAAGACCAGGTCTAGTACAATACAGGCCAGGTCTATTATAAAACAGACCACGTCTATTATAATACAGGTCAGGTCTATTATAATACAGACCAGGTCTGTTATAATACAGACCAGGTCTAGTAAAATACAGGCCAGGTCTATTATAAAACAGACCACGTCTATTATAATACAGGTCAGGTCTATTATAATACAGGCCAGTTATATTATAACATAGGCTAGGTCTACAGGCCAGGTCTAGTATAATACAGGTCAGGTCTATTATAATACAGAACAGGTCTATTATAATACAGGCCGGGTATACAGGCCAGCTCTATTATAATACAGGCCAGGTCTATTATAATACAGACCAGGTCTATTATAATACAGGCCGGATATACAGGCCAGGTCTATTATTATACAGGCCAGGTCTTTAATAATACAGGCCAGGTCTATTATAATACAGGCCAGGTCTACAGGCCAGGTCTAGTATAATACTGGTCAGGTCTATTATAATACAGACCAGACCTATTATAATACAGACCAAGTAAATTATATTACAGGCCAGGTCTAAAGGCCAGGTCTAGTATAATACAGGCCAGGTCTATTATAATACAGACCAGGTGTACAGGCCATGTCTAGTGGAATACAGGACAGTTCTATTATAAAACAGGCTAGGTCTACAGGCCAGGTCTAGTATAATACAGGTCAGGTCTATTATAATACAGACCAGGTCTATTATAATGCAGGCCGGGTATACAGGCCAGGTCTATTATAATACAGGCCAGGTCTATTATAATACAGCCCAGGTCTATTATAATACAGGCCAGGTCTATTATACTACAAGCCAGGTCTACAGGCCAGGTCTAGTATAATACAGGACAGGTATATTATAATACAGATCAGGTCTATTATAATACAGGCCAGGTCTATTATAATACAGACCAGGTCTATTATAATACAGGCCAGGTCCATTATAATCAGGTCAGATATACTGGCCAGGTCTAGTTTAATACAGGCCAGGTCTATTATAAAACAGACCATGTCTATTATAATACAGAACAGGTCTTGAATAATACAGCCCAGGTTCAGTTATAATACAGACCAAGTCTATTATAATACAGCGAAGATCTGTTATAATACAGACCAGGTCTATTATAATACAGGCCAGGTCTACAGGCAAGGTCTAGAATAATACAGGTCAGGTCTATTATAATACAGGCCAGGTCTATTATAATACAGGCCAGGTCTACAGGCCAGGTCTAGTATAATACTGGTCAGGTCTATTATAATACAGACCATACCTATTATAATACAGGCCATGTCTATTATAAAACAGACCAGGTCTATTATAAAACAGACCACGTCTATTATAATACAGGTCAGGTCTATTATAATACAGGCCAGGTCTATTATAATACAGACCAGGTCTATTATAAAACAGGTCAGGTATACAGGCCAGGTCTAGTATAATACAGGCCATGTCTATTATAATACAGGCCATGTCTATTATAAAACAGACCACGTCTATTATAATACAGGTCAGGTTTATTATAATACAGCCCAGGTCTGTTATTAGACAGTCCAGGTCTAGTATAATACAGGCCAGGTCTATTATAAAACAGACCACGTCTATTATAATACAGGTCAGGTCTATTATAATACAGGCCAGTTATATTATAACACAGGCTAGGTCTACAGGCCAGGTCTAATATAATACAGGTCAGGTCTATTATAATACAGACCAGGTCTAATATAATACAGGCCGGGTATACAGGCCAGGTCTATTATAATACAGGCCAGGTCTATTATAATACAGCCCAGGTCTATTATAATACAGGCCAGGTCTATTATACTACAAGCCAGGTCTACAGGCCAGGTCTAGTATAATACAGGACAGGTATATTATAATACAGATCAGGTCTATTATAATACAGGCCAGGTCTATTATAATACTGACCAGGTCTATTATAATACAGGCCAGGTCCATTATAATCAGGTCAGATATACTGGCCAGGTCTAGTTTAATACAGGCCAGGTCTATTATAAAACAGACCATGTCTATTATAATACAGAACAGGTCTTGAATAATACAGCCCAGGTCTGTTATAATACAGACCAAGTCTATTATAATACAGCGAAGATATGTTATAATACAGACCAGGTCTATTATAATACAGGCCGGAGATACAGGCCAGGTCTATTATAATACAGGCCAGGTCTATTATAATAGAGCCAAGGTCTACTATAATACAGGCCAGGTCTACAGGCCAGGTCTAGAATAATACAGACCAGGTCTATTATAATACAGGCCAGGTCTATTATAATACAGGCCAGGTCTATTATAATACAGGCCAGGTCTACAGGCCAGATCAAGAATATTACAGGTTAGGTCTATTATAATACAGGCCAGGTCTATTATAATACAGGCCAGGTCTACAGGCCAGGTCTAGTATAATACAGGCCAGGTCTATTATAAAACAGACCACGTCTATTATAATACAGGTCAGGTCTATTATAATACAGCCCAGTTATATTATAACACAGGCTAGGTCTACAGGCCAGGTCTAATATAATACAGGTCAGGTCTATTATAATACAGACCAGGTCTAATATAATACAGGCCGGGTATACAGGCCAGGTCTATTATAATACAGGCCAGGTCTATTATAATACAGCCCAGGTCTATTATAATACAGGCCAGGTCTATTATACTACAAGCCAGGTCTACAGGCCAGGTCTAGTATAATACAGGACAGGTATATTATAATACAGATCAGGTCTATTATAATACAGGCCAGGTCTATTATAATACTGACCAGGTCTATTATAATACAGGCCAGGTCCATTATAATCAGGTCAGATATACTGGCCAGGTCTAGTTTAATACAGGCCAGGTCTATTATAAAACAGACCATGTCTATTATAATACAGAACAGGTCTTGAATAATACAGCCCAGGTCTGTTATAATACAGACCAAGTCTATTATAATACAGCGAAGATCTGTTATAATACAGACCAGGTCTATTATAATACAGGCCGGAGATACAGGCCAGGTCTATTATAATACAGGCCAGGTCTATTATAATAGAGCCAAGGTCTACTATAATACAGGCCAGGTCTACAGGCCAGGTCTAGAATAATACAGACCAGGTCTATTATAATACAGGCCAGGTCTATTATAATACAGGCCAGGTCTATTATAATACAGGCCAGGTCTACAGGCCAGATCAAGAATATTACAGGTTAGGTCTATTATAATACAGGCCAGGTCTATTATAATACAGGCCAGGTCTACAGGCCAGGTCTAGTATAATACAGGCCAGGTCTATTATAAAACAGACCACGTCTATTATAATACAGGTCAGGTCTATTATAATACAGCCCAGGTCTGTTATAATACAGACCAGGTCTAGTATAATACAGGCCAGGTCTATTATAAAACAAACCAGGTCTATTATAAAACAGACCACGTCTATTATAATACAGGTCAGGTCTATTATAATACAGACCAGGTCTATTATAATACAGGCCGGATATACAGGCCAGGTCTATTATAATACAGGCCAGGTCTTTTATAATACAGCCCAGGTCTATTATAATACAGGCCAGGTCTATTATAATACAGGCCATGTCTTTTATAATACAGCCCAGGTCTATTATAATACAGGCCAGGTCTACAGGCCATGTCTAGAATAATACAGGTCAGGTCTATTATAATACAGGCCAGGTCTATTATAATACAGGCCAGGTCTACAGGCCATGTCTAGTGGAATACAGGACAGTTCTATTATAATACAGGCTAGGACTACAGGCCAGGTCTAGTATAATACAGGTCAGGTCTATTATAATACAGCCCAGGTCTATTATAATACAGGCCAGGTCTATTATACTACAAGCCAGGTCTACAGGCCAGGTCTAGTATAATACAGGACAGGTATATTATAATACAGATCAGGTCTATAATAATACAGGCCAGGTCTATTATAATACAGACCAGGTCTATTATAATACAGCCCAGGTCCTTTATAATACAGGTCAGGTATACTGGCCAGGTCTAGTATAATACAGCCCAGGTCCATTATAATACAGGTCAGGTATACTGGCAAGGTCTATTATAATACAGGCCAGATCTATTATAATACAAGCCAGGTCTACAGGCAAGGTCTAGTATAATACAGGTCAGGTCTATTATAATACAGGCCGGGTTTACAGGCCAGTTATATTATAAAACAGGACAGGTCGATTATAATACAAACCAGGTAAATTATAAGACAGGTCAGGTCTATTACAATACAGGCCAGGTCTAATATAATACAGCCCAGGTCTACACGCGAGGTCTAGTATAATACAGACCAGGTCTATTATAATACAGGCCGGGTATACAGGCCAGGTCTATTAAAATACAGACCAGGTCTATTATAATACAGACCAGGTCTATTATAATACAGGCCGGATATACAGGCCAGGTCTATTATAATACAGGCCAGGTCTTTTATAATACAGCCCAGGTCTATTATAATAGAGGCCAGGTCTACAGGCCAGGTCTAAAATAATACAGGTTAGGTCTATTATAATACAGGCCAGGTCTATTATAATACAGGCCTGGTCTACAGAACAGGTCTAGTATAATACTGGTCAGGTCTATTATAATACAGACCAGACCTATTATAATACAGACCAAGTAAATTATATTACAGGCCAGGTCTAAAGGCCAGGTCTAGTATAATACAGGCCAGGTCTATTATAATACAGACCAGGTGTACAGGCCATGTCTAGTGGAATACAGGACAGTTCTATTATAAAACAGGCTAGGTCTACAGGCCAGGTCTAGTATAATACAGGTCAGGTCTATTATAATACAGACCAGGTCTATTATAATGCAGGCCGGGTATACAGGCCAGGTCTATTATAATACAGGCCAGGTCTATTATAATACAGCCAAGGTCTATTATAATACAGGCCAGGTCTATTATACTACAAGCCAGGTCTACAGGCCAGGTCTAGTATAATACAGGACAGGTATATTATAATACAGATCAGGTCTATTATAATACAGGCCAGGTCTATTATAATACAGACCAGGTCTATTATAATACAGGCCAGGTCCATTATAATCAGGTCAGATATACTGGCCAGGTCTAGTTTAATACAGGCCAGGTCTATTATAAAACAGACCATGTCTATTATAATACAGAACAGGTCTTGAATAGTACAGCCCAGGTTCAGTTATAATACAGACCAAGTCTATTATAATACAGCGAAGATCTGTTATAATACAGACCAGGTCTATTATAATACAGGCCAGGTCTACAGGCCAGGTCTAGAATAATACAGGTCAGGTCTATTATAATACAGGCCAGGTCTATTATAATACAGGCCAGGTCTACAGGCCAGGTCTAGTATAATACTGGTCAGGTCTATTATAATACAGACCATACCTATTATAATACAGACCAAGTCTATTTTATTACAGGCCAGGTCTAAAGGCCAGGTCTAGTATAATACAGGCCAGGTCTATTATAATACAGACCAGGTCTATTATAATACAGGCCAGGTCTATTATAATACAGACCAGGTCTATTATAATACAGGCCAGGTCCATTATAATACAGGTCAGGTATACTGGCCAGGTCTAGTATAATACAGGCCAGGTCTAGTATAAAACAGACCATGTCTATTATAATACAGAACAGGTCTTGCATAATACAGCCCAGGTCTGTTATAATACAGACCAAGTCTATTATAATACAGCCAAGATCTGTTATAATACAGACCAGGTCTATTATAATACAGGCCAGGTCTATTATAATACAGGCCAGGTCTATTATAATACAGGCCAGGTCTACAGGCCAGATCAAGAATATTACAGGTTAGGTCTATTATAATACAGGCCAGGTCTATTATAATACAGGCCAGGTCTACAGGCAAGGTCTAGTATAATACAGGTCAGGTCTATTATAATACAGGCCGGGTTTACAGGCCAGTTATATTATAAAACAGGACAGGTCGATTATAATACAAACCAGGTAAATTATAAGACAGGTCAGGTCTATTACAATACAGGCCAGGTCTTTTATAATACAGCCCAGGTCTATTATAATACAGGCCAGGTCTATTATAATACAGGCCAGGTCTTTTATAATACAGCCCAGGTCTATTATAATACAGGCCAGGTCTATTATAATACAGGCCAGGTCTTTTATAATACAGCCCAGGTCTATTATAATACAGGCCAGGTCTACAGGCCATGTCTAGAATAATACAGGTCAGGTCTATTATAATACAGACCAGGTCTATTATAATACAGGCCAGGTCTACAGGCCATGTCTAGTGGAATACAGGACAGTTCTATTATAATACAGGCTAGGACTACAGGCCAGGTCTAGTATAATACAGACCACGTCTATTATAATGCAGGCCGGGTATACAGGCCAGGTCTATTATAATACAGCCCAGGTCTATTATAATACAGGCCAGGTCTATTATACTACAAGCCAGGTCTACAGGCCAGGTCTAGTATAATACAGGACAGGTATATTATAATACAGATCAGGTCTATAATAATACAGGCCAGGTCTATTATAATACAGACCAGGTCTATTATAATACAGCCCAGGTCCTTTATAATACAGGTCAGGTATACTGGCCAGGTCTAGTATAATACAGCCCAGGTCCATTATAATACAGGTCAGGTATACTGGCAAGGTCTATTATAATACAGGCCAGATCTATTATAATACAAGCCAGGTCTACAGGCAAGGTCTAGTATAATACAGGTAAGGTCTATTATAATACAGGCCGGGTTTACAGGCCAGTTATATTATAAAACAGGACAGGTCGATTATAATACAAACCAGGTAAATTATAAGACAGGTCAGGTCTATTACAATACAGGCCAGGTCTAATATAATACAGCCCAGGTCTACACGCGAGGTCTAGTATAATACAGACCAGGTCTATTATAATACAGGCCGGGTATACAGGCCAGGTCTATTAAAATACAGACCAGGTCTATTATAATACAGACCAGGTCTATTATAATACAGGCCGGATATACAGGCCAGGTCTATTATAATACAGGCCAGGTCTTTTATAATACAGCCCAGGTCTATTATAATAGAGGCCAGGTCTACAGGCCAGGTCTAAAATAATACAGGTTAGGTCTATTATAATACAGGCCAGGTCTATTATAATACAGGCCTGGTCTACAGAACAGGTCTAGTATAATACTGGTCAGGTCTATTATAATACAGACCAGACCTATTATAATACAGACCAAGTAAATTATATTACAGGCCAGGTCTAAAGGCCAGGTCTAGTATAATACAGGCCAGGTCTATTATAATACAGACCAGGTGTACAGGCCATGTCTAGTGGAATACAGGACAGTTCTATTATAAAACAGGCTAGGTCTACAGGCCAGGTCTAGTATAATACAGGTCAGGTCTATTATAATACAGACCAGGTCTATTATAATGCAGGCCGGGTATACAGGCCAGGTCTATTATAATACAGGCCAGGTCTATTATAATACAGCCAAGGTCTATTATAATACAGGCCAGGTCTATTATACTACAAGCCAGGTCTACAGGCCAGGTCTAGTATAATACAGGACAGGTATATTATAATACAGATCAGGTCTATTATAATACAGGCCAGGTCTATTATAATACAGACCAGGTCTATTATAATACAGGCCAGGTCCATTATAATCAGGTCAGATATACTGGCCAGGTCTAGTTTAATACAGAACAGGTCTTGAATAGTACAGCCCAGGTTCAGTTATAATACAGACCAAGTCTATTATAATACAGCGAAGATCTGTTATAATACAGACCAGGTCTATTATAATACAGGCCAGGTCTACAGGCCAGGTCTAGAATAATACAGGTCAGGTCTATTATAATACAGGCCAGGTCTATTATAATACAGGCCAGGTCTACAGGCCAGGTCTAGTATAATACTGGTCAGGTCTATTATAATACAGACCATACCTATTATAATACAGACCAAGTCTATTTTATTACAGGCCAGGTCTAAAGGCCAGGTCTAGTATAATACAGGCCAGGTCTATTATAATACAGACCAGGTCTATTATAATACAGGCCAGGTCTATTATAATACAGACCAGGTCTATTATAATACAGGCCAGGTCCATTATAATACAGGTCAGGTATACTGGCCAGGTCTAGTATAATACAGGCCAGGTCTAGTATAAAACAGACCATGTCTATTATAATACAGAACAGGTCTTGCATAATACAGCCCAGGTCTGTTATAATACAGACCAAGTCTATTATAATACAGCCAAGATCTGTTATAATACAGACCAGGTCTATTATAATACAGGCCAGGTCTATTATAATACAGGCCAGGTCTATTATAATACAGGCCAGGTCTACAGGCCAGATCAAGAATATTACAGGTTAGGTCTATTATAATACAGGCCAGGTCTATTATAATACAGGCCAGGTCTACAGGCAAGGTCTAGTATAATACAGGTCAGGTCTATTATAATACAGGCCGGGTTTACAGGCCAGTTATATTATAAAACAGGACAGGTCGATTATAATACAAACCAGGTAAATTCTAAGACAGGTCAGGTCTATTACAATACAGGCCAGGTCTAATATAATACAGCCCAGGTCTACACGCGAGGTCTAGTATAATACAGACCAGGTCTATTATAATACAGGCCGGGTATACAGGCCAGGTCTATTAAAATACAGACCAGGTCTATTATAATACAGACCAGGTCTATTATAATACAGGCCGGATATACAGGCCAGGTCTATTATAATACAGGCCAGGTCTTTTATAATACAGCCCAGGTCTATTATAATAGAGGCCAGGTCTACAGGCCAGGTCTAAAATAATACAGGTTAGGTCTATTATAATACAGGCCAGGTCTATTATAATACAGGCCTGGTCTACAGAACAGGTCTAGTATAATACTGGTCAGGTCTATTATAATACAGACCAGACCTATTATAATACAGACCAAGTAAATTATATTACAGGCCAGGTCTAAAGGCCAGGTCTAGTATAATACAGGCCAGGTCTATTATAATACAGACCAGGTGTACAGGCCATGTCTAGTGGAATACAGGACAGTTCTATTATAAAACAGGCTAGGTCTACAGGCCAGGTCTAGTATAATACAGGTCAGGTCTATTATAATACAGACCAGGTCTATTATAATGCAGGCCGGGTATACAGGCCAGGTCTATTATAATACAGGCCAGGTCTATTATAATACAGCCAAGGTCTATTATAATACAGGCCAGGTCTATTATACTACAAGCCAGGTCTACAGGCCAGGTCTAGTATAATACAGGACAGGTATATTATAATACAGATCAGGTCTATTATAATACAGGCCAGGTCTATTATAATACAGACCAGGTCTATTATAATACAGGCCAGGTCCATTATAATCAGGTCAGATATACTGGCCAGGTCTAGTTTAATACAGGCCAGGTCTATTATAAAACAGACCATGTCTATTATAATACAGAACAGGTCTTGAATAGTACAGCCCAGGTTCAGTTATAATACAGACCAAGTCTATTATAATACAGCGAAGATCTGTTATAATACAGACCAGGTCTATTATAATACAGGCCAGGTCTACAGGCCAGGTCTAGAATAATACAGGTCAGGTCTATTATAATACAGGCCAGGTCTATTATAATACAGGCCAGGTCTACAGGCCAGGTCTAGTATAATACTGGTCAGGTCTATTATAATACAGACCATACCTATTATAATACAGACCAAGTCTATTTTATTACAGGCCAGGTCTAAAGGCCAGGTCTAGTATAATACAGGCCAGGTCTATTATAATACAGACCAGGTCTATTATAATACAGGCCAGGTCTATTATAATACAGACCAGGTCTATTATAATACAGGCCAGGTCCATTATAATACAGGTCAGGTATACTGGCCAGGTCTAGTATAATACAGGCCAGGTCTAGTATAAAACAGACCATGTCTATTATAATACAGAACAGGTCTTGCATAATACAGCCCAGGTCTGTTATAATACAGACCAAGTCTATTATAATACAGCCAAGATCTGTTATAATACAGACCAGGTCTATTATAATACAGGCCAGGTCTATTATAATACAGGCCAGGTCTACAGGCCAGATCAAGAATATTACAGGTTAGGTCTATTATAATACAGGCCAGGTCTATTATAATACAGGCCAGGTCTACAGGCCAGGTCTAGTATAATACAGGCCAGGTCTATTATAAAACAGACCACGTCTATTATAATACAGGTCAGGTCTATTATAATACAGCCCAGGTCTGTTATAATACAGACCAGGTCTAGTATAATACAGGCCAGGTCTATTATAAAACAAACCAGGTCTATTATAAAACAGACCACGTCTATTATAATACAGGTCAGGTCTATTATAATACAGCCCAGTTCTGTTATAATACAGACCAGGTCTATTATAATACAGGCCAGGTCTTTTATAATACAGCATTTGTCTGTTATAATACAGACCAGGTCTATTATAATACAGGCCAGGTCTACAGGCCAGGTCTAGTATAATACTGGTCAGGTCTATTATAATACAGACCAGACCTATTATAATACAGACCAAGTCAATTATATTACAGGCCAGGTCTAAAGGCCAGGTCTAGTATAATACAGGCCAGGTCTATTATAATACAGACCAGGTCTACAGGCCATGTCTAGTGGAATACAGGACAGTTCTATTATAATACAGGCTAGGTCTACAGGCCAGGTCTAGTATAATACAGGTCAGGTCTATTATAATACAGACCAGGTCTATTATAATGCAGGCCGGGTATACAGGCCAGGTCTATTATAATACAGGCCAGGTCTATTATAATACAGCCCTGGTGTATTATAATACAGGCCAGGTCTATTATACTACAAGCCAGGTCTACAGGCCAGGTCTAGTATAATACAGGACAGGTATATTATAATACAGATCAGGTCTATTATAATACAGGCCAGGTCTATTATAATACAGACCAGGTCTATTATAATACAGGCCAGGTCCATTATAATACAGGTCAGGTATACTGGCCAGGTCTAGTATAATACAGGCCAGGTCTATTATAAAACAGACCATGTCTATTATAATACAGTTCAGGTCTATTATAACACAGGCCAGGTCTACAGGCCAGATCAAGAATAATACAGGTTAGGTCTATTATAATACAGGCCAGGTCTATTATAATACAGGCCAGGTCTACAGGCCAGGTCTAGTATAATACAGGCCAGGTCTATTATAAAACAGACCACGTCTATTATAATACAGGTCAGGTCTATTATAATACAGCCCAGTTCTGTTATAATACAGACCAGGTCTATTATAATACAGGCCAGGTCTTTTATAATACAGCATTTGTCTGTTATAATACAGACCAGGTCTATTATAATACAGGCCAGGTCTACAGGCCAGGTCTAGTATAATACTGGTCAGGTCTATTATAATACAGACCAGACCTATTATAATACAGACCAAGTCAATTATATTACAGGCCAGGTCTAAAGGCCAGGTCTAGTATAATACAGGCCAGGTCTATTATAATACAGACCAGGTCTACAGGCCATGTCTAGTGGAATACAGGACAGTTCTATTATAATACAGGCTAGGTCTACAGGCCAGGTCTAGTATAATACAGGTCAGGTCTATTATAATACAGACCAGGTCTATTATAATGCAGGCCGGGTATACAGGCCAGGTCTATTATAATACAGGCCAGGTCTATTATAATACAGCCCTGGTGTATTATAATACAGGCCAGGTCTATTATACTACAAGCCAGGTCTACAGGCCAGGTCTAGTATAATACAGGACAGGTATATTATAATACAGATCAGGTCTATTATAATACAGGCCAGGTCTATTATAATACAGACCAGGTCTATTATAATACAGGCCAGGTCCATTATAATACAGGTCAGGTATACTGGCCAGGTCTAGTATAATACAGGCCAGGTCTATTATAAAACAGACCATGTCTATTATAATACAGTTCAGGTCTATTATAACACAGGCCAGGTCTACAGGCCAGATCAAGAATAATACAGGTTAGGTCTATTATAATACAGGCCAGGTCTATTATAATACAGGCCAGGTCTACAGGCCAGGTCTAGTATAATACAGGCCAGGTCTATTATAAAACAGACCACGTCTATTATAATACAGGTCAGGTCTATTATAATACAGCCCAGGTCTGTTATAATACAGACCAGGTCTAGTATAATACAGGCCAGGTCTTTTATAATACATCCTTTGTCTGTTATAATACAGACCAGGTCTATTATAATACAGGCCAGGTCTACAGGCCAGGCCTAGTATAATACTGGTCAGGTCTATTATAATACAGACCAGACCTATTATAATACAGACCAAGTCAATTATATTACAGGCCAGGTCTAAAGGCCAGGTCTATTATAATACAGGTCAGGTCTATTATAATAAAGCCCAGGTCTGTTATAATACAGACCAGGTCTAGTATAATACAGGCCAGGTCTATTATAAAACAAACCAGGTCTATTATAAAACAGACCACGTCTATTATAATACAGGTCAGGTCTATTATAATACAGCCCAGTTCTGTTATAATACAGACCAGGTCTATTATAATACTGGCCAGGTCTAGTATAATACAGGCCAGGTCTATTATAAAACAGACCATGTCTATTATAATACAGGCCAGGTCTATTATAATACAGGCCAGGTCTACAGGCCAGATCAAGAATAATACAGGTTAGGTCTATTATAATACAGGCCAGGTCTATTATAATACAGACCAGGTCTACAGGCCAGGTCTAGTATAATACAGGCCAGGTCTATTATAAAACAGACCACGTCTATTATAATACAGGTCAGGTCTATTATAATACAGCCCAGGTCTGTTATAATACAGACCAGGTCCAGTATAATACAGGCCAGGTCTATTATAAAACAAACCAGGTCTATTATAAAACAGACCACGTCTATTATAATACAGGTCAGGTCTATTATAATACAGCCCAGTTCTGTTATAATACAGACCAGGTCTATTATAATACAGGCCAGGTCTTGTATAATACAGCATTTGTCTGTTATAATACAGACCAGGTCTATTATAATACAGGCCAGGTCTACAGGCCAGGTCTAGTATAATACTGGTCAGGTCTATTATAATACAGACCAGACCTATTATAATACAGACCAAGTCAATTATATTACAGGCCAGGTCTAAAGGCCAGGTCTAGTATAATACAGGCCAGGTCTATTATAATACAGACCAGGTCTACAGGCCATGTCTAGTGGAATACAGGACAGTTCTATTATAATACAGGCTAGGTCTACAGGCCAGGTCTAGTATAATACAGGTCAGGTCTATTATAATACAGACCAGGTCTATTATAATGCAGGCCGGGTATACAGGCCAGGTCTATTATAATACAGGCCAGGTCTATTATAATACAGCCCTGGTGTATTATAATACAGGCCAGGTCTATTATACTACAAGCCAGGTCTACAGGCCAGGTCTAGTATAATACAGGACAGGTATATTATAATACAGATCAGGTCTATTATAATACAGGCCAGGTCTATTATAATACAGACCAGGTCTATTATAATACAGGCCAGGTCCATTATAATACAGGTCAGGTATACTGGCCAGGTCTAGTATTATACAGGCCAGGTCTATTATAAAACAGACCATGTCTATTATAATACAGTTCAGGTCTATTATAACACAGGCCAGGTCTACAGGCCAGATCAAGAATAATACAGGTTAGGTCTATTATAATACAGGCCAGGTCTATTATAATACAGGCCAGGTCTACAGGCCAGGTCTAGTATAATACAGGCCAGGTCTATTATAAAACAGACCACGTCTATTATAATACAGGTCAGGTCTATTATAATACAGCCCAGGTCTGTTATAATACAGACCAGGTCTAGTATAATACAGGCCAGGTCTTTTATAATACATCCTTTGTCTGTTATAATACAGACCAGGTCTATTATAATACAGGCCAGGTCTACAGGCCAGGTCTAGTATAATACTGGTCAGGTCTATTATAATACAGACCAGACCTATTATAATACAGACCAAGTCAATTATATTACAGGCCAGGTCTAAAGGCCAGGTCTATTATAATACAGGTCAGGTCTATTATAATACAGCCCAGGTCTGTTATAATACAGAACAGGTCTAGTATAATACAGGCCAGGTCTATTATAAAACAAACCAGGTCTATTATAAAACAGACCAAGTCTATTATAATACAGGTCAGGTCTATTATAATACAGCCCAGTTCTGTTATAATACAGACCAGGTCTATTATAATACAGGCCAGGTCTTTTATAATACAGCATTTGTCTGTTATAATACAGACCAGGTCTATTATAATACAGGCCAGGTCTACAGGCCAGGTCTAGTATAATACTGGTCAGGTCTATTATAATACAGACCAGACCTATTATAATACAGACCAAGTCAATTATATTACAGGCCAGGTCTAAAGGCCAGGTCTAGTATAATACAGGCCAGGTCTATTATAATACAGACCAGGTCTACAGGCCATGTCTAGTGGAATACAGGACAGTTCTATTATAATACAGGCTAGGTCTACAGGCCAGGTCTAGTATAATACAGGTCAGGTCTATTATAATACAGACCAGGTCTATTATAATGCAGGCCGGGTATACAGGCCAGGTCTATTATAATACAGGCCAGGTCTATTATAATACAGCCCTGGTCTATTATAATACAGGCCAGGTCTATTATACTACAAGCCAGGTCTACAGGCCAGGTCTAGTATAATACAGGACAGGTATATTATAATACAGATCAGGTCTATTATAATACAGGCCAGGTCTATTATAATACAGACCAGGTCTATTATAATACAGGCCAGGTCCATTATAATACAGGTCAGGTATACTGGCCAGGTCTAGTATAATACAGGCCAGGTCTATTATAAAACAGACCATGTCTATTATAATACAGGCCAGGTCTATTATAATACAGGCCAGGTCTACAGGCCAGATCAAGAATAATACAGGTTAGGTCTATTATAATACAGGCCAGGTCTATTATAATACAGACCAGGTCTACAGGCCAGGTCTAGTATAATACAGGCCAGGTCTATTATAAAACAGACCACGTCTATTATAATACAGGTCAGGTCTATTATAATACAGCCCAGGTCTGTTATAATACAGACCAGGTCTAGTATAATACAGGCCAGGTCTTTTATAATACAGCCTTTGTCTGTTATAATACAGACCAGGTCTATTGTAATACAGGCCAGGTCTACAGGCCAGGTCTAGTATAATACTGGTCAGGTCTATTATAATACAGACCAGACCTATTATAATACAGACCAAGTCAATTATATTACAGGCCAGGTCTAAAGGCCAGGTCTAGTATAATACAGGCCAGGTCTATTATAATACAGACCAGGTCTACAGGCCATGTCTAGTGGAATACAGGACAGTTCTATTATAATACAGGCTAGGTCTATTATAATACAGATCAGGTCTATTATAATACAGGCCAGGTCTATTATAATACAGGCCAGGTCTATTATAATACATGCCAGGTCCATTATAATACAGGTCAGGTATACTGGCCAGGTCTATTATAATACAGGTCAGGTCTATTATAATACAGGTCAGGTCTATTATAATACAGGCCAGGTCTACAGGCCAGGTCAAGAATAATACAGGTTAGGTCTATTATAATACAGGCCAGGTCTATTATTATACAGGCCAGGTATAGTATAATACAGGTCAGTACTATGATAATACAGACTAGGTCTATTATAATACGGAACAGGTCTTGCATAATACAGCCCAGGGCTGTTATAATACAGACCAAGTCTATTATAATACAGCCCAGATCTGTTATAATACAGACCAGGTCTATTATAATACAGGCCAGGTCTATTATAATACAGGCCAGGTCTACAGGCCAGGTCAAGAATAATACAGGTTAGGTCTATTATAATACAGGCCAGGTCTATTATTATACAGACCAGGTCTATTATTATACAGACCAGGTCTATTTTATTACAGGCCAGGTCTAAAGGCCAGGTCTAGTATAATACAGGCAAGGTCTATTATAATACAGACCAGGTCTACAGGCCATGTCTAGTGTAATACAGGCCAGTTATATTATAACACAGGCTATGTCTACAGGCCAGGTCTAGTATAATACAGGTCAGGTCTATTATAATACAGACCAGGTCTATTATAATACAGGCCGGGTATACAGGCCAGGTCTATTATAATACAGGCCAGGTCTATTATAATACATCCCAGGTCTATTATAATACAGGCCAGATCTATTATAATACAAGCCAGGTCTACAGGCCAGGTCTAGTATATACAGACCATGTTTACGGGCCAGGTCTATTATAAAACAGGCCAGGTCTATTATAATACAGAACAGGTAAATTATAATACAGGTCAGGTCTATTATAATACAGGCCATGTCTATTATAATACAGACCAGGTCTAATATAATACAGACCATGTATGTTATAATACAGACCAGGTCTATTAAAATACAGGCCCGGTCTATAATAATACAGGCCAGGTCTATTATAAAACAGGCCAGGTCTATTATAATACAGACCAGGTCTATTACAAAACAGGCCAGGTCTATTATAATACAGACAAGGTCTATTATAATACAGGCCATGTCCATTATAATACAGGACAGGTATACTGGCCAGTTCTAGTATAATACAGGCCAGGTCTATTATAAAACAGACCACGTCTATTATAATACAGGTCAGGTCTATTATAATACAGCCCAGGTCTGTTATAATACAGACCAGGTCTAGTATAATACAGGCCAGGTCTATTATAAAACAGACCATGTCTATTATAATACAGGTCAGGTCTATTATAATATAGCCCAGATCTGTTATAATACAGACCAGGTCTATTATAATACAGGCCAGGTCTTTTATAATACAGCCCAGGTCTGTTATAATACAGACAAGGTATATTATTATAGAGGCCAGGTCTACAGGCCAGGTCTAGAATAATACAGGTCAGGTCTATTATATTACAGGCCAGGTCTAGTATTTTACAGGTCAGGTCTATTATAATACAGACCAGGTCTATTATAATAGAGGCCGGGTATACAGGCCAGGTCTAATATAATACAGGCCAGGTCTATTATAATACACACCAGGTCTATTATAATAGGCCAGGTCTAATATAATACAGGCCAGGTCTATTATAATACACACCAGGTCTATTATAATACAGGCCGGATATACAGGCCAGGTCTATTATAATACAGGCCAGGTCTACAGGCCAGGTCTAGAATAAAACAGGTCAGGTCTATTATAATACAGGCCAGGTCTATTATAATACAGGCCAGGTTTACAGGCCAGGTCTAGTATAATACTGGTCAGGTCTATGATAATACAGACCAGACCTATTATATAACAGACCAAGTCTATTTTATTACAGGCCAGGTCTAAAGGCCAAGTCTAGTATAATACAGGCCAGGTCTATTATAATACAGACCAGGTCTATTACAATACAGGCCAGGTCTATTATAATACAGACCAGGTCTATTATAATACAGGCCAGGTCCATTATAATACAGGTCAGGTATACTGGCCAGGTCTAGTATAATACAGGCCAGGTCTATTATAAATCAGACCATGTCTATTATAATACAGAACAGGTCTTGCATAATAAAGCCCAGGTCTGTTATAATACAGACCAAGTCTATTATAATACAGCCAAGATTTGTTATAAAACAGACCAGGTGTATTATAATACAGGCCAGGTCTATTATAATACAGGCCAGGTCTACAGGCCAGGTCTAGTATAATACAGGCCAGGTCTATTATAAAACAGACCACGTCTATTATAATACAGGACAGGTCTATTATAATACAGCCCAGGTCTGTTATAATACAGGCCAGGTCTAGTATAATACAGGCCAGGTCTATTATAATACAGGCCAGGTCTACAGACCAGGTCAAGAATAATACAGGTTAGGTCTATTATAATACAGGCCAGGTCTATTACAATACAGGCCAGGTCTACAGGCCAGGTCTAGTATAATACAGGCCAGGTCTATTATAATACAGGTCAGGTCTATTATAATACAGCCCAGGTCTGTAATAATACAGACCAGGTCTATTATAATACAGGCCAGGTCTTTTATAATACAGCCCAGGTCTGTTATAATACAGACCAGGTATATTATAATACAGGCCAGGTCTACAGGCCAGGTGTAGTATAATACAGGCCAGGTCTATTATAAAACAGATCAGGTCAATTATAATACACACCAGGTCTATTAAAATACAACCCGGGTTTACAGGCCAGGTCTATTATAAAACAGGCCAGGTCGATTATAATACAGACCAGGTATATTATAATACAGGCCAGTTCTATTATAAAACAGGCCAGGTCTATTATAAAACAGGCCAGGTCTACAGGCCAGGTCTATTATAATACAGACCAGGTATATTATAATACAGGTCAGGTCTATTATAATACAGACCAGGTCTAATATAAATCAGGCCAGGTCTAGTATAATACAGGCCATGTCTATTATAATACAGGCCAGGTCCATTACATTACTGGTCAGGTATACAGGCCAGGTCTAGTATAATACAGGCCAGGTCTATTATAAAACAGACAAAGTCTATTATAATACAGGCCAGGTCTTGTATAATACAGCCCATGTCTGTTATAATACAGACCAGGTATATTATAATACAGACCAGGTCTACAGGCCATGTCTAGTATAATACAGGCCATGTCTATTATATTACAGGATAGGTCTACAGGCCAGGTCTAGTATAATACAGGTCAGGTCTAGTATAATACAGTCCAGGTCTAGTATAATACAGGCCAGGTCTATTATAGTACAGACCAGGTTTACAGGCCAGGTCTATTATAAAACAGGCCAGGTCTATTATAATACAGGTCAGGTCTATTATAATACAGGTCAGGTCTAGTATAATACAGGCCAGGTCTAGTATAATACAGGTCAGGTCTATTATAATACAGGCCAGGTCTAATATAATACAGACCATGTATGTTATAATACAGACCAGGTCTATTAAAATACAGGCCAGGTCTATAATATTACAGGCCAGGTCTATTATAAAACAGGCCAGGTATATTATAATACAGACCAGGTCTATTACAATACAGGCCAGGTCTATTATAATACAGACCAGGTCTATTATAATACAGGCCAGGTCCATTATAATACAGGACAGGTATACTGGCCAGGTCCATTATAATACAGGACAGGTATACTGGCCAGGTCTAGTATAATACAGTGCAAGGTCTATTATAAATCAGACCATGTCTATTAAAATACAGAACAGGTCTTGCATAATAAAGCCCAGGTCTGTTATAATACAGACCAAGTATATTATAATACAGCCAAGATTTGTTATAATACAGACCAGGTGTATTATAATACAGGCCAGGTCTATTATAATACAGGCCAGGTCTACAGGCCAGGTCAAGAATAATACAGGTTAGTTCTATTATAATACAGGCCAGGTCTATTACAATACAGGCCAGGTCTAAAGGCCAGGTCTAGTATAATACAGGCCAGGTCTATTATAAAACAGGCCAGGTCTAATATAATTCAGACCATGTATGTTATAATACAGACCAGGTCTATTAAAATACAGGCCATGTCTATAATATTACAGGCCAGGTCTATTATAAAACAGGCCAGGTATATTATAATACAGACCAGGTCTATTACAATACAGGCCAGGTCTATTATAATACAGACCAGGTCTATTATAATACAGGCCAGGTCCATTATAATACAGGACAGGTATACTGGCCAGGTCCATTATAATACAGGACAGGTATACTGGCCAGGGCTAGTATAATACAGGCCAGGTCTATTATAAATCAGACCATGTCTATTATAATACAGAACAGGTCTTGCATAATAAAGCCCAGGTCTGTTATAATACAGACCAAGTATATTATAATACAGCCAAGATTTGTTATAATACAGACCAGGTGTATTATAATACAGGCCAGGTCTATTATAATACAGGCCAGGTCTACAGGCCAGGTCAAAAATAATACAGGGTAGTTATATTATAATACAGGCCAGGTCTATTACAATACAGGCCAGGTCTAAAGGCCAGGTCTAGTATAATACAGGCCAGGTCTATTATAAAACAGACCACGTCTATTATAATACAGGTCAGGTCTATTATAATACAACCCAGGTCTGTTATAATACAGACCAGGTCTAGTATAATACAGGCCAGGTCTATTATAAAACAGACCATGTCTATTATAATACAGGTCAGGTCTATTATAATATAGCCCAGGTCTGTTATAATACAGACCAGGTCTATTATAATACAGGCCAGGTCTTTTATAATACAGCCCAGGTCTGTTATAATACAGACCAGGTATATTATAATACAGGCCAGGTCTACAGGCCAGGTCTAGTATAATACAGGTCAGGTCTATTATATTACAGGCCAGGTCTAGTACAATACAGGCCAGGTTATTTATAATACAGACCAGGTATATTATAATACAGGCCAGGTCTACAGGCCAGGTCTAGTATAATACAGGTCAGGTCTATTATATTACAGGTCAGGTCTAGTATAATACAGGCCAGTTCTATTATAAAACAGGCCAGGTCTACAGGCCAGGTCTATTATAATACACATCAGGTATATTATAATACAGGTCAGGTCTAATATAATACAGGCCAGGTCTAGTATAATACAGGCCATGTCTATTATAATACAGGCCAGGTCCATTACATTACTCGTCAGGTATACAGGCCAGGTCTAGTATAATACAGGCCAGGTCTATTATAAAACAGACAAAGTCTATTATAATACAGGCCAGGTATTGTATAATACAGCCCATGTCTGTTATAATACAGACCAGGTATATTATAATACAGACCAGGTCTACAGGCCATGTCTAGTATAATACAGGCCATGTCTATTATATTACAGGATAGGTCTACAGGCCAGGTCTAGTATAATACAGGTCAGGTCTAGTATAGTACAGACCAGGTTTACAGGCCAGGTCTATTATAAAACAGGCCAGGTCTATTATAATACAGGTCAGGTCTATTATAATTCAGGTCAGGTCTAGTATAATACAGGCCAGGTCTAGTATAATACAGGTCAGGTCTATTATAATACAGGACAGGTCTATTATTATACAGGCCAGGTATAGTATAATACAGGTCAGTACTATTATAATACAGACCAGGTCTATTATAATACAGGCCAGTTCCATTATAATACATGTCAGGTATACTGGCCAGGTCTAGTTTAATACAAGCCATGTCTATTATAAAACAGACCATGTCTATTATAATACAGAACAGGTCCTGCATAATACAGCCCAGGGCTGTTATAATACAGACCAAGTCTATTATAATACAGCCCAGATCTGTTATAATACAGACCAGGTCTATTATAATACAGGCCAGGTCTATTATAATACAGGCCAGGTCTACAGGCCAGGTCAAGAATAATACAGGTTAGGTCTATTATAATACAGACCAGGTCTATTTTATTACAGGCCAGGTCTAAAGGCCAGGTCTAGTATAATACAGGCAAGGTTTATTATAATACAGAGCAGGTCTACAGGCCAGGTCTAGTGTAATACAGGCCAGTTATATTATAACATAGGCTAGGTCTACAGGCCAGGTCTAGTATAATACAGGTCAGGTCTATTATAATACAGACCAGGTCTATTATAATACAGGCCGGGTATACAGGCCAGGTCTATTATAATACAGGCCAGGTCTATTATAATACATCCCAGGTCTATTATAACACAGGCCAGATCTATTATAATACAAGCCAGGTCTACAGGCCAGGTCTAGTATAATACAGACCAGGTTTACGGGCCAGGTCTATTATAAAACAGGCCAGGTCTATTATAATACAGAACAGGTAAATTATAATACAGGTCAGGTCTATTATAATACAGGCCAGGTCTATTATAATACACATCAGGTATATTATAATACAGGTCAGGTCTAATATAATACAGGCCAGGTCTAGTATAATACAGGCCATGTCTATTATAATACAGGCCAGGTCCATTACATTACTCGTCAGGTATACAGGCCAGGTCTAGTATAATACAGGCCAGGTCTATTATAAAACAGACAAAGTCTATTATAATACAGGCCAGGTATTGTATAATACAGCCCATGTCTGTTATAATACAGACCAGGTATATTATAATACAGACCAGGTCTACAGGCCATGTCTAGTATAATACAGGCCATGTCTATTATATTACAGGATAGGTCTACAGGCCAGGTCTAGTATAATACAGGTCAGGTCTAGTATAGTACAGACCAGGTTTACAGGCCAGGTCTATTATAAAACAGGCCAGGTCTATTATAATGCAGGTCAGGTCTATTATAATTCAGGTCAGGTCTAGTATAATACAGGCCAGGTCTAGTATAATACAGGTCAGGTCTATTATAATACAGGACAGGTCTATTATTATACAGGCCAGGTATAGTATAATACAGGTCAGTACTATTATAATACAGACCAGGTCTATTATAATACAGGCCAGTTCCATTATAATACATGTCAGGTATACTGGCCAGGTCTAGTTTAATACAAGCCATGTCTATTATAAAACAGACCATGTCTATTATAATACAGAACAGGTCCTGCATAATACAGCCCAGGGCTGTTATAATACAGACCAAGTCTATTATAATACAGCCCAGATCTGTTATAATACAGACCAGGTCTATTATAATACAGGCCAGGTCTATTATAATACAGGCCAGGTCTACAGGCCAGGTCAAGAATAATACAGGTTAGGTCTATTATAATACAGACCAGGTCTATTTTATTACAGGCCAGGTCTAAAGGCCAGGTCTAGTATAATACAGGCAAGGTTTATTATAATACAGAGCAGGTCTACAGGCCAGGTCTAGTGTAATACAGGCCAGTTATATTATAACATAGGCTAGGTCTACAGGCCAGGTCTAGTATAATACAGGTCAGGTCTATTATAATACAGACCAGGTCTATTATAATACAGGCCGGGTATACAGGCCAGGTCTATTATAATACAGGCCAGGTCTATTATAATACATCCCAGGTCTATTATAATACAGGCCAGATCTATTATAATACAAGCCAGGTCTACAGGCCAGGTCTAGTATAATACAGACCAGGTTTACGGGCCAGGTCTATTATAAAACAGGCCAGGTCTATTATAATACAGAACAGGTAAATTATAATACAGGTCAGGTCTATTATAATACAGGCCATGTCTATTATAATACAGACCAGGTCTAATATAATACAGACCATGTATGTTATAATACAGACCAGGACTATTAAAATACAGGCCAGGTCTATAATAATACAGGCCAGGTCTATTATAAAACAGGCCAGGTCTATTATAATACAGGCCAGGTCTATTATAAAACAGACCACGTCTATTATAATACAGGCCAGGTCTATTATATTACAGGCCAGGTCTACATGTCTTGTATAATCCAGGCCAGGTCTATTATAATATAGGCTAGGTTTACAGACCAGGTCTAGTATAATACAGGCCAGGTCTATTATAATACAGGCCAGGTCTTTTATAATACAGCACAGGTCTATTATAATACAGGCCAGGTCTACATGCCAGGTCTAGAATAATACAGGTCAGGTCTATTATAATACAAACCAGGTCTACAGGCCAGGTCTAGTATAATACAGGCCAGGTTTATTATAAATCATATCAGGTCAATTATAATACAAACCAGGTCTATTAAAATACAACCCGGGTTTACAGGCCAGGTCTATTATAAAACAGGCCAGGTCGATTATAATACAGACCAGGTATATTATAATACAGGCCAGGTCTATTATAATACAGACCAGGTCTATTGTCTAAACTGAGAGAGTATTACTAAACTGAGAGAGCTGAAAGAATATTACTAAACTGAGAGAATATTACTAAACTGAGAGAGTATTACTAAACTGAGGGAGTATTACTAAACCGAGAGAGTATTACTAACCTGAGAGAGTATTACTCAACTGAGAGAATATTACTAAACTGTGAGAGTATTACTAAACTGAGAGAGTATTACTAACCCGAGAGAGTATTCCTAAACTGAGAGAATATTACTAAACTAAGAGAGTATTACTAAACTGAGAGAGCTGAGAGAGTATTACTAGACTGAGAGAGTATTACTCAACTGAGAGAATATTACTCAACGGAGAGATTATTACTCAACGGAGAGATTATTACTCAACTGAGAGAGTATTACTAAACTGGGAGAGTATTACTAATCTGAGAGTATTGCTAAACTGAGAGAGAATTACTAAACTGAGAGAGTGTTACTAGACTGAGAGAATATTACTAAACTGAGAGAGCTGAGAGAATATTACTAAACTGAGAGAATATTACTAAACTGAGAGAATATTACTAAACTGAGAGAACTGAGAGAGCTGAGAGAATATTACGAAACTGAGAGAATATTACTAAATTACTAAACTGAGAGAGTATTACTAAACTGAGAGAATATTACTAAACTGAGAGAATATTACTAAACTGAGAGAACAGAGAGCTGAGAGAATATTACTAAACTGAGAGAATATTACTAAACTGAGAGAATATTACTAAACTGAGAGAGTTTTACTAAACTGAGAGAGTATTACTAACCCGAGAGAGTATTACTAAACTGAGAGAATATCACTAAACTGAGAGAATATTACTAAACTGAGAGAATATTACTAAACTGAGAGAATATTACTAAACTGAGAGAATATTACTAAACTGAGAGAACTGAGAGAACTGAGAGAATATTACTAAACTGAGAGAATATTACTAAACTGAGAGAGTATTACTAAACTGAGAGAATATTACTAAACTGAGAGAATATTACTAAACTGAGAGAGTTTTACTAAACTGAGAGAGTATTACTAACCCGAGAGAGTATTACTAAACTGAGAGAATATTTAAAAAACGGAGAGAATATTACTAAACTGAGAGAATATTACTAAACTGAGAGAACTGAGAGAGCTGAGAGAATATTACTAAACTGAGAGAATATTACTAAACTGAGAGAATATTACTAGACTGATAGAGTATTACTAAACTGAGAGAGTATTACTAAACTGAGGGAGTATTACTAAACCGAGAGAGTATTACTAACCTGAGAGAATATTACTAAACTGAGATAATATTACTAAACTGTGAGAGTATTACTAAACTGAGAGAGTATTACTAACCCAAAGGAGTATTACTAAACTGAGAGAATATTACTAAACTGAGAGAGCTGAGAGAATATTACTAAACTGAGAGAATATTACTAAACTGAGAGAATATTACTAAACTGAGAGAGTATTACTAAACTGAGAGAATATTACTAAACTGAGAGAGTTTTACTAAACTGAGAGAGTATTACTAAACTGAGAGAGTATTACTAAACTGAGAGAATATTACTAAACTGAGAGAATATTACTAAACTGAGAGAATATTACTAAACTGAGAGAATATTACTAAACTGAAAGAATATTACTAAACTGAGAGAGCTGAGAGAATATTACTAAACTGAGAGAATATTACTAAACTGAGAGAGTATTACTAAACTGAGAGAATATTACTAAACTGAGAGAATATTACTAAACTGAGAGAGTTTTACTAAACTGAGAGAGTATTACTAACCCGAGAGAGTATTACTAAACGGAGAGAATATTACTAAACTGAGAGAACTGAGAGAGCTGAGAGAATATTACTAAACTGAGAGAATATTACGAAACTGAGAGAATATTACTAAACTGAGAGAACTGAGAGACTGAGAGAATATTACGAAACTGAGAGAATATAAACTGAGAGAACTGAGAGAGCTGAGAGAATATTACTAAACTGAGAGAATATTACTAAACTGAGAGAATATTACTAAACTGAGAGAACAGAGAGCTGAGAGAATATTACTAAACTGAGAGAATATTACTAAACTGAGAGAATATTACTAAACTGAGAGAGTTTTACTAAACTGAGAGAGTATTACTAACCCGAGAGAGTATTACTAAACTGAGAGAATATCACTAAACTGAGAGAATATTACTAAACTGAGAGAATATTACTAAACTGAGAGAATATTACTAAACTGAGAGAATATTACTAAACTGAGAGAACTGAGAGAGCTGAGAGAATATTACTAAACTAAGAGAATATTACTAAACTGAGAGAGTATTACTAAACTGAGAGAATATTACTAAACTGAGAGAATATTACTAAACTGAGAGAGTTTTACTAAACTGAGAGAGTATTACTAACCCGAGAGAGTATTACTAAACTGAGAGAATATTAAAAAAACGGAGAGAATATTACTAAACTGAGAGAATATTACTAAACTGAGAGAACTGAGAGAGCTGAGAGAATATTACTAAACTGAGAGAATATTACTAAACTGAGAGAATATTACTAGACTGATAGAGTATTACTAAACTGAGAGAGTATTACTAAACTGAGGGAGTATTACTAAACCGAGAGAGTATTACTAACCTGAGAGAATATTACTAAACTGAGATAATATTACTAAACTGTGAGAGTATTACTAAACTGAGAGAGTATTACTAACCCAAAGGAGTATTACTAAACTGAGAGAATATTACTAAACTGAGAGAGCTGAGAGAATATTACTAAACTGAGAGAATATTACTAAACTGAGAGAATATTACTAAACTGAGAGAGTATTACTAAACTGAGAGAATATTACTAAACTGAGAGAATATTACTAAACTGAGAGAATATTACTAAACTGAGAGAGTTTTACTAAACTGAGAGAGTATTACTAACCCGAGAGAGTATTACTAAACTGAGAGAATATTACTAAACTGAGAGAATATTACTAAACTGAGAGAATATTACTAAACTGAGAGAATATTACTAAACTGAGAGAATATTACTAAACTGAGAGAGCTGAGAGAATATTACTAAACTGAGAGAATATTACTAAACTGAGAGAGTATTACTAAACTGAGAGAGTTTTACTAAACTGAGAGAGTATTACTAAACCGAGAGAGTATTACTAACCTGAGAGAATATTACTAAACTGAGATAATATTACTAAACTGTGAGAGTATTACTAAACTGAGAGAGTATTACTAACCCAAAGGAGTATTACTAAACTGAGAGAATATTACTAAACTGAGAGAGCTGAGAGAATATTACTAAACTGAGAGAATATTACTAAACTGAGAGAATATTACTAAACTGAGAGAGTATTACTAAACTGAGAGAATATTACTAAACTGAGAGAATATTACTAAACTGAGAGAATATTACTAAACTGAGAGAGTTTTACTAAACTGAGAGAGTATTACTAACCCGAGAGAGTATTACTAAACTGAGAGAATATTACTAAACTGAGAGAATATTACTAAACTGAGAGAATATTACTAAACTGAGAGAATATTACTAAACTGAAAGAATATTACTAAACTGAGAGAGCTGAGAGAATATTACTAAACTGAGAGAATATTACTAAACTGAGAGAGTATTACTAAACTGAGAGAATATTACTAAACTGAGAGAATATTACTAAACTGAGAGAGTTTTACTAAACTGAGAGAGTATTACTAACCCGAGAGAGTATTACTAAACGGAGAGAATATTACTAAACTGAGAGAACTGAGAGAGCTGAGAGAATATTACTAAACTGAGAGAATATTACGAAACTGAGAGAATATTACTAAACTGAGAGAACTGAGAGAGCTGAGAGAATATTACGAAACTGAGAGAATATTACTAAACTGAGAGAACTGAGAGAGCTGTGAGAATATTACTAAACTGAGAGAATATTACTAAACTGAGAGAATATTACTAAACTGAGAGAACAGAGAGCTGAGAGAATATTACTAAACTGAGAGAATATTACTAAACTGAGAGAATATTACTAAACTGAGAGAGTTTTACTAAACTGAGAGAGTATTACTAACCCGAGAGAGTATTACTAAACTGAGAGAATATCACTAAACTGAGAGAATATTACTAAACTGAGAGAATATTACTAAACTGAGAGAATATTACTAAACTGAGAGAATATTACTAAACTGAGAGAACTGAGAGAGCTGAGAGAATATTACTAAACTAAGAGAATATTACTAAACTGAGAGAGTATTACTAAACTGAGAGAATATTACTAAACTGAGAGAATATTACTAAACTGAGAGAGTTTTACTAAACTGAGAGAGTATTACTAACCCGAGAGAGTATTACTAAACTGAGAGAATATTAAAAAAACGGAGAGAATATTACTAAACTGAGAGAATATTACTAAACTGAGAGAACTGAGAGAGCTGAGAGAATATTACTAAACTGAGAGAATATTACTAAACTGAGAGAATATTACTAGACTGATAGAGTATTACTAAACTGAGAGAGTATTACTAAACTGAGGGAGTATTACTAAACCGAGAGAGTATTACTAACCTGAGAGAATATTACTAAACTGAGATAATATTACTAAACTGTGAGAGTATTACTAAACTGAGAGAGTATTACTAACCCAAAGGAGTATTACTAAACTGAGAGAATATTACTAAACTGAGAGAGCTGAGAGAATATTACTAAACTGAGAGAATATTACTAAACTGAGAGAATATTACTAAACTGAGAGAGTATTACTAAACTGAGAGAATATTACTAAACTGAGAGAATATTACTAAACTGAGAGAATATTACTAAACTGAGAGAGTTTTACTAAACTGAGAGAGTATTACTAACCCGAGAGAGTATTACTAAACTGAGAGAATATTACTAAACTGAGAGAATATTACTAAACTGAGAGAATATTACTAAACTGAGAGAATATTACTAAACTGAGAGAATATTACTAAACTGAGAGAGCTGAGAGAATATTACTAAACTGAGAGAATATTACTAAACTGAGAGAATATTACTAAACTGAGAGAGTTTTACTAAACTGAGAGAGTATTACTAAACCGAGAGAGTATTACTAACCTGAGAGAATATTACTAAACTGAGATAATATTACTAAACTGTGAGAGTATTACTAAACTGAGAGAGTATTACTAACCCAAAGGAGTATTACTAAACTGAGAGAATATTACTAAACTGAGAGAGCTGAGAGAATATTACTAAACTGAGAGAATATTACTAAACTGAGAGAATATTACTAAACTGAGAGAGTATTACTAAACTGAGAGAATATTACTAAACTGAGAGAATATTACTAAACTGAGAGAATATTACTAAACTGAGAGAGTTTTACTAAACTGAGAGAGTATTACTAACCCGAGAGAGTATTACTAAACTGAGAGAATATTACTAAACTGAGAGAATATTACTAAACTGAGAGAATATTACTAAACTGAGAGAATATTACTAAACTGAAAGAATATTACTAAACTGAGAGAGCTGAGAGAATATTACTAAACTGAGAGAATATTACTAAACTGAGAGAGTATTACTAAACTGAGAGAATATTACTAAACTGAGAGAATATTACTAAACTGAGAGAGTTTTACTAAACTGAGAGAGTATTACTAACCCGAGAGAGTATTACTAAACGGAGAGAATATTACTAAACTGAGAGAACTGAGAGAGCTGAGAGAATATTACTAAACTGAGAGAATATTACGAAACTGAGAGAATATTACTAAACTGAGAGAACTGAGAGAGCTGAGAGAATATTACGAAACTGAGAGAACTGAGAGAACTGAGAGAATATTACTAAACTGAGAGAATATTACTAAACTGAGAGAATATTACTAAACTGCTGAGAGAATATTACTAAACTGAGAGAATATTACTAAACTGAGAGAATATTACTAAACTGAGAGAGTTTTACTAAACTGAGAGAGTATTACTAACCCGAGAGAGTATTACTAAACTGAGAGAATATCACTAAACTGAGAGAATATTACTAAACTGAGAGAATATTACTAAACTGAGAGAATATTACTAAACTGAGAATATTACTAAAGAACTGAGAGAGCTGAGAGAATATTACTAAACTAAGAGAATATTACTAAACTGAGAGAATATTACTAAACTGAGAGAATATTACTAAACTGAGAGAATATTACTAAACTGAGAGAGTTTTACTAAACTGAGAGAGTATTACTAACCCGAGAGAGTATTACTAAACTGAGAGAATATTACTAAACGGAGAGAATATTACTAAACTGAGAGAATATTACTAAACTGAGAGAACTGAGAGAGCTGAGAGAATATTACTAAACTGAGAGAATATTACTAAACTGAGAGAGTATTACTAAACTGAGAGAGTATTACTAAACTGAGAGAGTATTACTAAACTGAGGGAGTATTACTAAACCGAGAGAGTATTACTAACCTGAGAGAGTATTACTAAACTGAGATAATATTACTAAACTGTGAGAGTATTACTAAACTGAGAGAGTATTACTAACCCAAAGGAGTATTACTAAACTGAGAGAATATTACTAAACTGAGAGAGCTGAGAGAATATTACTAAACTGAGAGAATATTACTAAACTGAGAGAATATTACTAAACTGAGAGAGTATTACTAAACTGAGAGAATATTACTAAACTGAGAGAATATTACTAAACTGAGAGAATATTACTAAACTGAGAGAGTTTTACTAAACTGAGAGAGTATTACTAACCCGAGAGAGTATTACTAAACTGAGAGAATATTACTAAACTGAGAGAATATTACTAAACTGAGAGAATATTACTAAACTGAGAGAGCTGAGAGAATATTACTAAACTGAGAGAATATTACTAAACTGAGAGAGTATTACTAAACTGAGAGAATATTACTAAACTGAGAGAATATTACTAAACTGAGAGAGTTTTACTAAACTGAGAGAGTATTACTAACCCGAGAGAGTATTACTAAACGGAGAGAATATTACTAAACTGAGAGAACTGAGAGAGCTGTGAGAATATTACTAAACTGAGAGAATATTACTAAACTGAGAGAATATTACTAAACTGAGAGAACAGAGAGCTGAGAGAATATTACTAAACTGAGAGAATATTACTAAACTGAGAGAATATTACTAAACTGAGAGAGTTTTACTAAACTGAGAGAGTATTACTAACCCGAGAGAGTATTACTAAACTGAGAGAATATCACTAAACTGAGAGAATATTACTAAACTGAGAGAATATTACTAAACTGAGAGAATATTACTAAACTGAGAGAATATTACTAAACTGAGAGAACTGAGAGAGCTGAGAGAATATTACTAAACTAAGAGAATATTACTAAACTGAGAGAGTATTACTAAACTGAGAGAATATTACTAAACTGAGAGAATATTACTAAACTGAGAGAGTTTTACTAAACTGAGAGAGTATTACTAACCCGAGAGAGTATTACTAAACTGAGAGAATATTAAAAAAACGGAGAGAATATTACTAAACTGAGAGAATATTACTAAACTGAGAGAACTGAGAGAGCTGAGAGAATATTACTAAACTGAGAGAATATTACTAAACTGAGAGAATATTACTAGACTGATAGAGTATTACCAAACTGAGAGAGTATTACTAAACTGAGGGAGTATTACTAAACCGAGAGAGTATTACTAACCTGAGAGAATATTACTAAACTGAGATAATATTACTAAACTGTGAGAGTATTACTAAACTGAGAGAGTATTACTAACCCAAAGGAGTATTACTAAACTGAGAGAATATTACTAAACTGAGAGAGCTGAGAGAATATTACTAAACTGAGAGAATATTACTAAACTGAGAGAATATTACTAAACTGAGAGAGTATTACTAAACTGAGAGAATATTACTAAACTGAGAGAATATTACTAAACTGAGAGAATATTACTAAACTGAGAGAGTTTTACTAAACTGAGAGAGTATTACTAACCCGAGAGAGTATTACTAAACTGAGAGAATATTACTAAACTGAGAGAATATTACTAAACTGAGAGAATATTACTAAACTGAGAGAATATTACTAAACTGAGAGAATATTACTAAACTGAGAGAGCTGAGAGAATATTACTAAACTGAGAGAATATTACTAAACTGAGAGAATATTACTAAACTGAGAGAGTTTTACTAAACTGAGAGAGTATTACTAAACCGAGAGAGTATTACTAACCTGAGAGAATATTACTAAACTGAGATAATATTACTAAACTTTGAGAGTATTACTAAACTGAGAGAGTATTACTAACCCAAAGGAGTATTACTAAACTGAGAGAATATTACTAAACTGAGAGAGCTGAGAGAATATTACTAAACTGAGAGAATATTACTAAACTGAGAGAATATTACTAAACTGAGAGAGTATTACTAAACTGAGAGAATATTACTAAACTGAGAGAATATTACTAAACTGAGAGAATATTACTAAACTGAGAGAGTTTTACTAAACTGAGAGAGTATTACTAACCCGAGAGAGTATTACTAAACTGAGAGAATATTACTAAACTGAGAGAATATTACTAAACTGAGAGAATATTACTAAACTGAGAGAGTATTACTAAACTGAAAGAATATTACTAAACTGAGAGAATATTACTAAACTGAGAGAGTATTACTAAACTGAGAGAATATTACTAAACTGAGAGAATATTACTAAACTGAGAGAATATTACTAAACTGAGAGAGTATTACTAAACTGAGAGAGTATTACTAAACCGAGAGAGTATTACTAAACTGAGAGAATATTACTAAACTGAGAGAATATTACGAAACTGAGAGAATATTACTAAACTGAGAGAACTGAGAGAGCTGAGAGAATATTACGAAACTGAGAGAATATTACTAAACTGAGAGAACTGAGAGAGCTGTGAGAATATTACTAAACTGAGAGAATATTACTAAACTGAGAGAATATTACTAAACTGAGAGAACAGAGAGCTGAGAGAATATTACTAAACTGAGAGAATATTACTAAACTGAGAGAATATTACTAAACTGAGAGAGTTTTACTAAACTGAGAGAGTATTACTAACCCGAGAGAGTATTACTAAACTGAGAGAATATCACTAAACTGAGAGAATATTACTAAACTGAGAGAATATTACTAAACTGAGAGAATATTACTAAACTGAGAGAATATTACTAAACTGAGAGAACTGAGAGAGCTGAGAGAATATTACTAAACTAAGAGAATATTACTAAACTGAGAGAGTATTACTAAACTGAGAGAATATTACTAAACTGAGAGAATATTACTAAACTGAGAGAGTTTTACTAAACTGAGAGAGTATTACTAACCCGAGAGAGTATTACTAAACTGAGAGAATATTAAAAAAACGGAGAGAATATTACTAAACTGAGAGAATATTACTAAACTGAGAGAACTGAGAGAGCTGAGAGAATATTACTAAACTGAGAGAATATTACTAAACTGAGAGAATATTACTAGACTGATAGAGTATTACTAAACTGAGAGAGTATTACTAAACTGAGGGAGTATTACTAAACCGAGAGAGTATTACTAACCTGAGAGAATATTACTAAACTGAGATAATATTACTAAACTGTGAGAGTATTACTAAACTGAGAGAGTATTACTAACCCAAAGGAGTATTACTAAACTGAGAGAATATTACTAAACTGAGAGAGCTGAGAGAATATTACTAAACTGAGAGAATATTACTAAACTGAGAGAATATTACTAAACTGAGAGAGTATTACTAAACTGAGAGAATATTACTAAACTGAGAGAATATTACTAAACTGAGAGAATATTACTAAACTGAGAGAGTTTTACTAAACTGAGAGAGTATTACTAACCCGAGAGAGTATTACTAAACTGAGAGAATATTACTAAACTGAGAGAATATTACTAAACTGAGAGAATATTACTAAACTGAGAGAATATTACTAAACTGAGAGAATATTACTAAACTGAGAGAGCTGAGAGAATATTACTAAACTGAGAGAATATTACTAAACTGAGAGAGTATTACTAAACTGAGAGAATATTACTAAACTGAGAGAATATTACTAAACTGAGAGAGTTTTACTAAACTGAGAGAGTATTACTAACCCGAGAGAGTATTACTAAACGGAGAGAATATTACTAAACTGAGAGAACTGAGAGAGCTGAGAGAATATTACTAAACTGAGAGAATATTACGAAACTGAGAGAATATTACTAAACTGAGAGAACTGAGAGAGCTGAGAGAATATTACTAAACTGAGAGAATATTACTAAACTGAGAGAATATTAATAAACTGAGAGAATATTACTAAACTGAGAGAATATTACTAAACTGAGAGAGCTGAGAGAATATTACTAAACTGAGAGAATATTACTAAACTGAGAGAATATTAATAAACTGAGAGAATATTACTAAACTGAGAGAATATTACTAAACTGAGAGAGTATTACTAAACTGAGAGAATATTACTAAACTGAGAGAATATTACTAAACTGAGAGAGTTTTACTAAACTGAGAGAGTATTACTAACCCGAGAGAGTATTACTAAACGGAGAGAATATTACTAAACTGAGAGAACTGAGAGAGCTGAGAGAATATTACTAAACTGAGAGAATATTACGAAACTGAGAGAATATTACTAACTAAACTGAGAGAATATTACTAAACTGAGAGAATATTACTAAACTGAGAGAATATTACTAAACTGAGAGAATATTACTAAACTGATTAGAGAACTGAGAGAATATTACTAAACTGAGAGAATATTACTAAACTGAGAGAATATTACTAAACTGAGAGAGTTTTACTAAACTGAGAGAGTATTACTAACCCGAGAGAGTATTACTAAACTGAGAGAATATTACTAAACTGAGAGAATAGAGAATATTACTACTAAACTGAGAGAATATTACTAAACTGAGGGAATATTACTAAACTGAGAGAACAGAGAGCTGAGAGAATATTACTAAACTGAGAGAATATTACTAAACTGAGAGAATATTACTAAACTGAGAGAGTTTTACTAAACTGAGAGAGTATTACTAACCCGAGAGAGTATTACTAAACTGAGAGAATATCACTAAACTGAGAGAATATTACTAAACTGAGAGAATATTACTAAACTGAGAGAATATTACTAAACTGAGAGAATATTACTAAACTGAGAGAGTATTACTAAACTGAGAGAATATTACTAAACTGAGAGAATATTACTAAACTGAGAGAGTTTTACTAAACTGAGAGAGTATTACTAACCCGAGAGAGTATTACTAAACTGAGAGAATATTTAAAAAACTGAGAGAATATTACTAAACTGAGAGAATATTACGAAACTGAGAGAACTGAGAGAGCTGAGAGAATATTTCTAAACTGAGAGAATATTACTAAACTGAGAGAATATTACTAAACTGAGAGAATATTACTAAACTGAGAGAATATTACTAAACTGAGAGAACAGAGAGCTGAGAGAATATTACTAAACTGAGAGAATATTACTAAACTGAGAGAATATTACTAAACTGAGAGAGTTTTACTAAACTGAGAGAGTATTACTAACCCGAGAGAGTATTACTAAACCTAGAGAATATTACTAAACTGAGAGAGATGAGAGAATATTACTAAACTGAGAGAATATTACTAAACTGAGAGAGTATTACTAAACTGAGAGAATATTACTAAACTGAGAGAACAGAGAGCTGAGAGAATATTACTAAACTGAGAGAATATTACTAAACTGAGAGAATATTACTAAACTGAGAGAGTTTTACTAAACTGAGAGAGTATTACTAACCCGAGAGAGTATTACTAAACTGAGAGAATATCACTAAACTGAGAGAATATTACTAAACTGAGAGAATATTACTAAACTGAGAGAATATTACTAAACTGAGAGAATATTACTAAACTGAGAGAGTATTACTAAACTGAGAGAATATTACTAAACTGAGAGAATATTACTAAACTGAGAGAGTTTTACTAAACTGAGAGAGTATTACTAACCCGAGAGAGTATTACTAAACTGAGAGAATATTTAAAAAACTGAGAGAATATTACTAAACTGAGAGAATATTACTAAACTGAGAGAACTGAGAGAGCTGAGAGAGTATTACTAAACTGAGAGAATATTACTAAACTGAGAGAGTATTACTAAACTGAGAGAGCTGAGAGAATATTACTAAACTGAGAGAATATTAATAAACTGAGAGAATATTACTAAACTGAGAGAGTATTACTAAACTGAGGGAGTATTACTAAACCGATAGAGTATTACTAACCTGAGAGAGTATTACTAAACTGAGAGAATATTACTAAACTGTGAGAGTATTACTAAACTGAGGGAGTATTACTAAACCGAGAGAGTATTACTAACCTGAGAGAATATTACTAAACTGAGAGAATATTACTAAACTGAGAGAGTATTACTAAACTGAGAGAGTATTCCTAACCCGAGAGAGTATTACTAAACTGAGAGAGTATTACTAAACTGAGAGAATATTACTAAACTGAGAGAATATTAATAAACTGAGAGAGTATTACTAAACTGAGAGAATATTACTAAACTGAGAGAATATTACTAAACTGAGAGAGTTTTACTAAATTGAGAGAGTATTACTAAACTGAGGGAGATTACTAAACCGAGAGAATATTACTAAACTGAGAGAATATTACTAAACTGAGAGAGTATTACTAAACTGAGAGAGCTGAGAGAGTATTACTGAAAGAATATTACGAAACTGAGAGAATATTACTTGAGAGAACTGAGAGAGCTGAGAGAATATTACTAAACTGAGAGAATATTACTAAACTGAGAGAATATTACTAAACTGAGAGAATATTACTAAACTGAGAGAATATTACTAAACTGAGAGAGTTTTACTAAACTGAGAGAGTATTACTAACCCGAGAGAGTATTACTAAACTGAGAGAATATCACTAAACTGAGAGAATATTACTAAACTGAGAGAATATTACTAAACTGAGAGAATATTACTAAACTGAGAGAACTGAGAGAGCTGAGAGAATATTACTAAACTGAGAGAATATTACTAAACTGAGAGAGTATTACTAAACTGAGAGAATATTACTAAACTGAGAGAATATTACTAAACTGAGAGAGTTTTACTAAACTGAGAGAGTATTACTAACCCGAGAGAGTATTACTAAACTGAGAGAATATTAAAAAAACTGAGAGAATATTACTAAACTGAGAGAATATTACTAAACTGAGAGAATATTACTAAACTGAGAGAATATTACTAAACTGAGAGAATATTACTAAACTGAGAGAATATTACTAAACTGAGAGAACAGAGAGCTGAGAGAATATTACTAAACTGAGAGAATATTACTAAACTGAGAGAATATTACTAAACTGAGAGAGTTTTACTAAACTGAGAGAGTATTACTAACCCGAGAGAGTATTACTAAACCTAGAGAATATTACTAAACTGAGAGAGCTGAGAGAATATTACTAAACTGAGAGAATATTACTAAACTGAGAGAGTATTACTAAACTGAGAGAATATTACTAAACTGAGAGAACAGAGAGCTGAGAGAATATTACTAAACTGAGAGAATATTACTAAACTGAGAGAATATTACTAAACTGAGAGAGTTTTACTAAACTGAGAGAGTATTACTAACCCGAGAGAGTATTACTAAACTGAGAGAATATCACTAAACTGAGAGAATATTACTAAACTGAGAGAATATTACTAAACTGAGAGAATATTACTAAACTGAGAGAATATTACTAAACTGAGAGAGTATTACTAAACTGAGAGAATATTACTAAACTGAGAGAATATTACTAAACTGAGAGAGTTTTACTAAACTGAGAGAGTATTACTAACCCGAGAGAGTATTACTAAACTGAGAGAATATTTAAAAAACTGAGAGAATATTACTAAACTGAGAGAATATTACTAAACTGAGAGAACTGAGAGAGCTGAGAGAATATTACTAAACTGAGAGAATATTACTAAACTGAGAGAACTGAGAGAGCTGAGAGAATATTACTAAACTGAGAGAATATTACTAAACTGAGAGAATATTAATAGACTGATAGAGTATTACTAAACTGAGAGAGTATTACTAAACTGAGGGAGTATTACTAAACCGATAGAGTATTACTAACCTGAGAGAATATTACTAAACTGAGATAATATTACTAAACTGAGAGAGTATTACTAAACTGAGGGAGTATTACTAAACCGAGAGAGTATTACTAACCTGAGAGAATATTACTAAACTGAGAGAATATTACTAAACTGAGAGAGTATTACTAAACTGAGAGAGTATTACTAACCCGAGAGAGTATTACTAAACTGAGAGAATATTACTAAACTGAGAGAGCTGAGAGAATATTACTAAACTGAGAGAATATTAATAAACTGAGAGAGTATTACTAAACTGAGAGAATATTACTAAACTGAGAGAATATTACTAAACTGAGAGAGTTTTACTAAATTGAGAGAGTATTACTAAACTGAGAGAACTGAGAGAGCTGAGAGAATATTACTAAACTGAGAGAATATTACTAAACTGAGAGAATATTACTAAATTGAGAGAACTGAGAGAGCTGAGAGAATATTACGAAACTGAGAGATATTATTACTGAGAGAGCTGAGAGAATATTACTAAACTGAGAGAATATTACTAAACTGAGAGAATATTACTAAACTGAGAGAGTATTACTAAACTGAGAGAGTATTACTAACCCGAGAGAGTATTACTAAACTGAGAGAATATTACTAAACTGAGAGAGTATTACTAAACTGAGAGAATATTACTAAACTGAGAGAACAGAGAGCTGAGAGAATATTACTAAACTGAGAGAATATTACTAAACTGAGAGAATATTACTAAACTGAGAGAGTTTTACTAAACTGAGAGAATATTACTAAACTGAGAGAATATTACTAAACTGAGAGAGTTTTACTAAACTGAGAGAGTATTACTAACCCGAGAGAGTATTACTAAACTGAGAGAATATCACTAAACTGAGAGAATATTACCAAACTGAGAGAATATTACTAAACTGAGAGAATATTACTAAACTGAGAGAATATTACTAAACTGAGAGAGTATTACTAAACTGAGAGAATATTACTAAACTGAGAGAATATTACTAAACTATTACTAAACTGAGAGAGTTTTACTAAACTGAGAGAGTATTACTAACCCGAGAGAGTATTACTAAACTGAGAGAATATTTAAAAAACTGAGAGAATATTACTAAACTGAGAGAATATTACTAAACTGAGAGAACTGAGAGAGCTGAGAGAATATTACTAAACTGAGAGAATATTACTAAACTGAGAGAACTGAGAGAGCTGAGAGAATATTACTAAACTGAGAGAATATTACTAAACTGAGAGAATATTACTAGACTGATAGAGTATTACTAAACTGAGAGAGTATTACTAAACTGAGGGAGTATTACTAAACCGATAGAGTATTACTAACCTGAGAGAATATTACTAAACTGAGATAATATTACTAAACTGTGAGAGTATTACTAAACTGAGAGAGTATTACTAACCTGAGAGAGTATTACTAAACTGAGAGAATATTACTAAACTGAGAGAATATTACTAAACTGAGAGAATATTAATAAACTGAGAGAGTATTACTAAACTGAGAGAATATTACTAAACTGAGAGAATATTACTAAACTGAGAGAGTTTTACTAAACTGAGAGAGTATTACTAAACTGAGAGAACTGAGAGAGCTGAGAGAATATTACTAAACTGAGAGAATATTACTAAACTGAGAGAATATTACTAAATTGAGAGAACTGAGAGAGCTGAGAGAATATTACGAAACTGAGAGAATATTACTAAACTGAGAGAACTGAGAGAGCTGAGAGAATATTACTAAACTGAGAGAATATTACTAAACTGAGAGAATATTACTAAACTGAGAGAATATTACTAAACTGAGAGAATATTACTAAACTGAGAGAGTTTTACTAAACTGAGAGAGTATTACTAACCCGAGAGAGTATTACTATACTGAGAGAATATCACTAAACTGAGAGAACTGAGAGAGCTGAGAGAATATTACTAAACTGAGAGAATATTACTAAACTGAGAGAATATTACTAAACTGAGAGAATATTACTAAACTGAGAGAATATTACTAAACTGAGAGAGTTTTACTAAACTGAGAGAGTATTACTAACCCGAGAGAGTATTACTAAACTGAGAGAATATCACTAAACTGAGAGAATATTACTAAACTGAGAGAATATTACTAAACTGAGAGAATATTACTAAACTGAGAGAACTGAGAGAGCTGAGAGAATATTACTAAACTGAGAGAATATTACTAAACTGAGAGAGTATTACTAAACTGAGAGAATATTACTAAACTGAGAGAATATTACTAAACTGAGAGAGTTTTACTAAACTGAGAGAGTATTACTAACCCGAGAGAGTATTACTAAACTGAGAGAATATTAAAAAAACTGAGAGAATATTACTAAACTGAGAGAATATTACTAAACTGAGAGAACTGAGAGAGCTGAGAGAATATTACTAAACTGAGAGAATATTACTAAACTGAGAGAATATTACTAGACTGATAGAGTATTACTAAACTGAGAGAGTATTACTAAACTGAGGGAGTATTACTAAACCGAGAGAGTATTACTAACCTGAGAGAATATTACTAAACTGAGATAATATTACTAAACTGTGAGAGTATTACTAAACTGAGAGAGTATTACTAACCCAAAGGAGTATTACTAAACTGAGAGAATATTACTAAACTGAGAGAGCTGAGAGAATATTACTAAACTGAGAGAATATTACTAAACTGAGAGAATATTACTAAACTGAGAGAGTATTACTAAACTGAGAGAATATTACTAAACTGAGAGAATATTACTAAACTGAGAGAATATTACTAAACTGAGAGAATATTACTAAACTGAGAGAATATTACTAAACTGAGAGAGTATTACTAAACTGAGAGAATATTACTAAACTGAGAGAATATTACTAAACTGAGAGAGTTTTACTAAACTGAGAGAGTATTACTAACCCGAGAGAGTATTACTAAACTGAGAGAATATTTAAAAAACTGAGAGAATATTACTAAACTGAGAGAATATTACGAAACTGAGAGAACTGAGAGAGCTGAGAGAATATTACTAAACTGAGAGAATATTACTAAACTGAGAGAATATTACTAAACTGAGAGAATATTACTAAACTGAGAGAATATTACTAAACTGAGAGAACAGAGAGCTGAGAGAATATTACTAAACTGAGAGAATATTACTAAACTGAGAGAATATTACTAAACTGAGAGAGTTTTACTAAACTGAGAGAGTATTACTAACCCGAGAGAGTATTACTAAACTGAGAGAATATTACTAAACTGAGAGAGCTGAGAGAATATTACTAAACTGAGAGAATATTACTAAACTGAGAGAGTATTACTAAACTGAGAGAATATTACTAAACTGAGAGAACAGAGAGCTGAGAGAATATTACTAAACTGAGAGAATATTACTAAACTGAGAGAATATTACTAAACTGAGAGAGTTTTACTAAACTGAGAGAATATTACTAAACTGAGAGAATATTACTAAACTGAGAGAGTTTTACTAAACTGAGAGAGTATTACTAACCCGAGAGAGTATTACTAAACTGAGAGAATATCACTAAACTGAGAGAATATTACTAAACTGAGAGAATATTACTAAACTGAGAGAATATTACTAAACTGAGAGAATATTACTAAACTGAGAGAGTATTACTAAACTGAGAGAATATTACTAAACTGAGAGAATATTACTAAACTGAGAGAGTTTTACTAAACTGAGAGAGTATTACTAACCCGAGAGAGTATTACTAAACTGAGAGAATATTTAAAAAACTGAGAGAATATTACTAAACTGAGAGAATATTACTAAACTGAGAGAACTGAGAGAGCTGAGAGAATATTACTAAACTGAGAGAATATTACTAAACTGAGAGAACTGAGAGAGCTGAGAGAATATTACTAAACTGAGAGAATATTACTAAACTGAGAGAATATTAATAGACTGATAGAGTATTACTAAACTGAGAGAGTATTACTAAACTGAGGGAGTATTACTAAACCGATAGAGTATTACTAACCTGAGAGAATATCACTAAACTGAGATAATATTACTAAACTGTGAGAGTATTACTAAACTGAGAGAGTATTCCTAACCCGAGAGAGTATTACTAAACTGAGAGAATATTACTAAACTAAGAGAGCTGAGAGAATATTACTAAACTGAGAGAATATTAATAAACTGAGAGAGTATTACTAAACTGAGAGAATATTACTAAACTGAGAGAATATTACTAAACTGAGAGAGTTTTACTAAACTGAGAGAGTATTACTAAACTGAGAGAACTGAGAGAGCTGAGAGAATATTACTAAACTGAGAGAATATTACTAAACTGAGAGAATATTACTAAATTGAGAGAACTGAGAGAGCTGAGAGAATATTACGAAACTGAGAGAATATTACTAAACTGAGAGAACTGAGAGAGCTGAGAGAATATTACTAAACTGAGAGAATATTACTAAACTGAGAGAATATTACTAAACTGAGAGAATATTACTAAACTGAGAGAATATTACTAAACTGAGAGAGTTTTACTAAACTGAGAGAGTATTACTAACCCGAGAGAGTATTACTAAACTGAGAGAATATCACTAAACTGAGAGAATATTACTAAACTGAGAGAATATTACTAAACTGAGAGAATATTACTAAACTGAGAGAACTGAGAGAGCTGAGAGAATATTACTAAACTGAGAGAATATTACTAAACTGAGAGAGTATTACTAAACTGAGAGAATATTACTAAACTGAGAGAATATTACTAAACTGAGAGAGTTTTACTAAACTGAGAGAGTATTACTAACCCGAGAGAGTATTACTAAACTGAGAGAATATTAAAAAAACTGAGAGAATATTACTAAACTGAGAGAATATTACTAAACTGAGAGAACTGAGAGAGCTGAGAGAATATTACTAAACTGAGAGAATATTACTAAACTGAGAGAATATTACTAGACTGATAGAGTATTACTAAACTGAGAGAGTATTACTAAACTGAGGGAGTATTACTAAACCGAGAGAGTATTACTAACCTGAGAGAATATTACTAAACTGAGATAATATTACTAAACTGTGAGAGTATTACTAAACTGAGAGAGTATTACTAACCCGAGAGAGTATTACTAAACTGAGAGAATATTACTAAACTGAGAGAATATTACTAAACTGAGAGAATATTACTAAACTGAGAGAATATTACTAAACTGAGAGAATATTACTAAACTGAGAGAGCTGAGAGAATATTACTAAACTGAGAGAATATTACTAAACTGAGAGAGTATTACTAAACTGAGAGAATATTACTAAACTGAGAGAATATTACTAAACTGAGAGAGTTTTACTAAACTGAGAGAGTATTACTAACCCGAGAGAGTATTACTAAACGGAGAGAATATTACTAAACTGAGAGAACTGAGAGAGCTGAGAGAATATTTCTAAACTGAGAGAATATTACGAAACTGAGAGAATATTACTAAACTGAGAGAACTGAGAGAGCTGAGAGAATATTACTAAACTGAGAGAATATTACTAAACTGAGAGAATATTACTAAACTGAGAGAATATTACTAAACTGAGAGAACAGAGAGCTGAGAGAATATTACTAAACTGAGAGAATATTACTAAACTGAGAGAGTTTTACTAAACTGAGAGAGTATTACTAACCCGAGAGAGTATTACTAAACTGAGAGAATATTACTAAACTGAGAGAGCTGAGAGAATATTACTAAACTGAGAGAATATTACTAAACTGAGAGAGTATTACTAAACTGAGGGAATATTACTAAACTGAGAGAACAGAGAGCTGAGAGAATATTACTAAACTGAGAGAATATTACTAAACTGAGAGAATATTACTAAACTGAGAGAGTTTTACTAAACTGAGAGAGTATTACTAACCCGAGAGAGTATTACTAAACTGAGAGAATATCACTAAACTGAGAGAATATTACTAAACTGAGAGAATATTACTAAACTGAGAGAATATTACTAAACTGAGAGAATATTACTAAACTGAGAGAGTATTACTAAACTGAGAGAATATTACTAAACTGAGAGAATATTACTAAACTGAGAGAGTATTACTAACCCGAGAGAGTATTACTAAACTGAGAGAATATTTAAAAAACTGAGAGAATATTACTAAACTGAGAGAATATTACGAAACTGAGAGAACTGAGAGAGCTGAGAGAATATTACTAAACTGAGAGAATATTACTAAACTGAGAGAATATTACTAAACTGAGAGAATATTACTAAACTGAGAGAACAGAGAGCTGAGAGAATATTACTAAACTGAGAGAATATTACTAAACTGAGAGAATATTACTAAACTGAGAGAGTTTTACTAAACTGAGAGAGTATTACTAACCCGAGAGAGTATTACTAAACTGAGAGAATATTACTAAACTGAGAGAGCTGAGAGAATATTACTAAACTGAGAGAATATTACTAAACTGAGAGAGTATTACTAAACTGAGAGAATATTACTAAACTGAGAGAACAGAGAGCTGAGAGAATATTACTAAACTGAGAGAATATTACTAAACTGAGAGAATATTACTAAACTGTGAGAGTATTACTAAACTGAGAGAGTATTCCTAACCCGAGAGAGTATTACTAAACTGAGAGAATATTACTAAACTGAGAGAGCTGAGAGAATATTACTAAACTGAGAGAATATTAATAAACTGAGAGAGTATTACTAAACTGAGAGAATATTACTAAACTGAGAGAATATTACTAAACTGAGAGAGTTTTACTAAACTGAGAGAGTATTACTAAACTGAGAGAACTAAGAGAGCTGAGAGAATATTACTAAACTGAGAGAATATTACTAAACTGAGAGAATATTACTAAACTGTGAGAGTATTACTAAACTGAGAGAGTATTCCTAACCCGAGAGAGTATTACTAAACTGAGAGAATATTACTAAACTGAGAGAGCTGAGAGAATATTACTAAACTGAGAGAATATTAATAAACTGAGAGAGTATTACTAAACTGAGAGAATATTACTAAACTGAGAGAATATTACTAAACTGAGAGAGTTTTACTAAACTGAGAGAGTATTACTAAACTGAGAGAACTGAGAGAGCTGAGAGAATATTACTAAACTGAGAGAATATTACTAAACTGAGAGCATATTACTAAATTGAGAGAACTGAGAGAGCTGAGAGAATATTACGAAACTGAGAGAATATTACTAAACTGAGAGAACTGAGAGAGCTGAGAGAATATTACTAAACTGAGAGAATATTACTAAACTGAGAGAATATTACTAAACTGAGAGAATATTACTAAACTGAGAGAATATTACTAAACTGAGAGAGTTTTACTAAACTGAGAGAGTATTACTAACCCGAGAGAGTATTACTAAACTGAGAGAATATCACTAAACTGAGAGAATATTACTAAACTGAGAGAATATTACTAAACTGAGAGAATATTACTAAACTGAGAGAACTGAGAGAGCTGAGAGAATATTACTAAACTGAGAGAATATTACTAAACTGAGAGAGTATTACTAAACTGAGAGAATATTACTAAACTGAGAGAATATTACTAAACTGAGAGAGTTTTACTAAACTGAGAGAGTATTACTAACCCGAGAGAGTATTACTAAACTGAGAGAATATTAAAAAAACTGAGAGAATATTACTAAACTGAGAGAATATTACTAAACTGAGAGAACTGAGAGAGCTGAGAGAATATTACTAAACTGAGAGAATATTACTAAACTGAGAGAATATTACTAGACTGATAGAGTATTACTAAACTGAGAGAGTATTACTAAACTGAGGGAGTATTACTAAACCGAGAGAGTATTACTAACCTGAGAGAATATTACTAAACTGAGATAATATTACTAAACTGTGAGAGTATTACTAAACTGAGAGAGTATTACTAACCCAAAGGAGTATTACTAAACTGAGAGAATATTACTAAACTGAGAGAGCTGAGAGAATATTACTAAACTGAGAGAATATTACTAAACTGAGAGAATATTACTAAACTGAGAGAGTATTACTAAACTGAGAGAATATTACTAAACTGAGAGAGTATTACTAAACTGAGAGAATATTACTAAACTGAGAGAGCTGAGAGAATATTCTCTCAGTTTAGTAATACTCTCTCAGTTTAGTAATACTCTCTCAGTTTAGTAATACTCTCTCAGTTTAGTAATATTCTCTCAGTTTAGTAATATTCTCTCAGTTTAGTAATATTCTCTCAGCTCTCTCAGTTTAGTAATATTCTCTCAGTTTAGTAATACTCCTCTCGGGTTAGTAATACTCTCTCAGTTTAGTAATACTCTCACAGTTTAGTAATATTCTCTCAGTTTAGTAATATTCTCTCAGGTTAGTAATACTCTCTCGGTTTAGTAATACTCCCTCAGTTTAGTAATACTCTCTCAGTTTAGTAATACTCTCTCAGTCTAGTAATATTCTCTCAGTTTAGTAATATTCTCTCAGTTTAGTATTCTCTACTCTCTCAGTTTAGTAATACTCTCTCAGTTTAGTAATATTCTCTCAGTTTAGTAATATTCTCTCAGTTTAGTAATATTCTCTCAGTTTAGTAATACTCTCTCAGTTTTGTAATACTCTCTCAGTTTAGTAATACTCTCTCAGTTTAGTAATACTCTCTCAGTTTAGTAATACTCTCTCAGTTTAGTAATATTCTCTCAGTTTAGTAATACTCTCTCAGTTTAGCAATATTCTCTCAGTTTAGTAATATTCTCTCAGTTTAGTAATATTCTCTCAGTTTAGTAATATTCTCTCAGTTTAGTGATATTCTCTCAGTTTAGTAATACTCAGCTCTCTCGGGTTAGTAATACTCTCTCAGTTTAGTAAAACTTTGAAAATTAAATATATCTCAGCATGTGTAGTAATTAGTAGGACTCTGTGTTTCCCATGCAAAAGTGATTGCTTTTGTTTTTTATTATCTGCCTTCCCAATGAAAAATAGTCAGAACATTCAAACATTTACTTAGGGAATATAAATATGTTTCTGGACGATGCACCATGCTGCCTTGTTGACAAAATGACCAAGCCGCACAGACTACTGTTTGATTTGATATCAGCGCTCCTCCCTCCTCGCTTTCTCCGGATGACGTAACGGGCCTTTGCCCGGTGCCCCGCGGCTCAGCATAATTGAATCCGCCCATTCACACTGGTCGCCTAAACTCTCCTTTGGTCTACAAATGACGTCAGAATAGTACAAGGAACCGCTGTGTCTGATGTCCCTGGCTAGATATTTTTTTTAAGCATTTTGGTGTGGCAACAAAGTGAATCAAGAAGGGAATTAGTTAAAACATGCATCTGTTACTGGAAAACCAAAAGGCCTGTAGTTGGCCTATTTGAATAGGATTTAATGTTAAGGATATATCATCCAGTTCAAATAGGCCAGATTAGCCCTGTTTGGTTTTCCAGTAACGGATACATATTGTCAATATATGATAAACCTGAACAGCTTTAACGTGGAACAAAAAAAAGTTAGCATATTAATTCAACAGTTTTGAAGATATTGATGTTTATTATTTTTTGCGGGTTTATTTATGTTTTTACCTATATTCTCGATCGGTTACGTGTCTGAACCCGAGTCCGAGCTAGTAGACAATGGACCTGATGGGACAGCTCAGAGCTTCTGCTCTTTTCTGTCCATAAGAAACAATTGGATTGGTGGAAGAGGCAGGGCAGGCCAGGAGCAAGGAAGGAGGGTGTGGTCAAGCAAGGCATCCCCCGAGGCTAGATGCCCTAAGGTTTTAATCAGAACGGGCGTAGATTAGTTTCGCCCATTTCTTTTCCCGGCATGAAAAAATAGAGGATAAAAATAGAGAGTAAAAATAAAAAGATAAAAACTTCATTAAAAGTATAGCTCACAACTGTGCAGGGGGAGAGGGGTGGGGGCGCTAAGGAGTGCATTCATATATATCTACACATTTTCATACACACACGATTGATTGTATTTATTTATTCATTTTATAATTTTTTTCCTGTATTTTTGTATTATTTTTTTTTTGTATTTTTGGTATTTTTCTCTTCTAGGTCAGTTTCAGCATTATGGACATGGGTCCCGAGTCCCACATTGAGGGAGTTATTTTATACTGGCCCGGTTGAACCCGGCAGAAGCCTGCCACGTCATCGGACGAAAACGTGAGGGGAAGAGCGCCGTTATCAAATCGAACAGTAATCTGCGCCGCTCGGTCATTTTGTCACCAAGGCAGCGTAGTGCATCGTCCAGACACATACAACAGCTCTTTTCCATAAAATAAAATATGGAAACATAAAATAAACGTTTGAACTCATACGTAAAAACTAATATATTATAATATATGTGCACACAGTATATGAGGGGGAATTCAAAATATATTTACATATATGTACAGAATATATTGTGGCGGTCGGTGCCGTTTAAGAGGGAGGATGATTTTTACTTTTTATGAGCATGGCCTTATAATACAGCATATTGGATGACTCTCATTTATATTCCATTCACCCAGTTCAATGCAACATTGATAGGTTTAGGCTACTACATGATATTAATATTTTCCCTGTACCTATCATGAGGTTGCTACAACCTAGCCTACGAATGAAAGTTTATAACGTAGGTGCAGGTCAAGAGAAAAATTTGAGGTGACAGACAGTGACACATTCAATACCGCCTTGCACACTCTTGCCTGCATCTAGGTGATCTATGGTGTAATCATTAGTCCAACAGTTGCAAACAAGAGCTTCTACTGGACAAATTCAGGTATTTCGTTCCGTTTGCTTCCGTTTAAGAAAAATTATTCAACAGAATCGGCGGAATGAATACACCCCTAATCAATCGTAAAGACAGTTCACTATCATAGCAGCCACATTGTATTCCTTCTCACATCTATACTCTCCTATGGAGGGTGATAAAGGCCTAAATTCAGCCTAGTCAACAGTACCACATGTGGCTGTCACCTACCATTGAACGTGTAACTAACATGTCGTCATACCAATGCCTTACTAACATTGGTGTGACGCCTGCGTGTTAATGAAAGTCACAAGGTGCATAGTTTAAATTTATATGAATTAAATCTCAACCATAAATGTTAGAAACTTAGTTTTTCCTGTGCAAGCCCGACAATCCGATGTAGCCACCTTGAGCTATAGCCTACGGCTTGTGTAGCCTACGGCTTGTGTATTTCCTGTTATCACTAATGGCCTAGAAAAGATTATGTCCAATCTATAGGTAATCTGTCTTTCCCTCAACACCTCATGGGATGGCATGTTATCTTATCTTGCTGTATACAGATCTAAATGTTGTTGGCCAATCACAGACTTTGTTGTTACCAGTTCCCAGTAGCCTACATTACAAAACCATAAGAGTTATGTCCGTGGCTTTCAGTCGAAGAGGAGTTCATAGGCTTTCCCAGAGGATACTTGCTATTTGGGATCCTTGTGATGTCCCTACCTCAATCAAGAAAAAATGTAAAATGGTTAAGATAAGGGTTATAGTTTAGGGTTCACGGTTGGGACGTCCCAAGGATTCCGGATAGTACTGACCATTCATAGAGTGAAACACGGGCATAGAATTTGAGAGCTTGGCTGTGACACAGATATTAATGTGTTCGTTTGGCAGACACGGTTTTAGAGAGTGTCTGCTCCAGATAGTTTCCTTAGAGACAATGAAAATAATTACCAAGATGTCCTTGATACGATTGAGGAGTAAGTAGGCTGTATTTAAGTTGTGAAATTGTTAGGAAATAATATTGCCTACGTGCTTTTGACAATACGTTATCAACAATAAATACGTTACTTTCAAATAAACCAAATTTGCCTTCTGCAGTGATACGCCATCCCATCTGGTTTGGGCTTAGTGGGACTATAATTTGTTTTTCAACAGGACAATGACTCAACACACATCCAGGCTGTGTAAGGACTATTTTACAAAGAAGGAGAGTGATGGAGTGCTGTATCAGATGACCTGGCCTCTACAATCCCCCGACCTCAACCAAATTGAGATGGTTTGGGATGAGTCAGACCACAGAGTGAAGGAAAAGCAGCCAACAGGTGCTAAGCATATGTGGGAACTCCTTCTAGAGTGTTGGAAAAGCATTTCAGGTGAAGCTGGTTGAGAGAATGCCAAGAGTGTGAAAAGCTGTCATCAAGGCAAAGGGTAGCTACTTTGAAGAATCTCAAATATAAAATATATATTTTTCCACAACCCGAGTCGTATTCATAACCTTGCCAATAAAAGCTATGAAGTCAACTTTTTTTCATTATCAAAGTGTCCTTTGACACCGCACATTCATGAGCGCAAGATTTCTGAAGAGGCCTCCTACCCATGCCAGGACCAGCAGAAACACCAGCCCAGACATTAGGTCTACTTACTACAGGGGCAGCCATGGAAGCTCCATCCTTCCACAATGTAGTTCCACCAATCTGTTTTACAGGTTCTGCATAAAATACATCATGACTAACTCTATATCTCTGAGCCTCTCTAGCCTCTCTCTGCACCACTGTGTTCACCACCACAATTACATTACTTAACCCTCACATTGCTCCCACATTGACCATAATCATGTTCCCCTCCACACTTGACAAATCTTTACCTTCCTATACATTGAACAGCTACATTTCCCATTCTTTGGCATTTAAAGGGATGGGACACATTCTCTCACATTGAAACTAAGAAATCCTATCTGTACTTTCCCAGGCATAACATTCTCACACCTCAGCAGCACTGATAGGCTTTCACTTCTTTTACCTTCTTTCCTACTGATGAACCTTTTGGCCTCCATCACTCCCTTCACATTTGATTAATATAATCTATGGACATAGATATTGGGACATCAATGATGACTACCCTCAACCTAGCATAAGCACCAGGGACATGGCTTTTAGTCTTCTTCCCATTAAGCGTTTTCCATTTTCAGAATCTTCTCTTGCTTTGCCAGGCTACCACAAAATATTAACAATCGACCATTTCCAATGAACCGAGCCAATTTCACCTCACCTACCTCTTTTTCTACTGCAATAGTTAGTCGGATAGGGTGTAAGTGAGGCCATGTAGTCTCATCAAACACTATCACCACTTTCCACTCCAACACTTTACTCTTGCTTCCTACCTTGGCCCTCTTTCTGCTTTCTTTACAAGACTGCTTTCTGTATCATGATCTCTCTTCTTCCCATGTCTTTCCACAACCGACCATTACATTCCTTGACCCTCATCCTCCTGCTCCATACCATCAGAATTGACACACACGTTGTTCGCATGCCAGCACAGCTGTTGCTTCGCCAACCTTTTATACATTTCCTCCATTTTGTCTGCACTACTCGCCCACATTTCCGACTCCGACCCCAGTCAAGTGTCTCTCTCTCTCTGTGTGTGTGTGTATCTTCTTCGATGAGGTTTAACGGCAGTTGGCATCCAATAAATGTTGCAATACCACCACCTACTAGGCTGGAGTACAACTTTGCTTGAAAAAAACAACAAAAAAACATCTAACACTACACTCACAATTAAAAAATAATAATAACACCACCCTACTCCACTATTTAAATCTATTTAGTCCTACCTCAGGCCAACAACCTGAAAGGATGGGACACCACCACTTAACACACCCTGTAACTCTCCTGATGTTATGTCTCGTACACCCAAATACCTCTTTGCAGCTGCCACCACAATCTCAATTATCTGCCAATTACATTCCATCCCTGCAGTACAGTTGATTGCCTTAAATGCTAAAAATCCAATCTTACTGAAACATATATCACTAGTTGGCCTATCCCTCTGTACTGGTACAGATCTACTACTACACCACTCCTCTCAGGATCCCTACCCCTTGACCCCCATCTTCCTCTACTTTCTTCACTGACTCAGCATATGACAACTTCTGCACAACTCTAACCCTGGAAACCTCAACCTGCCTCTCTCGCACAAACATTTCTGAACCCCAGCCTAATGGGCACCCCTACAATTAACACATATCACTACCTTCCCCAAAGCTACACATTTCTTTGTCTTATGTCCTTATGCACACTTCTCACACCAAGGTACCTCCCACCTACACACTGCTGCCACATGCCCATAAGCTTGACACCTGTAACAACGTAATGTATTTGGCACAAATGCACGTACATGATAATTTATATATCGTAACATCACTTTGTTGGGCAAAGACTCCACATCAAAATTCAAAAGAACAGACTCCTCTGTTTCAACACTCATGCCACCCTGTCTGCGCCGCAACAAACGATGAGCATCACAAACACCAGGAATCTTCCCCTTCAGTTGGTCAACTTTTACATTTACTGCTACCGCAGTAATCACTCCTTTCAATGGCGCCCTTTTCTTGAGAGCAAAACAATTCACATTTCTTGCCCCCATTCATTTAACGCAGAGCACCTTCTCCCTCTGACCAGCAGAAACAAACAATTATCACAAGACCACTTCTGGTTACACTTGGCTTCTCAAATGACTGTCTCGCCTGGTTCACCAACTACTTCTCAGATAGAGTTCAGTGAGTCAAATCGGAGGGCTTGTTGTCCAGACCTCTGGCAGTCTCTATGGGGGTGCCACAGGGTTCAATTCTCGGGCCGACTCTTTTCTCTGTATATATCAATGATGTCGCTCTTGCTGCTGGTGATTCTCTGATCCACCTCTACGCAGACAACACCATTCTGTATACATCTGGCCCTTCTTTGGACACGGTGCTAACAAACCTCCAAAACGAGCTTCAATGCCATACAACACTCCTTCTGTGGCCCCAACTGCTTTTAGTGGTGTGGGGGCTGTGCTTAGGCAAAGTGGGTGGGGTTATATCCTGCCTGTTTGGCCCTGTCCGGGGGTATCATCGGATGGGGCCACAGTTTCTCCTGACCTCTCCTGTCTCAGCCTCCAGTATGTATGCTGCAGTAGTTTATGTGTCGGGGGGCTAGGGTCAGTCTGTTATATCTGGAGTATTTCTCCAGTGTCCTGTGTGAATTTAAGTATGCTCTCTCTAATTCTCTCTTTCTTTCTTTCTTTCTTTCTCTCTCTCGGGGGACCTGAGCCATGCCTCAGGACTACCTGGCATGATGACTCCTTGCTGTCCCCAGTCCACCTGGCCGTGCTGCTGTTCCAGTTTCAACTGTTCTGCCTGCGGCTATGGAACCCTGACCTGTTCACCGGACATGCTACCTGTCCCAGACCTGCTGTTTTCAACTCTCTAGAGACAGCAGGAGCGGTAGAGATACTCTCAATGATCGGCTATGAAAAGCCAACTGACATTTACTCCTGAGGTGCTGACCTGTTGCACCCTCGACAACCACTGTGATTATTATTATTTGACCATGCTGGTCATTTATAAACATTTGAACATCTTGGCCATGTTCTGTTATAATCTCCACCCGGCAGAGCCAGAAGAGGACATTCTGTTGGCCACCCCTCATAGCCTGGTTCCTCTCTAGGATTCTTCCTAGGTTTTGGCTTTTCAAGGGAGTTTTTCCTAGCCACCGTGCTTCTACACCTGCATTGCTTGCTGTTTGGGGTTTTAGGCTGGGTTTCTGTACAGCACTTTGAGATATCAGCTGATGTAAGAAGGGCTATATAAATAAATTTGATTTGATTTTAAATGCTAGTAAAACTAAGTGCATGCTCTTCAACCGATTGCTGCCCGCACCCTCCCGCCCGACTAGCATCACTACTCTGGACGGTTCTGACTTAGAATATGTGGACAACTACAAATACCTAGGTGTCTGGTTAGACTGTAAACTCTCCTTCCAGACTCACATTAAGCATCTCCAATCCAAAATTAAATCTAGAATCGTCTTCCTATTTCGCAACAAAGCATCCTTCCAAACATACCCTCGTAAAACTGACCATCCTACCGATCCTTGACCTCGGCGATATCATTTACAAAATAGCCTTCAACACTCTACTCATGTAGTCTATCTGGATGTAGTCTATCACATTCCCATCCGTTTTGTCACCAAAGCCCCATATACTACCCCCACTGCGACCTGTATGCTCTCGTTGGCTGTCCCTCACTACATATTCATCGCCAAACCCACTGGCTCCAGGTCATCTATTAGTCTTTGCTAGGTAAAGCCCTGCCTTATCTCAGCTCACTGGTCACCATAGCAACACCCACTCATAGCACACTCTCCAGCAGGTATATTTCACTGGTCATCCCCAAAGCCAACACTTACTTTGGCCGCCTTCCTTCCAGTTCTCTGCTGCCAATGACTGGAACAAATTGCAAAAATCACTGTAGCTGGAGTCTTATATCTCCCTCTCTAACTTTCAGCATCAGCTGTCAGAGCATCTTACCGATCACTGTCCCTGTACACAGCCAATCTGTAAATAGCACACCCAACTACCTCATCCCCATATTGTTACTTATCCTCTTGCTCTTTTGCACCCCAGTAGCTCTACTTGCACATCATCATCTGCACATCTATCACTCCAGTGTTAATGCTAAATTGTAATTATTTCGCCTCTATGGCCAATTTATTGCCTTACCTCCCTACTCTTCTACATTTTCACACACTGTATACAGATTTTTCTATTGTGTTATTGACTGTACGTTTGTTTATGTGTAACTTTGTGTTGTTTTTGTTGCACTGCGTTGCTTTATCGTGGCCAAGTCACAGTTATTAATGAGAACTTGTTCTCAACTGTCCTACCTGGTTAAATAAAGGTTAAATAAATAAATAAAAAACCCTCACTGATTCCACAGCACCCAACTCTGTTTTCACCCACCCTGAAACCACAAATGGATCAGCGAAAAGGCAAGGGTCCACTTTTTCTAAAAACTTCAATCCTACCGTCACAGACTCATCTTTATCCTAACCCTCAGTGCAAGCCTCGGGCTCCGAGAACTTCACCACACCTACCACCTCCAATACTTCGACCTCATTCACTTCCATTTCTCCTTCTGTCTTCAGCTCAGTCTGCTTACACTTTCTACAATTCTTCTTTAACAAACCATCCCCCTTTTTTCATTTTTTTTTACAGACTCAAGCAGACCTCTTCCTCCCTTTCTCTCTTAGACCTCCTCTGCCTCTCTTTTTCCCTCCATTCCTCCTCCGTATTCCAAGTATACGTCTCCTTATGATAATACTGCACTTCTCCTGACATACATCTTGTTATTGCCCTCTCAAGGGACGCCATTTAACCGGCTGCCACAATCTCCGTACAATCAGCACGAACCCATCAGGATGTAACGCTCAACATTGCATCCCACTTATAAAGCAGGTGCTTCGTCTTGATGTTCTTCTTCATCAAAAGCGACACAAGCGCACGCTTCCAACCACCATCCACCATCAGTGTCTCTCTGTGGCTGCATTCCAAACACTTAAAAGACACACACACACCTCTCCCCTCAGCCCTCAAATTGAGTGGACACTTCTGATGACGTATCATGACGTCTGACGAGTTGACACTTGCTGGCAAGGGGCGAGGGAAGAATTAATACATTTTAAATGGACTGCTCTTGCCCGGAAATTTGTCACTCCTTCATCCCACGGTTGTGTTTTCAGTCATCATAGAACTGTTGTGTGTGTGCCTTATATGCGCTACAGTCAATTATGATTGCATATCATATCTTGGCTAGAAGACAACGCTTCCGCAGACATCGAATGTTAGCATCCTACTATATCAGGTAAATCAAAAATGACAATGTATAAGTGTGATGCCAGGAGAAGTTATGTGCGCAAGTGAACGTCTCCAAAAGCTAACCAAACAAAAACATCATTACTTTTATGATACGTGTTTGAGCCGTCATGTGCATTAGTAGCACAATTTCTAACTTATTTATATTAGTTTTTACTTACACTTGTATGTTGACTTCTCCATATTAATGTTGGTTTTAAGTTTTGGCGGACTTTTCTTAGCGGATGTACAATCATCGCAAATTGAATTATGGGGTGTTTCAGGCCCGGAGTGAACATAATTGTACACTCGCAAACTCGGTCAAAAACGATGGTTGAGGGCCTTACATTGCCAACGTCCCTTGCTTGGCTAATCATTTGGACTGACGGCCAAGATGGTGACGGGGATTCCCCCAAGGGCATTAGGCGAGGGTAAGTGGAGGAGGGTGTGTCATTTATGAGTTTGAAACACAGCCTGTGTCCTTTATGAGTTTGAAACGCATCCTGTGTACACTATTTTATTTTCCCACACGTGTCTTCCTTGTTTGGCTGTAGATGGCTATTACCTGCTCATCGCCCTCTACTGTCCCAGGGTAATATTTCCGCTTTTGTTTTAGGGAGCATGTGAGCACACTCGTTCAGTTCGCCTAGCCGACTTCAGCTAGCCACCAACCAAACTGAAGCATGCTGACACCAGTTATTAGATCATTAGCTTGATAAGCGTGAGAGCGCAGTTACGCCTGTTTGAACAAGTGTATTAGATAATTTGTTTGTTTTGACCCTAGTTTTTACTGCCCACACACAACTGCATGCATACACAACCTGCCCGTCTCCACCTATGCATGTAACCACGGTTCCTCCTTTCTGAAAAGAATATATGAGGCACAACCTTTTCCAGGTCATAATACTTATAACAGTATGGTTATTGTGCTAAAAGTGCAAGGATTTCCTTCTTACTAAAGCCAATTCTAACTTTTGTATGCAAACCCCCCTTTGGGAACCTAATGCCAAGGTACCAGAGATCAGTAGACTCAACACTACAATTCAGATTGATACATGTGGCGCCAAAATATATTGCATTAACATAGATTATGTAAATATATGAGTGCTCATGTTATATATTTCATAAATATATTCTGTACAGTATATGTAAATATATTTTGAATTCCCCCGCATATACTGTATGAACATATATTATAATACATGAGTTTTCTGTATGGGTTCAAACATTTATTTTATGGAAAAGAGATGTTGTATATGTCTGGACAATACACCATGCTGCCTTGTTGACAAAATGACGGAGCGGCGCAGATTACTGTTCATTTGAGAAGGGCGCTCCTCCCTCCCCACTTTCGCTCGATGACATAACAGGCTTTTGACCGGTTCAACCCGGGCCAGCATAAAATAATTACCTCAATGTGGGACCGGGGTTCAGACATTTGACCTATCTGGAAAATTGGGGGAAATATCAATACATCAATGCATATTACAACCTGTGTTGTGATAATTACGTTGTTTGCTGTATAACCGGTTAGTTCATATGCCTTGACACCATCACAATAGGCCGAGACAATAAGAATAATAAATTCAACCACACATTTGTTTCATTACAAAACCGGAGAGCTACATCTTTCCGGTGACATATTGCATGTAACAAACTGTTACATGACCTACAGCATGGTCAAGCAAGGTAATGTTTCCGACATTTTCGGACTACTATACAGCTATTGATTTTGAACCTCGGAGAGTTACCGCAAGTCGCAAAGAAAACAGGAGCTGCCTCCACTAATTCAACATAATCTAATCATCTATGCTTAGTCTAATACAGTGACAATTTAAAGATAACAAAAACTCTTTAGTACAATTAACGTAAGATAAATAAGATGTAGCTGTCCATGGTACTGATTTCTCTGTGTGTGTGAGTGTGTGTGTGTGTGTGGTGTGTGTGCGTGCGTGCAAGTAGAAAAAACATGTTGACTCACCCTACTTGTAGAGAAACGTCAATGCCATCCTCTTTCATATTGCCTAAATGGTCTATGAATTATGACTCTGTCATACAGTAAATGCTTTTAGTTTTTTGTTGTTGTAAAGACACAAGGCGAGACCCAAATACAGACACAGGAGGCAGATGGTTGGAGTCTTAATGTTTATTAATCCAAAGGGGTAGGCAAGAGAATGGTCGTGGACAGGCAAAAATATCAAAACCAGATCAGAGTCCAGGAGGTGCAGGCTCGTGGTCAAGGCAGGCAAAATGTTCAGGCTGTTACGGGTGTGTAAGGGAGGCGAAGTCAGGTGCAGGAGAGTAGCGTGTAGTAACAGGCACACTTTTATTCCATTCCAAAAACGACAGCACAGAATACAATAAACGTGCCCAAAACACAGAACATGAACAAAATACAGGTGTGTGGTAAAATACCCACATAACATACAACAATATCACACAAAGACATGGAGGGGAACAGAGGACTAAATACATGCAGTGTGATTAGGGAATGAAAACCAGGTGTGTATGGAACAAGACAAAACAAATCGCCGAACACCGCCCGAACAAGGAGAGGAGCCGACTTCGGCGGAAGTAATGACAGTACCCCCCCTTGACACGCGGCTCCAGCGGTGCGCCGACACCGGCCTCGGGGAAAACCCGGAGAGCGAGGCGCAGGGCGATCCGGCCGGCGACGGTGAAACTCCCGCAGCAGTTCGGGGTCCAACACATCTGCAACCGGGACCCGGCACCTCTCCTCCGGACCGTACCCCTCCCACTCCACGAGGTACTGAAGGTCCCCTGCCCGACGTCTCGAATCGAGTACCTCGTCATGCCGTACGGGTTGATGAATGCTCCATCAGTTTTCCAATCCTTTGTAGACGAGATTTTCAGGGACCTGCACGGGCAGGGTGTAGTGGTGTATATCGATGACATTCTGATATACTCCGCTACACGCGCCGAGCATGTGTCCTTGGTGCGCAGGGTACTTGGACGACTGTTGGAGCATGACCTGTACGTCAAGGCAGAGAAATGCCTGTTCTTTCAGTAGGCCTTCTCCTTCCTAGGGTATCGCACTTCCACATCAGGGGTGGAGATGGAGAGTGACCGCATTGCAGCCGTGCGTAATTGGCCGACTCCCACCACGGTAAAGGAGGTGCAGCGATTTTTAGGGTTTGCCAATTACTACCGGAGATTTATCCAGGGTTTTGGCCAGGTGGCTGCTCCCATTACCTCACTGCTGAAGGGGGGTCCTGTACGGTTGCAGTGGTCGGCTGAGGCGGACAGGGCTTTTGGGAAGCTGAGAGCTCTGTTTACTTCGGCTCCCGTGCTGGCCCATCCGGATCCCTCTTTGGCGTTCATAGTGGAGGTGGACTCGTCCGAGGTTGGGATAGGAGCCGTGCTCTCACAGCGCTCGGGTACGCCACCGAAACTCCGCTCCTGTGCTTTCTTCTCGAAGAAGCTCATCCCGGCAGAGCGTAACTATGATGTGGAGCTGTTGGCTGTGGTTAAAGCGTTGAAAGTGTGGAGACATTGGCTTGAGGGGGCTAAACACCCTTTCCTCATCTGGACTGACCACCGCAACCTGGAGTACATCCGGGCAGCGAGGAGACTGAATCCTCGTCAGGCAAGGTGGGCCATGTTCTTTACCCGTTTTGTGTTTACCCTGTCCTACAGACCAGGTTCCCAGAATATGAAGGCAGACTGTCACGAATATTACCGAAGGTGACTCCCCTTCCCGTTCGGGTGGCACTCGGCGGTCGTCGTCGCCGGTCTACTAGCTGCCACCGATCCCTTTTTCCTTTTCGTTTATGTCTGTCTAATTGTTTTCACCTGTTTCTTGTTGGGGTTTTGGGAGGTGTACTATTTAGGTTAGTTTCGCCCGCTAGTGTTTGTGCGGGCTTATTTTGTGTATCCATGTTGGACGTCGTGAGTGATTCTTTGATTGTGGGATTTTCGCTATTCAGCTTTATTTTAAACAGTGGACTGTGGGTTGTTTTACGCCTGTGTTTTGGCACCACCCGTTTGTACCTGTTCCTGTTTTCATGCTGTGGAATTAAAGCGTTTTTTCCCTGGAATACTTTTGCTCTCTCTGCGCCTGACTCTGCACCCATCATTCACCTGACGTTACAGAAGCCCGCACCACCTGATGGAGTCAGCAGGAGCAGCGACCACCCCTCTCCCCACGATGGAGGAGAGAGTCCTGCATCATACGTCCATTCTACATCGCATTGGTTCGGCAATGGATCAGATGATGGAGAGGATGGATCGTTGGGAGAGGAGTGGTCTCCCTACTACCCCACCTACCCTCCCACCAGCAACATTACCATCTCCTCTAGCGGGAGCCGGTGCCAGCGTCCTGCGCATCACGCCTCCGAGGGAGTACGATGGAGCAGCGGCCGGTTGCCAGGGATTTCTGCTCCAACTTGATCTCTACCTGGCCACCATTCGGCCTGCTCCCTCGGACGAGGAGAGTGTGAGTGTCCTCGTTTCCTGCCTGTCGGGTAGGGCCCTGGAGTGGGCCAACGCCGTATGGAATGGACCCGACTCAGCGAGGGGTCACTACCTGGAGTTCACCCGCCGTTTCCGGGCTGTGTTTGATCATCCCCCGGATGGCAGAGCGGCGGGTGAGAGGTTGTTCCATCTCCGGCAGGGGACGAGGAGCGCGCAGGATTTTGCACTGGATTTCCGTACTTTGGCTGCTGGAGCAGGGTGGAACGACAGGGCCCTGATAGACCACTACAGGTGTAGCCTAAGGGAGGACGTCCGCAGAGAGCTGGCTTGTCGGGACACTACGCTCAGTTTGGATGAGCTGATCGACATGTCAATCCGGCTAGACCATCTGCTGGCTGCTCGCGGACGTTCTGAGAGGGTCCTGTCAGTTCCACCTCCTGCCCCCCCCGCTCCCATTCCTATGGAGCTAGGAGGGGCTGCGTCTAGGGAGACCGGAGGAGGAGGCTCCTCCTGCACCCATTGTGGCCGGAGAGGGCACACTTCCGGTCGGTGCTGGAGGAGTCCATCTGGGATTCGAGAGGGCAGGCAGAACACTCCTCGGTCACCTCAGGTGAGTCAGCACCACACTCTCCCAGAGCTTCCTGTTGGTCACATGTTTTTGTTAATCTATTTTCTAAGGTTTTTCCCATCTCTCCAGCATAAGGCGCTAGTCGATTCAGGCGCAGCGGGGAATTTTATTGATCGCGGACTCGCTAAGAGGTTGAGGATTCCGCTCGTTAAGGTAGACCCCCCTTTCCCCGTGCACTCCTTAGATAGTCGACCATTAGGGTCAGGGCTGGTCAAGGAGGCCACGATACCTCTGGATATGATGACGCAGGGTAATCATAAGGAGCGGATTAGTCTGTTCCTTATTGATTCCCCTGCTTTCCCGGTGGTGTTAGGGATTCCCTGGCTGGCTATTCACAATCCTACGATTTCGTGGAGACAGGGAGCTCTCCAGGGGTGGTCTGATGAGTGTTCAGGCAGGTGTTTAGGAGTTTCCATCGGTGCGACAACGGTGGAGAGTCCAGACCAGGTTTCCACCGTGCGCATTCCTGCTGAGTATGCCGATTTGGCTATCGCCTTCAGTAAAAAGGAAGGCGACCCAATTACCACCCCATCGACAGGGGGATTGCGTGATAAACCTCCAGGTAAACGCTGCACTTCCCAGGAGTCACGTGTATCCGTTGTCCCAGGAGGAGACGTTGGCTATGGAGACATACAGTGGGGAGAACAAGTATTTGATACACTGCCGATTTTGCAGGTTTTCCTACTTACAAAGCACGTAGAGGTCTGTAATTTTTTATCATAGGTACACTTCAACTGTGAGAGACGGAATCTAAAACAAAAATCCAGAAAATCACATTGTATGATTTTTAAATAATTAATTTGCATTTTATTGCATGACATAAGTATTTGATCACCTACCAACCAGTAAGAATTCCGGCTCTCACAGACCTGTTAGTTTTTCTTTAAGAAGCCCTCCTGTTCTCCACTCATTACCTGTATTAACTGCACCTGTTTGAACTCGTTACCTGTATAAAAGACACCTGTCCACACACAATCAAACAGATTCCAACCTCTCCACAATGGCCAAGACCAGAGAGCTGTGTAAGGACATCAGGGATAAAATTGTAGACCTGCACAAGGCTGGGATGGGCTACAGGACAATAGGCAAGCAGCTTGGTGAGAAGGAAACAACTGTTGGCGCAATTATTAGAAAATGGAAGAAGTTCAAGATGACGGTCAATCACCCTCGGTCTGGGGCTCCATGCAAGATTTCACCTCGTGGGGCATCAATGATCATGAGGAAGGTGAGGGATCAGCCCAGAACTACACGGCAGGACCTGGTCAATGACCTGAAGAGAGCTGGGACCACAGTCTCAAAGAAAACCATTAGTAACACACTACGCCGTCATGGATTAAAATCCTGCAGCGCACGCAAGGTCCCCCTGCTTAAGCCAGTGCATGTCCAGGCCTGTCTGAAGTTTGCCAATGACCATCTGGATGATCCAGAGGAGGAATGGGAGAAGGTCATGTGGTCTGATGAGACAAAAATAGAGCTTTTTGGTCTAACTCCACTCGCCGTGTTTGGAGGAAGAAGAAGTATGAGCACAACCCCAAGAACACCATCCCAACCGTGAAGCATGGAGGTGGAAACATCATTCTTTGGGGATGCTTTTCTGCAAAGGGGACAGGACGACTGCACCGTATTGAGGGGAGGATGGATGGGGCCATGTATCGCGAGATCTTGGCCAACAACCTCCTTCCCTCAGTAAGAGCATTGAAGATGGGTCGTGGCTGGGTCTTCCAGCATGACAACGACACGAAGCACACAGCCATGGCAACTAAGGAGTGGCTCCGTAAGAAGCATCTCAAGGTCCTGGAGTGGCCTAGCCAGTCTCCAGACCTGAACCCAATAGAAAATCTTTGGAGGGAGCTGAAAGTCCGTATTGCCCAGCGACAGCCCCGAAACCTGAAGGATCTGGAGAAGATCTGTAGGGAGGAGTGGGCCAAAATCCCTGCTGCAGTGTGTGCAAACCTAGTCAAGAACTACAGGAAACGTATGATCTCTGTAATTGCAAACAACGGTTTCTGTACCAAATATTAAGTTCTGCTTTTCTGATGTATCAAATACTTATGTCATGCAATAAAATGCAAATTAATTACTTAAAAATCATACAATGGAATTTTCTGGATTTTTGTTTTAGATTCCGTCTCTCATAGTTGAAGTGTACCTATGATAAAAATTACAGACCTCTACATGCTTTGTAAGTAGGAAAACCTGCAAAATCGGCAGTGTATCAAATACTTGTTCTCCCCACTGTACATCACGGAGGCTCTGGGACAGGGGTACATTCGGCCCTCCATGTCACCCGCCTCCTCGAGTTTCTTTTTTGTGAAGAAAAAGGAGGGTGGTTTACGTCCGTGTATTGATTATCGAGGTCTAAATTCCATCACTGTGGGTTTTAGTTACCCACTACCTCTCATCGCTACGGCGGTGGAATCATTTCACGGGGCGCGATTCTTCACAAAATTGGACCTCAGGAGCGCATATAATCTGGTGCGTATTCGGGAGGGAGATGAGTGGAAAACCGCGTTTAGTACTACATCTGGCCATTATGAGTACCTTGTCATGCCGTATGGGTTGAAGAATGCTCCAGCCATCTTTCAATCCTTCGTTGATGAGATTCTCAGAGACCTGCACGGACAGGGTGTAGTGGTGTATATTGACGACATCTTGATCTACTCCGCTACACGCGCCGAGCATGTGTCTCTGGTGCGCAAGGTTCTTGGGCGACTGCTGGAGCATGACCTGTACGTGAAGGCAGAGAAATGTGAGTTTTCCAAACGAGCCGTTTCCTTCCTGGGTTATCGCATTTCCACCTCGGGGATGGTAATGGAGGATGACCGCGTAAAAGCCGTGCGTAATTGGCCGACTCCGACCACGGTAAAGGAGGTGCAGCGGTTCTTAGGGTTTGCCAATTACTACCGGAGGTTTATCCGGGGTTTTGGTCAGGTGGCGGCCCCTATTACCTCACTGCTGAAGGGGGGCCCGGTGCGCTTGCAGTGGTCCGCAGAGGCGGAGAGAGCTTTCTGTCGTTTGAAGGCGCTGTTCACCGACGCGCCAGTGTTGGCGCATCCTGACCCCTCTTTGGCGTTCATAGTTGAGGTGGACGCATCCGAGGCTGGGGTCGGGGCTGTGCTCTCCCAGCGCTCGGGTACGCCACCGAAGCTCCGCCCCTGTGCTTTTTTTTCGAAGAAGCTCGGGCCAGCGGAGCGGAATTATGATGTGGGGGATAGGGAGTTGTTGGCCATGGTCAAGGCTCTGAAGGTGTGGAGACACTGGCTTGAGGGGGCCAAGCACCCTTTTCTCATCTGGACCGACCACCGGAATCTGGAGTATATCCGATCAGCTAGGAGACTGAATCCTCGTCAGGCAAGGTGGGCCATGTACTTTACCCGATTTTGTTTTACGATTTCGTATCGACCAGGTTCCCTCAATACTAAGGCTGACGCGCTGTCCCGACTATACGACACTGATGACCGGTCCATCGATCCTACTCCCATCATTCCGGCGGCTAAGCTGGTAGCACCGGTAGTATGGGAGGTGGACACGGACATCGAGCGGGCACTAAGGGCGGAACCTGCGCCTCCACAGTGCCCGGAGGGTCGTAGGTATGTGCCGCTCGCTGTTCGTGATCAATTGATTCGATGGGCTCATAGTCTACCCTCGTCAGGTCACCCGGGTATTTCAAGGACGGTGCGAAGTCTTAGAGGGAAGTACTGGTGGCCTACCTTGGTGAGAGACGTGCGATTCTATGTCTCCTCCTGTTCGGTGTGCGCCCAGAGTAAGGCTCCTAGACATTTGCCACGAGGGAAATTACAACCCCTCCCCGTTCCACAACGGCCGTGGTCCCATCTATCGGTGGATTTTCTTACTGATCTTCCCTTGTCTCAGGGGAACACCACTATCCTGGTCGTTGTGGATCGGTTCTCTAAGTCCTGCCGGCTTATCCCGTTGCCCGGTCTCCCTACGGCCCTGCAGACTGCGGAGGCACTATTTACCCATGTCTTCCGGCACTACGGGGTGCCCGAGGATATCGTTTCTGATCGGGGTCCCCAGTTCACGTCCAGAGTATGGAAGGCGTTTATGGAACATCTGGGGGTCTCGGTCAGCCTGACCTCGGGGTATCACCCGGAGAGTAATGGGCAGGTGGAGAGAGTGAACCAGGAGGTGGGTAGGTTTCTGCGGTCGTATTGCCAGGACCGGCCAGGGGAGTGGTCAAGATACATCCCCTGGGCAGAGATCGCCCAGAACTCACTAAGCCACTCCTCTACCAACATGTCACCATTTGAGTGTGTGTTGGGGTACCAGCCGGTTCTGGCACCATGGCATCAGAGCCAGACCGAAGCTCCTGCGGTGGAGGAGTGGGTGCAGCGCTCTAAGGAGACCTGGAGAGCCGTCCAGGAGTCTTTGCGTCAGGCGAGTGGACGGCAGAAGAAGAGCGCTGACCGTCACCGCAGTGAGGCCCCCGTGTTTGCACCGGGGGACAGGGTCTGGCTCTCGACCCGAAACCTGCCCCTCCGCCTGCCCTGCCGGAAGCTGGGTCCGCAGTGTGTAGGGCCATTTAAAGTCCTGAGGAGAATAAACGAGGTGTGTTATCGATTGTTACTTCCTTCGTATTATCGTATTAACCCCTCGTTTCATGTGTCTCTCCTCAGGCCGGTGGTAGCTGGTCCCATGCAGGAAGGTGAGGTTCCGGAGGTCCCTCCGCCCCCTCTGGATATAGAGGGGACCCCGGCGTACACGATAAAGTCCATACTGGATTCCAGACGCCGGGTGAGGGGCCTGCAGTACCTCGTGGACTGGGAGGGGTACGGGCCGGAGGAGAGGTGCTGGGTCCCGGTGGGGGATATATTGGATCCAAATCTACTAAGGGAATTCCATCGCCTCCATCCGGATCGCCCTGCGCCTCGCCCCCGGGGTCGTCCCCGAGGCCGGCGTCGGCGCGCTGCGGGGGCCGCGCGTCAGGAGGGGGGTACTGTCACGAATATTACCGAAGGTGACTCCCCTTCCCGTTCGGGTGGCACTCGGCGGTCGTCGTCGCCGGTCTACTAGCTGCCACCGATCCCTTTTTCCTTTTCGTTTATGTCTGTCTAATTGTTTTCACCTGTTTCTTGTTGGGGTTTTGGGAGGTGTACTATTTAGGTTAGTTTCGCCCGCTAGTGTTTGTGCGGGCTTATTTTGTGTATCCATGTTGGACGTCGTGAGTGATTCTTTGATTGTGGGATTTTCGCTATTCAGCTTTATTTTAAACAGTGGACTGTGGGTTGTTTTACGCCTGTGTTTTGGCACCACCCGTTTGTACCTGTTCCTGTTTTCATGCTGTGGAATTAAAGCGTTTTTTCCCTGGAATACTTTTGCTCTCTCTGCGCCTGACTCTGCACCCATCATTCACCTGACGTTACACAGACGCACTGTCCCGGCTGTATGACACAGAGGAGCGGCCCATGGATCAGACTCCCATACTCCCGGCCTCTTGCCTGGTAGCGCAGGTCATGTGGGAGCTAGACGTGGACATTGAGCAGGCATTGCGTACAGAGCCCGCTCCCCTCCAGTGTCCCGTCGGGCGTATGTACGTTCCGTCTGCTGTCTGTGACCAGTTGATCTATTGGGCCCACACGTCACCCTCCTCTGGTCATCCGGGGATCGGTCGGAAGGTGCGCTGTCTGACTGGGAAGTACTGGTTGCTCACCTTGGCTAAGGACGTGAGGGTTTATGTTTCCTCCTGCTCGGTGTGTGCCCAGTGTAAGGCTCCGAGACACCTGCCCAGAGGTAAGCTACACCCCTTACCCGTTCCACAACAACCTTGGTCACACCTGTCGTTGGATTTTTTAACCGTTCTTCCTCTTCCACAGGGAAACACTACGATCCTGGTCGTTGTGGATCGTTTCTCTAAGTCCTGTCGTCTACTCATGTCTTCTGGCACTACGGGGTGCCTGAGGATATAGTGTCTGATCTGGGTCCCCAGTTCACGTCGAGAGTCTGGAAGGCGTTCATGGAACGTCTGGGGGTCTCGATCAGCCTTACCTCGGGTTTTCCCCCCCGAGAGTAACGGGCAGGTAGAGAGAGTCAACCAGGATGTGGGCAGGTTTCTGCGGTCCTATTGCCAGGACCGGCCGGGAGAGTGGGCGGCGTTCGTGCCCTGGGCCGAGATTGCGCAGAACTCGCTTCGCCACTTCTCCACTAACCTCTCCCCCTTTCAGTGCGTATTGGGGTACCAGCCCGTTCTGGCGCCGTGGCATCAGGGTCAGACCGAGGCTCCTACGGTGGACGACTGGTTCAGGCGCGCGGAGGAGACATGGGAGGCTGCCCATGTTCACCTTCAGCGAGCTGCGCTTCGCAAAAGACCATCGCGGACCGTCACCGCAGTGAGACCGGCTCTGGCTCTCGACCTGAAACCTGCCCCTCCGCCTGCCCTGCCGGAAGCTGGGTCCACGGTTTGTGGGGCCATTCAAAGTCCTGAGGAGGGTGAACGAGGTGTGATATTCTGTTACGGGTGTGTAAGGGAGACGAAGTCAGGTGCAGGAAAGTAGCGTGTAGTAACAGGCGCACTTTTATTCCGTTCCATAAACAACAGCACAGAATACAATAAACGTGCCCAAAACACGGAACATGAACAAAATACAGGCGCGTGGTGACGTCGATCGCCGAATGCCGCCCGAACAAGGAGAAGAGCCGACTTCGGCGGAAGTCGTGGCACAGGCAGGCGATTACAAAGTCAAGAAACAGGCAAGAGTCAAAACCGGGAGGACTAGAAAAAGGAGAATGCAAAAAGCAGGGGAACGGGAAAAACACTGTTTGACTTGGAAACATACAAGACGAACTGGCACAGAGAGACAAGAAACACAGGGATAAACACACTGGGGAAAATAAGTGACACCTTGAGGGGGTGGAGACAATCACAAGGACAGGTGAAACAGATCAGGGCGTGACTGTAGCCCCCCTCCCCCTAGGGACGCCACCTGGTATCCTACCAGGGCGCATACCTGGCTGACCGGGATGTCGGCGGTGGAAATTGGCAATGAGGGCCAGGTCCAAGATGTCTTTAGCAGGAACCCAGCACCTCTTCTCCGGGCCATAACCCTCCCAGTCAACCAGGTACTGGAAACCCCTGCCCCGTGGTCGAACCTTCAAGAGGCGTCTCACCGTATACACTGGCTGGCCACCGATAACCCGAGGGGAGAGATGGGCCTGGAGACAGAAGACAAAAGGACAGTGAGACACAGGCTTAATCCTAGACATATGGAAGATAGGGTGAATACGAAGGGTAACACAAGATGGACAGCAGTGGAACTCAGGACTCTGTAGATGGGAAAAGGACCAATGAACCAGGGAGACAGCTTGTGGGACTCTACACGAAGGGGCAGATCCCGAGTGGAAAGCCATACCCTCTGCCCAATGTGGTAGTGGGGAGCTGGGGTCCGGCGACGGTCCGCTTGTCGACGATACATGGAGTTGGTCTTGAGAATAGCCACCCTGGCTGTTCTCCAGGTACGTCATCAGCAGCGGATAAACATCTGGGCAGAGGGTACGCTGACCTCCTGCTCTTGTTCAGGGAAAATTGGAGGCTGATACCCCATGGAGCACTCGAAAGGCGAGAGTCCCTTGGCAGAACTGCGAAGAGTGTTCCGGGCATACTCCACCCAGACCAGTTGACGGCTCCAGGCAGTAGGGTTAGTTGAGAACAGGCACCTTAAGGTGGTCTCCAGGTCTTGGTTGGCTCTCTCCGACTGACCGTTAGTTTGGGGATGGAATCCGGATGACAGGCTGGCCGACGACCCAATAAGGGTGCAGAATGCCTTCCAGAACTGAGACGAAAACGAAGGACCCCAATCGGAGACCATGTTTACTGGGAGTCAATGGATCCGGAAGACATGTCCCACCATAAGCTGGGCCGTCTCCTTGGCAGAAGGTAGTTTGGGGAGAGGGATGAAATAAGCGGCCTTGGAAAACCGGTCGACTACCATTAGAATGACAGTGTTGCCATCAGACGGAGGGAGCCCAGTGACAAAGTCCAGAGATATGAGACCAGAGACGATGAGGAACCGGTAGTGGCTGCAGGAGGCCAGAAGGAGCTTGCTGTGGAGTCTTGTTTTGAGCACACACAGTGCATGCGGTGACGAAGGCAGAGACATCAGGGACCATTGTGGGCCACCAGAAACATTGTCGAAGGAAGGCTAGTGTACGACGGGACCCTGGAAGACAGGTCAGCCTGGAGGAATGAGCCCATTCCAGGATCCGGGACCGGACTGGGTTAGGGACAAACAGCCTCCTTCAGGTCCAGGCTGAGAGCGTTGCGCCTCGCGAACCAGGTTCTCAATACCCCAATCCACAGTGGCAGCAAGGCATGAGGTAGGGAGAATGGTTTCGGAAGTCGACGGTGTGGCAGAGGAACTGTATAGGCGGGAGAAAGCGTCAGGCTTCACAATTTTGGTCCCAGGACGGTAGGAAATTGTAAAGTTGAATCTGGTAAACAGGATGGCCCACCGGGCCTGCCTTGAGTTGAGGCGCTTGGCTGAACGGAGATATTCCAAATTTTTATGTTTGGTTCAGACCAGGAATGGCTGTTCTTCTCCTTCCAGCCAGTGCCTTCACTCCTCCAACGCCATCTTCACCGCCAGGAGTTCGATGGGACAAGGACAGGAAGGCACAGGGATGAAGCTTCTGATCCTGGGCAGATCGCTGAGACAGGATGGCCCCCACTCCAACATCCGAAACATCCACTACCACCACAAATTGACGCGATGGGTCCGGATGGATGAGGATGGGTGCTGTTGTGAACCGATGCTTCAGGTCCACAAAGGCTTTGTCGACAGCTGGAGACCATTTGAATGGTACCTTGGGGGAGGTGAGTGCCGAGAGGGGGCCGCCAGGGTGCTGTAATCCCGAATGAAACGGCGGTAGAAGTTTGCAAACTCAAGAAATCGTTGCAACTGCACCCTGGATGTTGGTTGAGGCCAATCCACCACTGCTTTCACCTTTCCAGGATACATCTGAACATTGCCCTCGGCAATGACATATCCCAGAAAGGTGATAGAAGAGCGGTGGAACTCACACTACTCGGCTTTCACAAACAATTGGTTCTCCAGGAGGAATTGAAGGACCTGTCTCACATGGAGGACATGTTCTTGGGCAGATCGGGAAAAAAACAGGATGTCATCCAGGTAGACAAACACAAACCGGTTTAGCATGTCCCGAAGCACATCATTGACCAAAGTCTGGAAGACAGCGCGGGCGTTGGTGAGTCCAAATGGCATGAACTGGTACTCATAATGTCCACTGGCTGTGTTGAAGGTTGTCTTCCACTCATCCCCCTCGCGTATCTGAATCAGGTGGTAGGCATTCCGAAGGTCCAACTTGGAAAACATTGCCCCCCGGGGAGGTTCAAACGCCGAGGAGAGGTAGGGGTAACGATTTTTGACAGTGATATCGTTAAGTCCCCGGTAGTCAATGCATGGGCGCAGGGTCTTGTCCTTATTCTCCACAAAGAAAAACTCTGCGCTGGCAGGAGATGCAGAAGGACGGACGGCCCCAGTGGCCAGAGACTCCTCTATGTACTCCTCCATAGCTTTGGTCTCTGGTCCGGACAGAGAATACAACCAACCCCGAGGTGGTGTAATGCCTTGGAGAAGTTCAATGGCACAATCATAAGGACGGTGCGGGGGAAGGGAAGTAGCACGTGCCTTACTGAACACTTCCAGGAGGTCATGGTATTCAGTAGGAATAGCAGAGACATCCACAGTCTTGCTAACATCCTGAGGAGGACGACTTGGGGAAGGCTGTGCTGCTTGAAGGCAGTGGGAATGGCAAAAAGGACTCCAACCCAGGATGGAGCTTGTGGTCCAGTCAATCACAGGATTGTGTTTTTGTAGCCAGGAAAATCCCAACACAACCGGGACATGGGGAGATGCAATGAGGAGGAACTGTATGGTCTCACTATGGTTACCAGAAACCCATAATTGAACGGGCACAGTTCTATGGGTGACTTCCCCTATAGAGCGGCCGTCCAGTGCCCTAGCATCCATGGGCACAGAGAGAGGCTGAGTGGGAATACCAAGCTCCGAAGCTATCATGGCATCCATAAGACATTCATCAGCCCCAGAGTCAATGAGCACTCGGAGAGACTTAGATTGGTCTCCCCACAGCATAAGATTAAAAAGGGGTGTGCGGGTGATGGGAATTAGGGAACTCCCAATCTGACTCACCATAGTACTGGTACCCACTAGAGACAAGGGTTTCCTAATAGGGCAGGTAGCTATAAAAATGTCCTGCCCCTCCACAGTACAGACAACAGTTATTATTTATCCTCTGTGAGCGCTTCCAAACTGATAACCTAGTTCTTCCCAACTGCATAGGCTTAGGAGTATACAACTCACTCGTCGTTGATTCACAAGAGAGCTCGGGGGACTTCGACTCCTCTCGGAAGAGCTGCCTTCGGAAACTTCCGGATTCCATAGGAGGTGAATGCGCCATATCGGGTGCACGAGTGTGCCAGAGACCAGACCTCTTCTCACTCTTGCGTTCCCATCAATTTTAATGGTTAAGGCGATAAGAGAGTCGAGGTCCCCTGGCAGTTCCCGAGCAGCTAGCTCATCCTTTACCTCCTCAGATAATCTGTGCAGAAAAGTACCGAAAAGAGACTCCCGATTCCAGGCACTCTCGGCGGCCAACATGTGAAAGTCCACCATATAGTTTGCCACACTACGGGAGTTTTGACGTAAGTCAAGCAGTTTGCTGGCCGACTTTCTCCCGGATAAAGGAGACTCAAAAACTTTTCTCACCTCAGCCATGAATTCAACCAAATGACCGCAAATGGCAGATTGTTGTTCCCAAACTGCCGTAGCCCAGGAGAGCGCCCTTCCGATATTAGCGTATTTATATACGCTATCTTCGATTGGTCTGAAGAAAACGAAGATGGCTGTAGCTCAAAAATAAGCGAGCACTGAGAAAGAAAACCCCGGCAGGTACCAGGATTCCCCGAATATCGCTCTGGAGGTGGTAAGTGGGGTTCACGGGGAGTCCGGATAGGCTGAACAAACTCACCACAGATAGGGAAAAAATTACTGGGTGATTGTTTTTTTTCCAGAGGTGGCAGGTAGTCTCTGAGCTAACTCCCTGATTTGCTCCATGATAGCCTTTTTCCCACGGTCGTGGCGTTCTGTCAAGGAACTGAGCCCTTCCAAAAGGCCCTGTAGCAACTCCTGATGTCTCCCAATGGTGGCTCGCTGCAGGGAGACAGCTTGGCGGAGCTGGTCCAAGTCTGCTGGGTCTGTCATGGCCAGTTCGTACTATCAAGGCACAAGGCGAGACCCAAATGCAGACACAGGAGGCAGATAGTTGAAGTCTTACAATGTTTATTAATCCAAAGGGGTAGGCAAGAGAATGGTCGTGGACAGGCAAAAAGGTCAAAACCAGATCAGAGTCCAGGAGGTACAGAATGGCAGAGAGGCTCGTGGTCAAGGCAGGCGGAATGGTCATGCAGGTGGGTACAAAGTCCAGAAACAGGCAAGGGTCAAAACCGGGAGGACTAGAAAAAGGAGAATACAAAAAGCAGGAGAATGGGAAAAAACGCTGGTTGTCTTGGAAACATACAAGACGAACTGGCACAGAGAGACAGGAAACACAGGGATAAATACACTGGGGAAAATAAGCGACACCTGGAGGTGGTGGAGACAATCACAAGGACAGGTGAAACAGATCAGGGCGTGACAATACCTGGCAAAAATACTTGCTCGCTAGCCTAACTTCCTTTCATGGGCAATGATACGCCAGGCCAGCTACTGTAGTTAACATTAGCATACTACATCTAGCTACATGGGCACAATGAATGTATGAATTTAGGGTTGGATCAGAATTGTCTTTATAATCATTGGCCAATATGGAGAATTAAGTAAAACCACAAGTCCAAATACCAATCTCCATCGATAGCTAATTTAGGAAAGGGACAATTTTAGCTACCTAGCTAGCCACCAGAGGACAACAACACAACAAAATGCAACAATAAAAAAAAAATCCTGTCAAGCATGGCGTTTGTCTTCCTTTGGTCCTGGTGTACCAACAAAAAGTGTCATTCACAGCTCACTCAGTTTAGCTCAATGCTGATTGGTTATTGTTATTTAATTTTTTATCAAGGGAGGCCAAATGCTCACTTGGCTTCCCTTGCATTCACTGCTAGAGGCAGCAACAATGTCATACTCTTTCTGACCAGACAGCATCAGATAAATGCCCTACACATACAGACAGAGGGGCGCTGTTTTGCTCGCTCAGATGCTTTCTCCGGTGAGATACATTCCATCTCTTGCAAATTGAAGAACATTTATGAAACACAGAGATGAACGATACATTATTTTGTAATTTTTTGGGGGAAGCCTGGGTTCCCTTGGAAATCATGAATACACGCCACTGAATCCTACTAATTACTACACATGCTTAATTACCTCACTTTTATTTTGAGCCAACTTCGCCTTGGGCTTTGAACGGGGCACATGACTCGAGCTCGGGAGGCAGCCCGGTTCCAAATCAAATGCAATCAACTTTCAGCCAGTGCAAAACACGCCTACACGGGTGTCCGGGGGAGATTAAACGAACCCCTTTTGTCATTACAATTGTAAACAGAAGAGGCAGCAGTCCGTTGGTTTAATTTTTACTTAAGAGGAATGTTTCACAGAGAAACGAGTAGCTAAAGCTGTCAGATCAGATGATTTTGATGATGATCAGGTTTACCTTGGTGTGAGTAAAAGTGTGCTATAACTTGTAATAAACTGTGGTTTGAGTCCTGAATTCTGATTGGCTGACACCCGTGGTATATCAGACTGTATACCACAGGAATGACATTTACATTTACATTTAAGTCATTTAGCAGACGCTCTTATCCAGAGCAACTTAATGACAAAACATTTAGTTTTACTGCTCTAATTACGTTGGTAACCAGTTTATAATAGCAATAAGGCTCCTCGGGGGTTTGTGATATATGGCTAAGGGCTGTTCTTAAGCATGAGGCAACGCGGAGTGCCTGGACACAGCCCTTAGCCGTGGTATATTGGCCATATACCACACCTCCTCAGGCCTTATTGCCCAATTATACAACGGATGGGTCTAATCCTGAATGCTGATTGGTTAAAACCGCATTCCTGCCGGCGTCTATTCCACAAGTTACCACAGGCATTTTAACGTCATTGATTTAGCCGATTTACTCTGTTCCATCTGACTGCGCAATCCACTGTCTCATCAGCCAAGCCAGGCACTTTATGAACTTGATCTCCACTATAAAAAGCATTTCGACAATACCTCACATTTCTTTTAGATTTCGTTTTCAACAGCGGAGATTTGTATAAAACTTGCTCCGACATTTGCAACATTGTTTCAATATTCAAATACGATACCTCTGTGTCGCAGCCAGCCGCGACCGGGAGGACCATGAGGCGACGTACAATTGACCCAGTGTCATCCGTGTTAGGGGCAGTAATGCGTGTACGGCAGTATGCTATAAGGCTAAATGCAATTTGGGGAAAAACACAGTTCTCAAAAGCGCACCACCAGAGCTGTTGCCAGATAATTGAATGTTCAATTCTCCACCATAAGCCGCCTCCAACGTGGTTTTAGAGAATTTGGCAGTATGTCCAACCGGCCTCATAACCACGCAAACCACGTGTATGGCGTTGTGTGAACAAGCGCTTTGCTGATGTTAGGTTTGCTGATGTCAACATTGTGAAGAGAGTGCCCCATGGTGGCGGTGGGGTTATGGTTTGGGCAGGCATAAGCTACGGGCAACGAACACAATTGCATTTTATCTATGGCAATTTGAATAAACAGAAAAACCGTGATGCGATCTAGAGGTCCATTGTGGAGCCCAATTTTTAAAGGTATCTGTGACCAACAGATGTATTTCTGTATTCCCAGTCATGTAAATTCCATAGATTAGGGCCTTATTAATGGATTTCAATTGACTGATTTCCTCATATGAACTGTAACTCAGTAAAATCTTTGAAATTGCGTTTATGTTTTTGTTCAGTCTATTTCAATTATAAAGATGTTTCTATAGTAGCCTAAGTGTCTATCTCATAATTACTGTTCTGGGATTTGCATGTCACTGAGGAATTCTCTCAGTATTAAAAGAATGGGTGTGATTATAAATAGCCTCCATGGACTCTGCCAGGGTAAAAATGACGAGTCAAAGTTGAGTGAACATTGCCGCCCTGTGATGAAATGCAGAATAGCGGCCATATATTTTAAGTGTGAAGTCATCATCCTGCGACGAGGTAAAACGCATGCGAAAAGCTCAGGGAAATGTGTTTCCACATGAATTAGTGGGAACATGGCGCCAATACAACAAGAAGCAGAGATCCAGTTCGCTCAAAGATTGGCATCTAACGAGAAGCCCATGCGGACAAAGGCCATCAAGAAGCTAAGAAAGTATATCAGTGTTAGGTCACAGAAAATCAACGGTAAGGCTAACGGGTTTACCGGGAAATTGGACCACGCACTTCTCTTTTAACATAACGGTGGAAGGGATACGCAGCATGTCCGCCTCATCTCTTCGTATTGCTAGTTTTCTAACCCTTTGATTCGTTTGTGCTTGTTAAAAGATCGGAATTTCACGGTTTAACAATACAATAGTTAACTTGTCATTAGCACAAACAATTATGTAAAAGGTCTTAAGATGTAGAACACATTAAAGAAAAGTCGCACAAGCCCAGTAACGATGCGACCTACAAAGTTGCCAACTTCCTTTTATAGTAACGTTAGTAATTTATCCAGTTTCACCGATTGCCTTTTTTCTAGGTGGTTTCACAGGCGACGAGTTACTTAAACTATGGAAGGGCCTCTTTTATTGCCTGTGGATGCAGGACAAGCCACTTCTTCAGGTAACGTCAGTGTCACGCTGTGACCCAACTTATGTGAATTCATGTAAAAAGGTTTAACCATTAGAGTTGATACGCAAGTTTGACAATTTGTGGGTCCAAGAGAAGATTCATTAATAGGAATTTTACCTACAGGAGGAGTTGTCGAATCAGATATCTGGCCTGATGCATAGCTTTCAGAACGTCCAGAGTAGTAAGTCTTCATAAAAAGAAGCTACCATGTATTCATTATTGTCATTTTTTAAATATTTCCTATGGGTCTGTGAACAATTTTTCGGAGAATTTCTGTACAGTGTCTGTCAAGTGTACTCCAATTTGAGAATTGTTTATTTTTTTCATTGACTCTCTAATCCCCTTTGTAGTGTTTTTGTTTCTGGGGACTTTCCTGCAGACCATCAAAAGAGAATGGACTGGCATTGACAGGCTTCGCATGGATAAGTTTTTCCAGGTCAGTATATTCATCCATTAAAATCTTATCAGCTTCTCCTTACCCAATAAATCATTGCATATAGTTGGAGAATAAACTGTGAAAATAATTTGGACATGAAGAAATGACATCGTTACCTGTCTCTCTTTGTCTTTCTCTGTGACAGCTGGTTCGTTTCGTGTTCAGGAACTCTTTTGAAATGATGAAGAGGAAAGAATGGGAGACCAGGTGGGTGATTCTTTGACCCTAAACATCTGATAAACTACGATTTTGAACTATAATGTCCCTTTAAGCCCTTTTGCACGCATCCTCCCTGTGATGTTCAACTAACTTGTTTTTGTCTTTCTACAGTGTGGTGACCAGGTTTTTGGAGCTCCTGACTGCTCAGGTCCTCCACAGCACCAGCGGAGCCCCTTGCGGGTTGCAGTTTCACATACTGGACCTCTACATGACAGAGCTGGCTGCAGTTGGCTCAGCTGAGGTATAACCTATGGTTACTGTAAGTGCTGATCGAGATTTAGTTTTGCTGCTAAAATTAGGAATATAATTGTGAGGTAATAAATCGATCAATAAATCAGCTTATGAAGGTAGAGACGTGGTATTACTAAAGTATGATACCGATATGGCTGTTATAATAATGGTTGGGGTTTGTTTGGGTTTTAGGAATTCATATTGTGTGTGTGAGCTAGTTCCATGCTGAGATTGGTTCCACCACAGTTTAATGATTTAGGGCTTTGGTTGTGATTGCAGCTCACAGCGGCTCAGAACCTGACGTTTATCGACCCGTTCTGCAAAACAGCATCCAAAACCAAAGAGTGAGTTTTACAGCGAACTTTTGTGCGAGGGTTGACAACAGCCACTTGAGTAATACCACTGTCTTTATATATGACCCTCTTCAAATGAATGGCCATCACCCTTTGACTGTTGTTTTAACCCACTCTACGCATTCCCCTTCTCTTTTTCTCTTCCCCTTGTTTCCTTTGTCCCAGTCGGATCCTGCTCAAGGCTATTTGCGGCAGCATCTTCAGTGCCATCGTGGACCAGGCTCCCTTCGCCATTGAAGACCTGCTGAAGGAGGTGAATGCTACAGGTGGAGGGTCTGAGGAGTCTGACTCGGGACAGGCTTCTGAAGAGGAGGAAGAGAAAAAGGAGCCTCCCAAGGGCAAAAAAGCTGCAAAGAAATCCCCCATGAAAACCATTGGAAAGCAGACCAACTGTAGGCATTGAAATTCTGAGGACTAACTGGTAGAGAAATTAGCTTGACTTCCACAAGTCTACATTGCAATATACGGAATTGTCTTATTAATGATACAAGGCCTCTAATTAAAAATGTCCAGATATTCAAAAAAAATTGTAAGTCTTGTCCTCTCTTCCCTTTGTGGTTTTAGGCACCGTATCAACTGAGGAAGATGAAGATAGTCTGGAGGATGAAGAAGATGATGAAATGCTCCATCTGGAGAGTGATTCAGGGTCTGAGATACCAGATGACGGGGGGATCGGACCTGTTCTCCAATTTGACTACTCTGCCCTGGCGGACAGGTTGTTTGGGCTAGCCAGCCGTAGCAACACCCCCAGCCACAACAGACAGAGACTCTACAAAGTCATCAAGACGTAAGTAAACGCACACACTTACCTTAGAATAGCTTGAAATGAACTCAGATTAAGAGGAATTGGTTCAGCTTGTGTATTCTGACTGGCAGTCTTATTTTTCGGTTTTGTTCCCCTGCAGTCTCCGGGACCTCAGTGACGGTAGGAATCCTTATGGTCATAACTATTCAATCACAGAGTATCCCTATTATAGATGTGCAAAGAAGCTGACGTCGCTCTTTTCCTTTTGTCTTCCTCTCGCTCTCTCAGGAGTCTTCCCACAGGACGAGTACCCAGAGGAAGTGTCAACGGATGAGGATGACGATGAAATGTTTGGCAGCAGAAAGAGGATGAAGAGGGGAAGAGCCCTGGAGGAGGAAGAGAGCTCACCAGCCAAGAAACGTAAAGGTACCTCAAACTCACTATTTATACACTAACCTTTCACCTTAAGTCTTTGTTACCGTGATTGCCATAGATATTAAGCGTCTTTGTTTATTTATATATTTTTTCAGTATTGAATGTACACTGAACAAAAATATGAACGTAACAATTTCAACGATTTTACTGAGTTACCGTTCATTTAAGGAAATCAGTCAATTGAAATAAATAAATTAGGCACTAATCTATGGATTTCACATGAATGGGCAGGGGTGTAGCCATGGGTGGGCCTGGGATGGGCCCACCCACTTGGAGCCAGGCCCAGCCAGTCAGAATTAGTTTTTCAGACAAAAGGGCTTTATTACAGACCTAAATACTCCTCAGTTTCATCAGCTGTCCGGATGGCTGGTCTTAGAGGATCCCGCAGGTAAAGAAGCTGGATGTGGAGGTCCTGGGCTGGCGTGGTTACACGTGGTTGTGAGGCCGGCTGGACATACTGACAAATTCTCAAAAATTATATTGGGAGGTGGCTTATGGTAAAGAAATGAACATTAAATTATCTGACAACAGCTTTGGTGGACATTCCTGCTGTCAGCATTTCAATTGCATGCTCCCTCAATTTGAGACATCTGTTGCGTTGTGACAAAACTGCACATTTTAGTGTCTTTTTATTGTTCCAGCACAAGATGCACCTGTGTAATGATCATGCTGTTTAATCAGCTTATTGATATGTCACACCTGTCAGGTGGATGTATTCTCTTGGCAAAGGAGAAATGCTCACTAACAGGGATGTAAACACATTTGTGCACAAAATCTGAGCGAAATAAGGATTTGTGCGTATGGAACATTTCTGGGCTCTTTTATTTCAGCTCATGAAACATGGAACCAACACTTTACATGTTGTGTTCATATTTTTGTTCAGTGTTGTTCTTACATCATTGCTATGTCCATATTTTCTACTTCAGGCAAGAAAAACGACTCAAAACCAGGGAAGTCAGGCCAGCGTGCAGCATCGGACAAGAGCAAACCAGCAAAGACACCCGGTGACACCACCACGCGGAAGAAGAGGAGCATGGGAGAAGTGAAGAGTGACGAGCAGAACCGGGTGGCGGAGGAGTCGGAAGTGAAGGCTGAGGCGGACACAACTCCTCCTACAACGGAGAGCGAAACGACAGACGCTATGAAGGCAGCACCTACAGAAGCAAAGACTGAGCTCTCTACCCCAATAGACTCTGTAGAGGTGGGGGTAAAGAAGAAAACATCTACCCCAGCCGAGCGCACCGATGTTGGGGAGAAGCAAGAGGCTGTCCTGGAGGAGGACGCCTCTCCTATGAAGGTCACTGATACTCCCTCAGAGGTAACTGCCATGGAGACAGAGTATCAATCAGAAACTCCACAGGATATAGTGGTGGGGAGCCTATCATCTGTCATGGAGATTGGACAGAAGACCCAATCCGAGACACCAGTACCAGACAGCACGTCATCCAAGAAGAAAAAGAAGACCAAGAAGTCTAAAATGCCTGTACAGGAGGAGAAGAAAGCGGTAGCAGAACCAGAGACTAATACAGATGTGCCGGAGGCTAGTGTGAAAGCCACGGAGACAGAAGACCAGCCTGCTCCAGCTACCCAGGACGGAGAGGCTGCAGAGGGGGCTACAGAGCCAGAGAGCGCCCCTGAGACTGCTACTACCAGCACAACCAAGAGGAAGGGCAGGAGGAAGAGCACCAAGCAGGACCCTGAGGAACAGACAACCGTAGAGGAGGTTGAGACGAAGCTAGATGCTGTAGAAGAGATCATGGCCACCCCACTAAAGAAGAATAGGAGGAAGAAGGCTGAACAGAGTGCTGAGAGCACAAAGGAAGAGGTCGCTGAAACAGACTCAGCACCGGTAGACATGACACCAGCAGGCCCTAAACCACTGGCCACTCCAGCTGAGGAGCCTCCAGCTGACGTCCGCATCGCCACCACTTCCCTGAAAAAGAAGAAACTTAAGGCTGCCAAGTCTGAAGAGGAGAGTGTGGAGGTCGAGGGTGAAATGCAGCCAGAAACTGAAGCGGACGTCCTACTTGTAGTCGCTGAGACAGTGCCAGCAGAAGTCGCTACACCAACCGTGCTGAAAAAGAAGATGGCTGAAGAACAGAGCGTAGAGGCCGAGGGTAAAACAAAGACTGTGGCAGACTCAAACCGTACACTTGTAGACGCTGAGGCGGAGCTGGTAGAGGTTTCCACACCAGCTCCCCTCAAGAAGAAGAAAAAGAAGGCAGCACTAGTATCTGAGGAGCAGGAACCAGACACCACGGCAGTGGAGGAGAGCATTGCAGAGGAGCAGCCCACAAAGGTTGACCTGGAGACTCCCGTGAAGAAGAGGAAGATCCTGGTAGTGATAGAGGTCGAGGCTGAGGAGCTGGAGGCTGAGGCAGAGGCTGCTAGAGTCAACGTGAGTTTTAAGTTCACATTTGACTTCACTTCCTAGGCCCAGGTTGAATCAGCCTACCACATTTGATGGATGTCCCCCTCAATCAAATATGCAAATGTTTGAAAGTTAGTTCCTAAATGCATAACCTTTTAATTTTGCTTAAGTGTAGCAGATGTGACCTAGTTAGCTATGTGCTTGTAGCCATTGAACAGGTTTCTCGTTTATAAATTTGTTTGGACTATTGTTAAATTGCTTTTTGTTTCATCCTCTCCTCAGGACAGCGAAGAGCCGTCCACACCGGTGAACGCCAAGAAAACAAAAAAGATGATGCCCAAGAAGGCTAAGGGAGGGGAGGAGTCTGACTTCATTACGTTCCAGAGCCATGCCACCATCCCTACACCCATCTTCTTCAAGAGAGCCAAGGGAAGCCCCAGCACATCGTTGTCCAGCAAGAAGGTACTAAACACTGGTTCAACACAGAAGATGCCTATTATTACAGTTACTTCATCACCATCTGTCCTTGTTAACGTCTGTTCACAAATGTGTAATCCCATTTCATCATTTTCTTTCACAGAAGTGTCCGACTCCAAAATCTGAATCCAAGAAGGTTACCTTCAGACTTAACAAAAACAAAACTGCAGGTATGAGGAGGCTGGATAGCACCTTATTTACTCATACAACGGACAAGACCTCTATTATTTTCCTATGTATATACTTTGTTGTCCCGTGTTCAATGATTCATTGATAATCTAGCTTCTGTGTCCTCATTTATTTACAGTTCAATGTTCCATAGTTTTGAGGAGAGTTTCCTATTTGTTTTTGCCCGTTTATGATTCCCAGAATTTAGGAAGACCGATCGCAGCCTGCTGGTGAGTCCAGAGGGGTCGTCCAGAGTGCCATTTGACCCCCAGCAGAAACCCCTGTTCGGAGTGCTGAAGTCCCCAGTGGCCTCTCTTACCAACAGCACCAAGAAGAAGACCAAGAGCACCCCGAAAGCCACCCCCAAATGCCCTACCGCTGCTAACTTTTTCTAGTCAGTGAGGAGACTGGTGAGACTGAGGACATTTCCCCCCTCAGTCCCACCCCACTGTTTGTCCACTAGGAAAATATAATCATGAACTGAATGACCACAGAATCTGTTATTCCTCCGTTGGGGCGATATTGATATACACTTATTTTGTTTGTGGAATTATTTCTAATTTTCTATGTTTTTTTTGCTGTTCTGTGGGTGAGCAAGTGTTCAAATAAAGACCACTCCCTCCTTTTAGTGAACATGTCTGACTCGGTGAGCAGCTCAACTCGATTATTCATAGACTTCTGCAAGAAATGTTTTGGCTGTTTGCAAGACATGACAAGTTGGGTAAATCAGAAATGGACTAGACACCTAGGCTATCAATCTGTCAATTTGGATTGAAGTTTGATTGCCAAGCAGAACGTTTGGATTGACAGACAGGGATGTGGAATATAAACCATAAGTGGAGAAGAGTTGATTTATACAATGATGTAGGTCAGACGGTGTACCACTGTACCAAGAATTGCTGTGGTAAGAATGTATGTCCACGATATAGAGAAGGGTTGAACAACATGTACTGGTTAGGGGATTGTAGGGACCAGCCAGGCTGTTCCGCCTTCTCTTGTAGGCTCTGTCTAGGTTCTTTTCGTCAGGAAATCGATGATCCGTTCTACAATATTCAACTCGAACTGATGAAACAGGTTGAATAGTATTAAATATTCAGCTAAAAGATTCTGAACAAATAACAGCTGCCTCATATCCATTTTTGTCTCTGAGTTGAAAGTCAATTCAACAGCCCATGGCCAAATCCTGTTTTTAGCACAAACTGAAAGGTTTATTGCTGTGATTTGCCCAGTCAGAATTGTAATACTGTATTAAGCATGGCATTAGATGTGCCTCAGCCAAATGCTGAGAGGGAGAAGAAGGCAGACCTTACAGGGAAGAAACAATAGGGTGGCTTGGGGTTAAACACACCCCAGGGTTAAACTGTAATCCTCACAGAAACCATTGTCACCCCCCCCACAAAAAATGCAACTATTTTCCTGGATGCCACTAGTTTGTTTTTATTGAATAAAACAAACATATAAATTCTGCCCATTTATTTTCCTTCAAAATGTGTTTGCCATAATCAAGGATTGCCAGTTTGCTGGCACAAATGGAATTGCATCAAATACATGTAAACCATGTATTTGAATCCATTCTGCTTCACCCATTACCCCCAATTAAGGTGCTACCAACCTCCTGTGCTGTACTGGGATATGGGGAAACGAGAGGGAGAAGTACAGATAAGGCCCAATCCTCTGGAAAATACCAAGACAGACATAATGTTTCTGGTGAAAAAGTGTTGGAGTTTGATGGACAGGATTGTCCTTTCACTAAGAGCTCCAAATGTTAATGTCAGACAAAAATATAGGCCTCAAATTCAAAGCAATTTTGACCAATGTGGTCTAGTGGGGAATTTGTCTGAAATTAGAACTGAATTGAATGTGCTTACAATTTATACAGTCCACTTATGTTTTCAAATCCAGTGAATACCCACTCATCCAAACCAATTACTGTAGGTTAGGTTAGCTTGCAATTCTGTAAGATCAATGGATGGCAAAAGACACATGGCAATGTTGTAGACACACACACACTGATGTATCCTATAGGGAATTCGTTGTACTATACTTTGCTATGCACAGTCTTGAGAACATCATGTACAATGGATTCACAGTCTGCCTAAAATGAAAGGCCACAAGAACTAAAAGATGTTGCAATGTATCTGAGCTCTCATTTTAATTGACCTCATTACCTATGCTACACTAATAGATAATCTAATGTTTCTAGTGAATAGTTCAATGTGGTCATTTGCATGATAGTGGAACATTACATTTGCCCTCTGTTCCTCCAAATTTTCAGTTGGAATATCTACTGTCGGTTTCTTCAAGTTACACTATTATTGGTATTTCTCATCTTCTCTCGCTCTGCCACTTATTTGTCATTCTTTCTTCCATCTCTTTGTGTGTGGACATGCTTCATTCTACAGTTACTCCATTTGCTGCACGTGATGACAGCATTACATTTGTTTTTTTGTTGTGCAAAAAAAAAATGTGTTAATTGTATGGGAATGATAATGAAGAATTTAACGCGCAATACAGTTGGCTACATGATTTTGATTATCTGATTTATTTTCAAAAACTTCCCGCCATTTGGTGGTATTGTCTTAAGTAGATAATATTATTTCAGTCGTAAGCAGAGGCACTTTGAGGAGAACCAGCTAAAACGCATCAGTTAAATTCGTGCGGCAAACCACGGTGTGCTCAGCAGCAACGGAAGATGTAACTTTGTTTCAAATTGGGTTTATACGGATGCATTTCGGGTCTAGACGCTTTATCCCTTTATCCATCGCAGCGCTTCAATTTCGGAAAATATTACAAAGAAACAGAAGTAATGTTCTTTGACTACTAACGTTAATATCGCTATGTTGTCTCTCACTTCAAATACATGTGTTTGTGTAATCCACCTGCGGTTGTGTAGGTTTTCTAATCGTACCAGGACAATGCGCACAACCCATGAAGATTTAAAATAATTGAGGTAGGCTAATAACGACGTTATTACAGATAATTTAAACCGCAATTGAATAATTGTACATTTTAGATATTTGAACAGTTCTCAGCGCATTGATAGGTAGGTCTTAGTTGTCTTGTTTCGCACGTGTTGCTTGCTATTTATTCATTTGAGGTTATGTAGTAGACCACTGAATTACAATATTGGCAGTGTTATTGTTTTTGCTTCTATGCTATATAGTCACGTCCTTCATACAGAGTCTTATATCCTTATTTATCATTTTTATTCAGTAAGGCTCTGCATTCATTCAACTACTGAATTGTATCATTCAATCTGCCACACAGGACTTTCTTTATAAAGATGACCACAGAACGTGTATGTGTTTCCATTGGAGTGCTGCTGTTTGCCTTTTTGTCTTTCTCCATTGTTCAAGGTAAGAGATGAAACATGGTTGCCGTTAAATGGATGTTAAAACCAAAAGACACAATCTGTCAGGGGCTGGTTAGTGGATACCTGCTGCATCCATACCTCATATTGAATGTTGAATAAGTATTTTATTTTATTTGTGATTCACAGCTGCTATGTGCCCCACAGGCACTGCAGCTGTAACTGATTGAGGGATCTGAAGAGAAATTACCCAATGGGCTCTGAGGAATTTGAATTAGGCCTATGTTATTATTCATCCTTGTTGAAACAAATCAACCTATTTGGTCAGGTCTACTTCAAAGCTGAGTAGGTGTTGTGTCCCACTTTAAAATCCACTCAGTTTGCCTGTATGTCCTAAAATACCGTTACAGCTTTGGTTGGGGAAAATGTTAAATTGTTATTTTTTTATTTAACCAGGAAAAGCCCATTGAGAACCAGAGTCTCTTTTTCAAGGGAGACCTGGCCAAGAAGGCAGCAACAATCAATACATTACATAATTAAAACATACAACATGATCCAGCCTAAAAAATGCACACTCAGTAACAGTCTCCCATCAATATTTTAAATTAATTCAGTGGCACTAACATATCTAGATGAAGCATGGATTATAGAATATTCCATGCCTCTGGTGCACAAGAAGAGAAGACAGTCTTGCATAATACTGGGAATGTCCTGGGGACTTTAAGTAGCAACCACCTAGCAGACCGGGTATGGTAACTGCTGGTGGTGAAGGAGACCAGACTACAGAGGTAAATGGTCGTGTGGGGTGTTACCGTTGACCAATGAGGGGATTCAATTATCTGTTTGCACTGGGTGAAAAGTGATTACATTTGTTTTGGAACTGTAGCCTAGGTTAGATTAAGCGCATGTAGTGATGAGGACACTCTTAGAAAAAAGGGTTACAAAAGGTTCTTTGGCTGTCACTAATGGATAACCCTTTTTTGTTCCAGGCAAAAACCCTGGTTGGTTCCAGGTAGAACCATTTTGGGTTCCATGTAGTTCTACATGTAGTTCTACATGGAACCCAAAACAGTTCTTCTTGGAACCAAAGGGGTTCTACCTGGAACCAACAAGGGTTATCCTATGGCAGGGGTCGGCAACAGGCCCGCAAGTGATTTCTTTTGGCCCCCCAAAGTTTTTTTTATTCAGCAAAAAAAATGTTTCGTCAAAAAAGACTGTAAAATCACTAGGAATTCAGCAAAAAATTTGTTTAATTTAGAAATCTGTTCCCAAGAATATCCATGAATAAAAAAAGAGACATACGGGATCGTGTCTCAATGTTATAAAGGTATGAAATTGTTATTTTCATATACAATCTCTTTTTGGGCTTAGTTGTGGTCAATTTGCAGTGTACAAATTATTATAATTCTGTTCCATCCTCCCGACCATCCACTCCAACAAAAATTGGCTTGCGGCTGAATCTAGTTGTCTACCCCTGTCTTATGGGGACAACCTAAGAAACCTTTTAGGTTCTGATAGTAACTTTTTTTCTAACATGCTGACCAGACCGGACACGCGAGCATCGCAAAATAAATTTAGAAATCCATGTCATTCAATTATTGCACCCACACTGCTCGCGCGCGCCAACAAGCGTCTGCGATGCCAAGGGCTAAAATAGAACTCCTCTCTATTTCTGACGCAGATCGCGCTGAAAGTCCTGCCTCTCCCATCTCCTCATTGGTTTATAGAAGCAGGTACCCACCTGGGTGATTGAAAGACGAAATGTTTTGCCGTTTGTCGTGGTAAAAGTGTAGATGCCAATCACCATATAAGTTCAAAGATGAAAAAGCCTGGAAGGAGGAGATGACTAGAAACGATTCGGTTGGCCGTTTTATGTGTGGATTAATTGTCGGAGTAGAAGACCTTGTGCATTTCAGGTAAAATAACAACTCAATGTTTATATCCCAGGACAAATTATCTAGCAACAGCAAGCTAGCTAAATAGGACAAATTAGCTAGCAAGTGCAAGCTAACTAGCTAAATTGCCATACATGTTTAATGCTTTTCGACTTGTCCCCAAATTAATGTCATTGGTTCAGAGTTTGTTGTGATATTTTAACCTGCGTGTCATGATCGCGTTTGGTGTAGGGGGACAAAATAAATGTATGCACGCGCATGGGTTCCGTGTAAGAGTGTAGGATTCAATTTTTTTCACATGCAAAAGTGATTGCTTTTGATAAAAACGCTTTATCTGTCTTCCCAATGAAAACATGTTTGGAAATTCTAACATATGTTTTATGAAAAATATATGTATGTTTCTGGATAATGCACCATGCACTGTAACTGAAAATTGTAAATTATACGGCAATTTGGGGTATTATTGACAGTAAAATACTCTGGAATGTTTTAATGCAACATACTGTAAATTATGGTGCATTGTGGGAAAATGTTGTGGGTGGGAAGAGAATTGTTGTATTCGAATTGGTACTGTAATTCCACGCCACAAGATACAGTACTGTATCTTTAGAGCACCAATAACCTTTTGACCGCTAGTGGGTGCATGGCATTTAACATATTTTGAGGTGTACCTTATAAGAGGCTGTATTTGTTGCACCTGTGAGTGAGAATGCTGTATCAATTTTGAATAGGGGGCAGCAAGTCGTAAACCTTAAATGGTTGAGCATTTTGCCATGTCCTTTTGGTCTGTTTTTCCCTGTAATCGCTGCCAGTTTGGAAGCCTTTGTTTAGGCCTCTGGAAGTGCAAGTGATATAAAACACCAAATATTCATTAATATACTGTAATGTGTAAACACCTAGCAGCCAACCTGCTTGCACCAACCCCTTTTAATTACAGTAAAATACTGTGAAATACAAACCCCCTCCCCTCAATGAATTTCATCCATTCATTCATTCCGATAACGGTTGCATTGACTTTTTTACAGTATAATACAGTACATTTTACGGTATTGTACTGTGTCATTACACAGTACTTGCTTTGATACCGTATTTATATTACAATAGGTGTACTGTAATATAAATCACAGAAGTTTACTTGCGATGAGTTTCCTGGAAGCTGCTGTCAAATTCACAGTACCCTTATGGAACAACCACATGAATTTCACGTGATCACGTGACATTAATGTGATAACGTGACAATATATAAAAGAAACATGTGATAACATAAAACGACACATTTGAAAACATAATCTCATGTAATGTGACAAAATCGGGATGCTACATTTAAACATGTAATACCATAAAGAAACTACAGCATCTAAAAGTTTTTCACATGTAAAACTGCAAATTAGATTTTCACATGTGAATAACTGACCTCACGTGTCTTTTGTTTTCACGTGTCTCTTTTTGTTTTCAGCTCAACGTGTAAAAACAGCTAAAGTATTTCACATGTGATAAATGTGATTTTCACATGTGACACTACACATTTAATGTTTTTTGTAAGGGAAGTAAATAAATGATTTGGGGGTTTTAATAAGGTAAGTGGTATGCTGTACAGTTAAAATAGTGTAAACATCTTCAAATCAATATGATTACATTTGACATGATCACTTAGTGATGACTTTCATTATGACCCCACCTGGGATTTAAACCCACAACCGCTGGATTTGGGGTACGCCGATCTTTCTGCTGTGCCATGAAGTCTAGCATTCTCAGAAGTCCCATACAGATTAATGATCTATAATTCATCTATCCACAAAAGAGTGCCATCTGCACTGGTATTTCAGTTAAACTGACTATTCTCTCATCATTGATGTAATTGACTTATTTCAGCAATTTGAGGAGTTTCTGTATAGTTGTCTAAGGTTGGTTGGTACTCTGTTTTAATGTTACTCCTGAATCACTACGATAAATATAATCGTTTTTCTAGTGGTCCAAAGTGTAGAAATAGAGGTGAAATGAGTTATTGACACAGACATGGTGGCGTTTGTAATTCCGTTGAACCAAGAGGTTGTGAGTCCAAATCCCAGGTGAGGACATGTTGAATAAAAATTACTGTATAAATGAACATACACAATGTAATCCTGTGTCAAATATGTAAGTTGAAAACACTGACTGCGTGACATTCCGGGGATATCTTAATTACTTATTTTTTTGTAGGGAATTACCTGTGAAATGTTATCAGAAGAATAGCCACGTGAAACTTCATGTGATATATCATCAGATGTAAAGTGTTCCAAAACCACATTATTTCACATGTGAAATAAAATGTTACATGTACAAAACGTGGACATTTTACATGTGAAATCATGTGTTATTTACGTAAGGGTAACTAACCCCTTTACAGTGTGTTATAAAATTACAGAGCGGTGCAGATTACTGTTAAATTTCAGAAGGGCTCTCTTCCCTCACTGCTTTTGCCTGTTCACGTCACGGGCCATAGACCGGTGCACCACAGCTCAGGTTAATAGAACACCCTCAGTGTCACGGTGTACAAGCACGTGCACAGATGGGGCTCTACCTGTGCGGAGCACATTCCCCTTCCAGTCTCCAAAGTGCCCTTTTCGGTGGAGGTATAATTTCTCCCCAAATTGTTTTGTATTATTGTTTTGTCATTATTCTGAACCCTTACGGCAAGTCATAAAATTCTCATCTATGCTTCAGAACCAAAAAGTTGCAAGTCTTGATTAATGACCAGAAATAACTTGTTTCATTTCCTCCAATTTTGCCTGGCAAAAACAGAGGAGGCCTACATTTATCATCCATATAAAATACACTAGCAATCTACTACTGACTCATATTTTCCAGAACAATATGGCTACCTGGCGATTTGATTGATAATTTTCATATTTCAGATAGGCCTGGTTTGGATGGCTACTGTCTATGTCTAAAGATAAGCAGCTGTAACATTGCCTTCAATATTATGGGATGAAGATGTAACAATTTTCTGGCAAATTTATTACGATATTTGTGAGGAAGAACAGGGTTACCAGGCTGGCAACGAGCACTCTGCAGGCAGGCTGCTCTCCATAGTGATGGCTCATTGCAGACAGAACATGCTTTCTATCTGATCCTGCAACCTACTCTACAAGTAAGCTCATTATTTTGCTTGCTCTGGACTCCAGAGAAGTGACATGATATATCCCTAGTTGATATTGGCTGCTAACATGAATTAATCCACCTCCAAATGCAGGTGTAAAACACAGTTTATTTCTGTAGCCTATAGTAATAGTAGCCTATAGTAATAGTAAATATACTATAGTAATGGTAGGCTACAGTATTTCTTACAATATTCTATTTTGACTGGAATTGTGTTGGCTTTTGTTATCAAAATACTTTACTCATCAGATTTTGCATTCTCCTCTTGTAATAATTACTCAACGAGTCTGTGACCCTTGATGCATGATTTCTTTGGGGGGGCGGTGATCGGTGCTCTTTAAAACATTTATTTTAGCACATGCCCCTAAAGGTCTGTGCAAGGCCCTGACAATGTGTGACAAAGTGTTTGTGCAACACATTGTATGAGAGAGTGACAGTGAAAGTGACAGAAAGAGGGAGAGTGTGTGTGCAGAGCGAGATAGAGAGAAAACCACTAAAATGTGTTGCAGAGATGTTGTTTCATTGAGTGGTGTAATCAAAACAGCCCTGGTAACAATCCAGGAGAGTGGGGGAACAGAAGGTGTCAGGGCCAGAACAGACCTGTCTCCAGCATCCGGAGAACACTCATTCCCTTTCTGTTGCTTATCGATCGACCTTAGATTAATTTTGTTACACCATTCATTCTGCCTCTTTCAAGGATCTGTCTTTGAATTTCAGACAGCCCTCCCCACATTGAATCAAGCAGGGAGGTAGGAGCGACTCTGACATTGGGGGGGACACATTTTGCTACGGTGGTCTGGAGGCATGCCCCGGATAAGAAATAAAGAAAAAAGTATTTAAATGACCTTTGAGAAAAGGGTACTGACAAGTCTTAACTTAAAAATGGACAGATGTACAAGTCTGGGGGGTGGGGGGGCTTGCAGAGGGGCACTTACTCTGATACAGTCCAATCTGTTAAAAAGTAAATAAAATATCATCATGCTGCCTCTCTCCAGCATTAAGTTAACACATGCAATACACCATTGAGATGTAAGCTACTATCATTTCATCAGAGATCATATATGATAATTCAGGTTCATTCACACTATGACAGATCATCAGTCTATGAGCTTGGGGAGGCACTTCTCACTTTCGTACCTGTTGGTTTGTGGCCTCTCTCTGCCTGCCTGTCTGTCTGTGGGTATCATCATAGCTGCTTCTCTCCTGCATGAAGTTAGCATGAAGTGTCCTATTCCGAAAGACTGCAAAGAACCCATTACTCCTGCCAATAGTCGACCAATTAGTCTACTCCCTACACTCAGTAAGATATTGGAGGGTATTGTGAGTAGACAAATGTGGGAGTACATGGAAAATAATAATCTGATTACAGCCAATCAGCATGCTTATCGCAAAAACCATTCCACTACCACTGCATTGGTTGACATGACTGACCAGTGGCTCAATGCTATGGATAATGGCAAGTTTGTGGGTGTACTATTTTTAGATTTTAGTGCAGCATTTGATTTAGTGGATCATGAAATAATTTTGACAAAATTAATGCATTATGGTTTTAAGGAGGTAGCATTGAATTGGGTACAGTCATATCTAACTGACAGGAAACAGTCCACCTATATCAATGGTTCATTTTCTTCCCCTCATATGTTAAACTGTGGAATAACGCAGGGCAGCTTCCTTGGGCCACTTCTTTATTTAATATATACCAACGACCTTCTCTATGCCTTAGTTGAAACTCAAGCTACTATATTTGCAGATGATACTACAATTTATGCAGCAAGACAATCGGTTCAACAGGTACAGCAAGCTTTACAAGGAGATTTGGAGAATATCAGGGAGTGGGTTTGCCAAAACAAACTTGTTTTAAACACCAAGAAAACCAAAGTTACAGTGGGGCAAAAAAGTATTTAGTCAGCCACCAATTGTGCAAGTTCTCCCACTTAAAAAGATGAGAGAGGCCTGTAATTTTCATCATAGGTAGTACACTTCAACTATGACAGACAAATGAGGAAAAACAATCCAGAAAATCACATTGTAGGATTTTTAATGAATTTATTTGCAAATTATGGTGGAAAATAAGTATTTGGTCACCTACAAACAAGCAAGATTTCTGGCTCTCACAGACCTGTAACTTCTTCTTTAAGAGGCTCCTCTGTCCTCCACTCGTTACCTGTATTAATGGCACCTGTTTGAACTTGTTATCAGTATAAAAGACACCTGTCCACAACCTCAAACAGTCACACTCCAAACTCCACTATGGCCAAGACCAAAGAGCTATCAAAGGACACCAGAAACAAAATTGTAGACCTGCACCAGGCTGGGAAGACTGAATCTGCAATAGGTAAGCAGCTTGGTTTGAAGAAATCAACTGTGGGAGCAATTATTAGGAAATGGAAGACATACAAGACCACTGATAATCTCCCTCTATCTGGGGCTCCACGCAAGATCTCACCCCGTGGGGTCAAAATGATCACAAGAACGGTGAGCAAAAATCCCAGAACCACACGGGGGGACCTAGTGAATGACCTGCAGAGAGCTGGGACCAAAGTTACAAATCAGTAACACACTACGCCACCAGGGACTCAAATCCTGCAGTGCCAGACGTGTCCCCCTGCTTAAGCCAGTACATGTCCAGCACCGTCTGAATGTTTGCTAGAGAGCATTTGGATGATCCAGAAGAAGATTGGGAGAATGTCATATGGTCAGATGAAACCAAAATAGAACTTTTTGGTAAAAACTCAACTCGTCGTGTTTGGAGGACAAAGAATGCTGAGTTGCATCCAAAGAACACCATACCTACTGTGAAGCATGGGGGTGGAAACATCATGCTTTGGGGCTGTTTTTCTGCAAAGGGACCAGGACGACTGATCCGTGTAAAGGAAAGAATGAATGGGGCCATGTATCATGAGATTTTGAGTGAAAACCTCCTTCCATCAGCAAGGGCATTGAAGATGAAACGTGGCTGGGTCTTTCAGCATGACAATGATCCCAAACACACCGCCCGGGCAACGAAGGAGTGGCTTCGTAAGAAGCATTTCAAGGTCCTGGAGTGGCCTAGCCAGTCTCCAGATCTCAACCCCATAGAAAATCTTTGGAGAGAGTTGAAAGTCTGTGTTGCCCAGCAACAGCCCCAAAACATCACTGCTCTAGAGGAGATCTGCATGGAGGAATGGGCCAAATACCAGCAACAGTGTGTGAAAACCTTGTGATGACTTACAGAAAACGTTTGACCTCTGTCATTGCCAACAAAGGGTATATAACAAAGTATTGAGATAAACTTTTGTTATTGACCAAATACTTATTTTCCACCATAATTTGTAAATAAATTCATTAAAAATCCTACAATGTGATTTTCTGGATTTCTTTTCTCATTTTGTCTGTCATAGTTGAAGTGTACCTATGATGAAAATTACAGGCCTCTCTCATCTTTTTAAGTGGGAGAACTTGCACAATTGGTGGCTGACTAAACACTTTTTTGCCCCACTGTATGTTGGTCTGTTCAACTAGGAAAAAGCCAAAACAGCATGGGATACAATTAAGTATGGGAGGAGTACAAATTGAAGAAGTGGCAGAAACCAAACTATTGGGAGTGCAGCTAGACAACTGCTTATCATGGTCGTCTCAAATAACTAATCTATGTAAAACAATTATTAAAACAGCATGCATAATCAGAAGGATAGCTAAATATTTACCAGGAAAAATTATTCAGCAAATAACACAAGCATTAATTGAGAGTCAGGTGATCTACTGTTCGGTGGTCTGGGGAAATGCATCATCAAGTGAAGTTAGGAGGCTGCAGAATGCACAGAATAAAGCAGCAAGGATTGTTTTAAGGTGGAGATATGGTTCTTCTGTTGCAGTCATGCGCAGTGTTCTTGGTTGGTCATCAATCGACAAGATAATTGAAAAAAACATGCTTATTTTATTTCATAATATACATAATTTAAAACGGCCAAGTTCTATTCACAACGGTATTCAGTTGTTAAGAGACAGACATTCATTAAATACTAGGAATAGATTGTCCACCATCTATGCGTTATCCAGACAGAAAAGAGAAATAGGCAAAATAACATTTTGATTTAGAGCAATAAAGAAATGGAATAAATTAACTGAGCAAACTAGAAATCTCTCAATATATAAATTTAAACATTATTTTAAAACTATTTAAATATAATACATAGAAATGTTGTGGGACTATAGTAGATGAAGAATCAATCTTTTTTAGATTGAGTATTTATTGGGTCATTATGTTAGTATATTATGTATGTTTGTAATAGTGTGTTATATGTGAAAATGTGTTTGTATTATAAATTGTATTTTAATGTTTAAGGACTCTTGGAAGATTAGTCCAAATGGGGACTAAAAGAGATCCAAATCAAATCAAATCAATACACCTTCTAGACTATCATTTAATCAGAGATGATAATTCAGATTGATTCATACTATGACAGATCATCAGTTTATGAACTCTATGGGCTTGGCGAGGCACTTCTCATTATCTTACCTGTTGGTTTGTGGCCTCTCTCTCTCCCTCTCTGTCTATCATGATAGCACCAAACAAAGTCTTAACACATGGAACACACCTTCATGACCCTTAATCACCGTGATGAAGTTATAGACATCTAAGTTGAAAGCTTAACTAATTTGCCAGTGGTCGTGTGCGGCAGTTGCCAAGAACCTTACTTACTTTTCTTTGCACTCCTTTGCTAACTTGCTGACCCTATGATGAAGACTAAGACAGTGATTGTGCAAGTAATTCTGTAGCTAGCAAGTATTCTTGGCTTCAAAACATTCACTATCAGTTTTTCACACAGCCAGAACTACCCAGCGTTAGCCAGTAATATAGATGAAAATATCTAAACATGATTTATAATGCCAAGTAGCTACTAGCCACTGAGAAAGCTTATAGTTGCTCACGTTCGTTCTAACATTGTAACAATTCTCCTCTTCGTCTGAGGAGGAGTAGGAAATATCGGACCAATGTGCAGCGTGGTAAGTGTCCATAATTAGATTTTTAATAAATCAACTGAACACTGAACAAAATAACAAAAACACAAACAAACAATCAAAACAGTTCTGTATGGTGAAACACAGACACAGAAAATAACTACCCACAACCCATAGTGAGAAAACCGGCTACCTAAGTATGATTCTCAATCAGAGACAACGATTGAGAACCATACCAGGCCACACACAGAAATACAAACATAGAAAAAACAACATAGAATGCCCACCCCAGCTCACGCCCTGACCAAACACATAGAAATAGACAACCTAGACATAAAACATAGAAACAAACTATGGTCAGAACGTGACAAACATATCAAAGTTATTTCCCATTCATGTACTTTTTACATAAACTTTGTTGTTGCCAACAACAATTACTTTCCCTGGTGCGGTGAGTAATGATGGTGCTGCTGCACACTGTGCTTTTTCTCTCATTCACGCGCTGCCACAATGCTTATAACAAGAGAGTGAGAACAAACAGTCAGTGGGTGCGGAGGAAGTGACTCACTTTCCAGCAGCCTTTTCAAAATGAAAGTGCCTCAACGAATCTGGCAACTAGTTTTTCTATAAAAGAAAGTACTGCCATTTAAAAGAAAAAGAAAAAAATGTATTGAGAGGGAACATTTTTCCTGCTTCTAACATTGTGGGGGGGACTTGTTCCCACCGGCTCCTACGTCCTTGGAACCAAACATGGCAGGGTTATTTAATGTCCCCAACAGACCACATGGTTGCCCGGAGCCCCACATATTATAATATAATAATTTCTAGAACTGACACTGGTGAGATGACAGTTCTGTCATCCGTATCGTAATTAAATCGATCAGTCCTCAGGATAGAGTTTAATTCATCTTGCAACACTAACACACATTCCTGGGAGGCTTTGTTGACAGCATCTCGCTCCATCCTTATGGTTATATTTCTATGTAGAGGACCGTGTCAAAACAGAATGACCCCCCCAACGTAGTGTACATGGTTGTCTATAGCTATCATTACGGTTCTAAAAACAGTTTTTTGTATTCCGAGAGCATTTAGAGATTCTATTCAGTTGGATAGAGTCAACAGACTATTTCATCTCTCGCTTTGTCTCTCTGTCCCTCTCTGAAATCTGTCTCTGTATAAATCTCTATCTTTGCACGGGGAGCTTAATTGGATTCCATTATTGCATTGAATCGTTCATTTTACTGATTAATCACGCACAGCTTGGATGATAGAATGACGTGTTGCAATGCGTTATTAAAGAGTAGGACAGCGGTCGATCAATTGGGCTGGTCATATTTAAAGAGTGAGACGGTTACAGTAATTACACATAGATAATGGAAGAGAGGAAGATGACAATCTACATGAATATACATCGAACAGAAATATGAAAGCATGTTGGTCCCATGTTTCATGAGCAGAAATAAGACGCCATACATTTTGCATACGCCCAAAAAACGAATTTCTCTCAAATGTTGTGCACAAATTTGTTTACATCCCTGTTAGTGAGCAATTCTCCTTTGCCAAGGTAATCCATCCACCTGACAGGTGTGCCATACCAAGAAGCTGATTTAAAAAGCATGATCATTACACAGCTGCACCTTGAGTTGCGCGGCAGGTAGCCTGGCGGCTAGGAACGTTGGGCCAGTAACATAATGGTTGCTGGGTTGAATCCCTGAGCTGACAAGGTACAAATATATCGTTCTCTCGGTGCTGAGGATGTTGATTAAGCCCCCCCCCCCCCCCACGCACCTCTCTGATTCAGAGGGGTTGGGTTAAATGTGGAAGACACGTTTCAGTTGAATGCATTCAGTTGTACAATTCACTAGGTATCCCCTTTGTGCGCTGGGGTGGCAAGTTTTGTATAATATACAGTATATTCTAACTCAACAGTAAGTTGAGACGCCGACTGAGTTCCAAAAAACAACACACAAAAACCATGACCCACTCTACAAATGATCATGAACCCAAACGGGTCTATAATGGGCAAAAATACAAAATATGTATAAACTTCCCCAGGTTTCTTCTAGTAATTTCCTCCACTCTTCCCTACCAACGAATTAAGGAAGTTCTGAAAAGCGTGACAACGAAAGTAAAGCATAGTAATCTTAGGAGTAAAGTAGGAAGCCCAGGTTTCAATATGTGATAAGATATGAATGTTTCAAGAAAGGAGTGTGGATATTTGGCCTGACCAAGCAGTTTTATGTGCTGACTGAATGGGAGCTGATAATTATGAGGTTTTTACTCCGTTTGTCTCAGCTGGTCTCGGAAGAAATTATGAGTCCTCACTGTCTGAGACAAATTTATCTGACACGAGACAAGACCGAGACACTCAATATGTGGTCTCGAGACCGGTCTCAACACTGCATATCAGTATATTAATCCCAGGGAACAACCTGGTCTCAAAGCATTTCGTACAATATGTTACAAATTCCAATTTGGTGTTGCTAGGTGGCTAACAGTAGCTTGCTGGCTAATGTTAGCTAGGCTAGGGGTTAGGGTTAAGGTTAGGAGTTAGGGTTAGGGAAGGGTTAGCCAAAAGGGTTAAGGTTAGTGGAGGGGTTAGCTAACATGCTACGTAGTTGCAAAGTAGGTAAAAAGTATTAGTTTGGAAAGTTGCTAAAAAGCAAAAGTTGTCTGTGATGACATTTGCGTTATACGCTCATTCATCCACCCCAACCAACAACCCTCCTTTCGTTTTTTGACTTAAGTAACCTTCTGTCCTATGTAAACATACCAAACATAAGATGTCATACTAATTTGAGACAAGGCTGCAGGAAAGTCTCTAAGGTGTTGCTGGAAAATAGGAAATGCAATTAGAGTATGAGTCACTCACAGGGGCGGCTCAATTAGATGGCTTGGAGTGGGTGTCTAAATTGGGGGTTTTGAGGCTTATCTTGGAGCTCAGAAATAATTGAGAGTGGTATTGATGCACAGTACCATTTAATATCATGAATGAAAAATCCCCTTGGAACTCAGTTGGCACTCTTGGTTAGTGCACACACTTCATTAGTGTAGTCTGTGTTGGTAATTGGGGGGAGTAGAAATTTAGTTTTAATATAAGGACCAGACCTTTTATCCAGAACTGGTAGTATCACATGGTGTGGTGTAAATTAGTTTGCTAGTCTTGCCATTAACCCTGCAGTACAGTAAGTGATTTTGAGAAATTGTGTAAATAACAGTTAATAATAGTACTGTTTCTCCTAATGTTTTTAATATAAACTGTAATTACAACAACTTTTACATGAAATGGAGCTGTGGGAGGTTGATTGAGGCTCAGAGGAAGAACAAAGGGAGCAAGGAAAAGAGTGAGAGAGGATGGAGGGAAATGGAGCAAAACCAACGAAGGAGATTTATATAGCAAATAAGAGAGTTTCAAGAGTCGCCACTAATCAGAGGGAAATAATTATTTGTAATGAGACTCACAGGTGTCTCTCTGTCCGTGTCAGAGAATGAAACCTGATGAAATTCAATTAGACATTTGGACTTTGAGAATTGTAATTGTAAAAAGATTTAATCTTTGGTATAAAATTGAATTAATAATTTCAACCTGTATTCCTATATTTGTCACGGATTCCCCGGTACTGCTGCTCTTTCCGTGCACCAGTTCCGGAGGTCTACGTCACCGGTTTCTAGGCGTCACTGAACTGTCACATTACGCTCACCTGATTCCAATTCCCCAGACTAGTAATTGTATATATGTGCCCTCTTTTGACCATTGTCTTGTCGGTTTTTGTTCCCATGTCCGTTGGTCTTGTGAGAACCTGTGCTTTGTTGTTTCGGCTTTAGTGCTGCGTGTATTGTGTTCTCGTTATTACGGGTTTTGTCCCGTGTATTGTTGTGCACTTGTTATTACAGGTCTCGTCCCGTGTATTTATTAGAGGTTTAACCTCGCTCTTTTGTTTGGGTTACATCCCTGTGTTTGTTTTGGGCTTCGTCCCCGTGCCTTTCATGGCATGTTGTATTTTTGGGGTCGGTTATTCTGTCAAGTTGTATAAATGATTGGAGACAGGCGCAGGAATTCCTAATAGGGGGTTTAATACTCCACCCAAAATAAACAACATGCCATGAAAAGGCCCGAGGACGAAGCCCAAAATAAACACGTATACAAAACCAAGGGATGTAACCCAAACAAAAGAGCGAGATAAAACCTATAATAAATACACGGGACGAGACCCGCAATACACTATACGGGGCGGGACCCGTAATAACATATGCACAATACACGCAGCATGAAAGCCGAAATAACAAAGCATAGACCAACGGACATGGGAACAATAACCGACAAAACAATGGTGAACAGTGGGCACATATATACAATTACTAATCACGGGGAATGGGAACCAGGTATGCGCAATCAGACAGTTCAGTGACACCTAGAGGCCGGTGACATAGACCTCCGGAACTGGTGCATGGAATGAGCAACAGTACCGGGGGGGATCCATGACAATATTTCCAGTATAGCTAGGCTGTCTGAACAGTGACATGATCAACCTGAAAGACAGAGTGAATTGGAATTTGTGGAATTGTTGGGGATAATATTGAATTGAGAATACAATTATTGGAATGTACCTAACATTAGAATTCAGAGGAATTTAATTATCTCTGAATTCAAAGACTGACCTGGAATTTGAATTTAATAAAATGAAATGTAATGTCTCTCTCTCTGTTGTTTCTCTATCCACAGTATATACACTACCAGTCAAAAGTTTTAGAACACCTACTCATTCAAGGCTTTGACAATTTCCTACATTGTAGAATAATAGTGAAGACATGACAACTATGAAATAACACATATGGAATCATGTAGTAACCAAAAAAGTGTTAAACAAATCAAAATATATTTTATATTTGAGATTCTTCAAATAGACACCCTTTGCCTTGATGACAGCTTTGCACACTTGGCATTCTCTGAACCAGCATCATGAGGTAGTGACCTGGAATCATTTCAATTAAAAGGTGTGCCTTCTTAAAAGTTAATTTGTGGAATTTATTTCATTCTTAATGCGTTTGAGCCAATCAGGTGTGTTGTGACAAGGTAGGGGGCTTATACAGAAGATAGCCCTATTTGGTAAAACACCAAGTCCATATTATAGCAAGAACAGCTCAAATAAGCAAGGAGAAATGACAGTACCTCATTACTTTAAGACATGGTCAGTCAATACGGAACATTTCAAGAACTTTGAAAGTTTCTTCAAGTGCAGTCGCAAAAACCATCAAGCGCTATGATGAAACTGGCTCTCCACAGGAAAGGAAGACCCAGAGTTACCTCTGCTGCAGAGGATAAGTTCATTAGAGTCAACTACACCTCCGATTGCAGCCCAAATAAATGCTTCACAGACACATCTCAACATTAACTGTTCACAGGAGACTGTGTGAATCAGGCCTTCATGGTTGAATTGCTGTAAAGAAACCACTACTAAAAGACACCAACAAGAAGAAGATACTTGCTTGGGCCAAGTAACACGAGCAACGGACATTAGACCAGTGGAAATTTGTCCTTTGGTCTTGAGTGCAAATTGGAGATTTTTGGTTCCAACCGCTGTGTCTTTGTAAGACGCGTGTGGCTGAACGGATGATCTCTGCGTGTGTATTTCCCACCGTAAAGCATGGAGGAGGAGGTGTTATGGTGTGTTTTTTTTTTGCTCATGACACTTTCTATGATTTATTTAGAATTCAAGGCACACTTAACCAGCATGGCTACCACAGCATTCTGCAGCGATACACCATCCCATCTGGTTTGGGCTTAGTGGGACTATCAATTGTTTTTCAACAGGACAATGACCCAACATACCTCCAGACTGTGTAAGGCTATTTGACCAAGTAGGAGAGTGACGGAATGCTGCGTCAGATGACCTGGCCTCTACAATCCCCCGACCTCAAACAAATTGAGATGATTTGGGATGAGTCGGACCGCGGAGTGAAGGAAAAGCAGCCAACAGGTGCTCAGCATATGTGGGATCTCCTTCAAGACTGTTGGAAAAGTACTCCAGGTGAAGCTGGTTGAGAGAATGCAAAGAGTTTGCAATGCTTTCATCATGGCGAAGGGTGGCTATTTTGAAGAATCTCAAATGTAAAATATATTTTAATTTGAACACTTTTTTTGGTTACTATATGATTCTATATGTGTTATTTCATAGTTTTGATGTCTTCACTATTATTCTACAATGTAGAAAATGGTAAAAAAAATAAAGAAAAACGCTTGAATACGTAGGTGTTCTGAAACTTTTGACCGGTTGTGTACACTCAGTGGCCAGTTTATTAGGTTCACGAAAATGGTTCGCTCCTAAAGACAGCCTTGGCTGTTGCTTGCTATATAAAGCATGCAGACCGGCATAGAGGCATTCAGTTATTGTTTGATTGAATGTTAGAATGGGCAAAACGAATGACCTAAGCAACTTTGACCATGGTATGATCGTAGGTGCCAGGAGCACCGGTTCCAGTATCTCAGAAACGTCTGCCCTTCTGGACTTTTCACGCACGACAGTGTCTAGGGTTTTACAGAGAATTGTGCGACAAACAAAAAACATCCAGTCAGCGGCAGTCTTGTGGGTGAAAACAGCTCATTGATGGGAGGTCGAAGGAGAGTGGCAAGAATGGTGCAAGCTAACAGGCGAGCCACAAACATGCAAATAATGGCGCAGTGCAGAACGGCATCTCAGAACACACAACTCGTCGGTCCTTGTCACGGATGGGCATGTAATCACCAACACTGGACAATTAAGGAGTGGAAAAACATTGCCTGGTCTGACGAATCCCGGTTCCTGTATGGTCATGCTGATGGTTTGACCCAACAGGAGCGTCAGGTAGCTTAGTGGTTAGAGCGTTGGACTTGTAACCGAAAGGTTGCAAGATGGAATCCCCAAGCTGACAAGGTAAAAATCTGTCGTTCTGCTCCTGAACAAGGCAGTTAACCCACTGTTCCTAGGCCGTCATTGAAAATAAAAATGTGTTCTTAACTGACTTGCCTAGTTAAGTAAAGGTAAAACATTTTATTTTTAAATGGTAGAATCAGGATTTGGCATAAGCAGCATGAGTCCATCCTGCCTGGTGTCAACAGTAGAGTTTGGTGGTGTAATGGTGTGGGGAATGTTTTCCTGGCACACATTACGTCCCTTGATACCAATTTAGCAACGTTTCCATGCCCCAACGAATTTAGGCTGTTCTGGAAGAAAAGGGTAGTCCGACCTGGTAGTAGAATGACGTGTTGCAATGCATTATTAAAGATTAGGACACAGTGGTTGATAGCTAGTCATATTTAGAGTGAGACAGAGCTCTGAGCAGCTACAGTGATTACACAGAGAGAAGACAGAAAGATAGCAATCTACAATAACGTAGGTTTAAGTATACTTTATATATATATATATATAGTCTGAACAGGCGTTAAAGCTGTATCAGTCAATTAATCTCAGGAAAGGGTCTCTAAAGTGTTGCTGGAAAATAGGGAATGCAATCGAATGAGGAGACGAATAGAGGATTGCTGGGATGAGTGGGTGTCTAAATCCAATCAAATTGTATTTGTCACATGCTTCGTAAACAACAGGTGTAGTCACAGTGAAATGCGTACCTACTGCCCTTCCCAATAATGCAGAGAGAAAGAAAATAGAGAACTAATATAAAAGTAATAACAGGTAATAATAAAAGTAATCAAGTTTTTAAAGTCTCATGCACAAATACAGTGAAATGCCTTTCTTGCAAACTCAAAACCCAACAATGCAGTAATCAATACCAAGGTAATACTAGAAAAAACACCCAAGAAATAAGAAGAACACAATAAGTAAGAATACTATATACACTTACAGGGTCAGTTCCAATAACATTTACAATGTGCAGGGATACTGGAGTGATGGAGGTAGATATGTATAGGGGTAAGGTGACTAGGCAACAGGATATAAGATAAACAGAGTAGCTGCAGCTTGTATGTGAGTGGATGTGCGTGTGTGTAGAGTCAGTATAAATGTACGTGCATATTATGTGTGAGTGAGCAGATGATGGAATTAATGTGTAGGGCCCTGTGAGTGTGCAGAGAGACAGTGCAAATTTTAATTAAAAGGTCAATGTCACACCCTGACCTTAGTATTCTTTGTTTTCTTTATTATTTTGGTTAGGTCAGGGTGTGACGAGGGTGGTATGTGTGTTTTTGTCTTATCTAGTTTTTTTTGTATGTCTAGGTGTGTGTGTCTAGTCTAGACATACGTAGGTCTATGGTGGCCTAGATTGGTTCCCAATCAGAGGCAGCTGTTTATCGTTGTCTCTGATTTGGATCCTATTTAGGTTGCCATTTGCCAGTTTGGTTTGTGGGTTATTGTCTATGTGAAGTTGCATGTCTGCACTCATTGTTTATAGCGGTCACGGTAGTTTGTTTTGTGCTCATTCGTCTTACATTAAAAGTATGTATTCACATCACGCTGCGCTTTGGTCTCACTATGACAAACGTCAAAGATTTGAAGTTAACTCATATAGTCCATGTAGCTATTTTATTAGCTATTTATCAGTCTTACTGCTTGGGGATAGAAGCTGTTCAAGAGCCTGTTGGTGTCAGACTTGAAGCACCGGTACTGCTTGCCGTGCGGAAGCAGAGAGAATAGTCTTCCACACCGCCTGATATATTCTTCCACACCGCCTGATATAGTCTTCCACACCGCCTGATATAGTCTTCCACACCGCCATTCTTCCACACCGCCTGATATAGTCTTCCACACCGCCATTCTTCCACACCGCCTGATATAGTCTTCCACACCGCCATTCTTCCACACCGCCTGATATAGTCTTCCACACCGCCTGATATAGTCTTCCACACTGTCTGATATACAGTATTTTTATTTTGATTTAACCTTTATTTAAACAAGGAGTCACATTGATATTAAAAATCTATTTGACAAGAGAGCCCTGTACACATCACAATAAAAACAGAATATTAAGACAACATACATGTGTATAAAACAATATAATTCAGCACAATAAACAAAAATAAACATTTAATAAAAGCAATCACATTCAACTACATAGAGGTCCTCAATCAATAATTTCAACTACCTGAGTGGCTCCAGCACATCTAGCTGCAGTGAACTCTGCTTATTGTTTCACAAATTAGGGGCAAAAAAACTAAACGCAGATTTACCGAAATCTGTGGAGACTGAAGGGATCTCTAGTGTTATCCATTCTTGTGAACGGGTTTGGTAACTTATGATTCTTATCTTATTTAATTATGATACAAATAGAGGGAGTTTATGTAACATTGCTTTGTAAATAAATAAAAGAGAATGAAGCTCTCTTCTTACAGACAGCTAGGTCCATCCCACATTTCTATACAGACTACAATGATGAGTCCTAAAAATGTCCCCTGTAATAAAACGTATTGCGGAATGGTAGGACTGCGTCCAAAGGTTTTAAAACAGAGGTTGCCGCTTGCATGTAAACAATATCACCAAAATCCAATACAGGGAGAAGCGTTGTTTGAACAATCTTTCTCCTATTTTTAATACTAAGGCATGATTTATTTCAATATAAAAATACAATCTTGGATCTTAGCGTCTTAGTCAGATTTTCTATATGCGCTACGAAGGACAACTTCTCATCAATCCAGACACCCAGGTACTTATATTGAGAAACAAGCTCAATTTGGGCTCCATTTATAGAGCAAATATGCAGGTCCTCAGGGTGAACATTTTGTGACCTAAAGAACAGCATGAGCTTGATTTCACTTGTATTTAACACTAACTTAAGATCTGCAAGTAATTTCTGAATTGAATCAAAGTCATGCTGAAGTTCACGAATGGCCTACTGCACTGAGGTGGCACAGGAAGACAAAACTGTGTAGTCTGCATAAAGATGAATGTTACAAGTATTAACAGTTTTTCTTATGTCATTAATATACAAAGGAACAGTAATGGACCCAAAATCAAACCCTGAGGAACACCCTTTTGAATCTCAAGAAATTCAGATTTAACCCCATCTATTAAGATGGCCTGAGTCCTGTCGCTAAGATAATTCGGAAAACATAAACAGGCTGTATATCCCAGGTCTACTCTCGATCATTTCTTCAGCAAAACAGAATGATCAACAGTGTCGAACGCCTTTGATAGGTCAATAAACAAGGCAGCACAGCTCGTTTTAGCATCCAAGGCATTGACAAGATCATTAACAACTAACGTGGTTGTACTATGCCCAGGCCTAAATCCTGATTGGTTTATGTTAAGAATACAATTATCAGATAAAAAGGAACGAAGTTGTACATTATCCAAGGATTCAAGAATCGTAGCTAAACAAGGTGGTATTGAAATGGGGCGATAGTTGTCAAGATCATTTGTATCCCCACCCTTATGGAGTGGCAGCACATATGCGGATTTCCATGCTTTTTGAATACTTCCTGATAACAATGTTAAATAAAAAATGTCAGCCAGCAATAAGGGGTGCTGCACACTTAAGCAGACCAGGCTCCAAATGATCAGCCCCTGTGGATTTTTTTGTCTATTGTTAACAAAACATCCAGGACTTCTTTATCAGTGAATTTCCAAAAAGAAAACTCCTGACCAGCATTTTCAGTATCATTCAATAGATTTTCACCATCAACATCCAAACTACTCTTTTCAAGATCTGGCTTTGAAATGCATTCAAATATAAAGCCTGCAGAGATAAAATGGTGATTAAATGTATTAATGATATCAAATTTGTCAGTAATAGGGCCAGAATCTAAATTAATTTATTGGGGGAGAGAAGTGGAGACACAACCCTTCAGTGATTTAACAGCTTTCCAAAATGTAGCTGGGTTCCCTGTACATTCAGATAGTGTATTGACATAATAATCTGATTTAGTTTTTAAACTAGTTTTACACACAGATTTCTCAATCACCTGAAAGACTGCCAGTCTGGGCCCGAGTCTGTGAATCTAGCTTCGGCCCAGGCAGCATCTCTGTTGTGTATGACTTCAGACAGCTTTGGACTGAACCAAGGGCAATTTCAAAAAAAAAAAAAAATTATCCGTTTTTTAAAGGGAGCATGTTTATCTACAATACAATTGAAAACTTTTGAGAAGTGTTTTTTGTGTAAATAGCAACACCTTTGCCTTTCCTATCAGCCCTAAACACATTGTAACCATCCATATCAACCTCAGAGTCCAGGGTTTTATCAGTTAACCAGGTAAAATAAAAACATCAGGGTCTCCCTGAGAGAACCAGATCTTGACATGATCCATTTTACGGAATAAACTATGAATATTAAGATGCAAAAATGTCAAACCTTTTCTGCATTTAAAATCATACAGAGTTTCAATACAAGTCAGAATACTCTGAGATTTCAGAACAACATGAGTCTCAAAGATTGGATTATACCTATTAGGAAAAGAAAACAAAGTAGGAATAGCAATGACATTTCTCCATTTAGCACCATTTGGCCTGTCACCACTTGCAGATACAACATGTGGAACTCTCACAGTGACCAAAGAGGAGATGGTAAAAACTGACTTACATGATGTCCTGGATGGCAGGGAGCTTGGCCCCAGTAATGTACTGGGCTGTCCGCACCACCCTCTGTAGCGCCATGCAATCGAGGGTGGTGCTTTTGCCATACCAATCGGTGATGCAGCCAGTCAAGATGCTCTGTAGAACTTTTTGGTGCAGCTGTAGAACTTTTTGAGGATCTGAGGGCCCATGCCAATTTTTTCAGCCTCCTGAGGGGGAAGAGGCGTTGTGGACCATGATAGATCCTTAGTGATGTGGACACCGAGGAACTTGACGTTCTCGGGCGTGCTCGGCCCTCAGTTTCCTGTAGTTCATGATCAGCTCCATTGTCTTGCTGACGTTGAGGGAGAGGTCCTGGCACCACACTGCCAGGTCTCTGACCTCCTCTCTATAGGCTGTTTCATCGTCGTCGGTGATCAGGCCTACCACCGTCATGTCATCAGTGTGGCAGATGTGTTGTTGCCTACCCTCATCACCTGGGGGCGGTCCGTCAGGAAGTCCAGGATTGTTACGCACGCCTCTGAGAAGAGGGAACGCAACACCCTGCTGCAACTCAACTCCCTGTGAAGCAAAAGAGGTATGAACTGTAGGTGCGAGAAAGGACGACAAAAGGCAGAATTGACCTCTTACTAGGATTTATTTCCTTTACATGGTAATATGGGGAAAAGGGGCTGGACGGAACCAAAGCAAAGCAAGTAAATATCAAAGCTCCCCCTCTCCTATCTAACCTGCCTACCCACTACTTACCTAACTTAGCACTCCAATCAGCTCTCCAATCATCAATTGGGGCCGATCAATCAGCTGCTTGGGGAGAATTTCAGGAAGCCATCTCCTGAAATACACACTCAAATACAAACTACAACACAGAAACTGGGGAACGTAACAAGGATCCAGTTGCAGAAGGAGGTGTTCAGTCCCAGGGTCCTTAGCTTAGTGATGTGCTTTGAGGGCACTATGGTGTTGAATGCTGAGTTTTAGTCAATGAACAGCATTCTCACATAGGTGTTCCTCTTGTCCAGGTGGAAGAGGGCAGTGTGTAGTGCAATAAAGATTGCGTCATCTGTGGATCTGTTGGGGCGGTATGTGAATTGGAGTGGGTCCAGGGTGTCTGGGATGATGGTATTGATGTGAGCCATGACTAGCCTTTGAAAGCATTTAATGACTACAGCTGTGAGTGCTACGGGGCGATAGTCATTGAGACAGGTTATGTTGGCATCCTTGGGCACAGGTACTATGGTGGTCTGCTTGAAATATGTTGGTATTACTGTGGGTCAGTGAGAGGTTGAAAATGTCAGTGAAGACACTTGCCAGCTGGTCAGCACATGCTCTGAGTATGGGTACTGGTAATTAGTCTGGCCCTGCGGCCTTGTGAATGTTAACCTGTTTAAAGGTCTTACCTCGGCTACGGAGAGTGTGATCACACAGTCGTCTGATGCTCTCATACATGGTTCAGTTTTGCTTGCCTCGACGCGAGCATAGAATACATTTAGCTCGTATGATAGGCTTGCGTCACTGGGCAGCTCGTGGCTGGCTTTACCTTTGTAATCCGTTATAATTTGCAAGCCATCCCGCATCCGACGAGCGGCACAGTTTTTAAGAATTTTGAGGCTTATCTTGGAGCTCAGAAATAGTATAAAATGGACTGTAGGATTTGTTTTTAATCATTTCAAACTATATTCTTATATTTCCAGTATAGCTAGAACAGCTGAACAGTGACATGATCAGCCTGAGGGAATTGAATTCGAATTGGAATTTGTGGAATTGTTGGGGATAATATTGAATTGGGAATTGAATTCTTGGAATTTACAGAATAATCAGAATTCAGATTAATTGAATTATCTCTGAATTCAAAGACTGATCTGGAATTACATGGAATTTACAGGGAAAGAGAATTGAATTAGAATTACATTTGTGGAATTGACCCGAACCCTGATATGTATCTCCCTCTCGCTCTCTGTCTTGAGCCCAACACTGGTAGCTACGCACCAAGCTAGACGACAGAGCCACAGCACATAAGGCTATAGCAGCTAACCCTGAGGCTACGGTCAAGGCTACGAACACTTAGACAAAAACAGCACTGAGCCTTGCGTGAACTCACTCTCCGAGGCAGATGTGAGTAAGACTTTTAAACGGGTCAACACGCGTGAGGCCAGACAGTATTCCAGGTCGTGTTCTCGGAGCATGCGCAGACCAGCTGGCTGGCGTCTTCACGGACATTTTCAACCTCTCCCTGTCTGTCTGTAATCCCCACATGTTTAAAGCTGACTACCATCATTCCTGTTCCCAAAAACTCTAAAGCAGCGTGCCACAATGACTACCGCCCTGTAGCAATCACATCAATAATCTGGAAGTGCTTTGTAAAGCTGGTGATGGCACACATCAACGCCATCATCCCAGACACCCTGGACCGCCCTAACAGATCCACAGACGACGCGATCTCAATTGCACTCCACACTGCCCTCTCCCACCTAGACATTATTATGATGATTATTATTATATTGGTATTTAAGCCACTAGTCACTTAACCCCTGTTTACGTGAACATTCCTTCCTCAGTCACTCAGTACCCCCGCACATTTTAATAACATTGCTGGCACTGCATTGACCTGTATATAAGACATGTATATAATTGCATTCTCATGTTTCTCTTCTTTTTCCTTCTCTCGTATTTCACATTTATCTTCCTATCGCTATTATTACCTTTTTTTGTGAATGCAGTTGGGAAAGAGCTCGCAAGATAAGCCTTTCACTGTTTTACACCTGACGTACTGTATACTGTGCATGTGACAAGAATTTGTCTAACCAAAAGAGTACAGAACCTGGCACAATGACTCAGAAAGCCATCATGTTTCTGAGTCAATGCTGCAATCAGAGGCTGTGCCTCGTCCTCTACTCTACTCCAGCACACCGGGTTATGTAGATACAGTACATTCATTTGGGTGACAAATAGTGTTGTTGTTGTCTTTGAAATAGAGATGGTTTGGCCAGGGTAGGCCGTCAATGTAAATAAGAATTTGTTCTTAACTGACTTGCCTAGTTAAATTTTAAAAACACTGCATCGCAGTGCTAGCTGTGCCACCAGAGACTCTGGGTTCGAGCCCAGGCTCTGTCGCAGCCGGTCGCGACCGGAAGGCCCATGGGGCGGCGCAAAATTGGCCTAGCGTCGTCCGGGTTAGGGAGGGATATCCTTGTCTCATCGCGCACTAGCGACTCCCGTGGCGGGCCGGGCGCAGTGCACACTGACCAGGTCGCTAGGTGTACGGTGTTTCATCCGACACATTGGTGCGGCTGGCTTCCTGGTTGGATGCACGCTGTGTTAAGAAGCAGTGCGGCTTGGTTTGGTTGTGTTTCGGAGGACGCATGGCTCTCCACCTTCGCCTCTCCCGAGTCCGTACGGGAGTTGTAGCGATGAGAAAAGACAGTAACTACTAACAATTGGATACCACGAAATTGGGGAGAAAAAGGGGGGGGAAATCTTTTTTTTCTTCTTTTTTTCTGATTTATCACATAAATTATTAGATTCGTACAGGTGTGTGTGTAAATGTGAGAGAGAGTGTTTGCGTGTCTATGTGTTTGTGTACATGCGACTCCATCTGTGGAAGTATAATACCATTATTGTGTGTAATTGAAACAGATTTGCAAACAGAAAGAAGGATATTGTTTCCATCCAGAGCTATAACTCTATTGAAAAACGTATTTTCACCACAGACAGTTGGAACTGTTCCAAGAAACTTTTTTTTATTTACCCTGCCTGTGTGTGCCCGTTCATCATATCTTCTCAACAGGTAAAAGAAAATTCTGGCAGCGGCATGTTATTTTTCCTTTAATGTAGTTTCTGTCTAGAATCTCCCCAGAACAACAGCTAGCCACAGATAATCAAAAGCCTTCTCCACCTCCTCCTCCCTAGAAAGCAGTGTGCAGTGCAGCACAGTATGAAATACATTAGGGAAAGGGGGGATACCTAGTCAGTTGTACAACTGAATGCCTTCAACTAACCCAACCTCTCTGAATCAAAGAGGTGCAGGGGGCTGCCTTAATCGACATGCACGGCACCCGGAGAACAGTGCCTTGCTCAGGGACAGAGCGACAGATTTTTACATTGTCAGCTCGGGGATTCGATCCAGCAACCTTTCGGTTACTGGCCCATTAGTATGTTATTAATTTATTCTATTCCCCAGGCCCAGCATAAAAGCCCAGCTGCCAACAACACTAGTAACCATAATTATAAACATCTTAGTGACAGTTTCCCTGTCACGCTGGTATAAAGGATTTGGAGACAGGCGCAGGAATACACAATAGGGGTTTTTAATACACCCAAAACAAACACGTATACAAAAACACTGGGCTGTACCCAAACAGAAGAGCAAGGGTAAATCTTGTTGAACGCCACGGGACGATACCCGTAATACACAATATATAAAGCACGTGGCGTAACAGCTGCACCAACGCATAGGTACTCACACCACCAACAGACATGGAACAATAACCGACAAAGACAGAGGGAACAGAGGGCACATATATAACATACTAATCAGGGGAAATGGGAAGCAGGTGTGTGTAATTAGACAAGACAGTTGATGATAATGAATCCCGTTCAGTGAAGCCTGAAAACAGGTGACGTAGACCTCCGGAACTGGTGAACAGAATGGGCAGCAGTACCAGGGGGATCCGTGACATTTCCTTTCATTATAGGTGCCAGCAGCCATCACGGAGCGGATGCATGAGGAACCCATGGGAGATTCAGTCACGGTTTCACACTGTTCTCAAAGGCTTGTCCCTCCCTCCCAATAGCATACAAAGTTATAACTACCGTGGTGGTAAATAATCCCTTGGAAGAGAATATTGAAATGACAATAACCTGCTTATGAAGCTGTTGGCTTAAACAGTAAACATTCTACTACAGTACCTTCAACACAACGCACTACCTATTCCAACCTACAAAACACAACCTGGCATCCACTACAGCCTCGTTGACTGAAGAAAAAATACCTCCTCCTAGTTACAGTTGGTGTTTTTGCCCAAACCTGACATGTCATTGACCCCAACTCTCTTGTTCATCCAGGTCACACCACCAACCGACTGAGTATGAACCCAGCGGAGGGCAGTGGTGCTGGTTTCAACGTGGGGGGTCTGAAATCTGTCCTGCAGAACGCCGTGTCCCCAGCCTTCGGCGCCACTATCATCATCATCATCACTGTTATCGTGTCAGGGAGCGCCTACCTCTGTTTCCTCAAGTACATCTGTGCAGGCTGCTGCAAACCCACACAGGTGGCCCCGGTCACACACCTGGACCCAAACAAGAGTGAGGAGCAGGTGTAGCGGAGTCTGTCAAGTTTCAAGTTTTTATTGTCACGTGTACTAGTACAATGAAATGCCTTTCTTGCTTGTCCTTTTCCAACAATGCAGTAATCAATATCAGTAATACTATGAAATTAATTAAAAAAGTTAAGTAGAACAAAAACACACAAAATAAGAACAGGAGAAAGTAAGTAAGTTATATACCAATACCATTGACAATGTGTAGGGCGGTGGCGACGCATCATTCAGGGCAGAGCTCCAACTGTTTGGAGACACCCCATTTTTTTGCCTGTTTTGCATGTTATTTTTAGCATTAATAAGTGTCACATATCAGTTTGCAAACAATGTAAAACATAAATAATCATTGAGTTAATAAAGCTGCATACCAACATGGTTTCTTTTTGCTTTCTTGAGTAAGGCAGCTCCAAAATGCAGGGGTTTTAGCTAGAGGTCGACCGATTAATCGGAATGGCCGATTAATTAGGGCCGATTTCAAGGTTTCGTAACAATCGTTAATCAGCATTTTTGGACACCGATTATGGCAGATTACATTGCACTCCACGAGGAGAATGCGTGGCGGGCTGACTACCTGTTATGCGAGTGCAGCAAGGAGCCAAGGTAAGGTGCTAGCTAGCATTAAACTTATCTCATAAAAAGAGCACTGTCGTTGCAACAATGTGTACCTTACCATAAACATCAATGCCTTTCTTAAAATCAATACACAAGTATATATTTTTAAACCTGCATTATTTTGATAACATTGCCTGCTAACATTAATTTATTTTAACTAGGGAAATTGTGTCACTTCTCTTGCGTTCTGTGCAAGCAGAGTCAGGGTATATGCAGCAGTTTGGGCCGCCTGGCTCGTTGCGAACTGTGTGAAGACCATTTCTTCCTATCAAAGACCATAATTAATTTGCCAGAACTGTACATAATTATGACATAACATTGAAGGTTGTGCAATATAACAGCAATATTTAGACTTAGGGATGCCACCCGTTAGATAAAATACGGAACGGTTACGTATTTCACAGAAATATTTTTTTTTCTTTTTTCGAAATGATAGTTTCCGGATTTTACCATATTAATGACCTAAGGCTGGTATTTCTGTGTGTTATTATATTATAATTAAGTCTACGATTTGATAGAGCAGTCTGACTGAGCGGTGGTAGGCAGCAGCAGGCTCGTAAGCATTCATTCAAACAGCACTTTCCTGCATTTGCCAGCAGCTCTTCGCTGTGCTTCAAGCATTGCGCTGTTTATGACTTCAAGCCTATCAACTACCGAGATTAGGCTGGCAATACTAAAGTACCTATTAGAACATCCAATAGTCAAAGGTATATGAAATACAAATGGTATAGAGAGAAATAGTCCTATAACTACAACCTAAAACGTCTTACCTGGGAATATTGAAGACTCATTTCAAAAGGAACCACCAGCTTTCATATGTTCTCATGTTCTGAGCAAGGAACTTAAACGTTAGCTTTTTTACATGGCATATATTACACTTTTACTTTCTTCTCCAACACTTTGTTTTTGCATTATTTAAACCAAATTGAACATGTTTCATTATTTATATTATTGATGTATTATATTAAGTTAAAATAAGTGTTCATTCAGTATTGTTGTAATTGTCATTATTACAAATATATATATATAAAAATCGGCCGATTAATCAGTATCGGCTTTTTTTGGTCCTCCAATAATCGGTATCGGCGTTGAAAAATCATAATCGGTCGACCTCTAGTTTTAACCTAGCTCAGTGCTTTCTGTGGTGGTGGGGGAGCCAGAGGAAAATACGGAGCATAGGGTTGGTAATGTTCTCTAGTTGCGCAGTGATTGTCTCAGTGTTCTGTCACTCATGAGGACACTACGTCACCACAAAATCTACGGGGAGAGCTCAAAAATTCAAGCCCTTTGGGTGCTGCCATAGAGTTACATTTGAAGTGCCAATTCAAGAAGGCTCAAGGTCGTTGGCCACAGCTAACATTACATCAAATCATTATATCTACAGTAGATTTGATTGGACTTTCAAAATCTTAGCGAGCAAGCTAGCTGTCATCATCATGAATCAGGTCGACAATCTAATGGCAAATCCTTTTCAAATCTTGTCATGTGAAGAGAAATCATGAAGAGAAATTATAGATTAAACATATTGGTGCTCATCGGCCATTGGACATAAACATTACACAACAAGCTGAAATCGCAAATTCAAAAATTAGTAGTTTTGAAGGAATCAGAGGCTAACTGCAAGCATGGCAAAGCAATCACTAGCCTGCTATTCAGTGGAGTGGATGTGTGGTCCAAGTCTGGGTTTCAGGGTCTCTTTTCCAAGCTTAAAAGGATAAACGTTCAACATTGGCCATGCTGTCAATCCAGCATGACTTCTGCCGTGCTCAAAACAACTGGAATCTCGGAACTGGAAAATCTCAGACTTCAGTGAGACAATTGGGAAGACAATTGGGAAGCTCCGACTAGGAAAATAAGTTTTGAATGGTCATTCAACTCGGAATTCCAAGTTGGGAACTCTGGCCTCTTTCTAGAGCGCCAACCTGAAAATCACTAAAGTCATGATTCAACCTTTTTTTCAGAGTTCCCAGTTGTCTTGAAAGCACCATAAATCCAGAGAATGCCAGACTTTGATGACAAAGTTTGATGACAAAGTTTGCCCACGGACGACCGCTGCGCCACCTTCCTGTTCAAGTGAGCACAGCACAACAAGGTGGGTCCAAAAAGGTATTGTATGCTGCTGCATAAATTCTGTAATATGCTAGGGAGATATGTATAGTGTAGCTAAGAAAGTAATACTAAGTGTATGTTGTGTAGTAAGCTGTTAGTTGCCCATATGACTTACCTTAATAATTTGGTCCCTTTTCCTCTCAACTTAGCCTACTGTTCTGACTTGGTGGTGCACATGTAGCCTATAGTCTGTTTTAGATAAATATCATCATTGAATATTGTAAGAGCTTTCATTGTCTGCTTATATGCCTCCTTTATTTATCGTATGGTTCTAACTTGGTGTACAGGGAGAATACTGTAAGAACAGCCCATTTTCTGAATTATGTCGCTGTACATGTCAAACGTGCTGAACAAATAGTTATATTGACTACGCCGTCCTAGCTCGCTCATTGTCTTAATCAAAAATACAGATTGCCTCTCATCTGCTCGTCCACCCGTTATGTCATTGTTTGTACATCTCAATTGTCAGTAGAAACCAAGTCAACCATATCAGCTATGTTTTTTTAAAAGGCAGTAATTGAGGCTGAATGAATTGTTTCGCTGTGAGACAAGGCTCTGCTGATAGCCAGGTGTAACAGCGACAAGGTATTGGGACTGCTGTTGGGACAGCTTTATGTAGGCTTTATGTAGGTTTGTGGGCACCATTTGTCACCGTTATAGTCCAATTAATGTATTGTTTAGTGTTGTGTTGTATTGTGCAGTGTAGTGGCTTTGCTGGAATGCATCTAAAACATATTCTTTTGTTTGCCCCACCAATATTTACATGCTACAATCACCACTGGTGAAGGGGTAGATACAGTGCCTTTGGAAAGTATTCAGACCCCTTGACTTTTTCCACATTTTGTTACGTTACAGCCTTATTCTAAAATTGGTTAAATTAAAAACAGAAATACCTTATTTACATAGGTATTCAGACCCTTTACTATGAGATTCGAAATTGAGCTCAGGTGCATCTTGTTTCCATTGATCATCCTTGAGATGTTTCTACAACTTGCTTGGAGTCCACCTGTGGTAAATTCAATTGATTGGACATGATTTGGAAAGGCACACACCTGTCTATATAAGGTCCCACAGTTGACAGTGCATGTCAGAGCAAAAACCAAGCCATGAGGTCAAAGGAATTGTCCGTAGAGCGCCGAGACAGCATTTTGTCAGGGCACAGACCTGGGGAAGGGTACCAAAAAATGTCAGCAGCATTGAAAGTCCCCAAGAACGCAGTGGCCTCCATCATTCTTAAATGGAAGAAGTTTAGAACAACCAAGAGACTTCCTAGAGCTGGCCACCCGGCCAAAGTGAGCAATCGTGGGTTGAAGGGCCTTGGTCAGGGAGGTGACCAAGAACTCGATGGTCACTCTAACAGAGCTCTAGAGTTCCTCTGTGGAGATGAGATAACCTTCCAGAAGGACAACCATCTCTGCAGCACTCCACCAATCAGGCCTTTATGATAGAATGGCCAGACGGAAGACACTCCTCAGTAAAAAGCACATGACTGCCCGCTTGGAGTTTGCCAAAATGCACCTTAGAGAAACAGGATTCTCTAATCTGATGAAAAAAGATTGAACTCTTTGGCCTGAATGCCAAGGGTCACATCTAGAGGAAACCTGGCACCATCCCTAGGGGGAAGCATGCCAAAGAATGTCAACATCCTGATGGGGAAGAGGCGCTGTCGTTCCCCGAAAGTTTGCGTGTGTGTGGACCATTTGAAGTCTTTAGTGATTTGGACTCGAGGAACTTGAAGCTCTCAATCCGCTCCACTGCAGCCCCGTCGATGTGGATGGGGGCGTGGTCGCCCCCCTGTTTCCTGTAGTCTACGATCAACTCCTTGGTCTTACTGACATTGAGGGACACCTCCCTGTAGGTTGTCTCATTGTCGCCGGTGATCAGGCCTACCACCGGCACGTCATCAGCAACCTTGATGTTGGTGTTGGAGTCGTGCGTGGCCTCGCATTTGTGGGTGGATAGCGAGAGTGTGAGCGTATGTGCATGCATGGGAAACAGATGTCAGTGTGTGTGTACATCGGAAAATGACCTTTATCCAAAACAGCTTTTTTCCAAATTATTAGCACTTGATGGAACCCTGCGGTTCATCTCTTTGATGTTTAATGAATGTGAACCAGAATTATTTATTAAAGAGCTTTGTGTGTAACTACAGTTCCCACCAGCTGTGTTGGGCCCACCACCACCACCTCCCATGGAAGGGACTCACAGAGAGACAGAAGCATGGAGGGGTGGATGAAAGGCTGCAGAACGCTCACACACAGTGGGAAATTAAGTGGCTCAACCAAGCCTAACATCGATTCGGTAAACAGCGTGTGAGCCTTAGTGTCTGTGCGTCGTGTATGCTTTTGTGTGACTGAGTGTGTGTGTGTGTGTGTGTGTGTGTGTGTGTGTGTGTGTGTGTGTGTGTGTGTGTGTGTGTGTGTGTGTGTGTGTGTGTGTGTGTGTGTGTGTGTGTGTGTACGTGCATGCGTGTGTGTACGTGCATGCGTGTGTTTTTTTTTCTGAAGGAGCGACCTGACGCTGTCGTGAGGAAGCGAGAACACAGACCGCCGCCTCTGGATTTAGAAACACACAAGTACACTCACAGGTTACCTTGACACAACCTCTTTCTCCTCCATTTTTCTCCTGTTATTTGTTCTTTTTTTCCTTCAGAAGGGTGAGTGTTTACCAGGATCTCATGTTTAAAAATCGTCCTCTTCTCTTCTCTCACTTCTCCTCTTCTCTCACTCATTGAGTGTCTTCATAAGAATTCAGTGATACTATATACACATCTTCTTAGAAGCACCAATGATGTAAAAAGAAAAAATCACCTCACCTGAGAATATACATTTTCCATAATGAATATTAGACCATGGCAAGGTATTGTGAAGAGGAGTGAATGGTATTCCCCTCTCCTTCCTATGAAACGCATAAGAGAGACTGGATTAAACCAATCATCCTCAATTACTAGGTTGTCATCTCTTTGTGTGTTTTGTGTAAACTGGGCTTTAGTTTTTCACAATGCCGTTATTCTAAATGTGTTTTCATATGGTGTGTCTCTGGAAATTAGTGATTAAAATGTCACCGTGCCCCTGCCATCTCTAGATGAGTTCTGTGTGGTCTGTTTTGATTTGATTCGCCAATGGCAACAGCTAGTCTTACTGGGGTCCGACATACAGTACTGGTTAAAAGTTTTAGAACACCTACTCATTCAAAGGTTTTTCTTTATTTTTACTATTTTCTACATTGTAGAATAATAGTGAAGACATCAAAACTATGAATTAACCCATATGGACTCATGTAGTAACCAAAAAAGTGTTAAACAAATCAAAATATATTTTATATTTGAGATTCTTCAAATAGCCACCCTTTGCCTTGATGACAGCTTTGCACACTCTGGCATTGTGTGTGATTGGTTTTCATTGGTTCTCATACCGCTGCTGCCATTTTAATGGTATTTGAGAACATGTTTGAAACATGAACACACTCCTAGCTCCATTCGAACAACTGACTCGAGAAATAAGCTCATCAACTGCATCTGCAGCAGACGTGATACCCTCTGTCATGGCATTGAAACGCCTGCTCAACAAAACTGCAGACACAGACCGTGGGGTTAAAACTTACAAAAGTACTTGAGGCTGTGAACAAGCGATTCGTGGCATTCTCTCTGAGCCTCTTTACTGTGTCGCCACAATGCTCGATAATAGGTACAAGGACCGCTACTTCAATGCAGACAAGAAACAGGGTTTACGTGAAATGTTACATAAACAGCTGGACAAGATGGAAACGGACACAGTGACAGTTCGCACCGAGGAAGAGAGACCACGGACAGACAGAGCTGAAAACGTCACTGCTTGACATGTATGATGAAATCCTGGTTGTGAATGAAACGACTGAACAAATGAACAACGAAACAGCACAGGAAGTAAGGGAAAGAAATAGGTTTTGATTATGTTTTACTGGTAATGGGGACATACGTAAAGGCCAACAAAATAACTTTTTGGTCAGTGTGGTGTGAAACCTTTATTTAACTAGCCAAGTCAGTTAAGAACAAATTCTTATTTACAATGACGGCTTACCCCGGCCAAACCCGGATGACGCTGGGCCAATTGTGTGCCGCCCTATGGGACTCCCAATCATGGCCGGATGTGATACAGCCTGGATTCGAACCAGGGACTGTAGTGACGCCTCTTGCACTGAGATGCAGTGCCTTAGGCCGCTGTGTCCGTGTGTGGGTGTGTGTGATAACTATTTAACTGTACTAGAATGCTTAAAAGGCCGCTAACATTTACAATATTGGTTATCGGTATCGGCCAAAAATGTTATATCGGTGCATCCCTAGTTTTGATGTCTTAACTATTATTCTACAATGTAGAAAATAGTAAAAATAAAGAAAAACCCTTAAATGTGTAGGTGTGTCCTAACTTTTGATTGGTACTGTAACATTTTATGGTCAATTATATCATAGGCTGCACTGAAATCTAACAGTACAGCTCCCACAATCTTCTCATTATCAATTTCTTTCAACCAATCAGTAATTTGTGTCATTGCAGTACATGTTGAGGGCCCTTCTATATAAGCATGCTGAAAGTCTGTTGTTAATTTGTTTACAGAGAAGTGGCATTGTATTTGGTCAAACAATTTTTTCCAACAGCTTGCTAAGAGCTGGCAGCAAGCTGATAGGTCTGCTGTTAGAACCAGTAAAGGCCGCTTTACCACTCTTGGATAGCGGAATGACTTCGGCTTCCCTCCAGGCCTGAGGACAAAAACTTTCCTCTAGGCTCAGGTTAAATATATGACAGATAGGAGTGGCTATAGAGTCAGCTACCATCCTCAATAGTTTTCCATCTAAGTTGTCAATGCCAGGAGGTTTGTCATTATTGATCGATAACAATAATGTTTCCACCTCTCCCACACCCACTTTACAAAATCCTAACTTGCAATGCTTTTCTTTCGCTATTCATTTTTAAATACATGAGTACGATGGCTCACTGTTCATTGTTGGCATTTCCTGCATAAGTTTGCCCATTTTGCCAATTAAGTAATCGTTAAAATAATTGGCAACATCAAATGGTTTTGTGATGAATAAGCCATCTGATTTGATGAAAGATGGAGTTGGATTTGTCATTCTGCCCATAATTTTATTTAAAGTACTCCTAATTATTTATATCATTGATCTTGGCTTCATAATACAGTTTCTTCTTCTTTTTGTTGAGCTTAGTCACATAATTTCTCAATTTGTCGTAAGTCAGTCAGTCAGATGTGCAGCCATACCTATTAGCGACTCTATTTGTCCCATCTCTTTCAGCCATACCATTTTTAAATTCCTTATCAATCCATGGAACTTTAACAGTTCTAAGTCAGTGTCTTAACAGGTGCCTGTTTATCAATAATTGGAAGAAGCAATTTCATAAATTCATCAAGTTCAGCGTCTGGATGCTCATTATTAATCACAACAGACCAACAAATATTTTTAACATCATCCACATAAGAGTCACAGCAAAATCTTTTGTATGGTCTCTTATACACTATTTTAGGGCCAGCTGTTGGAACACTGGCTTTCCTGGATATAACCACTACATTATAATCACTGCATCCAATGGTTACGGATGCAGCTTTAAAACAAGGGAGAAAGGATATTTAAAGTAAAGATCCAGGCAGCCTCTCGTTTTAACAATAAATTGCAGAGGTCACCTCCTCTCCTAGGGAGGGTGATGTCTTTGATGCCGATATAACGTAGGGACGAAATCGAGTGGTTCGCTTCCAAAAAGTGGGCCGCAACTGGGTACGTTGAGTTTTTGCACTAAAAGGTGCTCTCGATTTGTGCATTTAATTTGCGCTTTGTTTTACCCACATCATTTTTACCACAAGGACAAGGTATAAGATAAATTACTGCCTTAGTGGAGCGGACTACTGGACTTTAATCTGAAGCTATTCCTGTGATTATTGTGATTTTGCTATTTATTGTAAATGTTTGTAGGCCTATGTAGCCAAAATGTATCTATGATTGTATGCTATCCATTCATGTTTTTTGTATGTTCTATTTATATTTGAAATTAACCAATGATATCAAGCCACACCCGGCTATGATTATAGACACCTGTGTGTGTCCTTTGACACTATATAAACTAGTGACCTGCAGTGTTTGTCATTATACCCTGATGAAGAAAGCTTGTTTGTCGAAACGTTAGCTATTAGGTTATAAAATTATTGCATCTGAGCTCCTAGTGTGCGGCTTTGCTTTTCTTTTTCAAGTGTTGTATTTCGCTTGCCAGCACCTCGCCTAAACAGGTGTGTGTTTCTTTCGCCTCCTGATTAATAAAAAGAACCAGAATACAGGCACTGGTTACATTGAGAAGCTTCCTCTTGAGCAGACAGCTTTATGAAAACCAGTCAATATTCAGGTCCCCAAGAAAGTAGACCTCTCTGTTTACGTCACATACACAATCAAGCATTTCACACATATTATTTAGATACTGACTGTTAGCACTTTGTCGTATATCACAACACTTCAATAACACTTGACATAAGATCTTCTCTAAGCATTACAGTGATATTGCTCTGAATATATACAGCAACACCTCCCCCAAAAGCGTTCCTGTCTCTTCTATATATGTTATATCTTTGCATTGCTACTAATGTATCATCAAATTAATTATCTAAGTGAGTCTCTGTCACGAGAATTTTCAATCCCAATGATGATAACTAAACAATCATTTAAGCTTTGACCAATTCCCGAGGTTTGTAAGACCCTGGGTTTAATAATAATTAGGCAAAGTCTCAGATTCTGCAAAAGGTTCGTTGTTCTTTATTCACGAGAGCTCTGAAGTCAAAAATGCAAAAACAGTCATTTTATAACTCCCACCCCCACCTACTTACACACACACACACACACACACACACACACACACACACACACACACACACACACACACACACACACACACACACACACACACACACACACACACACACACACACACACACACACACACACACACACACACACACACACACACACACACAGTTTCATCACTTTTCTACCAGCCTTGGCAGTTTCTCGCCATTCCTCTCCTACCTAGACTAGAGAGGCCTTGGAAGGGCCCTCTTTCCTGTTGTCAGTTTTCAGAGTTACAACCAGGTCATGTGTAGTTCAATTGTCCTTTGTTTTCTCAACCATACATTTCTCACCCTTAACTTGTCTAACACATACATTATTGGATTATAGTCTTATAATTCTAATACATTTCACACCGTTAAATACGTTTCAGGGTGGAATTCTTTAGTAATTTCTTTAAACATATAAATTCCCTTCTCAGTCTCTGAAATAACTAATAAATGAATGTTATATTGATTTCATGAACCTTATTTTATAAAGCTACATATATTAATATGGACTATTTTCAGCCCTTTCCTGGGTAGCTGATCAGAGATAGACAAAGCAACAGAAAAAATATATATTCAGCAGTCCATTAATCAGTTGGTGTGTGTAAGTGTACCTGGGGCGGCAGGCAGCCTAGTGGTTAGAGTGTTGGACTAGTAACCGAAAGGTTGCAAGATCAAATCCCCAAGCTGACAGGGTAAAAATCTGTTGTTCTGCCCCTGAACAAGGCAGGTAACCCACTGTTCCTAGGCTGTTGTTGAAAATAAGAATTTGTTCTTATTAACTGACTTGCCTAGTTAAAAAAAAGTGTGTGCTGTGGGGTTGAAGCTATGAACCCATAGGCTTGGCTCTCTCATCCCTTCCAGCCTTTTGGGAGGGAGGTTGGCAATGTCCCCATATGCTCTGTCACCTTTCATAGCTGGGATAAGTTCTTTCCTCTTCTGGTGCACAGCTTCAGGATAGTCCTTGTTGAGGAAGATATACGTTCCTCTCAAGTTCTTGGCTCTTTCCAGAACAGCTACCTTGTCCTTGAACCTCAGGAACTTTACCACTATTGGCCTTGGCCTGTCACGCTCCACCTCAATCTTCCTGTGGTCCATTTTCGGTTTCTCAGAGATCATTTCCCTCACTTTGTCCTCAGACTCCGTCCATGTCTCATGTGGAGATTCAGAAATTCTGTCCACAACCATGTTGTTCCGCATTGTTTGTCCCTCAAGATAATCTGATTTCTCCATCATTGTTATCATGGATTCACATACAGAACTGATGTCCTCTCTCAATGACTTACAGATTGCTGTCATCTTGCCATTCTCCTGTTTGAACTTATCGAGCTGACCCTGGGAGAACTGCAAACTGTTCTACAGGTGCTGGACCTCTATGGTCAGGTCATCTATTATTTTATTAGTTGACCACCAGTATTTGGACAAAACACTTGAAGTTCTTTTTTTGTTGTTGTAAGAACTGCTTGTAGAACTATTATTATTATTATTTATTTTTGTAATTATCTTTTTATTAGAATGTTATTGTCTTTTAACAGGGGTTACATAGACAACCAAACAAAGTGCACCAAACAGACTAAGTACAATAAAAGGAATAAGGATACAGCAAAATATTATACAAAAAGGCAGTCATAAAATGGAGAAATAATATACAAACATCACAATTATAACATGGGGCATATATGGGAGGTTTTCTACATAGACCCACAATGAAGACCAGATTTTCCAAAATATATGGGACTTCTGGTGTAAAACGAAGGTTAGTTTCTCTAGGGGTAGAATAGAAGAAGCTTCAGAAAGCCATATTCTCATGGATGGTACTTCAGGTGTGGACCATAATAACAATATTCATTTTTTTGGCTAAGTAAACAAGGGTATTGAACAGATATTTTAATTGTCTGTATGGTCTACTTGTTGAATGTTTGTGAAGTCCTGATTTGTGGTTGTGTCACGGCCGTCAAAAGAAGTGGATCAAAGCGCAGCGTGGTGAGCGTACATATTCCTTTATTTATATGACGCCGACAAAAACAATAAACAATCCAAAACAACCGTGAAGCTAAAGGGCTATGTGCCACAAACAAAGTTAACCTCCCACAAAGACAAGTGGGAAAAAGGGATACCTAAGTATGGTTCTCAATCAGAGACAACGATAGACAGCTGTCCCTGATTGAGAACCCTACCCGGTCAAAACATAGAAATACAAATAATAGAACTAAAGAACATAGAATACCCACCCCAAATCACACCCTGACCAAACCAAATAGAGACATAAAAAGGATCTCTAAGGTCAGGGCGTGACAGGTTGTTTGTAATGTCTTGTTAATTGGTGTTGGATCCCAGGAAGATTAGCTAGCATTACGAGGTTAGCTAATGGGGATCCTAATAAAAATGACAAATTATGTTCAGATTCAGGGTCAAACAGAACGTTACAATCAAAGTATGGCAAATATTAATTCAGTTAAAAAGCTAATTGTCTACCCAAGATCTTCTGGATGTGTAAATGATTATCATTCCAATAAGACTGGATTCTGCTAAAGTACCAAAAAACGTGCATGAAGGTGCCAGTATCCTGTTTACATTTGAGACATAAATGTGATGCATTGGAAAAAATTCTGTGAAGGCGGACTGGTGTAAAGTAGGTTATATGAAAAAATTAGAAATGTAGGTATTGTATGCTTATTGGGGGAGTATTTGGGGTAGACATTTTCGCAGATAGAAGCCCATTCTTCCTTTGTCTGAGTGGACATTCAGTTTTCTAATAGCCTCTCTCTCTTCTTCCTGTGGCTGCACCATACTCTGATCCCTCACTTTGATGTAGGCCTATAAGCTGACATCCCATTTTCACCAACACCCACTTTTAAGTGGCACGGTAATAAAACGTTTCCCCCCAAAAAGTTTTTGACATAACAAGTTCAAAATAGTACATATACTGCATTTAAAATGCAGTGGCTTGCTCCAGCAGGCTTCCAGTATCAAACTGCACACTGCTAATAGTCATCTGTCTGCTTTGTATTCTAATTACAGCATATAGGCCATAAGTGATGAATGGGACAACCTAATTGGTCCACGAAAGGAGCTAAATTATCTCTTGCATAGTAACCATATCCGAGTGTAAGTCATAATGCTGCGTAGTTTCGAGGTAAATGTCAACATTATGTTGAAATGGGTGACAGTGACAGACAATATATAATCGTCACATCATGCGCTGACTGTACTGTGACATTTCCCCTTAGCTACCTTTGATTACATATAAAAAGTGGATGAGTGCCACAAATGTAGAATTATGTACAGTCGTGGCCAAAAGTTTTGAGAATGACACAAATATTAATTTTCACAAAGTCTGCTGCCTCAGTTTGTATGATGGCAATTTGCATATACTTCAGACTGTTATGAAGAGTGATCAAATTAATTGCAATTAATTGCAAAGTCCCTCTTTGCCATGCAAATGAACTGAATCCCCCAAAAACATTTGCACTGCATTTCAGCCCTGCCACAAAAGGACCAACTGACATCATGTCAGTGATTCTCTCGTTAACACAGGTGTGAGTGTTGACGAGGACAAGGCTGGAGATCACTCTGTCATGCTGATTGAGTTCGAATAACAGACTGGAAGCTTCAAAAGAAAGGTGGTGCTTGGAATCATTGTTCTTCCTCTGTCAACCACGGTTACCTGCAAGGAGACATGTGCCGTCATCATTGCTTTGCACAAAAAGGGCTTCACAGGCAAGGATATTGCTGCCAGTAAGATTGCACCTAAATCAACCATTTATCGTATCATCAAGAACTTCAAGGAGAGCGGTTCAATTGTTGCGAAGAAGGCTTCAGGCTGCCCAAGAAAGTCCAGCAAGCGCCAGGACCGTCTCCTAAAGTTTATTCAGCTGCTGGATCGGGGCACTACTACTTTTTTCTCTCCATATCCCCGGAATTCAACCGCAAGCTCTGGACATTTACACCTGGATTTCGCAGATAGCTAGCTGCTATCCGTGTGACTATTGGCTTACGTCAATCCTGGAGCAAACATAAATTATTCCGGAGCTAGCCAGCTGAAGAGTTCCATCAGCCACTCCTGGGCTACAATCACCTATCCGGACCCGTTTTACTGCCAATGTGGAGCCCCACCGGGCCTTCACAACTGGACTACCGATGTTATCTGCCCGAGGGAGTTATCCAACTGGCCCCTCCGTCGCGACGTTACCTGAACGCCCATCTGCGGCCCGCTAATCGTTAGCTGTCTTATCGGCTGCTATCTGAATAAGTCTATCAGACAATTTTTCTTGGGTCACTATAACTATATCTATTTTGCCAATTGGATTGATCCTCTCTACCACACGGAACCCCACTAATCTACCGACGGAAACGCACGAGGTGCCTAAAAACAGACCTCCATCCTATGCTAGCTTGCTACCGATGGCCCAGCTAGCTGTCTGAATCGCCGTGACCCCAACCAACCTCTACTCACTGGACCCTTATGATCACTCGACTAAGCATGCCTCTCCTTAATGTCAATATGCCTTGTCCATTGCTGTTCTGTTTAGTGTTTATTGGCTTATTTCACTGTAGAGCCTCTAGCCCTGCTCACTATACCTTATCCAACCTTTCAGTTCCACCACCTACACATGCGATGACATCACCTGGTTTCAATGATGTTTCTAGAGACAATATCTCTCTCATCATCACTCAATACCTAGGTTTACCTCCACTGTATTCACATCCTACCATACCTTTGTCTTTAAAGGAAACCTCCTTTTACTCTCTGTTCCAGACATTCTAGACGACCAATTCTCATAGCTTTTAGCCGTACCCTTATCCTACTCCTCCTCTGTTCCTCTGGTGATGTAGAGGTGAATCCAGGCCCTGCAGTGCCTAGCTCCACTCCTATTCCCCAGGCACTCTCTTTTGATGACTTCTGTAACCGTAATAGCCTTGGTTTCATGCATGTTAACATTAGAAGCCTCCTCCCTAAGTTTGTTTTATTCACTGCTTTAGCACACTCTGCCAACCCGGATGTTCTAGCCGTGTCTGAATCCTGACTTAGGAAGAACACCAAAAATCCTGACATTTTCATCCCTAACTATAACATTTTCAGACAAGATAGAACGGCCAAAGGGGGCAGTGTTGCAGTCTACTGCAAAGATAGCCTGCAGAGTTCTGTCCTACTATCCAGGTCTGTACCCAAATAATTTGAACTTCTACTTTTAAAAATCCACCTCTCTAAAAACAAGTCTCTCACCGTTGCCGCCTGCTATAGACCACCCTCTGCCCCCAGCTGTGCTCTGGACACCATATGTGAACTGATTGCCCCCCCATCTATCTTCAGAGCTCGTGCTGCTAGGTGACCTAAACTGGGACATGCTTAACACCCCAGCCATCCTACAATCTAAGCTTGATGCCCTCAATCTCACACAAATTATCAATGAACCTACCAGGTACCACCCCAAAGCCGTAAACACGGGCACCCTCATAGATATCATCCTAACCAACTTGCCCTCTAAATACACCTCTGCTGTTTTCAACCAAGATCTCAGCGATCACTGCCTCATTGCCTGCATCCGTAATGGGTCAGCGGTCAAACGACCTCCACTCATCACTGTCAAACGCTCCCTGAAACACTTCAGCGAGCAGGCCTTTCTAATCGACCTGGCCGGGGTATCCTGGAAGGATATTGATCTCATCCCGTCAGTAGAGGATGCCTGGTTATTTTTTTTAAATGCCTTCCTCACCATCTTAAATAAGCATGCCCCATTCAAGTAATGTAGAACCAGGAACAGATATAGCCCTTGGTTCTCTCCAGACGTGACTGCCCTTAACCAACACAAAAACATCCTATGGCGTTCTGCATTAGCATCGAACAGCCCCCGTGATATGCAACTTTTCAAGGAAGCTAGAAACCAATATACACAGGCAGTTAGAAAAGCCAAGGCTAGCTTTTTCAAGCAGAAATTTGCTTCCTGCAACACAAACTCAAAAAAGTTCTGAGACACTGTAAAGTCCATGGAGAATAAGAACACCTCCTCCCAGCTGCCCACTGCACTGAAGATAGGAAACACTGTCACCACCGATAAATCCACTATAATTGAGAATTTCAATAAGCATTTTTCTACGGCTGGCCATGCTTTCCACCTGGCTACCCCTACCCCGGTCAACAGCACTGCACCCCCCACAGCTACTCGCCCAAGCCTTCCCCATTTTTCCTTCTCCCAAATCCAGTCAGCTGATGTTCTGAAAGAGCTGCAAAATCTGGACCCCTACAAATCAGCCGGGCTAGATAATCTGGACCCTTTTTCTCTAAAATTATCTGCTGAAATTGTTGCCACCCCTATTACTAGCCTGTTCAACCTCTCTTTCGTGTCGTTTGAGATTCCCAAAGATTGGAAAGCAGCTGCGGTCATCCCCCTCTTCTTGACCCAAACTGCTACAGTCCTATATCTATCCTACCCTGCCTTTCTAAGGTCTTCGAAAGCCAAGTCAACAAACAGATTACCGACCATTTCGAATCCCACCATACCTTCTCCGCTATGCAATCTGGTTTCAGAGCTGGTCATGGGTGCACCTCAGCTACGCTCAAGGCCCTAAATGATATCTTAACCGCCATCGATAAGAAACAATACTGTGCAGCCTTTTTCATTGACCTGGCCAAGGCTTTCGACTCTGTCAATCACCACATCCTCATCGGCAGACTTGACAGCCTTGGTTTCTCAAATGATTGCCTCGCCTGGTTCACCAACTACTTCTCTGATAGAGTTCAGTGTGTCAAATCGGAGGGTCTGTTGTCCGGGCCTCTGGCAGTCTCTATGGGGTTGCCACAGGGTTCAATTCTTGGACCGACTCTCTTCTCTGTATACATCAATGATGTCGCTCTTGCTGCTGGTGAGTCTCTGATCCCCCTCTACGCAGACAACACCATTCTGTATACTTCTGGCCCTTCTTTGGACACTGTGTTAACAACCCTCCAGGCGAGCTTCAATGCCATACAACTCTCATTCCGTAACCTCCAACTGCTCTTAAATACAAGTAAAACTAAATGCATGCTCTTCAACCGATCGCTACCTGCCCCTGCCCGCCTGTCCAACATCACTACTCTGGACGGCTCTGACTTAGAATATGTGGACAACTACAAATACCTAGGTGTCTGGTTAGACTGTAAACTCTCCTTCCAGACTCACATCAAACATCTCCAATCCAAAGTGAAATCTAGAATTGGCTTCCTATTTAAAAACCTGGTTAAATAAAGGTGAAATAAAAAACTAAAAAACCACCAGTACAGAGCTTGCTCAGGAATGGCAGCAGGCAGGTGTGAGTGCATCTGCACGCACAGTGAGGCAAAGACTTTTGGAGGATGGCCTGGTGTCAAGAAGGGCAGCAAAGGAGACACTTCTCTCCAGGAAAAACATCAGGGACAGACTGATATTCTGCAAACGGTACAGGGATTGGACTGCTGAGGACTGGGGCAAAGTCATTTTCTCTGATGAATCCCCTTTCCGATTGTTTGAGGCATCCGGAAAAAAGCTTGTCCGCGGGTGGACAAACAAAACCCTACAAATTCTGACAAACTCCAAGCATTGATTATGCAAGAATGGGCTGCCAGGATGTGTCCCAGAAGTTGATTGACAGCATGCCAGGGCGGATTGCAGAGGTCTTGAAAAAGAATGGTCAACACTGCAAATATTGACTCTTTGTATCAACTTCATGTAATTGTCAATAAAAGCCTTTGACACTTATGAAATGCTTGTAATTATACTTCAGTATTCAACAGTAACATCTGACAAAAATATCTAAAGACACCGAAGCAGCAAACTTTGTGGAAATTAATATTTGTGTCATTCTCAAAACTTTTGGCCACGACTGTACACTACTGTTTTAAAGTTTGGGGTCACTTAGAAATGTCCTTGTTTTTGAAAGAAATTCACATTTTTTGTCCATTAAAATAACATCAAATAGATCAGAAATACAGTGTAGACATTGTTAATGTTGTAAATGACTATTGTAGCTGGAAACGGTAGACTTTTATGGAATATCTACATAGGCGTACGGAGGCCCATTATCAGCAACCATCACTCCTGTGTTCCAATGGCACAGTGTGTAAGCTAATCCAAGTTTATAATTTTAAAAGGCTAATTGATCATTAGAAAACTATTTTTCAATTATGTTAGCACAGCTGAAAACTTTTGTGCTTATTAAAAAAGCAATAAAACTGGCCTTCTTTAGACTAGTTGAGTATCTGGAGCATCAGCAATTGTGGGTTCGATTACATGCTTAAAATGGCCAGAAACCAAGAACTTTCTTCTGAAACTTGTCAGTCTATTCTTGTTCTGAGAAATGAAAGCTATTCCATGCAAGAAATTGCCAAGAAACTGAAGATCTCGTGCAACGCTGTGTACTACTCCCTTCACAGAACAGCGCAAACTGTCTCTAACCAGAATATAAAGAGGAGTGGGAGGCCCCGGTGCACAACTGAGCAAGAGGAAAAGTACATTAGAGTGTCTAGTCTGAGAAACAGACACCTTACAAGTCCTCAACTGGCAGCTTCATTAAATAGTACCCGCAAAACATCAGTCTCAACGTCAACAAGCGACTCCGGGATGCTGGCTTTCTAGGCAGAGTTGCAAAGAAAAGGCCATATCTCAGACTGGCCAATAAAAATAAAAGATTAAGATGGGCAAAAGAAAACAGACACTGGACATAGCATCCCGGAGTCGCCTCTTCACTGTTGACGTTGGGACTGGTGTTTTGCGCATACTATTTAATGAAGCTGCCAGTTGAGGACTTGTGAGGTGTCTGTTTCTCAAACTAGAGACTCCAAAGTACTTGTCTTTGAGAGGCTAGTTAAGGATCATATAACCTCTACCTTACCTGACACCCTAGATCCCCTTAAATTTACATACCGTCCCATTAGACCCACAGACGATGCAATCGCCATCGCACTGCACACTGCCCTATCCCATCTGGATAAGAGGAATACCTATGTAAGAATGCTGTTCATTGACTATAGCTCAGCCTTCAATACCATAGTACCCTTCAAGCTCATCATTAAGCTCAGGGTCCTGGGTCTGAACCCCGCCCTGCGCAACTGGGTCCTGGACTTCCTGACGGGCCGCCCCCAAGTGGTGAAGGTAGGAAACAATACCTCCACTTTGCTGATCCTCAACACAGGGCCTCAACAAGGGTGCGTGCTCAGCCCCCTCCTGTACTCCCTGTTCACCCATGACTGTGTGGCCACGCACGCCTCCAACTCAATCATCAGGTTTGCAGACGATACAACAGTAGTAGGCCTGAATACCAACAATGACGAGACAGCCTACAGGGAGGAGGTGAGGGCGCTGGAGGAATGGTGCCAGGAAAATAACCAGCGATCTGCCCAACGCATCACTGGGGGCACACTGCCTGCCCTCCCGGACACACACAGCACTCATTGTCACAGGAAGGCCAAAAAGATAATCAAGGACATCAACCAACCGAGCCACGGGCTGTTCACCCCACCAGACTATGGTTTGCAACTGCACATGGGGACAAAGATCATACTTTTTGAAGAAATGTCCTCTGGTCTGATGAAACAAAAATACAACTGTTTAGCCATAATGACCATCGTTATGTTTGGAGAAAAAAGGGGGAGGCTTGCAAGCCAAAGAACACCATCCCAACCGTGAAGCACGGGGGTGGCAGCATCATGTTGTGAGGGTGCTTTGCTGCAGGAGGGACTGGTGCACTTAACAAAATAGATGGCATCATGAGGCAGGAATATTATGTGGATATATTGAAGCAACATCTCAAGACATCAGTCAGGAAGTTAAAGCTTGGTCGCAAATGGGTCTTCCAAATGGACAATGACCCCAAGCATACTTCCAAGTTGTGGCAAAATGGCTTAAGGACAACAACGTCAAGGTATTGGAGTGGCCATCACAAAGCCCTGACCTCAATCCTACAGAACATTTGTGGGCAGAACTGAAAAAGAGTGTGCAAGCAAGGAGGCCTACAAACCTGACTCAGTTACACCAGCCCTTACAGGAGGAATGGGCCAAAATTCACCCAATTTATTGTGGGAAGCTTGTGGAAGGTTACCCAAAACGTTTGACCCAAGTTAAACAATTTAAAGGCAATGCTACCAAATACTAATTGAATGTATGTAAACTTCTGACCCACTGGGAATGTGGTGAAAGAAATAAAAGCTGAAATAAATACTTCTCTTTACTATTATTCTGACATTTCACATTCTTAAAATGAAGTGGTGATCCTAACTGACCTAAGACAGGGAATTTTTTACGAGGATTAAATGTCAGGAATTGTGAAAAACTGAGTTTAAATGTATTTGGCTAAGGTGTATATAAACTTCCGACTTCAACTGTATATGTCAATGTTATTTTCTGAAGCTACCGAGAACATATCCCAGTCCTCATTATCAAAACAATCTTGAAGCATGGATTCCAATTGGTCAGACCAGCGTTGAATAGACATTGCGTTTCTGCCTATAGGAAGGGAGGAGCAATATGGAGTCGTGATCTGATTTGCCAAAGGGAGGTCAGGGGAGGGCCTTGTAGGCGTCCCAGAAGGGGGAGTGGCAGTGGTTGAGCGTTTTAGCAACGTGAGTACTACAGTCAATGTGTTGATAGAACTTTGATAGCCTTTTCCACAAATTTGCTTTGTTAAAAATCCCAGCTACAATAAATGTGGCCTCATGATATGTGGTTTCCAGTTTGCACAAAGTCCAGTGTAGTTCCTTGAGGACCGTCGTGGTATCGGCTTGAGGGGGAATATACATGGCTGTGACTATAACCGAAGAGAATTCTCTTGGAAGGTCATACGGTCGCATTTGATTGTGAGGTATTCTAGGTTGGGTGAACAAAAGGACTTGAGTTCCTGTAGGTTATCACAATCACACCATGAGTAGTTATTCATGAAACATTCACCACCGCCTTTCTTCTTTCCCGGAGAATTCTGTATTCCTGTCTGCGCTATGTACTTGGAACCCAGCTGGCTGTATGGACGGGGACTGTATATCCGGAGAGAGCCATGATTCTGTGAAACCTAGTATGTTACAGTCCCTGATGTCTCTCTGGAAGGAGATCCTCGTCCTGAGTTTGTCTACTTTATTGTCCAGAGACTGAACATTAGCGAGTAATATACTCGGAAGCGGTGGATGGTGTGCACGCCTCCTGAGATGGACTAGAGGTCCACTCCGAAAACCTCTTCTCCGCCGGCGGTGTCTTGGAACAGGCTCTGGGATAAGTTCAATTGCCCTGGGGGGTGCGAACAAAGGATCCAATTCTGGAAAGTTGTATTCCTGGTCGTAATTCTGGTGAGTTACCGCCGCTCTGATATCCAAAAGTTATTTCCGGCTGTATGTAATAACACAAAAAAACCTTCTGGCTAATAATGTAAGAAATAACACACAGAAAAACAAAATACTGCAAAGTTGCTTAGGAGCTAGAAGCAGAGTTGCTATGTCTGTTGGCGCCATCTACCAAAAATGTAGTTCATTCAGTGAGTTTATATCCATGTATATGACATTTAGTTATTGACAAAAGTGTGTAATTGAAAAATTGTGTGTGTTTTTGTGTGTGTGTACCTCGGAGCCTAATATTGCTGCAGGCTCTGACTGCTATGTCTCCTCCAGGATAGGACCGGTAATTGCTTTCATAGAAATTACCCAGTTTCGATCCGCTAAGGAAAGCACTAGAAATTCTCAGTATCCTTGAAGCGGGCCAGGACTGTCATTATGTATAATTTGTCTCATTGTGTTTCTGGTCAATAGATGATGGAGGAACCGAGCACACTGACTACTGTCTTCTTCTCTCAAGTTGTGCTGAGTATACATACAACCCAGCTGAAGAACGGCCTCTGCTTTAGTTGTACTCTTATCCCTGTCCTTCATGATGTTGCTGGCAGACAAACATCTGTAACATCAATGGAGTTGGTTTCAAAGCCCATGTGGTGGTTCAATAGAACATCACAGAAATTCAGCCACAGAGATAATAGAATTAGGTTGTTGCTTAAATGAAACGCTTCTAGTCCTAATTGTGCAGACGTAAATAACTAACAGGTGTAAATCTATAGGTAATGTAGATGCGTATAATCATTGTATTGAGTAAATTGTCCTTATCTGTCATTAGGGAATGAATGGGGATGGAAAGGAATTGACATATGATGGACATACAGTATGTTCCCTTTTTTCAGGGATTAGTGTTATTGATAGTGTGGTCTGAAAAGGTTGCACGTACAGAGACAGGATCAACGTTTTTTTAAGTCAGTACTAGAGGTCGACCGATTATGATTTTTCAACGCCGATACCGATACCGATTGTTGGAGGACCAAAAAAAGCTGATACCGATTAATCGGCCAATTTTTATATACAGTGGGGAGAACAAGTATTTGATACACTGCCGATTTTGCAGGTTTTCCTACTTACAAAGCATGTAGAGGTCTGTAATTTTTATCATAGGTACACTTCAACTGTGAGAGACGGAATCTAAAACAAAAATCCAGAAAATCACATTGTATGATTTTTAAATAATTAATTTGCATTTTATTGCATGACATAAGTATTTGATCACCTACCAACCAGTAAGAATTCCGGCTCTCACAGACCTGTTAGTTTTTCTTTAAGAAGCCCTCCTGTTCTCCACTCATTACCTGTATTAACTGCACCTGTTTGAACTCGTTACCTGTATAAAAGACACCTGTCCACACACAATCAAACAGATTCCAACCTCTCCACAATGGCCAAGACCAGAGAGCTGTGTAAGGACATCAGGGATAAAATTGTAGACCTGCACAAGGCTGGGATGGGCTACAGGACAATAGGCAAGCAGCTTGGTGAGAAGGAAACAACTGTTGGCGCAATTATTAGAAAATGGAAGAAGTTCAAGATGACGGTCAATCACCCTCGGTCTGGGGCTCCATGCAAGATTTCACCTCGTGGGGCATCAATGATCATGAGGAAGGTGAGGGATCAGCCCAGAACTACACGGCAGGACCTGGTCAATGACCTGAAGAGAGCTGGGACCACAGTCTCAAAGAAAACCATTAGTAACACACTACGCCGTCATGGATTAAAATCCTGCAGCGCACGCAAGGTCCCCCTGCTTAAGCCAGTGCATGTCCAGGCCTGTCTGAAGTTTGCCAATGACCATCTGGATGATCCAGAGGAGGAATGGGAGAAGGTCATGTGGTCTGATGAGACAAAAATAGAGCTTTTTGGTCTAACTCCACTCGCCGTGTTTGGAGGAAGAAGAAGTATGAGTACAACCCCAAGAACACCATCCCAACCGTGAAGCATGGAGGTGGAAACATCATTCTTTGGGGATGCTTTTCTGCAAAGGGGACAGGACGACTGCACCGTATTGAGGGGAGGATGGATGGGGCCATGTATCGCGAGATCTTGGCCAACAACCTCCTTCCCTCAGTAAGAGCATTGAAGATGGGTCGTGGCTGGGTCTTCCAGCATGACAACGACACGAAGCACACAGCCATGGCAACTAAGGAGTGGCTCCGTAAGAAGCATCTCAAGGTCCTGGAGTGGCCTAGCCAGTCTCCAGACCTGAACCCAATAGAAAATCTTTGGAGGGAGCTGAAAGTCCGTATTGCCCAGCGACAGCCCCGAAACCTGAAGGATCTGGAGAAGATCTGTAGGGAGGAGTGGGCCAAAATCCCTGCTGCAGTGTGTGCAAACCTAGTCAAGAACTACAGGAAACGTATGATCTCTGTAATTGCAAACAAAGGTTTCTGTACCAAATATTAAGTTCTGCTTTTCTGATGTATCAAATACTTATGTCATGCAATAAAATGCAAATTAATTACTTAAAAATCATACAATGTGATTTTCTGGATTTTTGTTTTAGATTCCGTCTCTCATAGTTGAAGTGTACCTATGATAATAATTACAGACCTCTACATGCTTTGTAAGTAGGAAAACCTGCAAAATCGGCAGTGTATCAAATACTTGTTCTCCCCACTGTATGTATTTGTAATAATGACAATTACAACAATACTGAATGAACACTTATTTTAACTTAGTATAATACATAAATAAAATCAATTTAGTCTCAAATAAATAATGAAACATGTTCAATTTGGTTTAAATAATGCAAAAACAAAGTGTTGGAGAAGAAAGTAAAAGTGCAATATGTGCCATGTAAAAAAAAGTTAACGTTTAAGTTCCTTGCTCAGAACATATGAAAGCTGGTGGTTCCTTTTAACATGAGTCTTCAATATTCCCAGGTAAGAAGTTTTAGGTTGTAGTTATTATAGGACTATTTCTCTCTATACCATTTGTATTTCATATACCTTTGACTATTGGATGTTCTAATAGGTACTTTAGTATTGCCAGCCTAATCTCGGTAGTTGATAGGCTTGAAGTCATAAACAGCGCGATGCTTGAAGCACCGTGAAGAGCTGCTGGCAAACGCAGGAAAGTGCTGTTTGAATGAATGCTTACGAGCCTGCTGCTGCCTACCACCGCTCAGTCAGACTGCTCTATCAAATTGTAGACTTAATTATAATATAATAACACACAGAAATACCAGCCTTAGGTCATTAATATAGTCAAATCCGGAAACTATAATTTCGAAAACAAAAAGTTTATTATTTCAGTGAAATACGGAACCGTTCCGTATTTTATCTAACGGGTGGCATCCCTAAGTCTAAATATTGTTGTTATATTGCACAACCTTCGATGTTATGTCATAATTATGTACAATTCTGGCAAATTAATTATGGTCTTTGTTAGGAAGAAATGGGCTTCACACAGTTCGCAACAAGCCAGGCAGCCCAAACTGCTGCATATACCCTGACTCTGCTTGCACAGAACGCAAGAGAAGTGACACAATTTTCCTAGTTAAAATAAATTCATGTTAGCAGGCAATATTATCTAAATATGCAGGTTTAAAAATATATACTTGTACACTGATTTTAAGAAAGGCATTGATGTTTATTTTTTTATTTTTTATTTCACCTTTATTTAACCAGGTAGGCTAGTTGAGAACAAGTTCTCATTTGCAACTACGACCTGGCCAAGATAAAGCAAAGCAGTGTGACACATACAACAACACAGAGTTACACATGGAATAAACAAAACATACAGTCAATAATAGAGTAGAACAAAGAAAACTAAAAGTCTATATACAGTGAGTGCAAATGAGGTAAGATAAGGGACCTAAGGCAAAAAATGCCATGGTGGCGAAGTAATTACAATATAGCAATTAAACACTGGAATGGTAGATGTGCAGAAGATGAATGTGCAAGTAGATATACTGGGGTGCAAAGGAGCAAGATAAATAAATAAATACAGTATGGGGATGAGGTAGGTAGATAGATGGGCTGTTTACAGATGGGCTATGTACAGGTGCAGTGATCTGTGAGCTGCTCTGACAGCTGGTGCTTAAAGCTAGTGAGGGAGATATGAGTCTCCAGCTTCAGAGATTTTTGCAGTTCGTTCCAGTCATTGGCAGCAGAGAACTGGAAGGAAAGACGACCAAAGGAGGAATTGGCTTTGGGGGTGACCAGTGAGATATACCTGCTGGAGCACGTGCTACGAGTGGGTGCTGCTATGGTGACCTGTGAGCTGAGATAAGGCAGGGCTTTATCTAGCAGAGACTTGTAGATAACCTGTAGCCAGTGGGTTTAGCGACGAGTATGAAGCGAGGGCCAACCAACGAGAGCGTACAGGTCGCAATGGTGGGTAGTGTATGGGGCTTTGGTGACAAAACTGATGGCACTGTGATAGACTGCATCCAGTTTGTTGAGTAGAGTGTTGGAGGCTATTTTATAGATGACATCACCGAAGTCGAGGACCGGTAGGATGGTCAGTTTTACGAGGGTATGTTTGGCAGCATGAGTGAAGGATGCTTTGTTGCGATATAGGAAGCCGATTCTAGATTTAATTTTGGATTGGAGGTGCTTAATGTGAGTCTGGAAGGAGAGTTTACAATCTAACCAGACACCTAGGTATTTGTAGTTGTCCACGTATTCTAAGTCAGAGCCGTCCAGAGTAGTGATGCTGGACGGGCGAGCAGGTGCGGGCAGTGATCGGTTGAATAGCATGCATTTAGTTTTACTTGCGTTTAAGAGCAATTGGAGGCCACGGAAGGAGAGTTGTATGGCATTGAAGCTTGTCTGGAGGTTAGTTAACACAGTGTCCAAAGAGGGGCCAGAAGTACACAGAATGGTGTCGTCTGCGTAGAGGTGTATCACAGAATCACCAGCAGCAAGAGCAACATCATTGGTGTATACAGAGAAGAGAGTCGGCCCAAGGATTGAACCCTGTGGCACCCCCATAGAGACTGCCAGAGGTCCGGACAACAGGCCCTCCGATTTGACACACTGAACTCTATCAGAGAAGTAGTTGGTAAACCAGGCGAGGCAATCATTTGAGAAACCAAGGCTGTCGAGTCTGCTGTCACAAGCCGGCTCATAGCCTGTGACAAAAATGAGGGGACACGAACAACAGGTATAGGCCAATTAAAAAGGTTCTTTATTATAAACCAAACTATTAACTTTAAACTAAGAAAAAGGAATGAGGTGTGGAAGTATCATAATGTAAGGTGTATGTAAAGTGCATGGATGCGTGAATCTGTGTGTGTGAATATGACTGAGTGAAAACTATGCAAAACTACAAAGGAACAAACAAAACAGGATCATACCTGGAGGAGCAGAGAGAGAGAGAGAGAGATTAGTGAAGCAGCAGTTTAAATACCCTGAGCCCAGGTGACTCCAATCACTAACGACCCTCCTCTGCCTGCAGGAGGAACCGCCCCCTGCACTGCAGAGGAGGAGCCGTGACACTGCCAATAAGAATGTGGTGATTGACAGAGTCGAAAGCCTTGGCCAGGTCGATGAATACGGCTGCACAGTAATGTCTCTTATCGATGGCGGTTATGATGTCGTTTAGGACCTTGAGCGTGGCTGAGGTGCACCCATGACCAGCTCTGAAACCAGATTGCATAGCGGAGAAGGTACGGTGGGATTCGAAATGGTCGGTAATCTGTTTGTTAACTTGGCTTTCGAAGACCTTAGAAAGACAGGGTAGGATAGATATAGGTCTGTAGCAGTTTGGGTCTAGAGTGTCACCCCCTTTGAAGAGGGGGATGACCGCGGCAGCTTTCCAATCTTTGGGAATCTCAGACAATACGAAAGAGAGGTTGAACAGGCTAGTAATAAGGGTTGCAACAATTTCGGCAGATCATTTTAGAAAGAGAGGGTCCAGATTGTCTAGCTCGGCTGATTTGTAGGGGTCCAGATTTTGCAGCTCTTTCAGAACATCAGCTATCTGGATTTGGGTGAAGGAGAAATGGTGGGGGCTTTGGCGGGTTGCTGTGGAGGGTGCCGGGCAGTTGACCGGGGTAGGGGTAGCCAGGTGGAAAGCATGGCAAGCCGTAGAGAAATGCTTATTGAAATTGTCAATTATTGTGGATTTATCGGTGGTGACAGTGTTTCCTAGCCTCAGAGTAGTGGGCAGTTGGGAGGAGGTGCTCTTATTCTCCATGGACTTTACAGTGTCCCAGAACTTTTTGAGTACTACAGGATGCAAATTTCTGTTTGAAAAAGCTAGCCTTAGCTTTCCTAACTGCCTGTGTATATTTGTTCCTAACTTCCCTGAAAAGTTGCATATCACGGGGGCTATTTGATGCTAATGCAGAACGCCACAGGATGTTTTTGTGCAGGTCAAGGGCAGACAGGTCTGGAGTGAACCAAGGACTATATCTATTCCTAGTTCAATTTTTTTTTAATGGGGCATGCTTATTTAAGATGGTGAGGAAGGCACTTTTAAAGAATAGCCAGGCATCATCTACTGACGGGATGAGGTCAATGTCATTCCAGGATACCCCGGCTAGGTCGATTAGAAAGGCCTGCTCGCAGAAGTGTTTCAGGGAGCGTTTGACAGTGATGAGGGGTGGTCGTTTGGTCGCAGACCCATTATGGATGCAGGCAATGAGGCAGTGATCACTGAGATCTTGATTGAAAACAGCAGAGGTGTATCTGGAGGGCGAGTTAGTTAGAATGGTATCTATAAGGGTGCACGTGTTTACGGATTTGGAGTTGTACCTGGTAGGTTCATTGATAATTTGTGTGAGATTGAGGGCATCAAGCTTAGATTGTAGGATGGCCGGGGTGTTAAGCATGTCCCAGTTTAGGTCACCTAGTAGCACGAGCTCAGAAGATAGATGGGGGGCAATCAATTCACATATGGTATCGAGGGCACAGCTGGGGGCAGAGGGAGGTCTATAGCAAGTGGCAACAGTGAGAGACTTGTTTCTGGAAAGGTGAATTTTTAGAAGTAGAAGCTCGAATTGTTTGGGTACAGACTAGGATAGTAATACAGAACTATGCAGGCTATCATTGCAGTAGATTGCAACACCGCCCCCTTTGGCAGTTTTATCTTGGCGGAAAATGTTATAGTTAGCGATGGAGATTTCAGGGTTTTTGGTGGTTTTCCTAAGCCAGGATTCGGACACGGCTAAGACATCCAGATTGGCAGAGTGTGCTAAAGCAGTGAGTAAAACAAACTTAGGGAGTAGGCTTCTAATGTTAACATGCATGAAACCAAGGCTTTTACGGTTATCAGAAGTCAACAAATGAGAGCACCTGGGGAGTGGGAGTGGAGCTAGACACTGCAGGACCTGGATTAATCTCTACATCACAAGAGGAACAGAGGAGAAGTAGGATAAGGGTACAGTTAAATTCTATACGAACTGGCCGTCTAGCACGTTCGGAACCGAGAGTAAAAGGAGCAGGTTTCTGGGCACGATAGTATAGATTCAAGGCATAGTGTACAGATAAAGGTGAGGTAGGATGTGAGTACATTGGAGGTAAACCTAGGCATTGAGTAATGATGTGAGAGATGTAGTCTCTAGAGACGTTTAAACCAGGTGATGTCATCTCATATGTAGGAGGTGGAACAACATGGTCAGTTAAGGCATATTGAGCAGGGCTAGAGACTCTACAGTGAAATAAGACAGTAATCACTAACCAGGACAGTAATGGACGAGGCATATTGATATTAGAGAGAGGCATGCGTAGCCAAGTGAACATATGGGTCCAGTGAGTGGTTGGGCTGACTGGGGACACGGCGATTCAGACAGTTAGCTAACAAGCTAACAGTTAGTAGGCCGGGGCTAAACAAGCTAGCAGTTAGCAGACCGGGGCTGGCAAGCAAGCAGTTAGCAGGGGCTAGCAGTTAGCAGGGGCTAGCAGTTAGCAAACCGGGGCAGGCAAGCTAACGTTAGCAGTTAGCAGACCAGGGCAAGCAAGCTAGCAGTTAGCAGATGGGGGTAAGTCTGTTTTTGCCTCTTCGTGCGGTAACGTCGATAGACCAGTCGTGGAATTAGTAGGGTTCCAAGTAGCTCTAGGTAGCTAGCAGGCCTAGCAGGTTAGCAGAATGGGCCTTCAGCAGGCGTCGCGCCTGTTGGCGTCGGGGCCTGTTGGAATCCTCGGGCAGATTATGTTGGTATTCCAGTCATAGAGGATCGGCGGGGTTCCGTGCCCCGTACCGGCAGTAGAAGGGGTTCGGATATTGTAGCCCAAGAGTGGGCTTCGGTGGTAGGGCAGGAGCCCTGCCCGGGCTAGCTTTAGGCTAATTGGTGCTTGTTCCGGGATATAAACGCTAGCCAGGAGTGGTCACCCGGGATTGCGGTTAGCTAGTTGCGAAGACCCAGCTGAAAATGTTCAGAGTTTGCGGTAGGAATCCGGGGATATGGAGAGAAATAGGTCCGTTATGCTCTGGTTTGAGTCACATTGTTCGAACTGGCGAGAGCTTTCCAAGCTAAAGGTTAGCTGATGACCGCTAGCAATGGTTTGGTAACTGATAGCTGGTAGGTAGTTAGCTGGCTAGCTTCAGTTGAGGGATTCCAGATCCGAAGTAAATAGAAATACTTTAGAAAAAAGCAGATCCAGACCACATTGGGTGAGGCGGGTTGCAGGAGAGTATTTAGAAGTTGAGGTTTAGGAAAATATTTTAAAAGATATGCAAAGAAAAATATGTAAAAAGATGTATACAAGGGACACGACAGGACAAAGACGTCTGACTGCTACGCCATCTTGGTTTCGAATCACAGTGCTTAGGTACACATTGGTGCAACGACAGTGCTTTTTTCACGAATGCGCTTTTTAAATCACCCGTTTGGCGAAGTAGGCTGTGATTCAATGATAAATTAACAGGCACCGCATCGATTATATGCAACGTAGGACAAGCTAGATAAACTAGTAATATCATCAACCATGTGTAGTTAACTAGTGATTATGTTAAGATTGATTGTTTTTTACAAGATAAGTTTGATGCTAGCTAGCACCTTACCTTGGCTCCTTGTTGCACTCGCATAACAGGTAGTCAGTCCTCGTGGAGTGCAATGTAATCGGCCATAATCAGTGTCCAAAAATGCCGATTACAGATTGTTATGAAAACTTGAAATCGGCAATAAATTAATCGGCCAATCCGATTAATCGGTCGACCTCTAGTCAGTACATCTAATTCCTTTTTAAAGATCATATTTAAGATATGTGTAGAACACACGTGTAGCATACACATACATACTGTATGTACAAGAAGAGACAGTTTTGTCACTGTTTAATAGACTTTTTAAGATGATCAAATGTTCTTTGTTTACTTGAACAATATGTATAATAATGTACTGTAGCACTCCAACCATACGGACAACGACACCTCTGGTAACAGGAACAACCATTGGAGAGAGAAAGAGTAAATACAGAAAGAGAAACAGGGGAATGAGACAGAGAGTGGTAGATTAAAAGAAGGAACCCACTGGGCACACACTGGTTGAGTCAATGTTGTTTCCATGTCATTTCAATGAAATTACATTGAACCAGCATGGAATAGACGTTGAATTGACGAGAGAAGAAAAGAGAGTGATAAAGAGGGTGACACAGAGAGGTTGAGAAAGAGAGAGTAGATGCGGCGTAATTTGCGGTGTAATTATTGTACAACGGGGTAATTACTGTACACCTTGTTCTCCTGAGACAATATCACCCAGAGGCACCGGGATTCACGAATCTGAACCAGGGGGAATTGACAGCATCTGAAGTGTAACCGAAATCTAATTTCCAACCTGTGTGTGTGTGTGTTTGTGCGTGCTTCTTGTGTGCAGCCCATTCCTGTGTGTGTCTGTGTTTGTCTCCATGTGACATGCATGGCAATTGCCTTAGTGCAGCTTAGATGAGATTTATTTATGAATTAATTTCATTATTTTGAGGGACTATGGCTGGGATGGGTGCGTCCGACGTGGCATACTGTATTTGCTATCTGTTTGTGTTTGTGCATGTTTCATTCCTGTTCATTCTCATCACATTGCACACTTCCAGGCCTGCAGGAGGAGAAGAGATGTTTAAAGGCGTGGAGGGGTTAAAGCACCTGTTCTGTCTGATCTACTTAAAGAGCATCCAGGAGAACATGCCCTACCTACCACCAGCGCACACACACACCCACACAAACACACACTTCCCTCCTTCACATCCCTCCTCATGTAAGTGCACGTACACACACACGCGCGTTACATTTCCACCCTCCACTCCTCCTCTCCCCATACCTTCTTGGATGTCAGCTTTCCCACTCAACCACTCACACCCCATCTGCAGAGCTCCGCTTGAGATGCACCGTGTCACCTCTCCTTTTCAGATTCATCCTTATCTCCTCTCTTCTGGTTGTTCCCCCTCCTCCAGGGCATGGGGTGCTCACAGCTCAGAGTGGAAAATAGAGGATAAGCGAGGATAAGAAGAAGGAAGGCAATCATGTGGCGTAGGCTCCTGGAGGTGTTAACAAAGGAAAGGCACTTCACCACTGAGAGGTCACCTAATCCTAATTACCTGGTCCACTCATGCAGAGGCAGACCTGGTGTCTTTAAGTTCACACACCCACTTGTTCTCCTTTCCCAGCAGAGATCCTCAGTCGTGGAGAACTACGAAGGTGTGCGGGATTCACCTGAAAGTAATCGGTCGTGGACATAAATTATGCAAGATTTTAGTTCTGAGTTAATCGAGATTAATTTGAAGGCCACAAATTCAATGTTGTCCGTTTTCTCAAAATAGCTATGTTTTTATATGACGTTGACCCTGTTTCTGCTGGGGTGTGTTACAGGAGTTTGCTATGTCTTTTGTGCGTTGCCTTCACAAAGTATTCACACTCCTTGACTTTTTCCACATTCTGCTGTGTTACAGCCTGAATTTAACATGTCTTACATTCAGATTTGTTTGTCACTGGCCTACACACAATACCACATAATGTCAAAGTGGAATATTCTTTTTCCGAAATGTTTACAAATTAATTTAAAAAATGAAAAGCTGAAATGTCTTGAGTAAATAAGTATTAAACTATTTTGTAATGGCAAGCCTAAATGTCACGTGTGCTCCCTCTCCGGCCTCTAGGTCACCAGGCTGCTCGTTACGGCGCACACCTGTCACCATCGTTCCCAGGCGTTATTGTTTCTGTCCCAGTGTTAAGTCTGTGTGTTGTTCGTGTTTCTTATTTTGTATTATGTTGTGTTTATTTATTAAAACACTCACTCCCTGAACTTGCTTCCCGACTCTCAGCGCACATCGTTACACTAAAGTTCAGGAGTAAAAATGTGCTTAACAAGTCACATAATAAGTTGCATGGACTCACTCGGTGTGGAATAATAGTGTTTAACATGATTTTTGAATGACTATCTCATCTCTGTACCCACACATACAATTATCTGTAAGGTCCCTCAGTCGAGCAGTGAATTTCAAACAGATTCAAACACAAAGACCAGGGAGGTTTTCCAATGCCTCTCAACAAAGGGAACCTATTGATAGAAAAAAGAAAGAAAAAGCAGACAATGAAAATCCCTTTGAGCATGGTGAAGTTATTAATTACACTTTGGATTGTGTATCAATACACCCATTCACTACAAAGATACAGGTGTCCTTCCTAACTCAGTTGCTAGAGAGGAAGGAAACCACTCAGGGATTTTACTGAGGCCAATGGTGACTCAGCAAAAAAAGAAACGTCCTCTCACTGTCAACTGCGTTTATTTTCAGCAAACTTAACATGTGTAAATATTTGTATGAGCATAACAAGATTCAACAACTGAGACATAAACTGAACAAGTTCCACAGACATGTGACTAATAGAAATTGAATAATGTGTCCCTGAACAAAGGAGGGGAAAAATCAAAAGTAACAGTCAGTATCTGGTGTGGCCACCAGTTGCATTAAGAACTGTGGTGCATCTCCTCCTCGTGGACTGCACCAGATTTGCCAGTTCTTGCTGTGAGATGTTACCCCACTCTTCCACCAAGGCACCTGCAAGTTCCCGGACATTTCTGGGGGGAATGGCTCTAGCCCTCACCCTCCTATCCAACAGGTTCCAGACGTGCTCAATGGGATTGATATCCAGGCTCTTCTCTGGCCATGGCAGAACACTGACCTTCCTGTCTTGCAGTAAATCATGCACAGAACGAGCAGTATGGCTGGTGGCATTGTCATGCTGGAGGGTCATGTCAGGATGAGCCTGCAGGAAGGGTACCACATGAGGGAGGAGGATGTCTTCCCTGTAACGCACAGCGTTGAGATTGGCTGCAATGACAACAAGCTCAGTCCGATGATGCTGTGACACACCATGACTCCACCTCTAAATCGATCTCGCTCCAGAGTACAGGCCTCGGTGTAACACTCATTCCTTCAATGATAAACGCGAATCCGACCAACCACGACTCGTCGGCAAAGAGCACTTTTTGCCAGTCCTGTCTGGTCCAGCGATGGGGGGTTTGTGCCGGTGATGTCTGGTGAGGACCTGCCTTACAACAGGCCTACAAGCCCTCAGTCCAGCCTCTCTCAGCCTATTGCGGACAGTCTGAGCACTGATGGAGGAATTGTGCGTTCCTGGTGTAACTCCGGCAGTTGTTGTTGCCATCCTGTACCTGTCCCGCAGGTGTGATGTTCGGATGTACCGATCCTGTGCAGGTGTTGTTACACGTGGTCTGCCACTGCGAGAACAATCAGCAGTCCGTCCTGCCAATTTATTGCCCTGGCCACATCTGCAGTCCTCATGCCTCCTTGCAGCATGCCTTAGGCACGTTCACGCTGATGAGCAGGGACCCTGGGCATCTTTCTATTGGTGTTTTTCAGAGTCAGTAGAAAGGCCTCTTTAGTGTCCTAAGTTTTCATAACTGTGACCTTAATTGCCTACCGTCTGTAAGCTGTTAGTGTCTTAATGACCGTTCCACAGGTGCATGTTCATTAATTGTTTATGGTTCATTGAACAAGCATGGGAAACAGTGTTTAAACCCTTTACAATGAAGATCTGTGAAGTTATTTAAATTTTTATGAATGATCTTTGAAAGACAGGGTCCTGAAAAAGGGACATTTCTTTTTTTGCTGAGTTTAGTTAGAGTTTAGTGGCTGTGATAAGAGAACTGGGGATGGATCAAAGACATTGTAGTTAGTCCACGATACTAACTTACTTGACGGAGGGAAAAGAAGGAAGCCTGTACAGAATACGAATATTACAAAAAATGCATCCTGTTTTCTACCAAAGGCACTAAAGTAATACTGCAATAAATGTGACAAAGCAATTCACTTTTTGTCCTGAATGCCTGGTGTTATGTTTAGGGTAAATCAAATACAACACTCCATATTTTCAAGCATAGTGATGTCTGCATCATGTTATGGGTGTGCTTGTAATCATTAAGGACTGGGGAGATTTTCAGAATAAAGATAAACAGAATGGAGCTAAAGCACTTGCAAAATCCTAGAGGAAATCCTGGATCAGTCTGCTTTCCACCAGAAACTGGGAGATGAATTCACCTTTCAGCTGGACAATAACATAAACACAAGGTCAAATCTAGACTGGAGTTGCTTACCAAGAAGACAGTGAATGTTCCTGAGTGGCCGAGTTAGTTATGACATATCTACTTGAAAATCTATGGCAAGACCTGAAAAACCATTCAATGGTTGTTTAGCACTGATGAGCAACAACCATTTTGACAGAGCTTGAAGAATTTTGAAAATTCTGTGCAAATGTTGCACAAATCAGATTTGGAAAGCTCTTAGAGACTTACCTAGAAACACTCTGTAATCGCTGCCAAAGGTGCTTCTACAAAGTATTGACTCAGGGGTGTGAATACTTATGTAAATGAGATATTTCTGTATTTCCTTTTCAATAAATTTGCCAGCATTTCTAAAAACATATTTACACTTTGTTATTATTTGGTTTTGTTTGTAGGTAGGTGAAAAAAACAAAAATATGTTTAGTCCATTTTGAATTCAGGCTGTAACACAACATAAGGTGGAATAAGTCAAGAGGTATGAATGAATACTTTCTGAAGGCACTGTAATTATGTGTTGTCAACCAACACCAGATAATGTTATTCATATGTTGTATTTCCTCTAAGCATGCAACTGATTAAAAATGGTGTGTCCGAGAGGGAGAATGAGAGAGACAGAGGGAGGGAGATAGAGTGAGTGTGCATATGCGTCTATGTGAGTGTGTGAGTGTTTTTTTTTTTTTTTTTTTACTTCAACACATTATTAAACAATAATCCTGATATGTATTATAGAAGTCATGTGCTGTGTGTGCTCTTTGCTGCTCAATGTTTTAAAAAGTATTGATGAAACCCAGAAACACACTGGGGGCAAGAGTACTTTGTTTATTGAAAATGCACATCTCCCAGAACACAGTGAAAAACAGAGGCAGTATCTTTATTAACAGCAGAAGGTTTGTTTTTGGCTTCCTGACTGGGCATTTCCTCTGGTGGGGAATTGATGTCCAGGCAATCATTCCCTTCGTTGCCTGCTACTGCTTGTTACTCTTTCACTCTGACCTTCAACTACCCCAGAGAACAGAGACCTGGCCACAGGAGAGGAGTGGGAGGGGGAGAGTGTATGTGTGTGTGTGTGCACCTAATGTGTGAATATTTTTTCCACAGTAAATGTGATCTGTTGTATTAGCAGGTGACTGCATCTGTATGTGCAAGGTCAGTGTCATACAATTTCATACTGAGCCAGAGAAAACATGCAGTACATGTAACTCCTCATACTGACATGGCATGAGCAAGGATAAGTTAATGCAGTGGCCTTCTCTCCATAGCATGTGATAGGACAACATATGAGGTTGCTGCTATAGTCTTACAGAATACAGATAATAATGCAACTGAGTCAGTGCATCTTTTACACAGTTGTTCCTCTCATCCATTCCTCCACACTCTCTCCTGTTGTCTATCCAGCCCTCTTTAACGTCATTCACCAGAGGCACACTCTGCCACCTTCAGGCCTGGTTCAGGCTCCGTTACCAGGGGTTTGAACACCAGCTCCACCTGTCCATTCTTCTGCATACCCTCCTCCTTCCACGCTGCACAGAAAGAATGAAAAACACCAGTAGGCCTACATTAAAGAGGAATTGATTTGTTAAATGTCATCTCTTTGCAGCTTTTCGGCTTTGTACAACTTTGTACAACCCTCACACTGTGTGCACACACTCACATAAACACACACATATGTTTTAATATCCTTGTGGGGACCTAAAAATCATTTCCATTCAAAAACCTAGTTTCCCTACCCTAGCCCTAACCTTAACCCTGACCTTAACCCCTAACTGTAACTAACTCCTAACCCATAACCCTAACCCTAACCCTAATTCTAACCCTAACTGTAACCCTAATCCTAAAGATAACCCCCGAGCTTAAAATAGCCGTCACCCTCGTGTGTCCCCCACACACACACCCACAGGATTCAATTTTAATCCCAGCAAAAACACATCTCATCATACAGCCTCGGACAAACATGGAGTACAAAAGCAAAAAAACTAACATTTGCAAAGTGCAAATATTTCTTATAATCCTGTTCACTTGAGTCTGTACAAGCATGCATGAACGCACATACCCATCCAAACACACAGGATCCAGGTATATGTGACTTTCATAAGACAAAAGCAAACCGTATCATTATCATTATCTGTGCGGTATGTTTCAGGTAATATCAATCAGCTGATATTGGGCCTAAATCAAACTATTTGTTGTCTGAGCAGCATCCTTCTGACCCTCAGACCCCAAGGACCTCCAGGCCTCCTCTTGCACCAGCTGAGCCCACTCACCCTTGGCCTGGCTACATGCTGCGGTGGGCTTCTCTGGCTGCTCTCCCCTTCTCACTGCAGCCCGGATGCGCCGCACCACGTAACTGCAGGCTGAAGGAAGAACAGTTTTTAGTTAATGAACTGTTCCTATGGGAGGAGTAACGCCCATACAAGTGATAGGTGTGATTTTGGATAGGCTGTCATAGAATAGAAGAGAGACGGATAGGAGAAATAGATAGAATGAAACACGCATACAGTAATAGGAGTGATGGGAGCAATTGAAGAGTTTTATTCCAAAACGCTATATATTCAAATGAGCTTTTATTGCTTAAAGGAATTATGAAAGAGATCGGTGTTTTTTCACTATCTAATCATGTTATGACACACATGTATTTGTTTAAAATCTATCACTTGATGGTTTCATTTCAGAGAGAAGTTATAATGTTTTTTTCTAAATGCTGTATACCCACCTCACTCTCAGAGAATTAAGTAGTACTGCTAGGAAACGTCTGCTCTACCCAAAATTACAACCAACTAATTGCAGAATTACCTAAAAAATGGAAGACATAAGTAGAAGGGGGAGAAAGTAAAGAACTTGTCTGTCGGTCCTGCATTAAAGACCAAAATTGGTTAAAGACATTTGCGATAAATAAAAAAGTATACCAGTTTAATTTAAGGACCAATAAAATGACAGTTTATGAACTGATACGCAAAACGACACCGGATTCATTTTTTCTCTTTAGATAATTTATCTTGGAACTGTCCATATGTAGCTTATCTTTGGTCACAGGTCCAGGAATGGCTAAAGAATCACAACATTTACCTGGGGCTAACTCTACAGATAGCACTACTGGGTGATTTGAAACGTCATAGTCAATCGATCAATAATATAATAACACTTTTAGCGAAAAATGTTAAGTTTAATTTACAATCTGTAGAAACGATGAGAATAGAAAGGTTCAGAACTTTAGTGAAACATCACAGCACATTTGAAAATATGGATGGTGTTAAGAGATAGATGGGAGGGGTTGAATGGAGCTAAAGGTTGGGACTAATAACAACAAGATAACTCATGTCAAATATACTGTGTCTGTAAAATGTATATAGGTTCAGAACTTTTGTGAAACAGCACAGTTAAAAATATATGGCAAAGAGAAAAAATGAACTGGATGGACATCAGGAATAGATGGGAGAGGTTGAGGGTAGAGGAAGGAGAGGAATAAAAACAAAATATAACAATTGTAAAACAAATTGTGTCCATAAAATATTTACAGTATGTACAGTTGAAGTCGGAAGTTTACAAACACTTAGTTTGGAGTTATTAAAACTCGTTTTTCAACAACTCCACACATTTCTTGTTAACAACTATAGTTTTGGCAAGTCAGTTAGGACATCTACTTTGTGCATGACACAAGTAATTTTTCCAACAATTGTTTACAGACAGATTATTTCACTTATAATTCACTGTATCACAATTCCAGTCGGTCAGAAGTTAACATACACTAAGTTGACTGTGCCTTTAAACAGCTTGGAAAATTCCAGAAAATTATGTCATGGCTTTAGAAGCTTCTGATAGGCAAATTCACATCATTTCAATTGGAGGTGTACCTGTGGATGTATTTCAAGGCCTACCTTCAAACTCAGTGCCTCTTTGCTTGACATCATGGGAAAATCAAAAGAAATCAGCCAAAAATTGTAGACCTCCACAAGTCTGGTTCATTCTTGGCAGCGTTTTCCCAAACGCCTGAAGGTACCACGTTCATCTGTACAAACAATAGTTTGCAAGTTTACACACCATGGGACCACGCAGCCGTCATACCGCTCAGGAAGGAGACGTGTTCTGTCTCCTAGAGATAAATGTACTTTGGTGCAAATCAATCCCAGAACAACAGCAAAGGCCCTTGTGAAGATGCTGGAGGAAACAGGTACAAAAGTATCTATATCCACAGTAAAAAGAATCCTATATCGACATAACCTGAAAGGCCACTCAGCAAGGAAGAAGCCACTGCTCCAAAACTGCCATAAAAAGCTAGACTACGGTTTGCAACTGCACATGGGGAAAGAGATCGTACTTTTTGGAGAAATGTCCTCTGGTCTGATGAAACAAAAATACAACTGTTTGGCCATAATGACCATTGTTATGTTTAGAGGAAAAAGGGGGATGCTTGCAAGCCGAAGAACACCATTCCAACCGTGAAGCACGAGGGTGGCAGCATCATGTTGTGGGGGTGCTTTGCTGTAGGAGGAACTGGTGCACTTCACAAAATAGATGGCATCATGAGGAGGAAAAGTATGTGGATATATTGAAGCAACATCTCAAGACATCAGTCAGGAAGTTAATGCTTGGTCGCAAATGAGTCTTTCAAATGGACAATGACCCCAAGCATACTTCCAAAGTTTTGGCAAAATGGCTTAAAGGACAAGAAAGTCAAGGTATTGGAGTGGCCATCACAAAGCCCTGACCTCAATCCTATAGAAAATTTGTGGGCAGAACTGAAAAAGTGTGTGCGAGCAAGAAGGCCTACAAACCTGACTCAGTTACACCAGCTCTGTCAGGAGTAATGGGCCCAAATTCACCCAACTTATTGTGGGAAGCTTGTGGAAGGCTACCTGAAACGTTTGACCCAAGTTCAACAATTTAAATGCAATGCTACCAAATACTAATTGAGTGTATGTAAACTTCTGACCCACTGGGAATGTGGTGAAAGAAATAAAAGCTGAAATAAATCATTCTCTCTACTATTATTATGATATTTCACATTCTTAAAATAGTGTGGTGATCCTAACTGACCTAAGACAGGGAATTATTACTCGGATTAAATGTCAGGAATTGTGAAAAACTGAATGTATTTGGCTAAGGTGTATGTAAACTTCCGACTTCAACTGTATAAGCTGAAGTAGAAGCACAAGTGTTGTTGTTCATTAGTTTACTCCAATTAGGGGAGGGGTGGTTGGGTTAGTGGAAAATAATAAAGGAAATATACAGTACCATATACAGTGCCAGTCAAAAGTTTGGACACCTACTCTTTATCTTTGTGAGATGCAGAGTAGGAAAACGGATGATCTCTGCATTTGTGGTTCCCACCATGGAGCATGGAGGAGGAGGTGTGATGGTGTGGGGGTGCTTTGCTGGTGACACTGTCAGTGATTTATTTAGAATTCATACCACACTTAACCAGCATGGCTACCATAGTATTCGGCAGCGACATGCCATCCCATCTGGTTTGCGCTGAGTGGGACTATAATTTGTTTTTCAACTGAACAATGACCCAACACACCTCCAGGATGTATAAGGGCTATTTGACCAAGAAGGAGAGTGATGGAGAGCTGCATCAGATGACCTGGCCTCCACAATCACCTGAACTCAAAATAATTGAGATGCTTTGGGATGAGTTAGACCGCAGAGTGAAGGAAAAGCTTCACTCTGTATATATATAAAAGTACTCAGGATATATAAGAACTCCTTCAAGACTGTTGGAAAAGCATTCCAGGTGAAGCTGGTTGAGAGAATGCCAAGAGTGTGCAAAGCTGTCATCAAGGCAAAGGGTGGCTACTTTGAAGAATCTCAAATATTAAATATATTTTGATTTGTTTAACACTTTTTTGGTTGCTACATGATTTCATATGTTATTTCATAGTTTTGATGTCTTCACTATTAGACAACATTATAAATAAAGAAAAACCCTTGAATGAGTAGGTTTGGTCAAACTTTTGACTGGTACTGTATATAAAATATATATATATGGGGGATTGGAAATGATGCAGACAATTACATTGATGAAAGCTACAATCTGTTAGCAATATTAAAGCTGATCTACCCCGTAAAAAAAAGAAAGTACTGCTAGGTTTAACACAGTCAAATGTAAAAACTAACTACATTATTTATATTTATAAAGATACATTTTTGACATCAAATTTATTTTTATTTTTTAAATAATTCAATACAGGAAGTAACATGAGATCTTTATGTATAACATTTACATTGACCATTTTAGTCATTTAGCAGATGCTCTTATCCAGAGTGACTTATAGTAAGTACATTCATCTTATGCTAGCTAAGTGAGACATCCACATCACAGTCAAATATACAGGATATGAACATTCCATTCCAGCTAAACAGTGCATATCGTTTTGCATAAAAAACACATTTTTCAAAAATCTATGAATTAAAAATCTGAGAGCATTCATATTTTACACAAACATGAAGGTACCCATAAGTAATAATTTCTGATGGAAAAACACAATTGTGAAAAATTGGTGGATATAGTGAATCATAAATAAACTCTTCAATTATAACTACATATATTGGATATATGCTGCAGGCTGCGGTATTTCATTCTACAACAGCCCCAGGCACAGTGAGGTAAAATAACCCCTACTTTTAGTGTTAATAACCAGAGAGTTATGAATGATAACACTGTATACACACTCAAGGACTCAAGGATTCAGGAAGCCAGATGTAGCCTACTTGTTCAATAGCTATTCCTGACCAAAATCCTTGGGTGAAATGTCCCTGAGGAGATGAACGATATAGAATCTAATCAGGATTATATGAATTGGAGACGTTACCGAAACAGTATGTCCACTGTTGTTTAGATGGAATTGCTCTAGCTATCATCATTGAAGCTCACTCTGAATAATTGAATCATTTTATTGAATGATTCAATAATAAGGCTCAATGAAAGACCCTTGATTGTTCATGACAGCATTTCTGAGCCAGAGGTAGGTTGTTTGATTGACTCAACTGCTGGGTTGCAGGAGTTCGGTCACTTAGTTGGGTTGTTTTCTTTAAAAATAACAAGGTTGGGTTGTTAATACTGGGTTATTGGTGCTGGGTTTTATTGAGATATGACCCAGCGGAACAGAAGACTAGCGATGTAGTTTAGTAGGGGCGTGGCTTTCAGATTTTTTTTTTTGCCACCCATGAGAGTAAATGTTATTCATGTTCATCTGTTCTGTTGTATATTTATTACATGTTAAGGTTGAACATTTACACTTTTTCAGCTTCACTGAGGCTTACAGAAATGTATGAGTTGCACAAAAGCCTATGCATATCCCATTGTTGGGATAGATACCACCTTATTATAATATGTAATAAATAGTCTTAATATTCTAGAAGAATGTGTAAAATGCGAAAGAAAGTAAGGATATTTTTAATTTGCAGTAAACTTAACATGATGAACAGGAATTAAATGTACTCTCACGGGTGGCCAATAAGATCTATAAGAAAGCCACGCCCCTAACAAGACACACCTCCTGACAATAACCTGACAATTACATTAAAAAAGACACAGCTGCTAAGTCAACCCAGCATGAAAGTAAAAAAATACGCAACTGAAGGTTAAACTAACACATTTTTGGGTAATGCAAACAACCCAACATGTTGGGTTATTCAAGCAACCCAACTGGCTGGGTCAAAAACAACCCAGTGTGTGTTCTGTCCAATATTTACCCTGCGCTGGGTTACAAAAGAACCCATATTGGGTTGTTTTTAATCCAGCATTTTTTATAGTGTAAAATAGAATTCCACCCCTATTGTCTTCTCTCCTTGAAAAGTGTGCCTGAATGAACACCATGTATATGTGAAGTGGAATTGAACAGGTAGTGTGTGGGCCTACATATACTGGTTAACAGTAATGTAGCTTCTGTCAACTGACTTAAGATATTACAACGGCTATGTCAGTGTTATGATCACATTATGTAACCCTGACAGAGGATTCAAATAAAGTGTATCCACATATTTCATTGAGTGCTCCAACACCATTTATTATAGTACCATAGAACTCTAAGTTTTTCCTGTGTATAAGCCCAATTATTTGATTCCTGTCATTGTCGTTGAGCAGTGAGCACCCCTCCTACTTTGCTGAAGAGTGGAGGACTAATTGAACTGATATATTTCATGGGTTTAAACGTACTTCAGAACGACAAAATATACAGGTTTGAATGGGGAATACTGAAGGCATATGGCCTTCGGTATTATTTATGTTAGAAATATGCTGACTCATGCTTCAGTTGCAAACTGTAATGAGAATCACTATTTTCACGCCACTTTGATACAGCTACGAACGGAAGTTATTTTTTCGTAGCAAGTTAGGAGAACTTACACAGCAGGTTGGGATAATTAACGTAGCAGGTAAGCATAATTAGATTAAGGTTAGGAAAAGGGTTAGCTGTATCAAAGTGGTATGAAAAGAGTGTGTCGCAAACTCTAATAGACTGTCTCTGTCTCAATCTGAATCCTCTTCCCGTCTCTTCTGTTCTTTTCACATAAGCCCAAGTTGCAATTAACTCAGCAAGTCACAAGACCTATTTACTGTACACTTGTTTTGAAGTGTTTATACAAGTGGGTAGTTGCAGGGGGAATGTGTGTAAGACAGGGAAGGGAAGGCACTGCTGTAATGCTGACTGTAAAACCAAGGCAGGAAAACACTGCCAAGACTCAAGGAGAACTTATTTAGTCATTATGCATTTTCATGTTGCTCTCACTGACATAGCCTAGCTAACCCAGAGCCTTATATTAAGTAAATATAAGTATCTGGTATATCTAATACAACATGAATTTAGTAGCAGATATTCAAAAAGAGACTCACAGTTGACAATCCGTCACACCATTTCACACAGAGATGTCACAGATACACAAGTTAGTTAGCTAAAGTGTCTGATGAAATATAAAAAGCAGTTAGTCTCTCCAGCACTGTCAACTGCTGTGGCTTCTCTATGTCAAAACAAATGTTAACCCCTTCCCTGACCAACCCCCTAATGTCATGACTCATTGGGAGGAGTGTGGTGTTTACTGCACAGGCATGACTTGAAGAGAGGGAAGGACAGCCAAAGTCCAAGTTAATCATACGATTTCACCTGTTATGATTGCCTCTGAAGCATTTTGTATCTGTTCTGATGAATGTTATTGATGTGTGTCACTAGGACAGCACACTTGACATTTACACATTATTATGATTTGTTTGCTATTTAACTTAGGGCTAGGCCCCTTTTTTCTCAATTTCCGCCTGAATGACGTGCCCAAAGTAAACTGCCTGTTGCTCAGACCCTGAAGCCAGCATATGCATATAATTGGTACCATTTGAAAGAAAACTCTTTGACGTTTGTAGAAATGTTAAAATAATGTAGGAGAATATAACACAATAGATATGGTAGGAGGAAATCCAAAGAAAAACCAACCAGAATGGTTTTTTGAGAGACCATCCTCTTAGAAAGGCAAGTAAAAGATCATATTGAAAATGAGCTCCCTGGATGCAACACCTATGGCTTCCACAGGGTGTCAGCAGTCTATGTTCAAGGTTTCAGGCTTGTAACTTCAAAAACGAATAAGAAACGTCAGTTTTAGAACAGGGACACAGTCTTGGAAATCCGTGTTTGCACGCGCCATAAAAACAGGGCGCACCTGCTAAAATCGGTTTCCTATTGAACATACTTCTTTCTGTAAGAAATATTATTGTTTGATTACATTTTAGGGTATCTGAGGAGTGAATAGAAACATATTTTGACTTGTTGAAACAAAGTTTAGGGGTAGATTTTCGGATTCCTTTCTCTGCATGTTGAACGAGTGGATTACTCAAATCGATGGCGCCAACTAAACTGACTTTTTGGGATATAAAGAAGGATTTTATCTAACAAAATGACACTACATGTTATAGCTGGGACCTTTTGGATGACAAATCAGAGGAAGATTTTCAAAAAGTAAGTGAATATTTAATCGTTATTTGTGAATGTATGAAACCTGTGCCGGTGGAAAAATATTTTGATGTGGGGCGCCGTCCTCAAACAATCGCATGGCATGTTTTCGCTGTAATAGCTACTGTAAATCGGACAGTGCAGTTAGATTAACAAGAATTTAAGCTTTCAGCCGATATAAGACACTTATATGTACCTAAATGGTTAATATCCATAATTTTTATGATTATTTATTTGAATTGCGTAGCCTCCAGTTTCACCGGAAGTTGTTCCGCTAGTGGGACACCTATCCCATTAATACATGTGCAATACATGTAATGGATGTTTTCATTTATTTGTAATACATGTAGCTTTGTTGACTCTACCTTGATGTTGAACCAGGTTCCTCTTGCAAGAAATGTTATATCCTAGACAACCTGGATATAAAAAATTTAATAAAAGAAGCCAGAACTGGTGCTAGCATGACTAGAAAACATCTTTATACAACAAAGACAAAGCTGTTTGGGTCTCCAATTGAAAGCAAAGGGAAAACACTATTTTCACTCCACTTCGATACCAAAGTGACTTTTTCGGAGCAGTTTAGGACAGTGGTTCCCAACCAGGGGTACTTGAGAAGATTCATGAGATCATAGGTTTACTGGTAAAATGCACGAGGGGGTACTTCAGGGCTACTCCGGGCAGAGCAAAATCCAGTTGGTGGAACAGTAACCGAAAGAGGTTGGGAACCACTGAGAACTAACTAGGTTACAATACTGATATTAAGATTATGAAAATAGTGATGGTTAGCGAAAATGCTCTCCTAACCTACTACAGAAATCACTTTGTATCGAAGTGGCGTGAAAAGAGTGTCACAAGACTTCTTCTTCTTCGGTGGGGTTTATCGGCGGTTGGCATCCAATGTTATGGTGCATTTCCGCCACCTACTGTACTGGAGTGTGGGCTAGAGACAGGGAGAAACTAAATCCTACCTGCCAGCCCCGTTTCTCTTAAAAAAGATAACACAATATCTAATGACGTTCTATTCAATATACTCTTTGAACTAATTTCCTGTATCCCCTTCTCCCTCATACTAATCTCATCCTCTCTCTTTCCTTCCAATAATGACCACACTGTATCAATAACATTCCCCCCCCCCCCCCTTTATTTAACTAGGCAAGTCAGTTAAGAACAAATTCTTATTTTCAATGACGGCCTAGTGGGTTAACTGCCTTGTTCAGGGGCAGAACGACAGATTTTTAACTTGTCAGCTCAGGGATTCAATCTTGCAACCTTTCAATTACTAGTCCAATTCTCTAACCCCTAGGCTACCTGCCACCCCATGCTCTACTGTCTGTTTCTTGGCAATACTCACATTTTCCTGTTGGATGCTTTCCTATCACATGTAAAGTCTTATTCAACTGGCTGTGTCCCACTCTTAATCTTGTAAATATAGCCTCCTGTCTTCTGTCCCTTCCTGCCATTCTCCCCTCCCCAAATTACCTCTGTACTTGAAATAAATGCCTGCCCTTAGTATCTCTATTCCACTGCTCCTGCCATTTCTCCACCATCACTCTCCATATCATGCTTTTTGCCTCTGCCTTGCTCATTTAAGCTACCTCATCAACATCCCCACTACTTAGTGCTTGTTTAGCCAGTACATCAACTGCCTCGTTCCCCTCCACTCCCACATGAGCTGGGACCCATGTAAATATTATCTGTATACCCATTTGTTTACTCCTGTTTGTAGCACCTCATAAAGCAGATATTGTCTGCTACGTGATATAAAGGACTGGAGACCCCTTAGCACTGTACATGAATCAGAGCAAATAACTATTCTTTCTGGCTTAACTTCCTCCACCCACTCACTGCAAGGCAGGCCAACAGTATGCCCGTCATCTCCGCTGTATATATAGCCAGATGACGTTTCCTGACTTTCACCTCACATTCCTGCGCTACAAATGCTGACCCAGTACTTCCTGTCCTTGGATATTTTGAACCGTCTGTGTATATGGCCACACAATCCTGATACACAGTATCCAGACGACTATTTGAGCAAATCAGCTGGCTCAACACCCTCCCTATCTTTCTGTAGTCTCTCCAATACTTATAGATCTACAACTGGAGGAAGGAGTAGCCATGGTGGATTTACAGGAATAGCTACTGTGTCACAAGACACTCTACGTACACTTTTCTATAAGCGAAAATGGATTGGTCACTTTGCTGTGATTGCCTTACTTTGATTGGTTAGCACGCTTCCTTGATACAACGTAGCTTCATCCTCGTCGTTGTAGCACAGCTAGCTAAATGAAACTGAAAACATTGCCATTGAGGTGAGCAAAATTATATTTTCTACGAGTAATTTGGTTACATTCAAGACATGTATACGCACTTTTTTGCCAGAAAGCGCCTGTTTGTTGGATAGGTGGACTAGAGCAGGGCACTGCATCAGTGCAAAATAATAATAACTAACGTTATCTGATAACGTTAACGTAGTTAGCTAACAGTTAGATAGATAGATGAAACAAACCTTGTTAGCTTTTATTTTTTCTGTTAATTCAAATAATACAATATTTCACTCTTTTGCAGTTGAGTTCGCAATGTAATGTGCTACTCATGGCTATCTTGACATTTGTAGGTTTAACTAGCTAGCTAAATAACGGTATCTAGATTAACTAACGTTAGTCTGTTGCTGTAAACAGCTAGCTAACTACCTAACTTTTGCTGGCACTTATTGTTGTCACATTGCCTATGCTCTTCCCACAGCCAATAGTATTTGCTAAATGGCTAGCTATGTACCCCAATGGATAAAACGGATTGGATAGGTAAACATTGTGTGGAAAGTTCCACCTAGAGTGCAATATGATTACCATATTGAAGCTGGCCAAGAAAGTTTCTAGACCTACCTCGATCAAGTGTAACGTTAGGGGCTTGATGTGAATATTGGAGTTTGATACAGAATCAATAATCCTACCTCCTTGTTTTTGTAGGAAACAAACTCGATTGATTGACAAACCAATCCCAGAGAGTCAAGTGTACAGAACCAGCACAGCAGATTACTGCTTAACGTTCATCTGTGTCAGTGTCAACAGTCCGAGGCCTACCTACCTACCTACCTACCTACCTACCTACCTACCTAAGGAACATTAGAGATTGACTGAGACAACAGTAAGGTTTGACCACAGGGGTCAGAAGGGCTGAAGATGGCTGGGTTCCTGGACAACTTCCGCATGCCAGAGTGTGAATGCATCGACTGGGGGGAGAGGAGAAATACTCTTGCATCCATCGTCGCCGGAGTCCTGGTGAGTGCTGGGGCATGGAAGTGTGTGTGACTACACATGTCCTGGCAATACAACAACAAAACTCAATAGTGGGAGATTCCAGCGATTTATGGACATTAAATTAGCAAAATCACAACTTAAATGTCTCACAGAATGAACAAACAAAATATAAATGAAACTTTTGTCTGCCTATAGTGCCTCTTGTAAATATTGACATGTTGGAGAAAAATAGCAAATAAGAAGCATTATTGATGTTACATAAAATGGACATACTGACGTTACAAAAAATACTTTGCGTGAGCCACATCAGTTAGCATTATTTGAATGAACATCCCACATTACTGTGGCAATCCGTCATCAATTAATAGAAAATGTCTAAATACCATGGAAATTATTGCATCACAATACCAGGAAGCCATTGTGAGTGTACACATGAGTTTACCAGTCAATTGCTAGGGTTAGGAGCTTCCAAGCCCATTCTATTCATTTCTATGGTCCCAGGCCTGTCCTGGGAATGGGATCAGGGAGGGTAACCAAACCTAGCCTGGGAGGAGATTGTGGGGGAATTGAGGAGGGTGATGCGGAGGACAGTGTGGCTGATGAAGATCCAAACTCTCAGCATATGAGGGCTGATGATGTGAAGAGTACATGGTGTGTACTGCATCATGTGGTGCACTACCCTCAACAGTGTTTTGCCAGACCCTAGGGTAGTAGTCGGTGCTGTGTACTGTATAGCTGAGTTGAGGTGGGCCTGGTAGAGCTGTGCTGTGATGGGCTAGGTCTAGATGTGCTGTGCTGAGGTGGGCCTGGTCTGGTTGTGCTGTGCTTAGGCAGGCCTGGTCTGGTAACATGGGAAGGAGTTTGTAAGGGGATTTGAAGAGGGTGGTGTGGAGGGCAGTGTGGCCGGCGGAGGCCCCAAACTCTGTGTGGGGCCTCTGACTGCGTATGGCTTGGGCATAGCTCAGTGTATCTGCATGTAGTTCCTGGGAGATAAGTGGTAAAAGGTGGTGTGGTGGGCAGTATTGCTGGCTGTTCTCCAGTCTCTGTGAGGTGGCACTGGATGCAGGTCTAAACGTGCATCTGATTTGTCTCAGGGAGTTGGTTGCTGGTCTGCTGCTCCTATGAGGTGGACTGGCCACCTAGAGCAACATCCTGGCGAAGGTGGGGACTGTCTCTTTGAGCAAATGTACATTATCATGCAGGCAGTCCAAACTACAGGTGGGAAGTTGGGCCAATTTTACATTTGGTCATTTAGCACAGTCCCAGGAGAAGCTGGCATTTATCCTCTAGATGGTGGCAGGTTGAAAATCTCTCCTTCGGAGCAGGGTGGATATTACAATCATCACATCAGGGAAGGTGGTAGAGGCCTGCTCCAACACCCTCCCAAGTGATGTGGCCACCATCTCCTGTTGATCATGCAGGTCATTGGTTCCAGTATGTACAATGATAACGCTCGGTGAACCAAGCTGGGCTACGGTCAGGAGCTCCATGGCTCTCTCAGATGTGGGCCATGCAACTTTGCCACCACTCCTTTTTTATTTATTTTTATTTTCCATTGGTCCATCATCAAAACAATGTCAGGCTTATTCTCAAGCCTGTGGAGGATGGCAGGAGTAGGAGCAATCACAGGCTGTGAGACTGGGGCGGAGGGGGTCAGCTGAGTTGGTGGATTGGTTGGATGGTTTGGTTGGTTGATGGGTCCTTGTTCAACAGTTTACTGGGTCCTAGGTTTATACTGGAATTAAGGAGTTGGTGGTGGTGGCTGACCAATTCCTGCCTTGGATCTTGTAGCTCCTTCTGCAGGTTCCTGGTGATGTCTTATATTGACAGTGGTGGACAGTTCCTCTCACACTCTGCGCACTTCCATCCTGAGGTACTGGTTGTCCTCCTCAACGCACCTGATAGCATACTGCAATTCCCGGATTTCATCCAGATGCTGACGCACCAGGCTGAGCTTCTCCACTCTGAGATGCTGTGATACTGCAGGTTTCACATGTGACAGTGGCAGGCTGTCTGCGGTGGAAGAGAGATCGATGCATACTCAGGTATCTTTTACAGGGAATCGCCCTAGTACAGAAATAAACTAGCACGTCCAGGCAATGCCTATGAGATGAAATCTGCCACCAAAAAGTGAAAGAAGATGTGAGAATCATGTCACAGAGCAATCAAAACAGAGTTACATTGATTGGAGAGAGAGTGTCGTCACACAGCTAGCATTCTCTTGGTGCTTGTTTTCTTCTCAATTATCAGAAGTGTGTAGGAAATGGCCTCCTGCATGGATAATGCAGCATTGTTCTTTCTCCTGCCTTTTGTCATTTGGTTGGCGGTGGACAATTCACCTCAGAGTGCCAGAGATGAGCTACTCATTCGAAAACACCTTCAGGCAATTGCAAATTATTTGCAAAAAAAAAGAATAAAATGGATAGTTTCATATCACAATATTCATTTTTGACAATATTATATCTATTTGACTCCCAAGTATCAATTTCAAAAAAGTGTATATATATATAAACTCAGCAAAAAAAGAAACGTCAACTGCGTTTATTTTCAGCAAACTTAACATAAATATTAAATGTAAATATTTGTATGAACATAAGATTCAACAACAGACATAAACTGAACAAGTTCAGCAGACATGTGACTAACAGAAATGAAATGTGTTCTTGAACAAAGGGGAGGGGGTGTGAAAATCGAAAGTAACAGTTAGTAACAGTTAACACCAGCTGCATTAAGTACTGCAGTGCATCTCCTCCTCATGGACTGCACTAGATTTGCCAGTTCTTGCTGTGAGATGTTACCCCACTCTTCCACCAAGGCACCTGCAAGTTCCTGGACTTTTCTGGGGGGAATGGCCCTAGCCCTCACCCTTCGATCCAACAGGTCCTAGACGTGCTCAATGGGATTGAGATCTGGGCTCTTCGCTGGCCATGGTAGAACACTGACATTCCTGTCTTGCAGGAAATTACGCACAGAATGAGCAGTATGGCTGGTGGCATTGTCATGCTGGAGGGTTATGTCAGGATGAGCCTGCAGGAAGGGTCCACTTGAGGGAGGAGGATGTCTTCCCTGTAACGCACAGCGTTGAGATTGGCTGCAATGACAACAAGCTCAGTCTGATGATGCTGTGACACACCGCCCCAGACCGTGACGGACCCTCCACCTCCAAATCGATCCTGCTCCAGAGTACAGGCCTCAGTGTAACGCTCATTCCTTCTACGATAAACGCGAATCCGACCATCACCCCTGGTGAAACAAAACCACGACTCGTCAGTGAAGAGCACTTTTTTGCCAGTCCTGTCTGGTCCAGCGACGGCGGCTTTGTACCTATAGGTGATGTCTGGTGAAAACCTGCTTTACAACAGGCCTACAAGCCCTCAGTCCAGCCTCTCTCAGCCTATTGCGGACAGTCTGAGCACTGATGGAGGGATTGTGCGTTCCTGGTGTAACTCGGGGAGTTGTTGTTGCCATCCTGTACCTGTCCCGCAGGTGTGATGTTCGGATGTACCGATCCTGTGCAGGTGTTGTTACACGTGGCCTCCTTGCAGCAAGCCTAAGGCACGTTCACGCTGATGAGCAGGGACCCTGGGCATCTTTCTATTGGTGTTTTTCAGAGTCAGTAGAAAGGCCTTTTTTAGTGTCCTAAGTTTTCATAACTGTGACCTTAATTGCCTACCGTCTGTAAGCTGTTAGTGTCTTAACGACCGTTCCACAGGTGCATGTTCATGAATTGTTTATGGTTCATTGAACAAGCATGGGAAACAGTGTTTTATCCCTTTACAATGAAGATCTGTGAAGTTATTTGGATTTCTACGAATTGTCTTTGAAAGACAGGGTCCTGAAAAAGGGACATTTTCTTTTTTTGCTGAGTTTATGTGTGTGTGTGTGTGAGCAATATGTTTGGAATATTAAATTGCAATCAAATTGCAGTATCGAATCGCAATACATATCATATCGGCACCTAAGTATAATATCGTGATAATATTGCATCGTGCTCTTTGCTGCGGGGGTCCAGCGACATTCTACTCCAAAATACATAAAAATGTAATTATGTTGACACCGTCTGAAATATAACGAATGTGCGCCACTGCACTGTAGGGAGATGATGAGGAGCAGATGGTGGCTCTCTTTTGCACCACTGCTTGCTCTGTTTGCTACAAATAACTTGTCACACTGATCTTAAAACTATAGTGTGAGATGTTAGCAATTAAGCACTTTTTCTACTTACCCAGAGTCAGATGAACGTATGGGTACATAATCTTATGTCTCTGCGTGAAGGTTGAAGGTAGTTTTGTGAGCCATTGCTAACTAGCGTTAGTGCAATGTCTACATGCTAGCTGTTCCCATAGACTTCCAGTCATTGCGCTAACGCTAATAACGTCCTTCAAAACGGCATGCAGAGACATGAACTCATGGATACCACTTTTCTTTGACTAAATGGAACAAGGGCTTAAATCTCACACTATTCCTTTAAAAGTGAGTCTCGGCAGAAATATATAGAATAAATGTAAATTATATATTTTTGGGGAGTGACGGCAACGATTTAGCAGTGGTGGTCCACCGCTTCTAAATGAATATGGGGAAATACTGAGATCTGTTGGAGACACACACTAACACAGACAGTAACTAGACAACTCTGTCAACCATGGAACAGCACATTGAGAGCTGTGTTGTATTTACATAATGCTATGTGTCTAGGCACAGCAAGGCAGCGTTGTCCCCAGGCAGCAGTTCTTGAATAAAGAATGAGAAAGAAACTGAAATAATATCTGTTCTGCTTTCATTCAAATGCTGTTTGCCACAGCAGGATGATAGACAACTTTATTCCAGTGAACATTTAGTGAGAAACATCAAACCCTTCAAGACAAAGCTGACAGTACAGAATGTTTCTCTCTCTGCCTTGGCACACTTTTTTGGGGCAGTGTTAATGAATGTGTTTTCTTTGTACTTTGATACAGCCTAAGTTGTTAGACTTCAATTGAATATCTGAACAGTGCAAACTACAAACCTACATTATTTAGTTGTACCCTTCTCCCTCTAAACTAACTCTGTTTCTCTCTCACTGTCTCTCTCTTTTGCTGTGTCTCGGTGTGTCTCTCTCTCTCTCTCTCTCTCTCTCTCTCTCTCTCTCTCTCTCTCTCTCTCTGTATATCTCTTTCTCTCTCTCTCTCTCTCTCTCTCTCTCTCTCTCTGTGTGTCTCTTTCTCTCTCTCTCTCTCTCTCTCTCTCTCTCTCTCTCTCTCTCTCTGTGTGTCTCTCTCTCTCTCTGTGTGTCTCTCTCTCTGTGTCTCTCTCTCTCTCTCTCTGTGTGTCTCTCTCTCTCTCTCTCTCTCTCTCTGTGTCTCTCTCTGTGTGTCTCTCTCTCTCTCTCTCTGTGTCTCTCTCTGTGTCTCCTCTCTCTTTCTCTTTCTCTTTCTTTCTCTCTTCTCTCTCTCAGTTCTTCACTGGTTGGTGGATCATTATTGATGCAGCCGTGTCCTACACAACCCAGGAGATGAACCCTGCCTTCCACTCGTGTGGAGTCTTCGCCACTATAGCCTTCTTCATGTGAGACACAAACACACACGCAGACAGACACAGACAGACAGACAGTAAGTATTAGTACAAGCACCCACACAGTGTGTTTTTGTGTGTTTTTCCAGGATCAATGCAGTGTCTAATGGCCAGGTGCGAGGTGATGCCTATGGAGAGGGCTGCTTCGGCAGGACCGGTTGGTTTGGCTTGAGATACAAATCTATTAGAGGTCGACCGATTAAGATTTTTCAACGCCGATACCGATTATTGGAGGACCAAAAAAAGCCGATACCGATTAATCGTCCGATTTTTTTAAAAATTATTTTTATTTTTTATATATATATTTGTAATAATGACTATTACAACAATACTGAATGAACACTTATTTCAACTTAATATAATACATCAATAAAATCAATTTAGTCTCAAATAAATAATGAAACATGGAAGAAAAGTAAAAGTGCAATATGTGCCATGTAAAAAAGCTAACGTTTAAGTTCCTTGCTCAGAACATGAGAACATATGAAAGCTGGTGGTTCCTTTTAACATGAGTCTTCAATATTCCCAGATAAGAAGTTTTAGGTTGTAGTTATTATAGGACTACTTCTCTCTATACCATTTGTATTTCATATACCTTTGACTATTGGATGTTCAAATTGGTACTTTAGTATTGCCAGCCTAATCTCGGGAGTTGATAGGCTTGAAGTCATAAACAGCGCGATGCTTGAAGCACCGTGAAATGCTGCTGGCAAATGCAGGAAAGTGCGGTTTGAATGAATGCTTACGAGCCTGCTGCTGCCTACCACCGCTCAGTCAGACTGCTATATCAAATCATAGACTTAATTATAATATAATAACACACAGAAATACGAGCCTTAGGTCATTAATATGGTCAAATCCGGAAACTATCATTTCGAAAACAAAACGTTTATTCTTTCAATGAAATACGGAACCGTTCCATATTTTATCTAACGGGTGGCATCCCTAAGTCTAAATATTGCTGTTACATTGCACAACCTTCAATGTTATGTCATAATTATGTACAATTCTGGCAAATTAATTACGGTCTTTGTTAGGAAGAAATGGTCTTCACACAGTTCGCAACGAGCCAGGCGGCCAAACTGCTGCATATACCCTGACTCTGCTTGCACGGAACGCAAGAGAAGTGACACAATTTTCCTAGTTAAAAGAAATTCATGTTAGTAGCCAATATTATCTAAATATGCAGGTTTAAAAATATATACTTGTGTATTGATTTTAAGAAAGCATTGATGTTTATGGTTAGGTACACATTGGTGCAACGACAGTGCTTTTTTCGCAAATGCGCTTTTTCAATCACCCGTTTGGCGAAGTAGGCTGTGATTCAATGATAAATTAACAGGCACCACATCGATTATATGCAACGTAGGACAAGCTAGATAACTACACATGTTGATGATATTACTAGTTTAACTAGTTATTATGTTAAGAGTGATTGTTTTTTATAAGATACGTTTAATGCTAGCTAGCACCTTACCATGGCTCCTTGCTGCACTCGCATATCAGGTAGTCAGCCTGCCACGCAGTCTCCTCGTGGAGTGCAATGTAATCGGCCATAATCGGTGTCCAAAAATGCAGATTAACGATTGTTATGAAAACTTGAAATCGGCCCTAATTAATCGGCCATTCCGATTAATCGGTCGACCTCTAATATCTATGGCTACATATGTCAAGAATGTTACTGTGTGTTTATGTCTACGTTTTAGGGATGATACTTGGCTGATAGCCGATACTACTTTTCCTTGTAAGATAAAAGGCAGTTGTATATTTATCATGTTGAGTGGAGGCTTTCCTTGCGGCTGTCTCTGCAGGAGCTCGTCTTTGGCTGTTCATCGGTTTCTTGATGATGTTCGGCTCCCTCATCGCTTCCATCTGGATCCTGTTTGGAGGATATGTGGTTCCCAGTGAGTCATGTTACTTTCTCTCTCCTGCTCTTTCTTCTGGGTTTTCTGTCTCTCTTTTACAAAGCCCCTAAAAGTCCAGCCTGAATGACCTTTCTCCCTTTTCCTGACTTGTGTGTGTCCAGAGAGGTGTAATTACTGGTTAGTTGGCCAAAGTGCTGCTGACTCTCTAATTGCTGATGAGTCTTCCCCTGTATCTGATGCACTGATACACACAACACAACCTCATCATCCTGCCACAGATAGTGAGATAGAGCTGAAACCCATTTGCCCACATTCACTCTGGATGGTTGGTTTCAATCACCATGACACTAACTCCTCTTTTACAGTCTCTCCCTTGTGCTCTGCAGTCCCCCACTTCTTCTTCTCCCGCAGTATTCCACGTTAGCAACCACCGCCATCAGCCACCATATTTCCTGACTTCATCCTTTTCAGTCATTATTTCTGGTCACAGTCTTACACCTGAACAGTACAACCCTTCATTATCTCTCCTGTTCACCCTGTTGGGACTGGCTACAGAATAGAAAAGTCCCTCTCTCTGTTATTAATTCAGATGGTGGAGGTAGTGGTATGGTAGTATAATCTATATTTAGAGCTCATTACCTCCGTATTCCATATTGCTTTTCGTCAGGTTGGAGGAGGCTGAGATCCTCCCCTGCTCTTGATTAAATGGTTTGACTAGGAAGGTATTATCTTTTGAAGAATCGAAATAATATTTTCCGGTAAGCCATGTGTAATTTTCTATCAGCCTGGGGTTGAAATGGGTTTCAGTAGTTGGTCTTTATGTGCTGTCCAGCTCTCTTATTTTTTTGCCAACGTCTTTCATTTTTCTAATGTTCCTGCTGTGATGCGTTTTTATACTAATGGCCTTTTTCTCTCTCCCCCCTCCCCCTTTTTCTTTGTAGAGAAAGACGTGTATCCAGGACTGGCAGTGTTCTTTCAGAATGCTCTGATATTTTTCAGGTAAGTACGCCAAAGACGTTGATAAAAGTGTAGTTTGATGGACCTTGTCTGGTGTTACGTATCACTCTATTGTCAGACAAGAAGAAACCAGGAAATGAGAGTAACTAAGTGCCCTTTCATCAGGATGCAGTTTTTTGGGCCAGATCAGTAATATTTGCCATTTAGCAGACGTTTTTATCCAAATCGACTTTTAGTCATGTTCATAAATTTTTTACGTATGGGTGGTACTGGGAATCAAACCCACTATCCTGGCGTTGCAAGAGCCATGCTCTACCAACTGATCTACAGTGGACCACAAAAATGATTGTCCAAAACTATCATTCCACGATTACTGCAGGTATATTATGGACACTTTGAAAGTACAATCTGAAAAGCTTACGTGTTGCTCTCTTTTTGTTTTGTTTTTTTATAGCACGCTGGTCTACAAGTTTGGACGAACCGAGGATTTGTGGGCTTAGAGCTCTCTGCATAGTACATCCCTAACCCCAACACACACACACACTCACTCGCTGGGGTACTATCGTTGTTTTTACCAGAGTCAAGGCCAACTGACTAATACCACTCAGCTCTCATCTACAATGTTCAATATAGTAGCATATGTATTACCATTATACGCCTACCTATGAACATTGGAGTAATGTACTGTGTCAAACTAGCCTCTGCCGAGTATAGGCAATTCTTTTTCTCCGCTTATCTTTCATGTAGTCTTGATTAGAGGAATTATAATGTCTTAGATTGGCATTCCTTAGAGGTACCCTTCCATAACTGGGCCCTGAAGTTCAGCCATATTCACATACTGGACATTAGATTTATGCTTTTGACTAAAACAGTTTTACAGTGTCGTAACGCTGTATGTTGATAGACGGTGGGAAAATTCACACTTTGTCAAATGTAATCATGACATTGGTTTCATATTTATCACCCCCATATTCCAGAGCACCTCTGAAGTATTATTGTTTTACCCTCAAGTGATTTACCATCTCCCAAATATTGTTTATTTATGTAAATACATATATTGTAAGAGCTAGAGGCCTTCACGTGTCCAAAAAGTTGGACCTGGGGATTTTCTACCCGGACCCGATATGCATAATTTAGTTTTTTTTAATATAGAGACCTGTTCCGTATAGACCTGGTCAGATCCAGATCCAGTGCTGTGTGTTCGTGGCTACTGTGAGTGAGCGAGTGATGACGTGGAGGAGTGAGAGAGAGACAACAGACCGCAACCAACCAAAAGTTGGTTACATATGCTAGCTTAGCTAGCTATCCAGCTAGCTAAGCTAATTGAGGCTGCATGCCCTTTCTCGTCCTAAACAGTTAAACTACAACTCCATTCAGAATATTAAGTAGCAGCCTACCTGTTGATTCTAGGTCATTGTAGCTATCCTTCACCTTTTAATTCCGTCATTTTAATTCCATCTTCCATTGATTTAGATATCTCCTAACCTTTGCCACACGGAGGCTCTATGACTGTAGCCTATTGCTGCATTGATGACTTATGATTGGCCAACAACAACAAGCTTCACGCTCCAATATTATGAAAAGCCAGAGCAGCAGCATAAATTATACAATTTCTCGTTTTCTCTCTCCTGCAGCAGTCGCGTACGGATCGGTACCCCACCGGTGGGACCCCCACCGGTCAAGTCACTTAAAATTGACACATACCCATGACCATTAGATCCGACTAAGACCCGTGATATTTAGAATTCTTGATGGTCCCGGGATCGGGTGTCTGGTATTCGGGTACAGGTGGAGACCTCTAATAAGAGCACATGTTATCACTGGGAACAAAGCTTTTTGATTGATCTGCTCTAAATTCTATTTTAGCAAGTTGTTATCTATCACTTTTATCACATGCACTGGATTATATCAAAGCGTTTATGGGAAGCCATATATATTTTAAGCAAAGCGTTTATGGGAAATTTGTCTGCTTCAAACTACGATCAGTTCCTGTTTGTTTTAAATGGGGTAGCTGTCGTTCTGTCTCAGGATTCGTCATTTTTGAAGTCTGTTTTTTTAGAGGTCCGAAGCATTTTTTCTATCGTCGTTCCTTTCAGAAAGTGACAAGTATCTTTATATGAACAAAGGTAATCTTTTAACGGTCGTCGTTATCATAGCAAAGTTCCCCTCGCCCATTTAAACAATGTTTCTGTATTCTACAAATCGAATTCTCATCCAAAATAGCACTAGTTTAGGTACAGTGAGATCCTGCATCTGAATCCCATACTATTACGTATACTACACTACTACCCCACAGATTGTGCTATAGCGGGCCTATCCTGCATCTTAAAAATGCTTAAGTAGATAAAGAAGGGTATGTGCATGATGTCAGTCACATTAGCAGTTTGCATCAGCCAGCCCAAAGCATGCTGGGACGTATCAGCTCCGTAATAACCATTTACGCCAATAGCTGAAGAAAAGGGTCAAGCATGTATGGTAGTAGACAGGTGGCTCCTTTTTCTAGTGTTGCTATCGACTACCTCATCCCCTTTGTGTGATAGCTGTTCCATTTAGCAGCCATGTGAGTCAGACTGCCCTGGTTCTCACCCTCCTTCACCTGTTAAAAAAAAAAAAGACATGTCAATCTGAAGCACCAGGGCTGTGCTAGCTATGTATTTTTTAGAAAGGGAACAAATTTGGAAGGCATTATTATAAGGATTTGGCGTCAGGTCAGTGTTGACCTAGAGGTGGATGAATATGGCTGATCGCGGTCTGTAAACTGGAGCTCGGTAGCTGGAGATAATGTTTTTGTCTGGTGGTGAGTAGCTGACCAGATACGGGCTGAAATCAACTTCCTCTAGCTGGAGGAAGTTGATTAAATAAAAAAACTCCGTCCCCAAAGTAGCTAAATTTAACAGAAGGAATTTTAGGTGTGAATTTTTTTTAAGTATTTTTAAGTAGCATTGACAGATGCAGCGTGATTGGTTGGTTATTGACTTCCAAGAGAAGTAAACACAGATGACTTTTGACTTATCTGAATTTTTCATGTTGTCTGCTAAGCATCCAATGCTCATGACATTAATCTGTCGATCTGGATGTGAATGAGCTACAACCAGTGAATGAGAGGTCATTATGAAGTGTTTCAATGGGTTATATATGCTATTATACCCCCCCCCAAAAAATAACCACTTTCAATTTGTTAAAAGGGGAAGTGTTACGGGGTACTGATTCATCAAGCGTTTTGTAGTAGTTCTCTGTCCTTGATCATTGACTTCCTCTGTTCAAATTTAACGACAGACGTGGAATAAATGGTCACGTAATCTGCTTCAATAAAAAAAAACATTTTAAATGTAAAGTTTGGATGTTTTATGTTATGTTGAATTGCATGTATGTTGATAAATGTGGTTGTGAGTTATTCTAGTCTACATTGCTTGTTCATGCTAGAAAACAGGAAGAGAAATTGAGGCAACATATCAAAATGGCTGTGTTCATTTATTTAAACCCAGTATTAAATAATTTGTGGGTCAAAGCCCTGGCACTTTCACATCAACGTAGAATATTCATTTTTACAGTCAAACAAAAGTCAATGTAACACACACTTTTCCAATTTCACCTTGACTTTAACAGTTTCAGCATAAAGGAATACAAAAAAAGTTAATACGTTCAATCAATATAATGCTAGAGGTAAATTTTCATATAAAGTGCAAGCATAGATAAGTCTCAAGAACTTGTTCTATGTCTGTTTTCATTTTAATACAGCCCCTCAGCCAACTTTTGACCATGTATACCTCAAAATGTAATTTCATTGATTAGTGAATTACAATATGTGCCTTAACCTTGCTACTAGTACTTGTCTAATATGTTCAGTAAAAAAACTGAAGAAATAGTGTGATATATACACAGTTGAACATAGTAATCCCATTACTAAACAGCCAAAAATGTTAAATGAAAGTCCTGGCCCAAGGACACATGTCAAATGACTTTTTAATAAAGTGCTTCTGTCTTAAGCTGGATGACCTGATGACACATTATTATCAAATGAATCATTACTGGGTAGGTCTAATTAGTGAGCCATATGCACCTGTCTCTGTCCTCTGCAGCAGAGCATACTAACATGCCTAGAGAAGTTACCAGATTCTTGTAAAATAGTTACCTTTTGATCAAACGCAATGTTTGCAGCTGATGCAAGCAGGGGCTTCGGAGTGTAAACAGTCAGATAGGCCTACTACAGTTAATCTACTGACGCTATCAAGTTCATCTAAAATCCCAGTGAGTGTGAAATGCTCATGTCTTGTCTGAAGTCACAGGATCAATGGATCATTGGTAATGATCTAAAGGGCCAGAGGATGACTCCAGTTCAGTAGGCGAGCTAGTCCTGTTCTGTCAGACTGGTCCTCTTCACAGCAGACGATGGAGATGAGATCATGGCTTTCTTCACAGGCCCTGGTTGTTCTTGTGATGGACAGGCACTGCTGGGGGAAGTACCCTGATAGGTACTGGAAAATGAACCAATCATGAAAGTTGTTAGCGTTTAGCCCAGGGGATGTAAGCTACTTTAAAGACTCAATCATGGACACTCACTGACAGTTGTGGCTGCTTCGTGTGATGTATTGTTGCCTCTCCCTTCTTGCCCTTTGTGCTGTTCTCTGTGCCCAATAATAATTGTACCATGTTTTGTGCTGCTACGATGTGTTGCTACCATGCTGTGTTTTCATGTGTTGCTGCCATGCTATGTTGTCTTAGGTCTCTCATGTAGTGTTGTGGTGTCTCTCTTGTCGTGATGTGTGTTTTCATATATATATTTTTTAAATCCTAGTCCCCATCCCTGCAGAAGGCCTTTTGCCTTCTGGTAGGCTGTCTTTGTAAATAAGAATTTGTTCTTAACTGACTTGCCTAGTTAAATAAAATTAAAAAAAATACTTGTACATCAAGGTGCCTCACACTACAGAAACAGGAGATGGGCTCCTGCCCTATGGGACATTCTGGCTCGGACAAGGTAACTTATTTTATTTAAGCAGGGGAGTTCCATTTAATAGGTGTCTCACACTAAATAATAGGTGTTAGAGGGGAATGAAAGAATATTGAGATATATAAACAGCAGAAAAAGTAACTTTCAGGACCCTGTCTTTCGAAGATAATTTGTAAAAATACAACAAACTTCACAGATCTTCATTGTAAACACTGTTGCTCCCATGCTTTTTCAATGAACCATAAACAATTAATGAACGGTCGTTAAGACACTAACAGCTTACAGACGGTAGGCAATTAAGGTCACAGTTATGAAAACTTAGGACACTAAAGAGGCCTTTCTACTGACTGACAAAACACCAAAAGAAAGATGCCTATGGTCCCTGCTCATCTGTGTGAACATGCCTTAGGCATGCTGCAAGGAGGCATGAGGACTGCAGATGTGGCCAGGGCAATAAATTGCAATGTCTGTACTGTGAGATGCCTAAGACAGCGCTACAGGGAGACAGGACAGACAGCTGATCGTCCTCGCAGTGGCAGACCACGTGTAACAACACCTGCACAGGATCGGTACATCCGAACATCACACCTGCGGGACAGGTACAGGATGGCAACAACAACTGCCCAAGTTACACCAGGAACGCATAATCCCTCCATCAGTGCTCAGACTGTCCGCAATAGGCTGAGAGAGGCTGGACTGAGGGCTTGTAGGCCTGTTGTAAGGCAGGTCCTCACCAGACATACCGGCAACAACGTCACCTAAAGGTACAAAGCCGCCGTCGCTGAACCAGACAGGACTGGCAAAAAAGTGCTCTTCACTGACGAGTCGCGGTTTTGTCTCACCAGGGGTGAAGGTCGGATTCGCGTTTATCGTTGAAGGAATAAGCGTTACACCGAGGCCTGCACTCTGGAGCAGGATCGATTTGGAGGTGGTGGGTCCATAGTCTGGGGGCGGTGTGTCACAGCATCATCGGACTGAGCTTGTTGTCATTGCAGGCAATCTCAATGCTGTGCGTTACAGGGAAAACATCCTCCTCATGTGGTGCCCTTCCTGCAGGCTCATCCTGACATGACCCTCCAGCATGACAATGCCACCAGCCATACTGCTCGTTTTGTGCGGGATTTCCTGCAAGACAGGAATGTCAGTGTTCTGCCAGGGCCACCGAAGAGCCCGGATCTCAATCCCATTGAGCACGTCTGGGACCTGTTGGATCGGAGGGTGAGGGCTAGGGTAATTCTCCCCAGAAATGTCCGGGAACTTGCAGGTGCCTTGGTGGAAGAGTGGGGTAACATCTCACAGCAAGAACAGGCAAATCTGGTGCAGTCCATGAGGAGGAGATGCACTGCAGTACATAATGCAGCTGGTGGCCAAAGCAGATACTGACTGTTACTTTTGATTTGATCCCCCATTTGTTCAGGGACACATTCAATTTCTATTAGTCACATGTCTGTGGAACTTGTTCAGTTTATGTCTCAGTTGTTGAATCTTGTTTTGTTCATACAAATATTTACACATGTTAAGTTTGCTGAAAATAAACGCAGTTGACAGTGAGAGGACATTTATTTTTTTGCTGAGTTTACATATACCCTGATGACTAGATCCTGTTATCACATGAAACATTTTGTTTCACAGGACATAGATGTACCTCACGATAGTGGTCTGGTAGCTGTAGTGGGGGTCGAAGGAACTGTTTAATTTTCTCATGGTGCCTGTAGATGAACGCAAGGCCAACTACCAAGAATCCCAAAAGGATGGTAAGGGTCACACTGATAGCCACAATCCTGGTATGCCTTGTCCTTTCTGTACAGGAAGATAAAGAAATAGCAAGAGAGAAAGCTGGCATAATTAGTTACTTGGTGAAGTGTTAACAGAGGATAAGATTATACTAATGGCAAGTCAACTCGTACAAAGAAAAACTGGTTGAGCCTCACCTGACTCTGGGATGGATACACACTGTAGGGGGCTAGAGGTTCCCAAGGGGTTGTGGTAACAGACATAGCGGACCTGTACACAGTACCTCCCCCCAATCTCCAGACCTCGGAGGGTCTTAGGGGATTTGGAGACATACTCCTGGTAAAACAAGAGTAGAGAAAGGCACATCAACTCATCTCTGACCACACATATCACCTTACAGCAGTGGTTGTCACCAAACCTAGTCCTACAGAGATGCAGGGTGAGCAGGCTTTTTGTTCCAGCACTAAAATACCAGATATCCTGCCAAATAATTGCCAAGACCTTGGATGAATTAGGTGTTTCAGTGCTGCGTTGGATAAAAGGCCTGGCTACCCATACTACTCACTTCGAGCTTCTCCCCCTCTCTACCGTAGTTGACCACGTAATGACAATGGTCCCCATGTTCATCCCAGAGACAATTTTTCCCAATGTTGACCATCAGGGATCCTGCCTGGGGTTTTATCTGGACTACAGGGCTGCAGGAATCAGCTGGGTGGGCTAGAGAAAGAAGGGTGGTGAAAACATGATTATAAATACAGTTGATCAAGCTTTCTAACCAAACCACACTTCTTCCAGTGTGCTGGCCTTCTGATGTAGCAGAGAAAGCCTTGGACATGAAATAAAGCAGGTCAGCTCCAATTGTATCAAGTTTATCAGGAGTGAAGTGAACTGATCCGTTCCCATGGCTACAGGCTCAGATGGCTGAGGTGCGGTTCCCTTCCCGGAACCCAGACACACACCATCTACCAAGAATCCACAACAGGATGGTAACGGATCAGTTGTTTGATAGACCCAACAGGATATTGTTTGATAGACCCACAGGCCTATGTTCATCAGTGCATGTGTCAGTGTCTCTGGTCACATGATCAGGAAAAGTGGCAGAACGTTCTGGGATATGTTCTGACTGAGCACACCACCTGTAATTCACCATCATTGCTAAAATGTGCCTTTAACACAAGAAAAATTATCCCATCACCCAAAAACAGTGTTGCAGCCAGGTTGGTATTGTCTGCTACGTGAAATCTAATACATTCAGGAATGTCTATCGGCAGTTATAGCTAGTATAATAACATGTTCATGATTTTATGATAGATAAGGAAGTCATAGCATGCTTACTAGCTACTCACAAACACGAATAAGAGTAGCCTAGCCTTCAAATCGAAAATAAAGAGTGAGGAATAATCCAAGGGAGAAACATGTTTTACCTTGTTTGATGACTTGACAGAGAGTCCAAAACGACAAAACACATTTCAGACACAACATTTTATTCGATCAATGAGCTGTATGCGACGGCAACATAATCTTATACATCACTACATTGTGACTAGCATTATAGCGAAACCTACGTGCAATTGAGAAAAACTGTTCACGTCACTTCAACACAGCTACGACCGGGAAGCGGTGTTGCCAAGTCCAGGAAAACTCTAGCCCAATAACCCCGGAAAACCCGCCCACCAGGCCTGAAAAATACCCCCCAAAATAGTTTGGCAGCAAGAGCGGAGTTTCCTGAGTCATCCATGAAACCCTATTCCGTAACGTTATCGAGCTAATAAATAAGGAATGTCTACGCCATTTTTAAAGGGAGTAAAATTCGGTTTTCCATCTAAATAATAATTATTGCAAGTTTAAGAATATTTCGCAAGAGAAAAGATAAATCGCCCTTATTAAACTCTCCAGATCATTTTCCATCAATGGATGTCGATGTAACTTGTTTTGACTGCTATGATTAAACAATAAGGCCCTAGGAGGTGTGGTATATGGCCAATATACCACGGCTAAGGGCTGTTCTTTCAACATGTACTACAAACCCCTGTGGAGCCTTATTGCTATAAACTGGTTAACAATATAATTAGAATAGTAAAAAGTGATTCCCATGGTACACAGTCCACTATTCAACCATTTATTTTTACTGCTCTAATTACGTTGGTACGTTGGTAACCAGTTTATAATAGCAATAACGCATAATATATGTGGCTGTGGTATATAGGGCTGTGTCGTGCGTAAGAACAGCCCTTAGCTCTATATTGGTCATATACCACAACCCCTCGTGACTTATTGCTTATTAAATGAATAAAAAATTGTGCATCTGCATAACTATAGATAAATCCAACAGGATAGTTTGAATGATGAAAGTTGGACAGAGGATCTCAAAAAACAAATGTTAGGCTATTTTCTGGCAGTTGTGCCTTCATTGTGTGCCAGATCTTAAACTACAAACCATAATAAATTGCCTATTTTCGAGATTGACTTGTTATTTCAATAGGCAGAGGCTACTGGCTAAAATTGCAATTAAACTTTGCCATGGTTTGCTGAGCTAGATGCAGGTAGCCTGTAGCCCCTGAAGGCCAACATCTAATTTCATGGAAAAGTCCAATATTAAACTGACATTAAATGTGGAGAATGATACCTTCGCGATAGAGCTGTGATCGTGATCACAATCGATAACTTCCTATTTAATTAACTAAACATGGCCATTAACAATTGCATAATAACACAAGGCTACAACAAAAAAATGGAGTTATAGGCAAGTTATTAAATTCGTTTGCCAGCTCCAGGTAGGCTACACAAGTGGCACAAATTGATTTGCAATGATTCCAGTGATATCGTCAATTCAGAATATGTATTGTACTGTATCAAATGGTAGGCTACAGTAGCCTACAATGGCATATAAATTAATAACCTACTTGATGGCTAACAGGTGCAAATGTAGCCTATCATTCTCCACATTTAATGTAATTTTCATTGTGAACTTTTACCTATAACAGAAGCACACGAGGGAGTTCCATACTTCCATAGCGCTCCAGACCCTAAAACTAGACCCTAGAACTGAACATGAGTAAAACACTTCGCTTGATACGGTTATCCATAAGAAAAGTAGACGTTTACTTTAAACCACCTCTGAGCGAATTTCTCTAAAGAGATCTAGTGCGCCTAAAGTTATTTCCCAATGCCTTGTCGCAGTTATATCAGTTCTAGCGCGTTAATATGTTTTATGGAAAAAGGGTGTATCGACCAATGTAAATAGCCGACCAACAACTGGTCAAACGTTGTCACGCTGCGCGCGCTCGCGTGCTGTGCTGTCTCCATGACTCAACTGCCACTGCTGCAGAACTCTCAACCAGTGCTCTCAACGCACACACCCCTCTGGCCCTCCCCAACATTCATTCACTAACTCAGTAACAACCTGCTCACTGCCTAATAGTCGGCAGCATATCAGTTAAATATATATATACTCTACCGTTCAAAAGTTTGGGGACACTTAGAAATGTCCTTGTTTTCCATGAAAACATACATGAAATTAGTTGCAAAATGAATAGGAAATATATTCAGGACGTTGACAAGGCTATAAATAATGATTTTGAATTGAAATAATAATTGTGTCCTTCAAACTTTGCTTTCGTCAAAGAAACCTCCATTTGCAGCAATTACAGCATTGCAGACTTGAGGCATTCTACTTGTCAATTTGTTGAGGTAATCTGAAGAGATTGCTTCCTGCTTCCTGAAGCACCTCCCACAAATTGGATTGGCTTGATGGGCACTTCTTACGGTCAAGCTGCTCCCACAACAGCTCAATAGGGTTGAGGTCCGGTGACTGTGCTGGCTACTCCATTATAGACAGAATACCAGCTGACTGTTTCTTCCCTAAATAGTTCTTGCATAGTTTGTAGCTGTGCTTTGGGTCATTATCCTGTTGTAGGAGGAAATTGGCTCCAATTAAACACTGTCCACAGGGTATGGCTTGGCCTTGCAAAATGGAGAAGATAGCCTTCCTTCTTCAAGATCCCTTTTTCCCTGTACAATCTCCCACTTTACCACCAACAAGGCACCCCCAGACCATCACATTGCCTCCACAATGCTTGACAGATGGTGTCAAGCACTCCTCCAGCATCTTTTCATTTTTTCTGCATATCACAAATGTTCTTCTTTGTGATCTGAACACCTCAAATTTAGATTAGTCTGTCCATAACACTTTTTTACAATCTTCCTCTGTCCAGTGTCTGTATTATTTTGCCCATCTTAATATTTTATTTTTATTGGCCAGTCTGAGATATGGCTTTTTGTTTGCAACTCTGTCTAGAAGGCCAGCATCCCGGAGTCGCCTCTTCACTGTTGACATTGAGACTGGTGTTTTGCGGGTACTATTTAATGAAGCTGCCAGTTGAGGACTTGTGAGGCATCTGTTTCTCAAACTAGACACTCTAATGTACTTAGTTGTGCCTAGTTGTGCACCGGGGCCTCCCACTCCTCTTTCTATTCTGGTTAGGGCCAGTTTGCGCTGTTCTGTGAAGGGAGTAGTACACAGCGTTGTACGAGATCTTCAGTATCTTGGCAATATCTCGCATGGAATAGCCTTCATTTCTCAGAACAAGAATAGACTGACGAGTTTCAGAAGAAAGTTCTTTGTTTCTGGCCATTTTGAGCCTGTAATCGATCCCACAAATGCTGATGCTCCAGAAACTCAACTAGTCTAAAGAAGGCCAGTTTTATTGCTTCTTTAACCTCTAACCTAACCTCTCAGGACTACAGTTTTCAAGTATGGGTAAATGCAAACTGAAGTGTCTGAAAGTGGGCGTGACAAGGGTTAACAATAAAATCCATCACTAATATGACTCCCACCAGAAAACAACAACAGACGATGTGACTTCTACATGACTTCTCTGCCAAGTGTTGGACATTACAAGCATCTACGCCTTATCTGAATCCTAAAGAAACCCACCGCTCTTCACAGACCTCTTTTTGTACACTTGACATTTCTGCAAATACAATGTACAAATTCTAGCTTGGCATGGCATCATGACAATAATGAAAGCCAGAAAGAAATAATGAAAGAGGCCTACTGTGCGATGTTTCTTGCATTTCCATGACTGATCAAAAGTTGTTTTCTCATGGGTCTCTCTTGTCTCTATGTGGCAGACATAAAGTGAGAAAAATGTTTGGAACATCGAATCACTGTATCGAATCGCAATACATATAGATTCGTAATACATATCGTATCGGCACTTAAATATGGGCCCGTTGTTGTTGTGTGTGTGTGTGTGGGGGGGGGGGGGGGGCACATAGCCTAAATATTAAAATAAAGGTAATTTTGACATTAGTTAAGTCTACCCGTTTTTATTTATTACAAATAATTATAATTACTGTTGTATATTTGGGCAGCAAACACCCTACCGGTTTTTCATTTACCGATAAATCTATGTTTGATTTTTATAACTCATGGCATCTATTTGACAATCATCAGATGATGACAATAAACTTGTGTTTGGCTCAATATAATTACTCTTGTATAATTGGGAAGCAAACCAGCTTAGAATGGATAGTATTTAAGGAATGACAAGGGTTAACAATAAAATCCATCACTAATATGACTCCCACCAGAAAACAACAACAGATGATGGCAAATAAACTTAATGACTTCTACATTACTTCTCTGCCAAGTGTGTTGAAGGGATAGCCCTTTATTAAAATTTTCGCCTAAATGACATACCCAAATCTAACTGCCTGTAGCTCAGGCCCTGAAACAAGGATATGCATATTCTTGGTACCATTTGAAAGGAAACACTTTGAAGTTTGTGGAAATGTGAATTGAATGTAGGAGAATATAACACAATAGATCTGGTATAAGAAAATACAAAGAAAATAACCAGCGTTTTTTTTCTACCAACAAAAATAGAAAATAAAATATAGGACAAAACAGACATCACGACAAGAGACACACCACAACACTACATAAAGATAGACCTAAGACAACAACATAGCATGTTAGCAACACAGCATGGTAGCAACACAACATCACAACAACATGGTAGCAACATAACATGGCAGCAGCACAAAACATGGTACAAACATTATTGGGTGCAGACAACAGCACAAAGGTCAAGAAGGTAGAGACAACAATGCATCAAGTGAAGCAGCCACAACTGTCAGTAAGAGTGTATATGATTGATTATTTGAATGAAGAGATGGAGATAAAACTGTCCAGTTTGAGTGTTTTTTGCAGCTTGTTCCTGTCGCTGCAGCGAACTGAAAAGAGGAGCGACCCAGGGATGTGTGTGCTTTGGGGACCTTTAACAGAAAGTGACTTGCAGAACGGTTGTTGTATGTAGAGGATGAGGGCTGCAGTAGGTATCTCAGATAGGGGGGAGTGAGGCCTGAGAGGGTTTTATAAATAAACATCAACCAGTGGGTCTTGCGACAGGTATACAAAGATGACCAGTTTACAGAGGAGTAAAGAGTGCAGTGATGTGTCCTATAAGGAGCATTGGTGGCAAATCTGATAGCCGAATGGTGAAGAACATCTAGCCGTTCGAGAACAACCTTACCTGCCGGTCCATAAATTACTTCTCCGTAATCTAGCATGGGATGGATGGTCATCTGAATCAGGGTTAGTTTGGCAGCTGGAGTGAAAGAGGAGCGATTATGATAGAGGAAATCAAGTCTAGATTTAACTTTAGCCTACAGCTTTGATATGTGCTGAGAGAAGGACAGTGTACCGTCTAGCCACACTCCCAAGTACTTGTATGAGGTGACTACCTCAAGCACTAAACCCTCAGGAGGTAGTAATCACACTGGAGAGGAGAGGGGCATTCTTCTTACCAAACCACATTACCTTTGTTTTGGAGGTGTTCAGAACCAGCCCATACAATTGCAATCCATCAATATAATTGACAACTATCATCAGAAATCAAGCAATTTCAAGCAGAAAATGGGGCGCCCCTGACCCACTAGTTGGTCAGAAAGTTCAAATCTTCGTTTCATATCGTGGTGTAGCTGTAACGTAAACTCACGTAAACTCGTACATTGCCTTGGTCCGTACAATTGCCCTTATTTTAGTGCCCCAAAACGTAATACTTCCAGATCAACTGTAATGTCAATACCATTGTAAAGCACAATTTCTCCCCTTTCCAACAGAATAAATTACATAACCTGAACGCTGCCCGTTTCTGCATAATTCAAGCAGGCAATGAGCTCCTTCAGGTCTTTTTAAAAATGGCGGGTGGGGAAGCAAAACTAATGCGTGAGAGTGAGAAGGAGAGATATTGTGTGGGAAAATTGCTTTTTTTCACTCGATCTGTCCAACTTATCAACTTATCGCCTCTAAAAATGTAGATAAAACACTGTAAAGAGTTTATATAATGTGTCATTACATACCTATTTGAAGGTTTGTGTCGAATTTGATTTGGGTTTTTAGGGCGGTGCTAAAGTGATCTTAGAAGTAAACAGCGGCTTTGAGAATGATGATTGCATGCAATGAAGACGCAAAAAATTACTAGGTATCCTCCCTTACCCCGTTTGTTTTTAAAGGATGAGAGAAGTGCTATACCTGATGGAGAGAGTTTGTAAGACAGAAAAAGTTGCTTTATGCATGCTGTACTTTACGACATGACACGTCTAGATGTAACGGAGGGTCCGTTTTTTCAACTTTTCTCCAATAATTTAGCGCCATTACCATGTCGATCAACGCTTGAATAGAAACCTAGTTCACAAACCCGATTTTGAAGTCAACACAGTCGCTACAGTCCCACAGTCTTTGTAGCCTCCTTTGAATGTTGCGGTTGCGCACATTTGTACGGAATGGGGTGAGTTTACGTTACTGTATTGACAATGACACAATAACGCAAGATCACAATTCCAGCATGGCCGACAACCACAACTCCCTTGCCCGCCATAGGAAGTTAAATGGTAATTCATAAATAATAAGTGAGCATTGCATTTGCAGCTCCTAAATTAATAAAAACATTTAAAAGGTAGTTTTAAACGTGATCTCTGAACGAGCTCCGGCAACTCGTTGCCCAGCAGGCTTTTCTGACACTGACACAGCTTTACTGATATTGCTAGGCTGTGATCGCGTTGCTAGCCCGCGGGCGCGTTACAGGTTGCAGGTCGACACGGGTGCGATCATTGCTAGGCTGCGGTTGCGTTGCTAGCCCGTGGGCGAATCGCAGATCGTCACGGGGGTGTTCCAATTGATCTTTATTGCTTCATAATTTCTGGGTGTATTACAACGGATAGATAACATACCAGATTAACATAATTGGTTCAGATTATTTAAAGATTTATTGGCATCTACTTGTATTTATTTTTTACAAATCCCAAATCACTATTGCAATTTCGTTCCTGTTCCTGGAGAGCTTCCATCCTGTAGGTTTTCGCTCCAAACCCACTAGTAACTAAAGTGATTAAACTTATCAACCAGTTAGTTAGGTGCACTAGATAAGGGTTTGAACAAAAACCTACACTCCCATTCAAACCCAGAATCCTATACTGGATATCTCCAGACTTCTAAAACAAGATTTGGAAGGATGGCCACGCAAGGCTAGTGTTGAACATATCACCTAGCCACATACTGGTGGTGTTCCTGCCTGATTACGTTGAAGACGTTGCATTGCATCAAGCAATGGTTGTGCGCCACGTCATCGACTGTCGGGCATTACATTCCTATATCATATTGTAATGACCTGACTAGATCATAAATTAACAATTGTCCAGACAGAGGCTTGAGTTTGCGAATTGACGGTTTATTAAACCAACTTTACACAGGCTACTGTTTGGGCCGTAGCACACGCCAAATAGATGACAGATAACCCACAAGCCAATCGTGACCTTCTCTTGTGAAGCCCAGACGTAAGAGAGAGAGAACAAAGGCTAAACCTGGTCTTAACTTCCAATGCTCCATCCCCCTGCCCAACCCCCCTCCACGCCACTCCGCCAACCACCAGGATGCCCGGCATCAGAACATTCCAGGCATTCCCGTGATTGGCAGATAGCAGGTTGATTGACATGTCGGACCCCGCGAACACTGGGTACTGGTCAGTACAACACAACCACCTCCTAGCCTAACACATAACACACAGCTGTCTGTGCGGGTCGCTACACAGCCCCCCCACCACAAAGTCCCTCGTCCCCGAGGGAACAAACAAAGTCTTTGAAGCGACCCGGAGGTCTCCTTTGCCTGCGTGGCCGTGATGGTCGCAGAGTGCCCCTCTGGGAACCAGGGGATGAAGGCAGGGATATGGGGGACAAGGAAGCGGGAACAGGTAATACAGTCTGTGGCTCTGGGGAACCACGCGGTGACACAGGGGGGGAGACAGGGGGAGTGGGCTGTCTGGAGCCTTGTCTGCGGCACCTGGGGGTGGGTGCCTGGAGAATGTCATTGCCAGAGAGGGGAATTGTGGGGGTTCCTGGGGTTTGGGGAGAAGAGGCCCCTCTGTATGGGGCTAACCTGTCCCGGTGCAGTGCCACCTTTCTCCCCCTGGGAGGAAGCTGCACCCGGTAAACAACCTCCCCTACCCTCTCCAGGACACTGCAGGGTCCCACCCAGTGACTGTCCAACTTGGGGCATCTGCCTTTTTTCCTTAAGGGGCTGTAGACCCAGACCAGCTCCCCAGCCACAAAGTGCCTTCCCCGGGTGTGCACGTCATAGTTCCTTTTCTGCCTCACACCTGCATTCACCAGCTGCTCTCTGGCGAAGGTGTGGGCTGTCTCCAGGCGGTCCTGGAGTCTCCGGGCATACTCCGGCCCCGGAGGAACATGAGGGCTATCCAGGGGCCGACCAAACGCCATCTCCGCAGGGGTGCGGATCTCTCTCCCCAGCATGAGGAGGGCAGGCGTGCAGGAGGTGGAGTCTTGGACAGCGGAGCGGCATGCCATGAGGACCATAGGCAGGTGCTTGTCCCAGTCACGCTGGTGTTTGGAAGAGACGATGGCCAGCTGCTGTCCAAGTGTTTTGTTGAAGCGCTCTACAAGGCCATCACTTTGAGGATGGAGAGGAGTAGTGCGGGTCTTGTGCATACCCAGCCTCTCACACATGGTGGCGAACACACGGGACTCAAAGTTTCTGCCCTGGTCGCTGTGGATGGACTCTGCAGCTCCAAACCTGCTGAACATCCCCGCTGTCAGGGCGTCGACGATGGTCTCTGCCTCCTGGTCAGGCAGAGCATAGGCCTCGGGCCATTTTGTGAAATAGTCCATGGCCGTGAGCACCCAGCGGTTTCCACTGTCTGTGGTGGGGAACGGCCCAACTACATCCACTCCCACCCTCTCCATGGGAGCCCCCACTGGGAACTGTTGGAGCTGAGCATGAGAGCGGCCTGGGGGGCCCTTTCTCGCTGTGCAGTTGTCACAGCGGCGACAAAAGTCCTCCACATCCCTCTTGTGCTGCCCCCAGTAAAAGCCCTGACGGAGACGGCGCAGTGTTTTTGTGACCCCAAAGTGTCCAGTCCCCACCCCCCCATGAGTACTCTGGAGCACAGCCTCCCGCAATGCTTTTGGGACCACCACCTGCCACCTCTCCTCTCCCGTAGCTGACTCCTTCCATGCCCGCTGTAGCACGCCATCAGCCAGCCGCAGTCTCTCAAACTTCGACCACAACCCTTTGGTCGCGAGTGAGAGCGCTGTCACCTCTTCCCATGGTGGCCTCACCTGCGCCTCTACCCACTGTAGCACTGGCTGTAGGTCTGTGTCCCGTCCCTGCTGCTGCCGCCATTCAGCCACGTCGACAGTCTGCAGCTCACAGCAGACAGGCCCGCTCGCCCGACACACTGTGGCACAGACACCCTCCTCTGCACGCAGCTCTCTCTCCCGTCCCTCTCTCCGTTCACAGTGGCGGCAGCCGTCTGCAGTACAGGGCCGACGGGACATGGCGTCGGCGTTGGAGTGGCGTGCCCCTGCCCTGTGCACCACCGTGAAGTCATACGGCTGAAGCTCCTCCAACCAGCGTGCCACCTGCCCCTCTGGCTCTCTGAAAGACATGAGCCACTGGAGAGCAGAGTGGTCAGTCCTTACAGTAAAGGGCAGACCACCCAGGTAGTACTTGAAGTGTTTGACGGAAGCCACAACAGCCAAGAGCTCCCGCCGGGTGACACAGTAGCGGCGCTCATGTTTGTCAAATGTTTTGCTGAAGTACGCCACCACTCTCTCCCCCTCTGGCCCCACCTGGGCCAGCACCCCACCCATGCCCACATTGCTCGCGTCTGTGTCCAGGATAAAGGGCAAGGTGAGGTCAGGGGGGGCGAGCACGGGGGCCTCGATCAGTGCACGTTTGAGGGTGTTGAACGCCTCCTCACACTCCACTGTCCAAGTGAAAGCCTTGTCCTTCGGCAGCAGGCGGTTCAGTGGAGCAGCAACGCTTGAGAAGCCCCGTACAAACCTCCTGTAGTACGAGGCCAGGCCCAGGAAGCTCTTCAGCTGACGCTGGTTGGTGGGGGTGGGCCAGTCTCTGACAGCCCCTACCTTGTCCTCCATGGTGCTGATCCCCTCCTTCCCCACTCGGTGGCCCAAGAAGGACACCTCTCTCCTCATGAAGTGGCACTTCTCGGGGTGGAGCTTCAGACCTGCGGCAGCCACCCTCTCCAGCACACGCCGTAGCGCCCCCAGGGCTGACTGGAAGGAGCTGCCATGGGCCAGGATGTCATCGAGGTATACCAGACACTGCTGTCGGGGGATGCCATCCAGCACCCTGTCCATCAAACGCTCAAAAGTAGCTGGAGCGTTGCACAGGCCAAAGCACAGGACCTTGAACTGCCAGTGTCCTCTGTTAGTGGAGAACGCAGTTTTGGCTCTGGCCTTTGGGGAGAGGGGCACCTGCCAGTAGCCACTGCGGAGGTCTAGTGAGGAGAACCAGGAGGACCCCCTAACCAGGTCCAGCGACTCATCGATACGTGGTATGGGGTATGAGTCCTTCCTAGTTACCTCATTCAGCCGCCTGTAGTCCGCACAGAACCTCAGCTTACCCCCCTTCTTCGGAACCATGACGACTGGCGTCGCCCAGGGGCTGTCTGAGGGCTCAATGAAGTCTGCCCGCTGCATCTCCAACACAGCCTTGTCTGCCGCCTCCTGGCGTGCCAGCGGGATACGGCGGGGACGCATCTTGATGGGTCGAGCATCACCTGTGTCGATCTCATGCTGCACCAGATGAGTCTGACCCACCTCTTCCTCACTCAACGCAAAGCTGTCTCTGAATTCAAACAGCAACTGCCACAACCGTTCCTGCTGCTCGGGGTCAAGACCAACACAGTTCCTCCCCCATATCTCCCTCACTGCAGACAGTGTCCTCTCCTCTCCCATCTGGGGCAGCTGGGCTGGGGGGGCGCGGCCCGGGCTCACAGAGGGCTGTGTCATGGAGGTAGCTGGGGGAATGTAACACACCGCCGTAGGTGACAGGGGGACTGGGGAAAAGTCACACACAGCTGTGGGGGAGGGGGGGCAGCCATGAGTCTCTGCTGCTTTAACTGTTGGAGTAAAGGGTTTGTTGGGTTGAGTGAATGTGACATTAGGGGGGGCCATGGTGACTTCCGGCCCTCCCTGGAAGCTCAGTGTGCCCCTATTTAGGTCTAACTGGCAGCCTGTGCTCCTAAGAAAGTCCAACCCCAGGATACAAGGGTCCTGCACAGCCGCCACCCACACAGGATGACGCACAGTCCTGCCCCCTACTGTCAGAGTCATTATTCCCTTCCCTTTCATGGGTGCCAGCTCACCTGTGACTGTGCGGAGCTGCACAGTTGTAGGCTCACACTGAGTCCAACCTGGCACAATATCTGGCCTCACCAGGGTTACTGTGGACCCAGTGTCCACCAGGGCGGAGCAGGGCACCCCCTCCACAGTGACAGGGACATGACAAAAGTCCCCAACACAGGTCCGGCCCACCACAACAACAGGCTCCATCCGCTTGCCCTCGTCTGCTTCTGGGGAAAGTGGAGCCTTGCTTCCCCGTCTGTGCCGGTGGGCTCCTCCTGAAGATGATGGTGGTTGGGATAGAAAGCCAGGGGTCCGCACTACCCGGTCTATGCGGACCCCGAGCCGTTTCCCTGAGCTCTGGGGGACATGGGGCAATCTCGGCGCAGATGGCCTGGCTGGCCACAACCCCAGCAGACCCTGGGACCAGGGCGTGTGTTTCGTGCCGCCTGTAGCGACACAGCACGAATGAGTTCTGTCATTTCGGCCATGGGTGGACTCAGGATGAGCCAGCTGGGTCTGTATGCGCAGCTCCGTAGGAGAGAGCGCCTGTATGAACTGGTCCCGTGCTAGCTCGCTCTGCACGGAGGGGGGCATGTGAGCATATGCCCGCCGAGAGAGGCTCTCAATGTCATTAGCTAGCACCCGTAGAGGCTCTCCAGGCTGCCTGCGTCTATTACTCAGTTCGGAGCGCAGTAGCCCGGGCTGTACACACTGTCCATAGCGCCTCCTCAGTGCTCCCACTAAAGCACCATAATCATGTCTGTCCTCGGGGCTAATCAATATCAAACAGGCCAGAGCTTCATCCGTGAGGCATAAAGCCAACTGCAGTGCCCTTTCTTCATCCGACCACCCCCTAAAATGAGCTAACAGTTCAAACTGAGCATGAAAAGCTTCCCAATCCGCCTTACCGGAATACTTCGGGGTCTTAACAGATACGGACGCAGCTGGGAACTGGGCGCCGCCATGTTTGTTTACATCCTGAGCCCCAGATTCCTCGTCACGCCGCGTCGACGTCACCACTTCGGTCCGCCCACCAGAATCCGCGCGAAATACAGTCGACGAAGCACTCATGCCCGCTTCAGCCGCCATCGCTCTAACGTCCTCCCTCAAGCGGCCTCTGCGCTCCGACGCCCTGGCGATCTCCTCAGCCAGAACCCCCGACGTCCATTCACACGCACCTCTTTGGCCATAATCGTCCCCTACCTCCACCTTCACTTTCGGATTCCCTCGAAGCATTTTCAATCCCCGTTCTCACCTACGGTAGCTAGCCACATAAGTCAGCTAGCTAGCTGGCTAACTTGTATCAACGTTTTCACTTCTGACACCAATGTAATGACCTGACTAGATCATAAATGAACAATTGTCCAGACAGAGGCTTGAGTTTGCGAATTGACGGTTTATTAAACCAACTTTACACAGGCTACTGTTTGGGCCGTAGCACACGCCAAATAGATGACAGATAACCCACAAGCCAATCGTGACCTTCTCTTGTGAAGCCCAGACGTAAGAGAGAGAGAACAAAGGCTAAACCTGGTCTTAACTTCCAATGCTCCATCCCCCTGCCCAACCCCCCTCCACGCCACTTCGCCAACCACCAGGATGCCCGGCATCAGAACATTCCAGGCATTCCCGTGATTGGCAGATAGCAGGTTGATTGACATGTCGGACCCCGCGAACACTGGGTACTGGTCAGTACAACACAACCACCTCCTAGCCTAACACATAACACACAGCTGTCTGTGCGGGTCGCTACAATATGATGTGGTTAGCTGATATGTTAAACACCTATCCAAGCTTTGTGAGATCTGGCAGCCGTCTGCAATGTAGTCAGGCAGGAATGCCACCCACGTGCCAATGGCGTGGCATGCAAATGACGTGCTATGCAACTATTGGTTGATACAATGCATTATCTGCAATTTGGTCAGGGCCTGGAACATGACCCTCAACTAGTTGAATCAGATATGTTAGGTTAATGTTGGACTGAATACCAACAGGGTGGTAAATCTCCAGGAAGATAGTTAGGTAGATCTGTTATAACCTATATAAGTACAAGGTCATATTTATTGGTGCGGAACGTAGCAGAATTTCCTTTTTCAATGTAAAACTAAAAACAAGCGTTTCTTATAGGACAAGTTCAGGTAGTCCCTTGCAGTTTCAGTCCATTTTCATTCTGTTTGGTGCCTATTGAATACGACCCTGTACTGCCTCCAACCAAGTCCCAGGCTTTTGTGGGCTCAGTGCCCCACAACGGCTCATTTGCACTTCTATAGTTTCAGTTTTGTTTTTGTGTCGAGAGCAGTCTCACGCATTGGTCGTTGACCGATGGCCGACCCAGATTCTACTTTATGAATTCAGAAAGACTACCACTGCTCACGGGAAAGATCAAAATGAATGATGTACTGGTCGTGGTCTCCCATTTCATCTGTGTGTAGTGTCTTTAGATTGATCTGTTACACTGGTCGCAGCAAGACTCTTTACTGCAACACAATCAGAGTTGGTGGCAATTGCTTTTGGTACAGCATGACAGGAAAAAGCTCTCACAAGGGTTTAGTTTGAATTTATTAGTAGACAAGTAGAACATTTTAAGGCACAGTATGAATTGCATTGACTCTTGAATTGCAAGAGACAATATAATATAGAACAGTAAAAATACATGAAAAAACGGACAATATATAGCTGTGCCAGGAAAATAACCTCTCCCTCAATGTCAAAAAAACCGAAAGAGCTGATAGTGGACTTCAGGAGACAGCAGAGGGAGCACGCCCCCATCCACATCGACGAGACCGCAGTGGAGAAGGTGAAAAGCTTCAAGTTCCTCTGCGTACACATCACTGACAATCTAAAATGGTCCACCCTCAAAGACACTGTGGTGAAGAAGGCGCAACAGTGCCTCTTCAACCTCAGGAGGCTGAAGAAATTTGTCTTGGCCCCTAAGACCCTCACAAACTTTTACAGATCCACAATTGAGAGCATCCTGTCGGGCTGTATCACCGCCTGGTACGGCAACTGCACCGCCCACAACCGCAGGGCTCTTCAGAGGGTGGCGCGGTCTGCCAAACGCATCACCGGGGACACACTGCCTGCCCTCCAGGACACCTACAGCACCCAATGTCACAGGAAGGCCAAAAAGATCATCAAGGACATCAACCACCAGAGCCACGGCCTGTTCACTCCGCTATCATCCAGAAGGCGAGGTCAGTACAGGTGCATCAAAACTGGGACCTAGAGACTGGAAAACAGCTTCTATCTCAAGGCCATCAGATTGTTAAATAGCCATCACTACCCAGTACCCTGCCCTGAACTTAGTCACTTTCACTAGTCGACTACCACCCGATTACTCAACCCTGCACCTTAGAGGCTGCTGCCCTATGTACATATCATGGAATCACTGGTCACTTTAATAATGTTTACATACTGTTTTACTCATTTCATATGTATACACTGTATTCTAGTCAATGCCACTCCGACAATGCGCATCCTAATATTTATAGATTTCTTAATTCCATTCTTTTGCTGTTAGATTTGTGTGAATTGTTGTGAATTGTTAGCTACTATAGCACTGTTGCGAAACAAACTAACATTTCGCTACACTCGCAATAACATCTGCTAAATATGTGTATGCAACCAATACAAATTTATTTGAATATATCATAGAATCATGTAGACGTTAAATGTATCTCTACCAGTATAGAGTGTATAGAGTATTTTTTATTTTTTATTTCACCTTTATGTAACCAGGTAGGCTGAGCAATATTTTTGTCTAACCTTTTAATAAAGTATTAGGTACAATTACTCTGATTTGAAAATGTGATGCAGTATTCTTTACTATTGTGTTGTCTTCCTAATGCTTCCTCTAGAATTGGTTAGGGAATGAAAGAAGAAAACTGGCCCAGGGTCAAGCTGTCCCTCAAAATAAAACGAAGCTCTACAAACGTAATGTGTCAGCTTACAAACTGTTTATGAGAGACCACCATAAAGCAAAAGGTTTGTGCAGGTTTGGCTCTTTTTTGGTATTTTACCCCCTTTTTCAATCTTGTCTCATCGCTGCAACTCCCCAACGGGCTCGGGAGGTGAAGGTCAAGTCATGCATCCTCCAAAACATGACCTGCCAAACAGCGCTTTTTAACACCCGCCTGCTTAACCCGGAAGCCAGCCGCACCAATGTGTCGGAGGAAACACCCTTCACCTGACGACCGAGGTCAACCTGCAAAAGCCCGGCCCACCACAAGGAGTAAAGCCCCCCCGGCTAAACCCTCCCCTAACCCGGACGACACTGGGCCAATTGTGCGCCGCCCTATGGGACTCCAGATCACAGCCGGTTGTGATACAGCCTGGGACTGAACCTAGGTCTGTAGTGACACCTCTAGCAGTGCGGCGCCACTCGGGAGGTCAGGTTTGGCTTTAATTACCTGTTAAATTACAAGAGCAAGGCGGGCATTCAAGTATTGTGGACTGTATGCATTTCTCAATCAGTGTGTCTTTGATGTAGGTTAATTATTATTATATTTAGATGAATTATCACAGGGGTTTCCCTTCAGAACTTTTGGGGTCTAACAACAAATTCTAAAGTCTACTGTCTCCATCTGACACATATTTTTACATTGTTTCAACAAGTAAATGTTATGTTGTTGTAATACCTTGATAGAATAGATAGATAAAACAATGTCACTGATATTGTCATGTTTTCTGTTGTATGTCAGGAGTTATGGCAGGTACACAGGTCAAATGGCAGGCATTACCACCTGCCACAAAAGCCCATTACAGTGAGGAGGCAGGCAAGCTACTGGCAGGAGGTCAGGAGTTGAAAGGGAACCTGAAGGCATTAAAAGTAAAAGTAAAAGGTTATTGAAGAAGGTTGGTGGCAATATATAGGGTCACAATAGTAAGTCATGACATTTTGAAACTTTTACCTAAAAAAAAGAATGGATTTGGATTTGATAGTTGGAGTTAGATTTGACATACAGATTTAAGATACAAAGAACAGGCATTTTTCTTATGGAAGGATTTCAGTCTTTTCCTATAAATATTTTTAGGTATTGTATTTTTTTTTACATCTAATATAATTTATTATTTATCTTGTCTATCTTGTCTATTTTTACATAATTTTTTGTTATCGAGTTGGAAGGTATGGGGGTCGACACAGCATTGCTTGTCCACAAACCCGATGACCCCATACCAGTCAGCACAGCCTCATCTGGGAGGAGAAAGGAATTTGTTGAGGGCCAGGATCTGATCGCAAAGTTTTCTGTACAATTTTCTAGTACACATTTAAAAAAAAAAAATGAATCAGACTTGATTTTCCCTTGCAAAAAATGTATCAACCCCAGACAAAAATGTAAATCTATTATAATCTACATAACAATTCACATTACCTGTTACTGCACAATTATTTTCCTGCTGTAGCAAACTGACTCATACATCTGTACATCTACAGTGGGGAGAACAAGTATTTGATACACTGCCGATTTTGCAGGTTTTCCTACTTACAAAGCATGTAGAGGTCTGTCATTTTTATCATAGGTACACTTCAACTGTGAGAGACGGAATCTAAAACAAAAATCCAGAAAATCACATTGTATGATTTTTAAGTAATTAATTAGCATTTTATTGCATGACATAAGTATTTGATACATCAGAAAAGCAGAACTTAATATTTAGTACAGAAACCTTTGTTTGCAATTACAGAGATCATACGTTTCCTGTAGTTCTTGACCAGGTTTGCACACACTGCAGCAGGGATTTTGGCCCACTCCTCCATACAGACCTTCTCCAGATCCTTCAGGTTTCGGGGCTGTCGCTGGGCAATACGGACTTTCAGCTCCCTCCAAAGATTTTCTATTGGGTTCAGGGCTGGAGACTGGCTAGGCCACTCCGGGACCTTGAGATGCTTCTTACGGAGCCACTCCTTAGTTGCCCTGGCTGTGTGTTGCGGGTCGTTGTCATGCTGGAAGACCCAGCCACGACCCATCTTCAATGCTCTTACTGAGGGAAGGAGGTTGTTGGCCAAGATCTCGCGATACATGGCCCCATCCATCCTCCCCTCAATACAGTGCAGTCGTCCTGTCCCCTTTGCAGAAAAGCATCCCCAAAGAATGATGTTTCCACCTCCATGCTTCACGATTGGGATGGTGTTCTTGGGGCTGTACTCATCCTTCTTCTTCCTCCAAACACGGCAAGTGGAGTTTAGACCAAAAAGCTCTATTTTTGTCTCATCAGACCACATGACCTTCTCCCATTCCTCCTCTGGATCATCCAGATGGTCATTGGCAAACTTCAGACGGGCCTGGACATGCGCTGGCTTGAGCAGGGGGACCTTGCGTGCGCTGCAGTATTTTAATCCATGACGGCGTAATGTGTTACTAATGGTTTTCTTTGAGACTGTGGTCCCAGCTCTCTTCAGGTCATTGACCAGGTCCTGTCGTGTAGTTCTGGGCTGATCCCTCACCTTCCTCATGATCATTGATGCCCCACGAGGTGAGATCTTGCATGGAGCCCCAGACCGATGGTGATTGACCGTCATCTTGAACTTCTTCCATTTTCTAATAATTGCGCCAACAGTTGTTGCCTTCTCACCAAGCTGCTTGCCTATTGTCCTGTAGCCCATCCCAGCCTTGTGCAGGTCTACAATTTTATCCCTGATGTCCTTACACAGCTTTCTGGTCTTGGCCATTGTGGAGAGGTTGGAGTCTGTTTGATTGAGTGTGTGGACAGGTGTCTTTTATACAGGTAATGAGTTCAAACAGGTGCAGTTAATACAGGTAATGAGTGGAGAACAGGAGGGCTTCTTAAAGTAAAACTAACAGGTCTGTGAGAGCCGGAATTCTTACTGGTTGGTAGGTGATCAAATACTTATGTCATGCAATAAAATGCAAATTAATTACTTAAAAATCATACAATGGGATTTTCTGGATTTTTGTTTTAGATTCCGTCTCTCACAGTTGAAGTGTACCTATGATAAAAATTACAGACCTCTACATGCTTTGTAAGTAGGAAAACCTGCAAAATCGGCAGTGTATCAAATACTTGTTCTCCCCACTGTATAATGCATTTAAACACACTCATACAGCACTGGGCCTCTTTTATTGTTACATCTAGGCAAACCTGCAGCTTCACAGTCAAAGTTTAAGGGTTTGACAAGGCTAGGGTGCAAGGAGTACAAGCCTTATTCAACCAGAAGTATAGTATATATCATTTTATTTTAGGTAACTATTCAAATGTACTGTATATCTGTGATTCAACAATTAAATAACGGTCCTGCTCCGCTTTTAAGCAAGCTTAAAAAAAGTAACCACTAAAATTCACAGGCAGAGTTCTGGATAAAAAGGCTGACATTTGATTTATAAAAACGTATTTATAGCTGTGCCTTGTTTGTTTACATTGTTGATATTCAAGTAAGCAGATTTCTAGATCACTGGTAGAAGCTTGGAATAATGTGTACACTTGGGGTATGCCAGGTGGGATAGAGTTAAAAAAGCCCTCCCACTATGGCACGGACCGACTATCTAGCATTTTGGAGGCAGGCCGTGGCATCAAGTTCACAATAAGTAAGATGCAATGCTCTTTACAATGTTTCAATGCAGAATTGTAATGTCTTGGTCATTGACATGAACAACATTGACATGTACAGTACAGGCAGTGGCTTGACATATTACTCCCTGTAATCCTAGATTCAGATCATTCAGGCGAGAAAAAACATCACCCAGATAGGCCAGTCGGGTCAGAAACTCGTCATCATGCAAGTGGTCAGACAAGTGAAAATTATGGTCAGTAAAGAAAACTTTAAGCTTGTCTCTCAATTTAAAAAAATTTGTCAATACTTTGCCCCTTGATAACCAGCGCACTTCTGTATGTTGTAAAAGCGTTACATGGTCTCTGCCCATATCAATGCATAGTGCAGAAAATACACGAGAGTTCAGGGGCCTTGCTTTAACAAAGTTAACCATTTTCACTGTAGTGTCCAAAACGTCTTTCAAGCTGTCAGGCATTCCCTTGGCAGCAAGAGCCTCTCGGTGGATGCTGCAGTGTACCCAAGTGGTGTCGGGGGCAACTGCTTGCACGCGTGTTACAACTCCACTATGTCTCCCTGTCATGGCTTTGGCGCCATCAGTACAGATACCAACACATCTTGACCACCAAAGTCCATTTGATGCCACAAAGCTGTCCAGTACTTAAAAAATATCCTCTCCTGTTGTCCTGGTTTCCAGAAGAGGATGTCTTCCTTAATTGACCCCCCATAAACATAACATATACCAGGAGCTGTGCCAGGCCCGCCAAGTCTGTTGACTCATCCAGTTGTAACGCATAGAATTCACTGGCTTGTATGCGAAGCAGTAATTGTTTCAAAACATCTCCTGCCATGTCACTGATCCGTCATGAAACTGTTGTTTGATGAAGACATTGTCTGTATAGTTTTTTTGGCCTTTCCCCCCAGCATTGTCCCAGACATATCCACAGCAGCAGGAAGAATTAAGTCTTCCACAATAGCATGGGGCATGCCTGTCCTAGCCACTTACCATATAAGATGCTTCTAGCCCCTTCTTATTAATGTTATCTGTTGCTTTTATACAAGTCTTACTACCCAAAAGTCATCTTAATTCTTGCCCCAAAAACTCCCGCGGCTTATTTTTCAAATTGCCATGTTTTGTTTCTAAATGTCTGTGCAAGGGTGAAGGTTTCATTGAGTTGTGAGATATTACTTTTGCACATATAACACACTGTGGCTGTGGTAAGGCACTACTCCCAATATAAGTGAACCCCAAATCAATGTAGTTCTCATCATATTTGCGCCTCTTCGATGGTCCAACGTCCCTGTCTGTTGTTCGGTGCTTCCCCGTGTAAGGGGGCAGTAGCTCTTCGGCTGCATCAGATTCACAACTGTCAGTGTCCATGCTAGCCGGGCTAACCACAAATGTAGAATTACTGATGATAGAATTGGATGTGTTCCTGGAAGCAGAACAACTTGTGTCATCGACAGGTGCAGTACTGCTTGTAGTAGCAGTACTACCAGTAGAGCTGGTATGAGTCTCTATTATCCATTTTCGAGCAAACGGAATGAGCAGCAGCTACGTTTGGCTACATACGGACCGATAGTGGAATTCCTGCGAGAGAGTAACGGTTAATGTGATTGGATGTTAATTATTCAACTAGGCTACCTGTATTTGACATTGTGTTGTTATTTAGCTGAACACTAGATGGTTTAATTTTATTTTTGGCAGTGAAACGAGGCTACTTAGGCGAGAAAAAAACCTCCCCCAAATTTATAGCCCTGTTGGAAACTATAAATGGACTGTTTGAAAATGTGAAGATTTAATTTTTATTTAAAATGTGAATCACATTTTTATTTGGCGGACCCCCGACGGCATTGTGCGTACCCCAGTTTGGGAATACCTGCATAGAGCATCCATTTTTATTAATACGTTTATTTGGATAGGGACAATGTACAGTACAGCAAAAACATATGTTTCAGAGCACTGAGAAATGCTTTGCACCTGATTTAGCTAACAGCTCATCTACATCTGTAGTCCCCGTTTACTAATGCTGAAATTCTTCCACCTGTTAACAGAAAAACAATGCCAATTGAAACGGCATATCTGATCCGAAAGGATAATTACTAGAAGACAACAGCACATAACCCTGTGGAAGCCAAAGCTGTCTGTGTGTGGCATCTTACATATTAAGCAGCTCTTACCCACTATTCAAGGCCAAGATTCTGATGGACAACAGGCAATCAAGCAGTTAGTTGGCCAGGTACAAAGAGGCTTCTTAGCTAATAGAGCACAGATGTGTGGCAAACAAACCACAGTTACATAAACATCTGGTTTTCATCGTCTAGGTGAAATCTGGGTGGGGCAAAACCCCCCAAAATATTTTGATGCATGCCAGCAAAGCCACTACACAACAATACATTAAATTGCACTATAACGGTGACAAACGGTGGCCACAAACTGTTGGGGTCTACATAAAGCTGTTCCAACAGCAGTCCCAACACCTTACCACTGCTATACCTGGCTATCAGCGGAGCCTTGTCTGGCAGCGAAACAGTTCATTCAGCCTCATTTATTGCCTTCGCTGATATGGCTGACTTGCTTAAACAAATATCGTTTCTACTGACAATTGAGATGTACAAACTATGGCATAGGGGATGACGAGCGGATAGGAGGCAATCCGTAATTTTGATTAAGACATTAATGAGCGAGCTAGTCTGGACGTAGTTAATATAACTATTTGTTCAGCACTTCTTAAATGTACAGCAACAGAATTCAGAACATGGGCCGTTCTTACAGTATTCTCCCTGTACACCAAGTTAGAACTGTAGGATAAATAAAGTGGGCATATAAGCAGACAATGAAAGCTCTTACAAAATTAGATATTTACATTTCTCTAAAACAGGTTATAGGCTACATGTATACCACCAAGTCAGAACAGTAGGCTAAATTCTGAGGGGAAAATTGACCAGATCTTCAGGTCGGAGCTCTAGAAATAGGTCAGAGTTCCCGACTTGCAATTCAGAGTTGGATGACCGTTCAAAACGTATTTTCCAAGTTGGAGCTTGTTTTTTCCCCCAGAGTTCCCAGTTGTCTTGAACTCACTGAAGTCTGAGATTTCCCAGTTCTGAGTTTCAAGTTGTTTTGAGCATAGCAGAAGTCATGCTGGACTGCCAGTAGATTGTCGACTTTATTCATGAGGACTGCTAGCTAAGATTTTGAAAGTATGATATTAACATGATCAGTCCAATCAAAGCTAATGTCGATATAACGTGATTTGATGTCATTTTAGCTATGGCCAATGACCTTGAGGCTTCTTGGATGGGCACTTCTAATGTAACTCTATGGCAGCACCCAAGGGGCTTGAATTTCAGAGCTCTCCCCGTAGATTTTGCAGTGACGTTGTGTCCCCATGAGTGACAGAACACTGAGCCAATCACGGCGCAACTAGAGAACATTACCAACCCCTACGCTCTGTATTGTCCGCTGGATGCCTCACTACCACAGAAAGCACTAGGCTGAAACACCTGTATTTTGGTGCTGCCTTAATCAAGATAGCAAAAAAAATACAATGTTCATACAGAGCTTTATTCATTCAATGATACATTATTTTTTTTTATTTTTTTACATTGTTTGCAAACTGATGTGTGACAAGCATTAATGCCAAAATAACATTCAAAATGACGCCACTGTGGGTAAAAATGAAATCTCGAGTCGGTATTTTATTTGAGTGGTTTATTTATATCTTGACCAGCATTCAAAAAGGAGCCTAAGTGATTCTTATTTACAGTACAGTAGCATATCACTTACATAATAACAACTTGAAGCATTTTTCAAGATACCCAAGGACACGTGACAGTAAACATTTTAATTGTTCAAGTGGTGCACCAGTGGTATGCTAATGTGGATGTTGGAATTGAGCCCGTCTCCCTCTACTGGGATCTCTTCATTCATTCATTTTTTTTTAATAATAGATTTTTTAGGTACACTACTGTTAGCAATTTATGTTATTCTTCAATAACACAAACTCCAAAGCAAATCAGGGGGAGAAAAATAGGTTTATTCAGAAAGGACAAATCAAGATGTTATGCTGGAAGGTAGATGTTCACTCTCCCGTCCTCAGCTTTTCCCCACTGAACAAAGGAACATGATGCCATTTATAACCCCCCACCCTAGCCTGGGGTTGCCCAATCAGAAGTCCTTGCAGTACAACTTGGCCAATAGCCAAATAACAAGTATCCTGCTCTCGACTCAATGTACAGACCAATAAAACCTGGCACACGTAGCACACGTCACTCTTCAGGAGTGACATTCCACAGATTCTAACCTATGTTGAACTGAAACCCAACTCCTATTTACAATTCACTATTGACCATTAGTACTCTAGTTTTTACTCCTCTCATCCTCTGCGTTGTGTATTTATTTTCAAAATATTCTTATTGTACCGTTCAAAAGATTGGGGTCACTTAGAAATGCCCTTGTTTTTGAAAGAAAAGCTCATTTTTTGTCCATTAAAATAACATAAAATTGATCCGAAATACAGTGTAGACATTAATGTTGTAAATCACTAGTGTAGATCGAAACGGCTGATTTTGAATGGAATATCTACATAGGCGTACAGAGGCCCATTATCAGCAACTATCACTCCTGTGTTCCAATGGCACATTGTGTTAGCTAATCCAAGTTTATCATTTTAAAATGCTAATTGATCATTAGAAAACCTTTTTGCAATTATGTTAGCACAGCTGAAAACTGTTGTCCTGCTTAAAGAAGCAATAAAATGTGCCTTCTTTAGACTAGTTGAGTATCTGGAGCATCAGCATTTGTGGGATCGATTACAGGCTCAAAATGGCCAGAAACAAAGTACTTTCTTCTGAAACTTGTCAGTCTATTCTTGTTCTGAGAAATGAAGGCTATTCCATGCGAGAAATTGCCAAAAAACGGAATATCTCGTACAACGCTGTGTACTACTCCCTTCACCTATTCCATGGGAATAACAAAAATGATAACATATACAGTACATTCCATAACCTGCATCCCATAACCTGCATTATTGGCCATTATTCCCAGGCAACTCAATAAACTCAACTAGAGAAATGCATCAGGTCTTATAGCTAGTCTAAAAAAGTCTTAAAAAGTCATTTGACTAAAAAATTATTTCCCCAAGAGCTCTCCTCTTGAAAGTGAATCCAAGCTGCTCCCCAAAACTCCACTAATCCCTCTACAGCAGTTTGCTATGGGGATCCATTTTTTCTTCTTCTCAGTGATCAGTGAGTCTCTTCAGGTTGACTTGTTGTTGTTGACCCTGCGCTCCTCTTTCCACTGTCTTCTCCTGAGTAGATCCCAGAGTCCTGACTGGAGCTGCCTTGTCCTCTCTGGATGGAGGAGGAGCCACTGTCCTGCTCCGCCTCAACATCTCCCTGACCCTTGACCTGTTGCTGTTGACCCTGGCTTGTCTGCTCTACCTGTACAGCCACCACACATGTGGCCACACAGCTCTCTTCCGGATGCAGGAGGAGAAGGGATATTTGATCCTGTGTGTTCTGCAGTATACTGCTGGGAAATGTGTGCTTTGAGACAATACTTTTTCTCTTTTTGTGGCATCTGTAGACAGACACTGTCGTAATCAGAAGAACACAGCCCAGCAGAGCCAGCAACACCTTCCACACAGGAGATTGTCCTTAGAGGGACAAACAGAGCAGGCGTCAATATAGATGTTAAGCTCAAATCTGAAAGATCCCTTTTTCAGGGACAATGTGGATTTAAATGTAATGGTGTGTAAATGGTTCTGAATTTTACCCAGGGTCCTCACACACTGTTGCTGTGTGTATGGGCTGGTCTTATTGTACGGTTTGCTGAATGCGTTGACCTGCAGGCAGTACTCTGTCCAGGGCTTCAGCGGGAACAGTGTTCCCTCTGTGGTGTTAAAAACGTTCTCTTGTTTCTGTATGATGGAGACAAAAGCACACCAATAAGACATATGAATAGTGTGAGTACTTGAGTTGAATGGTTTGAAAAAACAAAAAGGTGTGACATTGATTGATAAAGCAGTGAGCTCTACATTTTTCAGATATCTCCCCCCAAAAAACGTCTCTACTCCAAAGATCAAAATCAAGTTGAAGAACCCAAGACTTAAGCATACATCAAATATGAGGGAGCTTATTATATGGTAATAATACGTAAATACTGTATGTACAGTTGAAGTCGGAAGTTTACATTAGCCAAATACATTTAAAATCAGTTTTTCACAATTCCTGACATTTAATCCCAGTAAAAAGTCCCTGTCTTAGGTCAGTTTGGATCACCACTTTATTTTAAGAATGTGAAATGTCAGAATAATAGTAGAGAGAATGATTTATTTCATATTTTATTTCTTTCATCACATTCCCAGTGGGTCAGAAGTGTACATACACTCAATTAGTATTTGGTAGCATTGCCTTTAAATGGTTGAAGTTGGGTCAAACGTTTTGGGTAGCCTTCCACAAGCTTGACACAACTTTGGAAGTATGCTTGGGGTCATTGTCCATTTGGAAGACCCATTTGCGACCAAGCGTTAACTTCCTGACTGATGTCTTGAGATGTTGCTTCAATATATCCACATAATTTTCCTGCCTCATGATGCCATCTATTTTTTGAAGTGCACCAGTCCCTCCTGCAGCAAATCCCCCCCACAACATGATGCCGCCACCCCCGTGCTTCAAGGTTGGGATGGTGTTCTTCGGCTTGCAAGCCTCCCCCTTCTTCCTCCAAATATAATGATGGTCATTATGGCCAAACAGTTCTATTTTTTTTTTCATCAGACCAGAGGACATTTCTCCAAAAAAGTATGATCTTTGTCCCCATGTGCAGTTGCAAACCGTACCAACTTTTTTTTTTTATGGAGGTTTTGGAGCAGTGGCTTCTTCATTGTTGAGCGGACTTTCTGGTTATGTCGATATAGGACTCGTTTTACTGTGGATATGGATATAGATACTTTTGTACCCGTTTCCTCCAGCATCTTCACAAGGTCCTTTGCTGTTGTTCTGGGAATGATTTGCACTTTTCGCACCAAAGTACGTTCATCTCTAGGAGAAAGAACGCGTCTCCTTCCTGAGCGGTATGACGGCTGCGTGGTCCCATGGTGTTTATACAGATGAACGTGGTACCTTCAGGCGTTTGGAAATTGCTCCCAAGGATGAACCAGATTTGTGGAGGTCTACAATCTTTTTTCTGAGGTCTTGGCTGATTTCTTTAGATTTTCCCATGATGTCAAGCAAAGAGGCACTGAGTTTGAAGGTAGGCCTTGAAATACATCCACAGGTACACCTCCAATTGTTTAAAGGCACAGTCAACTTTGTGTATGTAAACTTCTGACCGGAATTGTCAGAAGAAGTGAAATAATCTGTCTGTAAACGATTGTTGGAAAAATTACTCGTGTCATGTACAAAGTAGATGTCCTAACTGACTTGCCAAAACTATAGTTTGTTAACAAGACATTTGTGGAGTGGTTGAAAAACGAGTTTTAATGACTCCAACCTAAGTGTATGTAAACCTCCGACTTTAACTGTATGTATTGTCATGTTAGGTTCTTATTTTTCAGACTAAATAACTCACGGACACTAGAAAAGCTTAATCAAGTTTAATTCTTCCCAAAGGGTCGACACCGCTGTATTCAGACAAAAAAGCATTTCTCACCATCACAGGTTTATAGAACCCACTTAAGACACTCCTTCTTCTCTCCAATCCTTACATCTTATGGTTCCACAGGAAGAGGGTAGTAAACCCTTATTACTCCCTTCTGGGGATCTGACCTGCCCTCCTGACCTTAACCCCTCCTTTGCCTAATCCACAGATGTCCATCTATAGCAATCCTTTGATCTCCTCCTGTCTACCCAACACATTCCAAAGCAATCTGTCTTTCTACAAAGAACCATTAACTTCTGACATAAAACTCAGTCTCTTTCACTCCTTATATTCTATGCTTCCGATTGATCATTTATTTAATATCTCAATGTTCAAAGTTTAGTCGATTCCAACAGTCATGACGTGGACCTTTCTGGGTGTAGCTCATGGCTCCCCCCCCCTCTCACTCGCTCTCCTAACCCACGTTTATTACATCAGGTCATAAATACCGGGTAGAAACTACCATGCCATATTGAGGGAGAGAGTCTCCCAGAACAGAGACATGGCCAAACTCCTAAATCCCCAAAATGGGAGAATTAAACAAGATGTTCACTTTTGAGAATGTGGGAAGGGTCCGTGGACACTTAAGGGACAGTTATGACGAGTGCGTTTCATTTGGTGACCTCATGAAGGACAGGAAACACACAACTATATATCTCTGAATGTGTACATTTCTCAATTATAGGGTGTGCATCTAATTCTTGTAAAGATGTAACTATTTGAGTAAAGATGTAACTATTTGCGAAATTATGTAATGTGATGTTAACCTTTTTAAAATGAGAGAATTGTTTTCATAAGTAAAATATGCTCACTCAGTGGCCACGCCCAAGTGAATAGGCATTGGTTGGAAATGATGAACCAACACCTTTTCTACATTTCTATAAGAGCCCCCGTGACCCAATTCATGGCAGACTAAGCAAACCCCAGCGTGAGCTGTGGTTGCAAATGGTTGAACGACTACAACCTAATGAAATTAACTTTAGTTCCCGATGACGTGAGGACTGGTGTCCATACGCTCAAAAGGGCTAATTTCAACATGGAGGTGACATTCACCACGCTGGAAGAATACATTTTGACTATACCAGCCAGAATACAGCACGAGCTGAGTATGGCAACTTGGTATCAACTTTGAACTCTTATTCACTAAAGAAGTGATACATCCTAGAAGTCGAGTTATCATCAGCAGCTGTAAACGTGCGTGGCCTAGGAAAGGACAGACATTCTCTTCAGAATGACAGGGTACTACAACGTATCTGTTCTACCACACGACGACAGACTACAACGTATCCCTCCTACGACCAAAAATATTCTTCAAAGGACATGGGAGATCTCTGCTGGGCAACCCAGCCTTCCATCTTCGAACAATCTATCGAAGCTCAGAGTAAATATATTTCTTGCATTTTCCTTTTTCAAATGGGCGGTTATTTAGAATGCATAAGATTCTGTATTTACGATAGCATAGCTTCATAAGGTCCGATAGAGACACAATCCTTTTGTTCCTCAGTCTTCCGGCTCTTATATTCAAGTCCAACCCCCTTTATTTGTGTAACCAGCCGTCATATCAGTTTTGTCCGCTAGGAACATTTTCTTTTATGATATAATTAGTAATCAATGTATGATCCATCCTGTGTGATTATTTAGGTATTTAGTAAATCAATTATTCAACCAAATTTTGTATTGCTGATTCAACTTGTTAGCCAGGGTTCGTGAAGATAACATAACCAAGAATTTTACGACGTTCAGATGAGACCGGATAAAGTGACGATTAATAATTGACTGCTATTGATATAAAAGATTAACAGATCTTTAAGCGTTTATTTGAAAGATAACAGCTCTATAAACATTCTTCCGTGGTGCCCCGACTTCCTAGTTAATTACATTTACATGATTAGTTTAATCAGGTAATATTAATTATAGAGAATTGATTTGATACAATAGCATGTCAAATATAATGTAATCCATAGTAAAGACACAACAGTATGTATGTAACAGATGGATTAAGAGAGAAAACCACCAAAGCTCCTTCACTTCCTGTTTCCTGCCCTTCTCGCTCTTTTCTAGGTCACATGGCCCAACCACACAACAGGGGACAATAACACAAGTGAGTCACTTGAGGATAGGCATTGAAGAGTGAACAAAAAAGTGAAATGGAAACCTTTTCTTCATCTTTGCAGGCTTCAAATACACAAAAATCTTGTTTGATCTGGCAACCTTTGAAAAGGCAATGCAGCGCGTCCCTTTTAGACAGAGGACATGTTACACCCCACCCCCCGGTCTCTTATCACAGCATATCCAGCTGCTAGACTTCAAAGAAAGGACAGCACAGTTTGTTTTATAATTGGTTTAGAGGATATTATGTTACGAGAAAGGTCAGTGGAGTGGTGTTATTTGCTTGTGCACGAGATAACATGACATTTGTCTGGCCCTCCGCCGGTGCTTCAGAAAGAGCTGTTCACTGCAGTTTACCGTTTATTCCCATCTTAACAAAACTCCTACCACCACTCTACTTGTAAATCATCACTACTACTTAACCATAAAAGCCTAGCTGTTGAAGTGAGTCCTGACCTTGCTGTGTGAATGTTTCTCCCAATACTGCAGACTGAAGGACAAGTCAAACACAGATCCCATGGGGGTGTTCTGCTCCGTCATTGGCTCCCTGAAGCTCACTGTTAACATGGCGTCCCCTGGATCGAACGCCACATGGGATGGGGGGCCTAGGTCCGCTGTAACACAGGAACAAACACTGCTGTCAATGGCTACATCACAGCCTTCACTGCAACAACCTATGGCACTTGAGCACATGCTGTCTGTAGGCTAGCATTGTTCCACTTACAGACATGATTCAAATGATCAACAAACTCAAATTTTAGACCACAGTTATTTGAATCAGGTGTGTTTTATGAATCCTGTGTAGGTCAGTCGTTAGAGCATGGCACTTGCAACGCCATGGCTGTAGGTTCGATTCCTACAGTGGACCAGTATGAAAAAAGTATGAAAATGTATGCACCTACCACTAAGTTTGCCTGGATAAGAGCATCTGCTAAATGACAAAAATGTGTTGGAGCTGGGCTGAAACAAAAGCTTGCACACAGCCACAAAGTGTGCATGTCCAGTTACGGATGTTGTTGGCCTCACCATGTTCATCAGGAATGAACGTCAGGCTGTACCAGTCTGACATCTGACCCCTGCCCTCGGCCCTCACTCTCAGTGTGTATGACCCACTGTAGAAGTACAGCTCCCTAGAGAAGTCACACCTCTCCTCAGTTATCCTGATACACATCCCTGTGTAGGAACTCTCGTCCGACTGTGTCTGAGAACTATGAGGAGACAGAGGAAAAATGGCTTGTTGGTGGGGTTCATTCAAGTACCAGACAGCATGCTTGAAGCAGAATAAAAATGGAGAGTAAACATCTTTTTTACTGAAATAAATATGTACCTTTTATTGTCCTGGAGTAAGAAAGGCTCTTGGTACTCACAATGTGTATTGAGCGGTGAACGTGATGTTGTGATTGACCATGGAGTGATTCCAGTCCCATCTCATGATGTATCGAGTGTTCACAGCATCCATCCTCACATTATAAGGTCTAGGCAGCGCAGCAAACACTGAGAGAAACAACACCAGAATCATGTCAGAATTCAGATGTTCTTCACTATCACAGCAGTGTTGATGTTATAGTAAGGTTAGAGCAGAGGTGGAAGAAAATGACGACATTACACCAACATCTAGGCCTACTGAGACTTTTTAGTCTGCTGGAGCAGTATCACTGTAAGACATGATAAAGCTGTTGTGGAAGGAGTGTGAAATGAATAGAATTCGAATTAATGTGGTTAAGATATGAACCACTCATAACACACCTTTGCCTAGACGAGACAGTTTACTGACATGTAGCACAGGATGTTGAGAAAGAAAAGGAAACCAAGACATCTTCAGCCTGTTTTATTCTGTTATGTACATACTTTTTAAACCCGTGTGGCTGCTCATCCTAAATCTGCAAAGATCGGTACAGTTCAGAGAATACACAATGACTATACACGATTAATATTGCAAGGTTTTAGATTAACCTGTAACACTTGTTTAGGTGTGATTTAGTTTAATCAAAATGTCTATTCACCGCTCAATCATTGCAAAAATAAGCCGAGTGGAGCGGTCTGTCGTTTCGCTTTCATTTTGAATCAAAAGACTTACCGGTGTAAGCAAGGAGAAAAACTGGCCATGCAAATAGGCGTAAAATCATATCTTAAATCACTGGTCTTGATCGCTTCCCTCCCCTCTATTTCCACGTCGATCCTTCAGTCACAGCGACAAGACCTCTCAAGGATGCGCGGCATTGTGTTGTTCTCATTATACCCTACACACGTGCAAGCGTGTGTTCACGATCGAACCCCTCCCGCCCCAGTATAATTCATTTAGAAACCAACCACACACAGGAAATCAAGTACAGTGCTAAAAGTTAGTCACTGTCTGGAAGTAGCAGCACGCACTCTCAATGCCACACGTGACCGATACTCATTTAAATATATAAAACAAGTGAAATCACAAATGTAACAGAGGTCAAGTTCACAGCATGCAACATCAATTAATCAGCATGCAATAAAACACTTAGGCAAGACGTATGAGGTGAGAGTTAAATACTTTAATATGAATGAAACTCAATTTGGATGCAATAATACAGCATGTTCAGTATTGTACAGCATGACCAAAGATTTAAATGACAACCATTGTTTTGTGCACACTATTCACCAGGACTACTTTCAGTGGCGATTTTAGCATGTCAATCTTGGTGAGGCAAACATGTTATTTTAGATGCATGCCAGCGAAGGCACTACAAAACAATACATGAAATGCACTATAACACTACACCAAACGCGATCACGACACACAGGTTAAAATATCAAAACAAACTCTGAACCAATGACATTAATTTGGGGACAGGTCGAAAAGCATTAAACATGTATGGCAATTTAGCTAGTTAGCTTGCACTTGTTAGCTAATTTGTCCTATTTAGCTAGCTTGCTGTTGCTAGCTAATTTGTCCTGGGATATAAACATTGAGTTGTTATTTTACCTGAAATGCACAAGGTCCTCTACGCCAACAATTAATCCACACATAATGGTCAACCGAATCATTTCTAGTCATCTCTCCTCCTTCCAGGAGAATGCATAGCTCTCGACCTTCGCCTCTCCTGAGTCCGTACGGGAGTTGCAGCGATGAGACAAGACTAACTACCAATTGGATATCACGAAATTGGGGAGAAAAAAGGGGTAAAATAAAAAAAGAAATAGAAAGGACTTCTATTTTAGCCCTTGGCAACGCAGACGCTCGTTGACGCGCACGAGCAGTGTGGGTGCAATAATTGAATGACATAGATTTCTACATTTATTTTGCAATGCAAAATAAATGTGTAGTCAGGGTAGGGTAAAGCTCTAAAATTCAAGCCCCTTGGGTGCTGCCATAGAGTTACATTAGAAGTGCCCATCCAAGAAGGCTCGAGATCATTGGCCACAGATATGTGATCTGACGTAATATTATCTAAAGTAGCTTTGATTGGACGGATCATGTCAACATCATAGTTTCAAAATCTTAGCTAGCAGTCATCATTATGAATCAAGTCGACAATCTACTGGCAAATCCTAACTGCAAGCATTGCAAAGCAATCACTAGCCTGCTACTCAGTGGAGTGGCTGTGTGGTCCCAAGTCTGGGATTAAGGGTGTCTTTTCCAAGCTTAAAATGATAAAACATTCAACATTGGCATGCTTCATTGACAGCATGGCCATAGTTTTTACATCTCAATTGAGTTTAAATGTATTTGGCTAAGGTGTACATAAACTTCTGACTTCAACTGTACAGGCATGTAATACAAAGAGCTGTTTGTAGCTGGTTATAATAAAGCATAGGAAATTCACATTTGTATTGGCTTCGGTTGAGGCTTTAGCTGATATACATTATGGTTATTTGTTGGATATATTTTGTCACTTATCAACATAAGTGATGCTGATCATTTCCACTTGTTTAACTTTGACAAAATGTTGTTGCATTTATAATGAAAAACCTCTAGGAGGTATTTGTTCGACAGGGGAGTTTTAACCTCAGCGAACAAATGCATCAATAAACATAGACCTTAAAATAAATCACACACAAGGAGATTCAGTTCTTCTTTAAGACTCAGGGGTCCAACCAGCAACAGTTGGCGCAAAGCACCTTTCATGACAAAGAGGAAGTCAAATAATGAGAAGGTCTCAGAGAGAAAACATGACACTATTCTTGATTTCAGATTCTATAAGAATCATAAAAAGGACAAACTAATGCATTTAACATTTACATAAAAACCAACATGCACGAGGGGCTTTGTTTTGAAAATGTCTTGACTGGACAAACTTGAGGTTGATTATCTGCACCATACTTGTGATTGAAAATGTTCAAGTTTAAACTGACAAGCTACCCTGTTTCCCCATGAATTCCTTCATTTATTTTTAATGGGGATTACCGCTTTAGTTACAGTATAGGGGAACACACAACATCCTGCAACAGCAGCAGTCAGTCTTCATACATGCCAATGGACCAACGGTCACAGAATTTGCTGGAAAAAGAAGGCATGCCATTGGCTGTGACCAGCACTGTCTGACATGTAGTTTGGAGCACGCCCATCTCACGACACCATGCCACTACACTCTTCCAGCATGGCCATAGAAAAGAAAGGTGGGCTGGGGTCTTGTTGATATTCTTAATCTGATAGATGCTCCTTCCTCTCCCACCTGTAATATTGTTTCTATGCCCTTAAACATCGAGCAACATGGGATTCCCAGAACAACCCAGGCACAAATTCACAACAGTCGCGGTGAACAGGTAGAACAAAGACAAACAGGAATCACATTAATAACATGCCATCCTGTCACAAGGTGGCTTTGGATGGTACCTTGAGTAGGGGTGTAACGGTTCACAGAACCCGGTTTTGGGGTCACGCTACGGTTCGGATTTTGTACAGCGGGAAAATGTCAACAGTTACTGTAGTTAATTTTTGTTTATTTAAGAAAATACAAACTTTGCATTTTCTTAAATGAGAACACATGATTACTCAACAACACTAAAATAAAGTGCAATATGCGTGTGAAATCAACATGTAAACATGGCTCAGACATTGTATAAGCCTATGCTATAAGGTTTTCTTACAAAGAGAAAAATATGTGCACTTGTGTGACTCTCATAAAGGGGGCGTGTTTGTAGCGCGGTACTTTTCATTTCCCAGTTGAGGGTAATGTGAAGGGCTGTCAAAGTAGCTCTCCGTAGCCCTGGGAGGTCCATCCATCTGTAGTAAGCACAACACAGGGTGCATTGGCCTATTTATTGACAACTTCTGTTTCAGCTTGCTTATATAGAGTGGGTACTACCCATCTGCTGAAATGGGTGCGAGTGGGTGAAGTTCGTAACGTGGCTCGAGCACTTTCAAGAAGTGCTGAAATGCCTTATTCTTCTCAACCACCGACAATGGGTGCGTTTCCATGGCAATAAACATACCTATCGCTCTTGTCATTTATTTATTTTGGCCCGGTCAGAATCAGCTGCGAAGAGCTGCTTGAATGCAGCGGGGAGACGAAGTTGCGTTGTTTTTTTGCGTTGCCGTCTTGTTCTGGTGGTAGGAATACTGGGGTGATGTCGGCGTAACTGTGTCAACATGTTTGAGGTGTTGGCAGCTGCATAGGCTATTCTCTTTCAGCACTGGCAACATACTCTGTGTCCATCCCCGCAATAATCTTACTGGGAAGCCAAAATGTTCCCAAACTGGTGATGGAGAATCCTCCTGGTTTATCGACCCCACCACACACCATTGGACAGAACTATTTCCTGGCTGCGCCTCACAAAAAGGACAGTTAGAAATATGTCAATTAAGATTCAAATTGTAATTACAACATGCACATTCTGTAGTCTCTAGTTGTTTTAACGGGATAGCCTGAAATGTTTTTTTTTTGTTGCTCAGATTTACCCAAGAGGCATACAATGCAGCGTAGATGTAGCCTATAGGCCTAGTGAGATATCCATGTACAGTACCAGTCAAAAGTTTGGACACACCTACTCATTCCAGGGTTTCTTGATTTTTAGCTATTTTTACATTGTAGAATAAAAAATATGAAATAACAGATGGAATCAAGTTGTAACCAAACAAGTGTTAAATCAAAATATTTAATATTCTTCTAAGTAGCCACCCTTTGCCTTGATGACAGCTTTGCACATTCTTGGCATTCTCAACCACCTTAATGAGAAATGCTTTTCAAACAGTCTTGAAGGAGTTCCCACATATGCTGAGCACTTGTTGGCTGCTTTTCCTTCACTCTGCAGTCCAACTAATCTCAAACCATCTCAATTGGTTTGAGGTCGGGTGACTGTGGAGGCCAAGTCATCTGATACAACACTCAATCACTCTCCTTCTTGGTCAAATAGCCCTTACACAGCCTGGAGGTGTGTTTTGGGTCATTGTCATGTTGAAAATGAATGATAGTCCCACTAAGTGCAAACCGATGGGATGGCGTATCGCTGCAGAATGCTGTGGTAGCCATGCTGGAAAAGTTTGCCTTGAATTGTAAATATATCACTGACAGTGTCACCAGCAAAGCACCCCCACACCATCACACATCCTCCTCCATGCTTTACGGTGGGAACTACACATGCGATCATCCATTCACCTACTCTCCGTCTCAAAGACACATCGTTTGGAACCAAAAACTTCAAATTTGGACTCATCAGACCAAAGGACAGATTTCCACTGGTCTAATGTCCAATGCTCGTGTTTCTTGGCGCAAGCAAGTCTCTTATTATTATTAGTGTCCTTCAGTAGTGGTTTCTTTGCAGCAATTCAACCATGAAGGCCTGATTCACGCAGTCTCCTCTGAACAGTTGATGTTGAGATGTGTCTTACTTGAACTCTAAAGCATTTATTTGGGCAGCAATTTCTGAGGCTGCTAACTCTAATGAACTTATCCTCTGCAGCAGAGGTAACTCTGGGTCTTCCTTTCCTGTGGTGGTCCTCATGAGAGCCGGTTTCATCATAGCGCTTGATTCTTTTTGCGACTGCACTTGAAGAAACTTTCAAAGTTCTTGACATTTTCCGGATTGACTGATCTTCATGTTTTAAAGTAATGAACTGTCGTTTGTCTTCGCTTATTTGAGCTGTTCTTGCCATAATATGGACTTGGTCTTTTACCAAATAGGGCTATCTTCTGTATACCACCCCTACCTTGTCACAACACAACTGATTGGCTCAAACACAATAAGAAGGAAAGGAATTCCACAAATTAACAAGGCACACCTGTTAATTGAAATGCATTCCAGGTGACTCTCATGAATCTGGTTGAGAGGGATGCCAAGAGTGTGCAAAGCTGTCATCAAGGCAAAGAGTGGCTACTTTGAAGAATCTTAAACATATACTTTGATTTGTTTAACACATTTTCAGATACTAATGATCCCATGTATGTTATTTCATAGTTTGGATGTCTTCAGTATTATTCTACAATTTAGAAAATAGTAAAAATAAAGAAAAACCCTGGAATTAGTATGTGGCCAAACGTTTGACTGGTACAGTAAAATTGTTTATGTTTTAATCTGGGTTCACAGTGCGGACTGAACAGAGGTCCCCCATACCGAACGAGTTGGTATGAATACGTTTACCGTTACACCCTTACTTTTGAGATGTGTCTTTTAATCTGCGAGATGTCATCAACTTCAAAGTGTCCTTTGAGGAGGGGTAGAAAGACAGACTTCGGAGAACATTCTGTATGACCCTCCTCCTTTCCCTACTACAATTCTTCAACCATCACCTACGGTCTTTCCACCCAGCTCTCCTCTCGCTCTCTCCATCTCTCCTCAGACGCACACATCCACAACTCCCTCATCCGGAACTCCTTCGTCTCCAGGCTCTTCCCCCATCTCCTCCAGCTTGACCTTCTCCACTTCCTTGTCTCTCCTGATTCGCTCACCCCCACCACTAGAACCCTGCTGGCCGGAGCCTCCCTCTGTGGAGTAGACCCCAGAGTCCCCGCTGCCTTCACTGCCCTGGCGGCTATGCCTGCTGCTGTCATGCTGCAGCCCTGAGGGGGGAGCTGTGAAGGGAGGGATGTGGATCTCCAGCAGCACCACCTCGGCGTACACGCTCAGATTATCACAGCACAGCTCCGACTCAGGAGTGAGGAGAATGGGCATTTCAGAGCCGAGGGAGGAGTCACAGAGGTACTGGTGGTGGGGGGGAGAAGAGGTAGCAGCATACGATTACTCAATTTATCCCAACCCCCCCGAGACACACTACCACCCACAGACACCTAAATATTACTGTTGTTTACATGCTAGTCATTGTGAGGCCTGCTGCCACTCCCTGTTTATTATACATGTATAGTCACTTTACCCCTACCTACATGTACAATTTACCTTGACTAACCTGTACCCCCGCACATTGACTCGGTACCGGTACCCCCTGTATATAACCTCAGTATTGTTATTGTGTTACTTTTTAAAACTTTTGTTTATTTAGTCAATTTTGTTTGACTCCATTTCCTTAAAACTGAATTAAGCATTTCACGGTAAGGTCTACACCGGTTGTATTCGGCGCATGTGACAAATAAAATTTGATAGGATGTGTGTGCTCGTTAGCCCATGTACAGCCCATGTACAGCCTACCTCCTGGATGTATGCAGGCAGCTGGATGGTGGGGTAGAAGGTGTATTTGTAGAACCTAAAGAAGGTGTAGGGCAGCAGCACCAGCAGGAAACATACTACCAGGGAGACCAGGAAGTACAGGAAGATCTGCCACCACTGGGTGGCACCTGTGGATGAAGACAATCACACATAAGTGTCCTTCACACTACATTACAGTGCCCTCATTAATATATAAATACTCCTGTAAAAAAAAAAATAACACACACTTATACAGTATACTTACTCACACGGATACAGGTAGGTTACACACACACACACGTCATCCTATTTCAAAACCAATCTCAAAGTCTTTACCTTCTGTCTGCATGCACTGGGGTGCTGTGTAGCCACTTGTCTTGTTGTAGTAGTCGTAGCGAGACTGAACCATGACACAGTACCACGTCCAGGCCTCCAGCTCAGGCAGCGTCACCAGGTTGTTGATAGAGTTCACCACATTAGGCTTCAGACCCTGGTCAAACAATAAAAACATGTTAAAATAGGTTTTTGCAGAGTGAAATAAGATGGGGCTGTGTTTCCCAAACTTCTCTGGAGTACCTCCAGCCATTCCACTTACTTGATGTAATGCAGTACTAGCACAGTTGATTCCACTGGTGAACTAATCACCAAGCCCTTCTTCACATGAACCATCTATGCTAGTACTGGATTACATCAAGAATATGTAATATGTAATAAGAGCTTTGCATTCAATCTGATGCGCATTTTAACGCCCTTTCCGATATCCAACGGAATAAAAACCCTGAAGGTGGCCAAAACCTGAAAAATGTTGGCTTTACTTTTTACAATAAATACACCTTTTTTAATATTCAACCCTTCACACTCGTGGGGATTGTCCTATATGGATAGGGCTAAATTGAAATCTTACAGAAGAAATATGAAAAGTATATGCATAACCATGAGTACACCTGACAAGACTGAATCCTAACATTACACTTGATATATTTTATTTCTTCATATACTTTTTTTTAACCCCCTTTTTCCTCCCCAATTTCATGATATCCAATTGCGATCCAATTACGATCTTGTCTCATCGCTACAACTCCCCAACGGGCTCGGGAGAGGCGAAGGTTGAGTCTTGCGTCCTCCGAAACATGACCCGCCAAACCGAGCTTCTAAACACCCACTGCACCAATGTGTCGGAGGAAACACCGTTCAACTGACTACCGAAGTCAGCCTGCAAGCGCCCAGCCCGTCATAAAGAGTCGCTATAATGTCGAGGAGCCAAGTAAAGCCCCCCCGGCCAAACCCTCCCCTAACCCGGACCACGCTGGGCCAATATTCCTGGAAAATGTGAGGTAGGTGCAACATAAGACAAACAAATTACAAGGGTTTGAGTGAGAGGTCTAACTGGTGTTTCCAAGTGGCCACACACCTCAAGTACACAGTCCCTTACATAGGATGCCACTACATTAACAGGTCGATAGCAACAATTGATAACCTGATGTACCTTTTCAGACAGTAGAATTCTGCTCCAGCATAGAATTTTGGTATCGTTTCCCTGAAAACAATAAATGTTGCTGATTGATGTGCTGTTGTTTTTAATGGTAGGGTAGAAATGTTATTTTTTTCCTCTACAAATTTTATTGGTAAGTCATATTTTATGAACTTCAAATACCTTTTCTTACGCCTTGACCACACCGACATCATCATTGCATTTTGGTACACCAGAAGTACATTAACTTCCAATGGAACACTGCGTTTGCCTCGCAGCATTGCGTTGCAGAGGCAGTTGCAGTGCGTTCTGTGTGGTGCATACGTTGGATTTATCGAACGTACGCGTCAAACTATGTGTAGACGGCTTGACAGAAATGGTACCAGAAGGTGAATGTTGAACTTTCGTTGCACACATACCCAGATGATGCTGATGATCATTTAATTGACAGTTCTGGTTGCCTAGAAATGGATGTTAGTCCCGGCATTCCTTTACAGACAAGTTAAATGCCTGTTCAGTGGCGCTTCGAAACTACCTCCAGAAAAGGTTTCTTGCGGCATTTAAAAAGCTGTAGCGTACCCTTTCAGACAAACACACATGCCGTAGCGTACCCTTTCAGACAAACACACATGCCGTAGCGTACCCTTTCAGACAAACACACATGCCGTAGCGTACCCTTTCAGACAAACACACATGTCGTAGCGTACCCTTTCAGACAAACACACATGCCGTAGCGTACCCTTTCAGACAAACACACATGCCGTAGCGTACCCTTTCAGACAAACACACATGCCGTAGCGTACCCTTTCAGACAAACACACATGCCGTAGCGTACCCTTTCAGACAAACACACATGCCGTAGCGTACCCTTTCAGACAAACACACATGCCGTAGCGTACCCTTTCAGACAAAACACACATGCCGTAGCGTACCCTTTCAGACAAACACACATGCCGTAGCGTACCCTTTCAGACAAACACACATGCCGTAGCGTACCCTTTCCGACAAAACACACATGCCGTAGCGTACCCTTTCAGACAAACACACATGCCGTAGCGTACCCTTTCAGACAAACACACATGCCGTAGTGCTTTCAAGGCGCCACATTCCATACGTCTGAAAGGGGTATTATTGTGTTGTGTTACATAGAAAACCTACATAGAAACCCTGGATAGGAAACCAGAGTAGGAACACAGGTGTGTTCTTTTTAAGGTTGCGGTTTAGAGTGTTACATGTTGTGGCTTCTGGTGTGTGGAGTTTTATAGCAGTCACAGGGTTACTGAGGGGAGGCCCAGGTGCCTTAAGGGACCATAGAAAAGGGAAGTGTGAGCTGGAGAAACAAAGGTATTTTTAAAACTTCTGAGGATTTCTAGTTGTTCCAAAAAATTATGAATCTGTCCTAGTTTCAGCTAGAAACCAAAAAAAGTAACATTCACATGTTTGTCATTTAGTAGTGACTTAGTGCATCCATTTTAAGGTAGCTAGGTGAGCCACCACATATCACAGACAGTACATTTTCCACCAATAAAGTAGCTATCAGAAAAGTCAGTGCTAGTAAGAAAAGACAGTACCCGAGGGTCATCGGACAGGCTCCAGTACAGGATGTGGTAATACAGGGAGAGGACGTGATCCTTCATGGAGCCCTGGGTGCTGGTCAGGGGGTCAGAGATGGTCACGTCCAGCAGGTTCCCCACAGGAGCCAGCTCCACCCTGGACGGTGGGCCCAAAGCAGCTAGACAGGGGGAAGAACAGAAAAATAAGAAGCATAAATAAACTCTCAGTAATCATCAAGTCAGAATCCAGCCGAGCCAACTCCAGAGAACGGTTATTGGTGATCGATAGCGGTCTTCCTGTGCTAGTTGTGTGTTAGGGTGTCTACTTACAGTACCAGTCAAAAGTTTGGACACACCTACTCATTCAAATCAAACTTTGTCACATGCACCGAATACAACAAGTGTAGACCTTACTGTGAAACACTACAGGTTAGTAGAGGTAATTTGTTGGTAGGGGTAAAGTGACTATGCATAGATAAAACAGCGAGTAGCAGTAGTGTAAATAGTCCAGGTGGCCATTTGATTAATTGTTCAGCAGTCTTATGGCTGTTAATTTGTCCAGGCTCCAGTAACACTTGCCGTGTTGTAGCAGAGAGAACTGTCTATGACTTGGGTGCTGGAGTCTGACAATTTTTGGGGCTTACCTATGACACTGCGTAGTATATAGGTCCTGGACGGCAGGAAGCTTGGCCCCAGTGACGTACTGGGCCATATGTACTACCCTCTGTAGCGCCTTACGGTCAGATGCCAAACAGTTGCCATACCAGGTGGTGATGCAACCGGTCAGGATGCTCTCGATGGTGCAGCTGTAGACATTTTTGAGGATCTGAGGACCCATGCCAAATCTTTTCAGTCTCCTGAGGGGGAAAAGTTGTTGTCGTGCCATCTTCACGATTGTCTTGGTGTTTTTGGACCATGATAGTTCGTTGGTGATGTGGACTCCAAGGAACTTGAAACTCTCGACCCGCTCCACTACAGCCCCGTCGATGTTAATAGGGGCCTGTTCGGCCCGCTTTTTCTTGTAGTCGACGATCAGCTCCTTTGTCTTGCTCACATTGAGGGAGAGGTTGTTATTCTGGCACCACACTGCCAGGTCTCTGACTTCCTCCCTATAGACCCTCATCGTTGTCGGTAATCAGACCTACCACTGTAGTGTCGTCAGCAAACTTAAATGGTGGTGTTGGGAGTCGTGGGTGAACGGAGTACAGGAGGGGACTTAGCACACACCCCTGAGAGGCCCCAGTGTTGAGGATCAGCGTGGCAGATGTGCTGTTGCCTACCCTTACCACCTGGGGGCGGCCCGTCAGGAAGTCCAGGATCCAGTTGCTGAGGGAGGTGTTTAGTTCCAGGGTCCTTAGCTTAGTGATGAGCTTTGTGGGCACTATGGTGTTGAACGCTGAGCTGTAGTCATTCTCACATAGGTGTTCCTTTTGTCCAGGTGGGAAAGGGCAGTGTAGAGTGCGATTGACATTGCGTCATCTGTGGATCTGTTGGTGCGGAATGCGAATTGGAGTTGGTCTAGGGCAGCAGTTCCTAAACTTTTTATAGTCCTGTACCCCTTCAAATATTCAACCTCCAGCAGCGTACCTCCTCTAGCACCAGGGTCAGCGCACTTGCCATTATTGTAAGCCTCCCTCCCACACACACTATACGATACATTTATTAAACATAAGAATGAGTGAGAGTTTGTGTCACAACCCGGCTCGTGGGACAAAGAGCTCTTATAGGACCAGGGCACATATAATAATCAATAATTTTGCTCTTTATTTAACCATCTTACATATAAAACCTTATTTGTTAATCGAAAATTGTGAATAACTCACCACAGGTTAATGAGAAGGATGTGCTTGAAAGGATGCACATAACTCTGCAATGTTGAGTTGTATTGTTTTAAATCATTTTCCACACAGTCTGTGCCTGTATTTAGTTTTCATGCTAGTGAAGGCTGAGAATCCACTCCCACATAGGTACGTGGTTGCAACGGGCATAAGCGTCTTAACTAGAGGTCGACCGATTAATCTGAATGGCCGATTAATTAGGGCCGATTTCAAGTTTATTTTTTTTAAAACACCTTTATTTAACTAGGCGAGTCAGTTAAGAACACATTCTTAATTTCAATGACGGCCTAGGAACGGTGGGTTAACTGCCTTGTTCAGGGGCAGAACGACAGATTTTTACCTTGTCAGCTCAGGGATTCAATCTTGCAACCTTACGGTTAACTAGTCCAACGCTCTAACCACCTGCCTTACATTGCACTCCACGGGGAGCCTGCCTGTTACACGAATGCAGTAAGAAGCCAAGGTAAGTTGCTCGCTAGCATTAAACTTATCTTATAAAAAACAATCATAATCACTAGTTAACTACACATGGTTGATGATATTACTAGTTTATGTAGCGTGTCCTACGTTGCATATAATCGATGCGGTGCGCATTCGCGAAAAAGGACTGTCGTTGCTCCAACGTGTACCTAACCATAAACATCAATGCCTTTCTTAAAATCAACACAGAAGTATATATTTTTAAACCTGCATATTTAGCTAAAATAAATCCAGGTTAGCAGGCAATATTAACCAGGTGAAATTGTGTCACTTCTCTTGCGTTCATTGCACGCAGAGTCAGGGTATATGCAACAGTTTGGGCCGCCTGGCTCGTTGCGAACTAATTTGCCAGAATTTTACGTAATTATGACATAACATTGAAGGTTGTTACATTGTACAGCAATATTTAGACTTAGTGATGCCACCCGTTAGATAAAATACGGAACAGTTCCGTATTTCACTGAAAGAATAAATGTTTTGTTTTCGAAATGATAGTTTCCGGATTTGACCATATTAATGACCAAAGGCTCGTATTTCTGTGTGTTATTATGTTATAATTAAGTCTATGATTTGATATTTGATAGAGCAGTCTGACTGAGCAATTGTAGGCAGCAGCAGGCTCGTACGCATTCATTCAAACAGCACTTTAGTCCATTTTGCCAGCAGCTCTTCGCAATGCTTCAAGCATTGAGCTGTTTATGACTTCAAGCCTATCAACTCCCAAGATTAGGCTGGTGTAACCGATGTGAAATGGCTAGCTAGTTAGCGGGGTGTGCGCTAATAGCGTTTCAATCGGTGATGTCACTCGCTCTGAGACTTGTAGTTGTTCCCCTTGCCTGCAAGGGCCGCGGCTTTTGTGGAGCGATGGGTAACGATGCTTCGAGGGTGGCTGTTGTCGATGTGTTCCTGGTTCGAGCCCAGGTAGGGGCGAGGAGAGGGACGGAAGCTATACTGTTACACTGGCAACACTAAAGTGCCTATAAGAACATCCAATAGTCAAAGGTATATGAAATACAAATGGTATAGAGAGAAATAGTCCTATAATTCCTAAAATAACTACAACCTAAAACTTCTTACCTGGGAATATTGAAGACTCATGTTAAAAGGAACCACCAGCTTTCATATGTTCTCATGTTCTGAGCAAGGAACTTAAACGTTAGCTTTTTTACATGGCACATATTGCACTTTTACTTTCTTCTCCATCACTTTATTTAAACCGAATTGAACATGTTTCATTATTTATTTGAGGCTAAATTGATTTTATTGATGTATTATATTAAGTTTTCTGAATGAACACTTATGTTGTAATTGTCATTATTACAAATAAAAAATACCCCAAAATTTAAAAAATAAAATACAAAATCGGCCGATTATATCGGTATCGGCTTTTTTTTTGGTCCTCCAATAATCGGTATCGGCGTTGAAAAATCATAATCGGTCGACCTCTAGTCTTAAGAGTGCGATTTGCCAAGGAAGGATACTCTGAGTGCAGCCCAATCCAGAAATCTGGCAGTGGCTTCTGATTAAATTACATTTTCACAGAACCGCTTGTTGCAATTTTGATGAGGCTCTCTTGTTCAGATAATGGTAAGTGGACTGGAAGCATGAAAGGGATAATGAATCCAGTTGTTTGTGTTATCTGTTTCGGGAAAGTACCTGCGTAATTGCGCAACAAACTCACTCAGGCGCTTCGCTATATCACATTTGACATTGTCCATAAGCTTGAGTTCATTTGCCCACAAAAAATCATACAATGATGGAAAGACCTGTGTGTTGTCCTTGTTAATGCAAACAGAGAAGAGCTCCAACTTCTTAATCATAGGCTCAATTTTGTCCCGCCCATTGAATATAGTTGCGGAGAGTCCCTGTAATCCTAGATTCAGATCATTCAGGCGAGATTAAACATCACCCAGATAGGCCAGTCGTGTGAGAAACTCATGCAAGCGGTCAGACAAGTGAAAATTATGGTCAGCAAAGAAAACTACGATTTTTTTTCTCAATTCAAAAGAACATGGCAACACTTTGCCCCATGATAACCACAGCACTTCTGTATGTTGTAAAAGCGTTACATGGTCGCTGCCCATATCATTGCATAGTGCAGAAAATACATGAGAGTTCAGGGACCTTGCTTTAACAAAGTTAACAATTTTTCACTGTAGTGTCCAAAACGTCTTTCAAGCTGTCAGGCATTCCCTTGGCAGCAAGAGCCTCTCGGTGGATGCTGCAGTGTACCCAAGTGGCGTCGGGACCAACTGCTTGCACGGGCGTTACCACTCCGTCTCCTGTCATGGCTTTTGCACCACAAGTACAGATAAACATGAGCAGCAGCTACGTTTGGCTACATATGGACTGTTAGTGGAATTCCCACGAGAGAGTAACGGTTAATGTGATTGGATGTTAATTATTTGACTAGGCTACCCTTATTTGACTAGGCTACCCTTATTTGACATTGTGTTGATATTTCACTGAACACTAGATGGTTAAATTTTATTTTTGGCAGTGAAATGAGCCTACTCAGGCGAGAGAAAAAAAAACTTACCCAAATGTATAGCCCCGTTGGAAACTATAGAAGGACTGTTTGAAAATGTGAAAAAAATAAAATAAATCTATACACTTAATTTTTTAAACGTGAATCACAGTTTTATTTGGCGTAGCCTGACGGCATTTCGCGTACCCCAGTTTGAGAATACCTGGTCTAGTGTATCCGGGATGATGCTGCTGATGTGACAAGCCTTTCAAAGCACTTCATGGATACTGACGTGAGTGCTACGGGGCAGTAATCATTTTAGGAAGGTTACCTTCGCTTCCTTGGGCACAAGGACTACAGCGGTCTGCTTGAAACATGTAGGTATTACAGACTCAGTCAGGGAGAGGTGGAAAATGTCAGTGAAGACACTTGCCAGTTGGTCCGCGCATGATTTGAGTACACATCCTGGTAATCCGTCCGGCCCCGTGGATGTGTGAATGTTGACCTGCTTAAAGGTCTTGCTCACATCGGCTACCGAGAGCGTTATCACACAGTCGGCCAGAACAGCTGGTGCGCTCATGCATGCTTCAGTGTTGCTTGCCTCGAAGCGAGCATGAAAGGCATTTAGCTCATCTGGTAGGCTCACGTCACTGGGCAGCTCGTGGCTGGATTTCCATTTTGTACTCTAATAGTTTAAGCCCTGCCACATCCGATGAGCAGGGCTTCAATCCTAATCCTGTATTGACGCTTTGCCTGTTTAAATGGTTTGACTGAGGGCGTAGCGGGATTTCTTATAAGCTTCCGGATTAGAGTCCCACTCCTTGTAAGCGGCAGCTCTAGCCTTTAGCTCGATGCGGATGTTGCCTGTAGTCCATGGCTTCTGGTTGGGATATGTACGGTCACTGTGGGGATGACGTGGTCAATGCACTTATTGATGAAGCCGATGACAGAGGTGGTATACTCCTCAATGCCATTGGATGAATCCCGGAACATATTCCAGACATTTGAGAAACAGATGTTTCACAAGTCCTCAACTGGCAGCTTCATTAAATAGTACCCGCAAAATACCACTCTCAATGTCAACAGTGAAGAGGCAACTCCGGAATGCTGGCCTTCTAGGCAGAGTTCCTCTGTCCAGTGTTCTTTTGCCCATCTTAATCTTTTATTTTTATTGGCCAGTCTGAGATATGGCTTTTTCTTTGCAACTCTGCCTAGAAGGGGTCTGTTTCTCAAACTAGACACTAATGTACTTGTCCTCTTGCTCAGTTGTGCACCGGGGCCTCCCACCCCTCTTTCTATTCTGGTTAGTGTCTGTTTGCTCTGTTCTGTGAAGGGAGTAGTACACAGCATTGCACGAGATCTACAGTTTCTTGAAAATTTCTCGCATGAATAGCCTTCATTTCTCAGAACAAGAATAGACTGACGAGTTTCAGAAGAAAGTTCTTTGTTTCTGGTCATTTTGAGCTTGTAATCAAATCCACAAATGCTGATGCTTCAGATACTCAACTAGTCTAAAGGCGGCCACTTTTATTGCTTCTTTAAATCAGAACAGTTTTCAGCTATGCTAACAATTGCAAAAGGGTTTTCTAATGATCAATTAGCCTTTTAAAATGACAAACTTGGATTAGCTAACACAACGTGCCATTGGAACACAGGAGTGATGGTTGCTGATAATGGGCCTCTGTATGCCTATGTAGATATTCCATTACAAATCAGCTGTTTCCAGCTTCAAAAGTAATTTACAAAATTAACAATGTCTACACTGTATTTCTGATCAATGATTGAGAGAATGCCAAGAGTGTGCAAAGCTGTCATCAAGGCAAAGGGTGGCTACTTTGAAGAATCTCAAATATATTTTGATTTGCTTAACACTTTTTTGGTTACTACATGATACCATGTGTTATTTCATAGTTTTGATGTCTTCACTATTATTCTACAATGTAGAAAATAGTAAAAATAAAGAAAAACCCTACAATGAGTAGGTGTCCAAACTTTTGACTGATAATGTATGTTGATGTGTGGTTGTGCTCAGATACGCGACTGCCTCTTTGCAACTGTGTTTATTATTTTGTTATCTTCTCACATTTACATCTCTTTAGTTTGTGTTTTTAAATCGGTGCCAAAGTCAGTCTTCCCCATTTCCTCTTTCTCACCGTCTTTATCGGGGCAGAAGTCTTTAAGGACCCAGTCTGAGTTCAGTTCGTCTGCACTGGCTCGGACCCTGAGCACATACATGCCCAGGTAGTGCAGATCAGAGCCTGTGAAGTTACAGTGGGTATGTATGGTCCTCTCACACACACGGCTCCAGTTCTTCTTCTTCCTCTGCATCTTGTACTTCCTATTGGGGAGAGAGAGGGTCACTGATTTACATTTTAGTCCTTTAGCAGACATTGCTCTGGATAAGAGTAATTGGGTTTAACCGCCTAGCTCAAGGGCACATCGACAGATTTTTCACCTAGTCGACTCTGGGATTCTAACCAGCAACCTTTTGGTTACTGGCCCAATGTGCTCAACGGCTAGACTACCTGCTACTGATGAGAGGCAGTCTTGGCCAAATACCAGATCATGACACTCATATTGTAGCGCAAGAAAAATTAGACCAGCCACAGTTTGGGTGTACTGTAGCATGCGAGATATATTATGTGACATGGGGAGGGGTGGAGGATGTGTCCAAGAGTGTGAAACTGTGTGTGTGTGGTGACTTACCCCATGTACTCTGCAGTGAAGGTAACAGTGTTGCCTGTGGTCGTCTGGTCCCGGTCCCAGTCCCATGTTAGTAGGTACTCTGTGTTCAGGGTGAGCAGAGTCAGGTTCTGAGGTACAGGTAGCTCTGCAAGCACTGAAACACACAAAGGAAGACATTTGGTATGGTATGCTATAGGATGTGAATTGGGGTCACTTCCATGTAAAAGGATCCATGAGCACCAACATGTGAAGTTCATAGGAGAATATCAAATTGGGTGCCGAACGAAAGCAAAGAGATTATATATTTAGGACATGACAGGATCGATACATTTTACATCTTACAAATTTGGCACAAGTAAACCTTTGATTTCTGGTCAAACAGATTTGAGAAAACATCTCCCAGAAATGTTTTATTTCTTATACCTTTTTCACATCAAAACAGACCACTGCCAACTAATAACCACATTTAGAATTTGGATAAATTATTTGCCTTCTGTAAGTTTAAGGAGAAGTTTATCTAAAGTTCCATGCATATCACATGTATTTTCATCAACATTTATAATGAGTATTTCTGTAAATTGATATGGCTCTCTGCAAAATCACCGGATGTTTTGGAAGCAAAACATTACTGAACGTAACGCACCAATGTAAACTGAGATTTTTGGATATAAATATGAACTTTATCGAACAAAACATACATGTATTGTGTAACATGAAGTCCTATGAGTGTCATCTGATGAAGATCAAAGGTTAGTGATTAATTTTATCTCTATTTATGCTTTTTGTGACTCCTCTCTTTGGCTGGAAAAATGGCTGTTTTTCTGTGGCTATGTACTGACCTAACATAATCGTTTGGTGTGCTTTCGTCGTAAAGCCTTTTTGAAATCTGACACGTTGGCTGGATTCACAACAAGTGTAGCTTTAATTTCGTGTATTGCATGTGTGCTTTCATGAAAGTTTAATTTTTATAGTAATATATTTGAATTTGGCGCTCTGCATTTTCACTGGATGTTGGCCATACGGGACACTAGCTTCCCACATATCCCAGAGAGGTTTTAAGAAACATTGCCTTGTAATTATGTCAACAAAAACCCACATACCCAGATATTCTCCAATTTCTCTCCCTCAAGAGAGAGGGAATATAATGAAAGTTCAGAAGTAACAAGGTAGACCTTCCAATTATTGTTTACTTAATAATTCATAAACAAAAATGTATTTAAGTGATTAAAACTCATAATTATGTTACCAAATCATTAATAGAATTACCAAACAATTACAATACATCCATTATGAATTTAATTGACTGCAATAGGAAATCATAGTAGTCACAAACCACAGTTGGGTCACCTGCTACTGTCCTCACTCCACTGGCATACAGTTATGTTCAGCTCAATGTTTTATTTCTCTTTCTGTCACATGGTCAAAGCAAGAGAGTGAAAACAGTCTGGACAACCCCTCCCTCCCTCTTTCTAGTTAATGTCACCTCTCCCGGCTCTTACTGACACCTACCCATGAGCCCCCTCTTTCTATTTACTGTAACCAGCATCCACACCCCCTGAGCACAGACCAATATCAGACGTCGAAAAGTAGTTGAAATTTGGTCAGTCCGCCATGGCCCTGATTTAAATGTACACAGATGTCGTTTTTTGGGCCGTACATTGCCTTGATTCCAACGTCTACAGACATTGGTTTTTGGTCCGGTCCAGACTGGCCATGATTTGGGCCAAACATATACGTCCATGATTAGTGACCCAACCAAATCATAGACATCTATGGTTTTACAAATTTGGACAGCACAGCAAAGCAGAGTAGAGTACAATACTAGGGATTCAAATTTCGATAGATTTTGCTGCCGACTAACCGGCCCTCACTAACCGGTCAACAAACGGTTACATTTTTTCCAAACAGTAAAATGACGTGACCAACAGAAAATACTACGTATGCATACATGTAACGGCCGTTTTTTTATTAAGAGCTTAGTGGTAACATGCAACAATAGCAAGCCAATTGTATTGTCTTACAGTTCAAAAGGCTAGACTTATTGAACATGTAACTCCTGTAATGAAGCGGCTAATAAAACTATTCAAACATTTGCTAAAATGCAATTCACCGGGAAACACAGTTCTAAACAGCATATGTGAGCGGTTCCATGTGACAAAGATGAAAATCTCTATTAGAAACTTTTTCACCACTTCCGAATTAGTCAAAGTTCTGCTCCCATTCATTTTGAACAGGGGGAAGGTGAGTGGTGAGAACCCTGCTAGTGGAGTTTTATCTCTGCTCTACTTTATGCAAATTGCACGTGGCCACCACTGTCGTTAACCAATCAGGTAAGGAGCAAATATTTTATTGAAAATCTTCCGTTCATGAAACATAGTTCTGCCTGTCATTAGTGCCGGGCAAATAAAAACAAAGTATGATGGAGGACAGCAAATCAATCATTGCTGTGTCTGGTTTTCCAATTCTATATGAGGTCGCTTTGCTAGAATACAGAGACAAAATCAGAAGGCCAATGGCATGGAGGAGGATTGCAGAGATTTTTGATGATGGTGAAGAGAAATTTACACAACAATGTTTGCTTGTGCTGTCTCGCGACAGTAGTGATGTGCAGTATTTCGAAAGATTTGTTCTTTCTGAACAACTCTTTTTGTCCTCAGTGACTTGTTCATTTTAGTCATTCGTTTGACCTGCTGGCTGACAGCAATTAATTCTCAGTCAGTAAAAATAGCCGAACTTCCCATCACTACAAGCTAGCTATGAACCGCAATCAACCTAAACCTCAAAACTGTGATAAAGCTACCATTTGTGAATGTGTTGACTAAATTAAATTGTAAAATTCACCCACCAAAGGATAGAAGTCGCCAGTAACACACACTTATTACATTGTAAACGGAACATGAATTTCCCATGTAATATGCTACCAATTGGATTATGGTGATGGGTTCTAAACTTTGAATATTATGAATCCATAGTTATGCTAGAGAAATGAGGGGTGCCATATTCTAGGGTTTACACCAGAAGTTAATGGTTATCTGTAGGAGGAATGTATATGGTGTATGCAATTAAGCTTGGAATGTGCTGAGTGCAGGGAAGACGATCACATGTGGCAGGCACTGATATGGGTAGAGAGCTGTGGATTAGTGATGAAGGGGGTCGAGGTCAGGTCATGTCACATTAGGGGAGAAGGAACCATTTATTGCCCGTATCACTTAACAAATGGTATCTTAACATTATGATTCTCATATATTACAGCTTATGGCTCTTTCATTATACAGTGGGGCAAAAAAGTATTTAGTCAGCCACCAATTGTGCAAGTTCTCCCACTTAAAAAGATGAGAGAGGCCTGTAATTTTCATCAGAGGTACACTTCAACTATGACAGTCAAAATGAGAAAAGAAATCCAGAAAATCACATTGTAGGATTTTTAATGAATTTATTTGCAAATTATGGTGGAAAATAAGTATTTGGTCAATAACAAAAGTTTCTCAATACTTTGTTATATACCCTTTGTTGGCAATGTTGGCAACGTTTTCTGTAAGTCTTCACAAGGTTTTCACACACTGTTGCTGGTATTTTGGCCCATTCCTCCATGCAGATCTCCTCTAGAGCAGTGATGTTTTGGGGCTGTTGCTGGGCAACACAGACTTTCAACTCCCTCCAAAGATTTTCTATGGGGTTGAGATCTGGAGACTGGCTAGGCCACTCCAGGACCTTGAAATTCTTCTTACGAAGCCACTCCTTCGTTGCCCGGGCGGTGTGTTTGGGATCATTGTCATGCTGAAAGACCCAGCCACGTTTCATCTTCAATGCCCTTGCTGATGGAAGGAGGTTTTCACTCAAAATCTCACGATACATGGCCCCATTCATTCTTTCCTTTACACAGATCAGTCATCCTGGTCCCTTTGCAGAAAAACAGCCCCAAAGCATGATGTTTCCACCCCCATGCTTCACAGTAGGTATGGTGTTCTTTGGATGCAACTCAGCATTCTTTGTCCTCCAAACATGACGAGTTGAGTTTTTATCAAAAAGTTATATTTTGGTTTCATCTGACCATATGACATTCTCCCAATCTTCTTCTGGATCATCCAAATGCTCTCTAGCAAACTTCAGACGGGCCCGGACATGTACTGGCTTAAGCTGGGGGACACGTCTGGCACTGCAGGATTTGAGTCCCTGGCGGCGTAGTGTGTTACTGATGGTAGGCTTTGTTACTTTGGTCCCAGCTCTCTGCAGGTCATTCACTAGGTCCCCCCGTGTGGTTCTGGGATTTTTGCTCACCATTCTTGTGATCATTTTGACCCCACGGGGTGAGATCTTGCGTGGGGCCCCAAATCGAGGGAGATTATCAGTGGTCTTGTATGTCTTCCATTTCCTAATAATTGCTGCCACAGTTGATTTCTTCAAACCAAGCTGCTTACCTATTGCAGATTCAGTCTTCCCAGCCTGGTGCAGGTCTACAATTTTGTTTCTGGTGTCTTTTGACAGCTCTTTGGTCTTGGCCATAGTGGAGTTTGGAGTGTGACTGTTTGAGGTTGTGGACAGGTGTCTTTTATTCTGATAACAAGTTCAAACAGGTGCCATTAATACAGGTAACGAGTGGAGGAGAGAGGAGTCTCTTAAAGAAGAAGTTACAGGTCTGTGAGAGCCAGAAATCTTGCTTGTTTGTAGGTGACCAAATACTTATTTTCCACCATAATTTGCAAATAAATTCCTACAATGTGATTTTCTGTTTTTTTTTCTTTCTAATTTTGTCTGTCATAGTTGAAGTGTACCTATGATGAAAATTACAGGCCTCTCTCATCTTTTTAAGTGGGAAAACTTGCACAATTGGTGGCTGACTAAATACTTTTTTGCCTCACTGTACATGTGTCATGACATTTATGATTACAGCTCACTTCCTGTAAAACACATAAGGCTACATATAAAATGCACATGAATGGGTACTTTGGGTAAAGGCAATAGTGGCTTTGACTTGCAAACATTGTTGTGCAGATCTCTTCACCCATCACCAACAATGTCTGCAATCCTCTATGACATTGACCTTCTTGGTTGTCTCTATTGTAAAATCATGTTCAGCAAATAAAAAAAGGTAGAATTACAACGCTCCCCAAACAACGCTCCCCATTTTACTTTTTTTAATTTTTTTATTAGCCTAATAATTGCCAACTCCTTATTTTGATTAACATTACTATACCTAGAATACAAGGGTTTAATTTGTACTAAACAATTTCATGTCACAAAAATAATGTAGGAAATCTTTCTGGTTTATGGGTTAGCCGCATATACATTATCTACTGGTATCATTTTAAATTGAGAACATACAGTACCTTCGCAAAGTATTCAGATCCCTTGACTTTTCCCACATTTTGTTACATTATAGCCTTATTGTAAAACAGATTTTTTATTTTTTATCCTCAGCAATCTACACACAATAAGCAAAAACCTATTTAAAAAAAAATTATTAGCAAAAATGTATAACAGAAAAACCTTAATTACATAGGTATTCAGACCCTTTGCTATGAGACTCAAAATTGAGCTCAGGTGCATCCTGTTTCCATTGATCATCCTTGAGATGTTTCTACAACTTGGGAGTCCATCTGTGGTAAATTCAATTGATTGGACATGACCTGTGCCCCCTGTATATAGCCTCTCTACTGTAATTTTACTGCTGCTCTTTAATTTTTTACTTAACACTTATTTTTCTTAACCTCTCTTGGGTAGGGGGCAGTATTTTCACATCCAGATGAAAACCGTGCCCAACGTAAACTGCCTGTTACTCAGACCCAGAAGCTAGGATATGCATATAATTGGTAGAGTTGGATAGAAAACACAAAAGTTTCTAAACCTGTTAAAATTATGTTTGTGAGTATAACAGAACTAATATGGCAGGCAAAACCCCAAGGACAAACCATCCCCCCCAAAAATATTTCAGCCTACCACTGTTTCCAATGGCTTTCATGTTTATTATGAGGCGAAGTCCTCCCAGATTACAGTTCCTAGGGCTTCCACTAGATGTCAACAGTCTTTAGAAATAGTTTCAGGCTGGTTTTTGAAAAAATGAGCTAGAAGTTGTAGTTTTTCTAAGTGCCTCCCATTTTGGCTGTAGTGTTTCCATGCGCGTGAATGAAAGCGCGTTCTTTGTTATTTATCTCCGGCAACGAACATAATATTCTCCGTCTTACATTGGATCGTTTATTTACGTATTAGGGTACCTGAGGTTTGATTATAAACGTTGTTTGACTTGTTTGTATAAGTTTATTGGTAACGTTTGGGATTAATTTTGTATGCATTTTGAAGGAGGGAAACCGGTGGATTATTAAATGAAGCGTGCCAGCTAAACTGAGTTTTTATGGATATAAAGGATGTTATCGAACAAAAAGGACCATTTGTGATGTAACTGGGACCTTTTGGACAGACAGATCTTCAAAGGTAAGGCATTTATTATATCGCTATTTCTGACTTTCGTGTCGCACCTGCCTGGTTAAAAAAAAAAATCTAGGGTTTTGTATGCGGAGCACTGTCCTCAGATAATCGCATGGTGTGCTTTCGCCATAAAGTCTATTTGAAATCTGACACAGTGGCTGGATTAACAAGAATTTAAGCTTTATTTTGATGTATAATACTTGTATTTTCATGAATGTTAAATATTTATATTTCTGTAATTTGAATTTCCCGCTCTGCAATTTCACCGGATGTTGGCCAGGTGGGACGCTACCGTCCCCATTGTGTCTGCAGGCATCTTTGAATCATAATTCAGAGCAGATATTTCAGAGTTTTTAGAAAACATGGTTGCATAAAAAAAACAGATTTCTATATTTCTGTTACCAAACATTTCATCTGCACAGTTCTTCCAGTAAATGTGTTTTTGTGAAATGTGTGTAAATTGTTCAAAGTAGTCCAGAGTTGTATGGTTAGCTAAACTTTGAAATACATTTTAAAGTGAAAAACCTGAATCTCAGCGTAACTTCAATACCGTGGAATTGCCCTTGGTCCGTACAAATGTGTGCAACCGCGACATTCAAACGAGGCCGCAAAGAAAACTAATGGGACTGTAGCGACTGTGTTGACTTCAAAATCGGGGGTGTGAACTACGTTTCTATTCAAGCGTTGATTGACATGGTAATGGCTCTATAGTATTGGAGAAAAGTTGAAAAAAACGGACCCTCCGTTACATCATGACGTGTCATGCCATAATACAGCACGCATAAAGCAACTATTTCTGTCTTACAATCTCTCTCCACCAGGTGTAGCACTTCTCTCATCGTTTAAAAACAAGAAATGGACATAGGTATGTAATGACACATTATATAAACTCTTTATAGTGTTATATTTACATTGAGGCGATAAGGTGATAAGTTGTACAGATCGAGTGAAAAAAAGCAGTTTGCCCCACACAACATATGTCCTTCTCACTATCACGCATTAGTTTCGCTTCCCCACCCACCATTTTTAAAAAGACCCGATGTAGCTCATTGCCTTGTTGAATTATGCAGAAACGGGCAGCGTGGAGCTCATGTCATTGATTTTGTTGGAAAGGGGAGAAATTGTGCTTTACAATGGTTTTGACATTACAGTTGATCTGGAAGTATTACGTTTTTGGGGCGCTAAAATAAGGTCAATTGCACGTACCAAGGCGATGTACAAAAGTGAGTGAGTTTACGTGGTATATATTTCCATAAATTAGGCTACGTATTTCATCGCTACTTCACAGCAACCACAAATTCACACCTCCTATTTACAACATTTTTTTTTTTTTTGCTAAAATACCAATATAAATAACTCTAAAGACCAAAGAAGCAAAAACATCAGTGGTGAAAAAAGAAAGAATAGACTAGCCACAATGACATTGACCTCACTAGCTAGCCAGCGCTTTTATACCAATTGTACACAGCCATTTTGAATAGGAAAAACCCTGTAAAGCTAATCCAAGACAAAAGAGGTTTCAGCCTGCTGCGTGACTCAGACCTCGCAATACCACAACAGGAACTATCAGATGGGGGGGAATAAAAAAATGAATAATTTAGAGAATGGTTCCCTTAACAGCTGTGTGTGTGTGTGTCTGCTAAACTTCAGTGCACCAAAGGGGCTGCGATTTGAAAGGGTCATTACACAATATTTCCCTATGATTCAATCTGTTCCTCTCACTCTTTTTCCACTCTCTTTCTCAGTCGCGACTCAGAATGTCTAGCCCTCTTTCTAGATTGGGAGGGCCTTGATCCAGATGAACACAATTACCCCAACCTCCTGATGGTGGCAGGCACAAACACTAGTGATATGCGGGTTGACCCATAACCCGCAGTCTCTGCAGACAAACACACGGTGGACGGGTTCAGGGTTATTAAATATTGTTGAATAAAGAGAAATAATACCTGTAAAAGAAATCCATAAATGGATCATTGTGCAATTTAGGCTACATTGAGGTTTTTCTTTCATTATTTTAGGCTATCTGGTATTACTGTATAAGCCTAAAATTCAGGGCTTAAAAATGGAAACACTTTAGGAAGTAAAGCTAAGCAAAGAGATGTATTCAATCCACTAATACTAAACATGTGTATTTAACACAACATCTATATTTTGTATTTTGATCGTCTACAAGGTTTATTTGGAGGTATGGTCAGCGCCATTTTAAATTGCCATAGTAACGACTGACGCCAGTGCGTCACTGGCAGGAATCAGCAAATTGTCTGTGTTATTGAGTTTTTGCGCAAAAAATGAATCGAAGAGAGTGAGGTCAAGTGCGGACAACGAAGATGGCAACAAGTAGTAATTCAAACATGAACTGGCTCGCACTTCGCGGAGGCAGACTTCACGATGAAGGGCACTTTCGATGCGGCAACTGGGAGTTTCCGAATGGAAAGGAGTCATAGGCCTATGTTGAAGCCCTCTTCTTGTGCCTCCATTTGACATTGAGGGTTATGGTGTAGGGGTAACCGACCGACCATCATCAACATCTCAAAAACGACTGAACGGAGGAGGCGACGCGAGTCAATGCAATGGAGTCTGAGGTAACGTTAACCGGTCATGACTGTTGTTGACTAGGCTAGAGTTAGACACTGAACAACTCTGTTGCAACTCTAGTTCAAGGCAACTAGGTAATTGTGTAACACCCCCAGCAAGTAACATCAGCAAGCAACTCAACTGCAGCTAAAATTGCAACAGTTTCTCCGTGTACCTGTTATTAGGTAATTACCATAGCTAGCTTCCACCTCAGATAGTCAACTACTGTAATACATTTTGTTGACATATTTGTTTTTGTAATGTTAGCTCCTCCTCATTTAGCTAGACTGAAGTTGACACAGCTTCTTTTTTTATTGAACTAGGCAAGTCAGTTAAGAACAAATTATTACTTACAATGACGGCCTACCAGTGAACAGTGGGTTAACTGCCTTGTTCAGGGGCAGAACGACAGATTTTGACTTTGTCAGCTCCGGGATTCGATGGCCCAAACGCTCTAACCACTAGGCTACCTGCCGCCCCAATGTTAATGTTTACTGAAAAGTAAATGTCCCTGTATTTGCTGTGTGCGTGTGTGTGTGTGTGTGTGTCTTGACAAAGCATACAAGACAGGAAGCTTGTTAATGCCAACTGATTTACACTGCTCAAAAAAATAAAGGGAACACTAAAATAACACATCCTAGATCTGAATGAATGAAATATTCTTATTAAATACTTTTTTCTTTACATAGTTGAATGTGCTGACAACAAAATCACACAAAAATTATCAATGGAAATCAAATTTATCAACCCATGGAGGTCTGGATTTGGAGTCACACTCAAAATTCAAGTGGAAAACCACACTACAGGCTGATCCAACTTTGATGTAATGTCCTTAAAACAAGTCAAAATGAGGCTCAGTAGTGTGTGTGGCCTCCACGTGCCTGTATGACCTCCTTACAACGCCTGGGCATGCTCCTGATGAGGTGGCGGATGGTCTCCTGAGGGATCTCCTCCCAGACCTGGACTAAAGCATCCGCCAACTCCTGGACAGTCTGTGGTACAACGTGGCATTGGTGGATGGAGCGAGACATGATGTCCCAGATGTGCTCAATTGGATTCAGGTCTGGGGAACGGGCGGGCCAGTCCATAGCATCATTGCCTTCCTCTTGCAGGAACTGCTGACACACTCCAGCCACATGAGGTCTAGCATTGTCTTGCATTAGGAGGAACCCAGGGCCAACTGCACCAGCATCTGGTCTCACAAGGGGTCTGAGGATCTCATCTCGGTACCTAATGGCAGTCAGGCTACCTCTGGCGAGCACATGGAGGGCTGTGCGGCCCCCCAAAGAAATGCCACCCCACACCATGACTGACCCACTGCCAAACCGGTCATGCTGGAGGATGTTGCAGGCAGCAGAACGTTCTCCACGGCGTCTCCAGACTCTGTCACGTCTGTCACATGTGTGTGTGAACCTGCTTTCATCTGTGAAGAGCACAGGGCGCCAGTGGCGAATTTGCCAACCTTGGTGTTCTCTGGCAAATGCCAAACGTCCTGCACGGTGTTGGGCTGTAAGCACAACCCCCACCTGTGGACGTCGGGCCCTCATACCACCCTCATGGAGTCTGTTTCTGACCGTTTGAGCAGACACATGCACATTTGTGGCCTGCTGGAGGTCATTTTGCAGGGCTCTGGCAGTGCTCCTCCTTGCACAAAGGCGGAGGTAGCGGTCCTGCTGCTGGGTTGTTGCCCTCCTACGGCCTCCTCCACGTCTCCTGATGTACTGGCCTGTCTCCTGGTAGCGCCTCCATGCTCTGGACACTACGCTGACAGACACAGCAAACCTTCTTGCCACAGCTCGCATTGATGTGCCATCCTGGATGAGCTGCACTACCTAAGCCACTTGTGTGGGTTGTAGACTCCGTCACATGCTACCACTAGAGTGAAAGCACCGCCAGCATTCAAAAGTGACCAAAACATCAGCCAGGAAGCATAGGAACTGAGAAGTGGTCTGTGGTCACCACCTGCAGAACCACTCCTTTATTGGGGGTGTCTTGCTAATTGCCTATAATTTCCACCTTTTGTCTATTCCATTTGGACAACAGCATGTGAAATGTATTGTCAATCAGTGTTGCTTCCTAAGTGGACAGTTTGATTTTCACAGAAGTGTGATTGACTTGGAGTTACATTGTGTTGTTTAAGTGTTCCCTTTATTTTTTTGAGCAGTGTAGTTCTAAATATTCTGAGGTTTCCTCAACTCTTTTCTTTGACTCTCTGGGGGATGTGAAATCAATTGGGGAGGCTGTGAGGGAACAGCGTGATGACCCTATTATAGTTTATTCTATTGAACACCTTAATAATACACCTCCTGGGACTGATGGTATATCTGCTGAGTTTTACAAAACTTTCTCAACAGTTGGCCCCTTTTCTGTTGGAGGTCTTTTCTGAAAGCATTGTAAATAATGCTCTTCCTCCCAGTGTGACTCAAGGTCTGATTACATTAATCCCTAAGCACAAGAAAGACTTGCTTCTACTCGATAATTTACATCCAATCTGTCTGCTCAATAATGACCACAAAATATTAGCCTCTATATTTGCAAAAAGAATGAAGGCAGTATTGGACTCAATTATAGAAGAAACCCAATCTGGCTCCATGAGGAATAGACATATACAGTGGGGCAAAAAAGTATTTAGTCAGCCACCAATTGTGCAAGTTCTCCCACTTAAAAAGATGAGAGAGGCCTGTAATTTTCATCATAGGTACACTTCAACTATGACAGACAAAATGAGAATTTTTTTTTCCAGAAAATCACATTGTAGGATTTTTAATGAATTTATTTGCAAATTATGGTGGAAATAAGTATTTGGTCAATAACAAAAGTTAATCTCAATACTTTGTTATATACCCTTTGTTGGCAACGTTTTCTGTAAGTCTTCACAAGGTTTTCACACACTGTTGCTGGTATTTTGGCCCATTCCTCCATGCAGATCTCCTCTAGAGCAGTGATGTTTTGGGGCTGTTGTTGGGCAACACGGACTTTCAACTCCCTCCAAAGATTTTCTATGGGGTTGAGATCTGGAGACTGGCTAGGCCACTCCAGGACCTTGAAATGCTTCTTACGAAGCCACTCCTTCGTTGCCTGGGCGGTGTGTTTGGGATCATTGTCATGCTGAAAGACCCAGCCACGTTTCATCTTCAATGCCCTTGCTGATGGAAGGAGGTTTTCACTCAAAATCTCACGATACATGGCCCCATTCATTCTTTCCTTTACACGGATCAGTCGTCCTGGTCCCTTTGCAGAAAAACAGCCCCAAAGCATGATGTTTCCACCCCCATGCTTCACAGTAGGTATGGTGTTCTTTGGATGCAACTCAGCATTCCTTGTCCTCCAAACATGACGAGTTGAGTTTTTATCAAAAAGTTATATTTTGGTTTCATCTGACCATGACATTCTCCCAATCTTCTTCTGGATCATCCAAATGCTCTCTAGCAAACTTCAGACGGGCCTGGACATGTACTGGCTTAAGCTGGGGGACACGTCTGGCACTGCAGGATTTGAGTCCCTGGCGGCGTAGTGTGTTACTGATGGTAGGCTTTGTAACTTTGGTCCCAGCTCTCTGCAGGTCATTCACTAGGTCCCCCCGTGTGGTTCTGGGATTTTTGCTCACCGTTCTTGTGATCATTTTGACCCCACGGGGTGAGATCTTGCGTGGGGCCCCAGATCGAGGGAGATTATCAGTGGTCTTGTATGTCTTCCATCTTCCATGATTTCTTCAAACCAAGCTGCTTACCTATTGCAGATTCAGTCTTCCCAGCCTGGTGCAGGTCTACAATTTTGTTTCTGGTGTCTTGGCCATAGTGGAGTTTGGAGTGTGACTGTTTGAGGTTGTGGACAGATGTCTTTTATACTGATAACAAGTTCAAACAGGTGCCATTAATACAGGTAACGAGTGGAGGAGAGAGGAGCCTCTTAAAGAAGAAGTTACAGGTCTGTGAGAGCCAGAAATCTTGCTTGTTTGTAGGTGACCAAATACTTATTTTCCACCATAATTTGCAAATAAATATATTAAAAATCCTACAATGTGATTTTCTGGATTTTCTTTTCTCATTTTGTCTGTCATAGTTGAAGTGATGAAAATTACAGGCCTCTCTCATCTTTTTAAGTGGGAGAACTTGCACAATTGGTGGCTGACTAAATACTTTTTTGCCCCACTGTATCTAATAATATCCGACTGGTGTTAGACCTTATTGACTATTCTGATTTAATCTTCGAAGATAGTTTTTTTGTCTTCTTAGACTTTTATAAAGCCTTCGATACAGTGGAACATGAGTTTCTATTTCTCTCCCTTGCGAAATTTGGTTTTGGGGAAATATTTTGTAGTACTATTAAATTAAAGCATGGCACTTCTTGCCTAATTCCTCTTTTCAAATCAAATCTAGGAGGTTGCCTAATTTCGCCTTACCTCTTCATACTTGCAACCCAACTTCTTACAAGTTCTGTTAAATCTAATGATATAAAAGGGATCTCTATTGCTGACAGAGATATTATCATAAGTCAGCTTGCAGATGACACAACCCTCTTTTTGAAAGATGCTGACCAGATTCCTAGAGCAGTCGATGTGATAAATATATTTTCCAAAGCATCTGGTCTTTGCCTGAACCTTAATAAGTGTGAATTGTTTGCTGTTAAAGACTGTGTGATACCCTCTATATGCAATATTCCAGTCAAGGAAAAAGTAATATACCTTGGGATTACCATATCTAAGGATCAACAGGAAAGATGCTCATTAAATGTTATACCTATTATTGAAAAAATCAAAAAGAAGTTGAACCATTGGTTGCAGAGGGATTTATCCTTGAAAGGTAGAGTATTGCTTTCTAAAGCTGAAGGTATCACCAGACTTACTTATGCAGCCCAGTCCCTATATCTTAACAACAAAATAGGTAAAGCGGTTGACCAGGTGCTTTTCAACTTCATCTGGAAAAATCGTACACATTATATTAGGAAATCTGTAGTTATGAACTCATGAATATGGTGGTCTCAAATTTTTGGGTTGATTTTCCTACTTTGAAAAATACTTCAGATAAATTGGGCTAAACATTTTTTAAAGAATCCTACTTCAATTTGGAATTTCATATCTTCTCCTGTTTTGGTAGCCTCAATTTTATGTGACTTTGTAACTATAACATTGATAAGTTTCCTGCAAAATTATCTGCTTTTCATAGACAAGTATTCTTAGCGTGGTCGTTAATTTTTCCCCGCATAGGTATTTCATTTGGAACAATAAGGTTATTTGGTATAGAAACAAGTCTTTATTTTTTAAGAACTGGTTCAATAATCATATCCTACTGGTGAGTCAACTTTTTCATGCAAAAGGATTGTTAGAGGAATTTTTATCTCGTTACAATATCCCTGTAACACCTAGAGAGTTCACCATAGTCTTTGATGCTATTCCATCTGGAACTCTCATGGTATTTAGAGGTGTAGCCAGACCTCACCTTCTTGACCTACCCTCGCTTAATCCAGTTGACTCTCCAATGCTGTTTTTCTAACAACTCTTTGTTAGAATGATCCATAAGTATTACCCTGTGAAGAAACATTACCTGAAGAAACTCAAAAAATACATTAACATTGATTGTACTTTTTGTGTTGAGCATCCAGAAACCGTTTCACATTTATTTTGGCATTGTCTACATGTAAAACAATTTTGGAAAGATATTCAGTTGAATAATTGTTAATATTCTTGATGACTTTTGTTTTTTTATGGGAGAACGTGCTGATCAGTTTCCTTAACCATAATAAAGAAAAACAATTTTACCTCCATAAATCTAATTGTGCTAATGGAAAAATTGTCATATTCATAGATGTAAGTTCACTAATAAAAAAACACTTCTGTGATTTCTAGAAGGAATTCGAGCAGTACATTAAGACTATTCTACATTCTTCTAATAAGAAAACTGTTAAAACAATGTGCTTCTTTTAAGGTCTTTGTATAATCTGTAATTTGGTGTACCCCCTAGCATATGTTATCATTGTCTGTTTGTATACTTCTTGTATGTATACTGATTTTTCTTTAAAAAAAGTTAAGATGTAAAAAAAGAAGAGAAAAAAAAGAAGGCCTAGCTAGTGCTGTATCACATTAGCGGATACTTACACTGTTCTCAGGGCAGGTCTGTCGGTTTTGACTAGCAGAAGTGACTTTTTGTGGCAGGTTAAGATAATTAACGTGGCAGGTTACGAGAATTAGGTTAAAGTTAATTAAAGGGTTAGCTAAAATTGTCCATAACTGCCCTAAGACCAGTCTTGGTTAACTACATAATAGTACATGCCATCACTAAAACGGAATATTTAGCTACTATAGCTGGCTAACGTTACCGTTAGACACGGCAATATAGAGCTAGCATTAGCTAGCTACTTACCATTGGTTATTGTGAGAGACCAGATGAGAACGAGAGCAAAGCCCACGTTCATGATGAGTAATTATTATTTATCAAGGAATCCAACCGTACGTTTGCTCAAACTGCCTTCACAAATCGTTAATTTCACCAGTTGTTGTGATTGCTGCCTAGGGTCTACATTACCGTTCTTCTAGCAGCAGGATATTATGCTGGCATCACATGGCGGATTTGTTTCTTCAAAATAAGAGTCTTACTGCAAAAACACGCTAAACTTTGGGAATATCTTTTTTTTAAACACTAATGTAGTACAACTGTTTTTCACAGCATTGCGACCACCTTTGAAAAAATAAAAAGTTCACACAAATACTGGTATGTTGAAAGCTATTGTGTAGGCTATATTTAAGTTAATACACTTTTAATACAATACTAATATATGTTATTGGAATTACTCAAGACTTACTGCAAGACCTAAATGAGTCTCTTGTGCTGGGCAACGGGTTTAATACAGAGTAATGACTTTTACTCCACCCACTCCATTCACTGCAATACAATACATGGTTAATGGGATACTTAAAATCAAATCAAATTTAATTCTCACATACACATGTTATTGTGAAATGCTTGTGTTTCTAGCTCCAACAGTGCAGTAATATCTAGCAATTCACAACAATGATATGCCAGCAAAGCCACTACACAACCCTAAACAGTACATTACTTGCACGATAACGGTGACAAACGGTGCCCCCAATCTTTTAGGGCCTTCATAAAGCTGTCCCAACAGCAGAGATTTCTTTTCACCATGGAGTGAATCCTTACCACTGCTACATCTGGCTATCAGCGGAACCTTGGCAGCAAAACAGTTCATTCAGCCTCATTTCCTGTCTTTTTAAAAAACATAGGTGATATGGCTGACTTGCTTGAACAAATGTGGTTTCTACTGACAATTGAGATGTACAAACTATGGCATAAGGGGACGACAAGCAGATAAGAGGCAATCCGTAATTTCGATTAAGACAATTCTGATTAGGACATAGTCAATATAACTATTTGTTCAGCACTTTTGAAATGTACAGCGACAGAATTCAGAACATGGGCCGTTCTTACAGTATTCTCCTGTACACCAAGTCAGAACCGTAGGATAAATAAAGGGGGCATAAGCAGACAATGAAAGCTCTTACAATATTCAATGATGACATTTCTCTAAAACAGGCTGTAGCCTACATGTGCACCACCAACAGCTAACAGCTTACTACACATCATACACTTTATATTACTTTCTTAGCTACAGTATACATTATCTCCCTGGCATATTACAGAATTTATGCAGCAGCATACAAGACATTTTTGGACTCACCTTGTTGTGCTGTGCTCACATGAACAGGAAGATGGTGCGGCGGTCCTTCGTAGGCAAACTTTGTCATCAAAGTCTGGCATTCTCTGGATTTATGATGCTTTCAAGAGAACTGGGAATTCAGAAAAAAACAAGGTTGAATCATGACGTCAGTGATCTTCAGTTTGAAGCTCTAGAAAGAGGCCCGAGTTCCCGACTTGGAATTCCGAGTCGGATGACCGTTCGGAGCTCGTTTTTTCCTGAGTTCCCAGTTGTCTTGAACTCACTGAAGTCTGAGATTTCCCAGTTCCGAGTTTCCAGTTGTTTTGAAAGCGGCAGAAGTCACGGTGGATTGACATGCATGGCCAATGTTGAATGTTTATCCTTTTAAGCTTGGAAAAGCGACCCTGAAACCCAGACTTGGACCACACACCCACTCCACTGAATAGCAGGCTACTGATTGCTTTGCAACACTTGGAGTTAGGCACGGATTCCTTCCAAACTACTCATTGTTGAATTTGTGATTTCCAACTTGTGTAATGTTTATGTCCAATGGCCGATGAGCACCGATACATTTTATCTATCATTCACCAGGGGGCTTGAATTTTTGAGCTCTCTCTGTAGATTTTGAGGTGACATATTTTTTATTTAACCTTTATTTAACTAGGCAAGTCAGTTAAGAACAAATTCTTATTTACAATGATGGCCTACACTTGCCAAACCCGGACGACGCTGGGTCAATTGTGCACCGCCCTATGGGACTCCCAATCACGGTCGGTTGTGATACAGCCTGTATATATATATTTTTTTAACCTAAACAGGTGGGGCTCAAAACAGGTGGGGCTCTGCCTGCCTTGAATGAAGGATTGCCACTGCTCAACAACAACAAAAAAGAAACAAAAGCCACACATTTTTATTAAAACAAAATCTAATTTATTTACAACTTAAATGTAATGAATATTAACCAGGCTATTAGGACACAGTATAATCACACTTTCTGAACAGCAATGGAGAAAATGACTTACAAGTTGGAGGCTGATACTGTATGTGCTTCTAATCTACAAAGGTTTGCAGTATACAGTAAAGGCCTATTACCTAGTTCAAATAAATAATAACAGAGACAAGATTATTTGCAAGCTATATTTTCATGATTATCGATCAAGGTGAGCAAAGGCACTTTTTCGTAGAGTTTAAAATGTATTACAAGAGAAAACAAGGCTACAAGTCTAACATTACACAGTTTAATCAAATTTTCAGAACAAGAATGGAGAACATTAATCATAAGTAATAAGCCTCTATGTGTTGCTTTCCAATCAAGTTTAGCAGTATGCGGGGATGCTCTTTCAGAAATATAACTTGGTTCAAATATTCGTTTTTTAACCCTGGCTATAGATGACTTTCTTGCACTGACTGCAATTTTGAGAGCATAAACTGTAAATGTGGAGGAGATCATTGGCTAATACATTTACAGGTAGCATTTCCTTCACAAATGATTCTATAATATCACACATTGCCGTTTTGAAGTCTCTGAAGCAATAGTTGTGAAGTCTGTTCTGTTTTCACTGCATCCAACTGTGAAATTACTTTGCTGATTTGGACTCATAAGGTTTGCTTTAAAGCTGCACCATGCAGAAATGTCTCCGCCATTTCCTGGTTGCTATAATTCTAATAGTTCACCTAATTTCAGTTTGTGACAAAACAAGCAAGTATAGTGTAGAGAATCTTTGTACCATTTAAACCGCTGTGAAATATATTTTCCATAACCCAAAAATGTTGTGTTTGAAGCTGGTGCACAAAACCAAAAGTAAAGGTTGCAAAAACAAAACTTTAGAAAAGGAAGCATAGAAATAGCATACATGGAGCAGATCTACCGCTTACATGCTGACCACACCGCTCGTGGGTTTATGCGCCTAAAAACCAATGAGGAGATGGGAGAGGCGGGACTTGCTGCATGTCAAACATCACAAATAGAACTAAGTTCTATTTTAGCGCCTGGCTATGCAGACGCTTGTTGACACATGTGAGCAGTGTGGGTGCAATAATTGAATAACATGTATGTGTACATTTATTTTGCAACACGTGAGCAGTGTGGTCAGCGTGTTAGACTTGCTTTCAATGAGAATGACAGATCTGTCACATTTCTATGTGAATTTGGTCAGGTCTTCCAAGAGTTACATATTGCAATTTTGAGTAATCTTCTACGAGAAAACATCCTCTTTCTACGATTCTTTGAAAGAGGATGTTTTCTTCAGAAATGTGAAAACAGGAAAGGCTTTATTTACCATCAAGATGATTGGGGAAATAATGACATGGAGTAATGACATGGAATAAAATCAACATTTGAATCTGACTCACAGGACTGTACTTGCTCACTGATAGATATTCTGTAAAGGCCATCATTACATAATTCATAAAAATATATAACTCCTGCTGTGTCAATGTTGGTAGATTCTATACACTCTTAGAAAAAAGGGTTTCAAGAGGGTTGTTCGGCTGTCCCCATAGAACAACCATTTTGGGATCCAGGTAGAACCCGGAGGGAGGAGGTATCAGGGGATGGAGTAGGCAGGTGGGTGTAAAGGGTTCTGCATGGAACCAAAAAGGTTCTAGATAGCACCCCCCCCCCTAAGAGTGTAGAGATGATCTCTATAGAGAATCTCGAGAGTAAAATATAAGCTGTGCCCAATGTCCTTTTTGGAGTTTACCCCTGAATGACAGATTACTGATTACTCAGTCACCAGGTCAACCTCTCATTGCCAACTGCTGGAAGATCAATAAAGCGAGATGGGGATACAAGGTTTCATATTACATTGGTGTCTTTTGATCTTTTACACGAGAAACATAAAATACAAGTATATCTGGAGTGCTGGTCCAAATCGTACCGTTGCACATTTACTGAATGTGTGTGGTGCTTCTCCCTTTGTAATAGTTTGCCTGAAAATAATGTCTAGCATGCTTTTAATGTTTTGTGGAATGCTAAACATTGAAGTTTCTAATAAGTCCAAATAATACATCGCTTGTATTTTCTCACAACCATTTGGAGAGATGGTTTATGATCCATGAATTAGTCCAAAACCCAAAGTCCAAGAGGGAAACCTATGGATTGATTGTGACCGAGGTGGGTTTATGAAATTCGTTGGAAGGCTATGCATAATTTGAGTAATATCAATCAAATCAAAGTTTATTTGTCACGTGCGCTGAATACAACAGGTGTAGTAGACCTTACAGTGAAATGCTTACTTACAGGCTCTAACCAATAGTGCAACAACATTTATTAGGTGAACAATAGGTAGGTAAAGAAATAAAACAACAGTAAAAAGACAGGCTATATACAGTAGCGAGGCTATAAAAGTAGCGAGGCTACATACAGACACCGGTTAGTCAGGCTGATTGAGGTAGTATGTACATGTAGATATGGTTAAAGTGACTATGCATATATGATAAACAGCGAGTAGCAGTAGCGTAAAAGAGGGGTTGGCGGGTGGTGGATGGGACACAATGCAGATAGCCCGGTTAGCCAATATGCAGGAGCACTGGTTGGTCGGCCCAATTGAGGTAGTATGTACATGAATGTATAGTTAAAGTGACTATGCATATATGATAAACAGAGAGTAGCAGCAGCGTAAAAAGAGGGGTTGGGGTGGGCACACACAATGCAAATAGTCCGGGTAGCCATTTGATTACCTGTTCAGGAGTCTTATGGCTTGGGGGTAAAAACTGTTGAGAAGCTTTTTTGTCCTAGACTTGGCACTCCGGTACCGCTTGCCATGCGGTAGTAGAGAGAACAGTCTATGACTGGGATGGCTGGGGTCTTAGACAATTTTTAGGGCCTTCCTCTGAAACCTGTAGCAACATGATTTTACTGGGATATTACATCAGATGTTTGTGTGAAATAAAATACAAACAAAGACAATGTAAACAATGATGGACTGGCATACCTGTTAACGATCTAGATTAACCTACTGGTAATGGCTGTACCTTAACACATTTAAATCAGCCCAAGGCCAGCCTTGACATGTGCCAAAAAAATGCATCAGGTCAATCGCTTGGACAAACAAATAAAGTTTGTGTTTTGTCTTTATAACTTATATATTCACCACAACAACAGTACATTAATGTTTTGGTTTGGAATTAATGTAACATGCAGGACTAAATGCATATGTCTATAACACAGTGCCTCTCCAAAACTAACCACATTTGGTAAGTAGAGACCCTACTAAGTATTTCCACCCTACTTTAGCTGAGACGGGTAGAAAGGTTCTCTTTACAACCCAATATTCTCAACATACCAGTGTCAACATTGTATTTTTTGTAACATATTTTTTATTTGTTTTCATAAATTACTTATTGCATTTTCTTGTTGGCACAATAAAAGTGGCCATTGATTAAAATTCTATATCATTTGAATGAGTTATACACATTGTAATGTTTTGAAATGCTGGCTTTTATTTTAAAGGTTTCGTCATTACCATATGAACTTGATGTCATTGTTTGTGCTGCGGGCAGAATACCAGTTAGGAATGCCTAGATAGACAATGGGGGGGATTAATGGATGGAAATTGGCAAGTGGTGGAAAATCTGATAGAAATGAACGATCTGGTGTGCCTGAATGATGGCAGAGAGACCAGGATTGATGTAGACAAGGGAAGAGTCTGCCTTGGACCTCACTCTGGTATCCATGATAATCGAAAATTTCAATAAGCATTTTTCTACGGCTGGCCATGCCTTCCTCCTGGCTACTCTAACGCCGTCCAACAGCTCCGCCTCCCCCACAGCTACTCGCCCGAGCCTCCCCAGCTTCTCCTTCACCCAAATCCAGACAGCAGATGTTCTGAAAGAGCTGCAAAACCTGGACCTGTACAAATCAGCTGGGCTAGACAATCTGGACCCTCTCTTTCTAAAACTATCCGCTGCCATTGTTGCAACCCCTATTACCAGCCTGTTCAACCTCTCTTTCGTATCGCCCGAGATCCCTAAAGATTGGAAAGCTGCCGCGGTCATCCCCCTCTTCAAAGGGGGTGACACTCTAGACCCAAACTGTTACAGACCTATATCCATCCTGCCCTGCCTATCTAAAGTCTTTGAAAGCCAAGTTAATAAACAGATCACTGAGCATTTAGAATCCCACCGTACCTTCTCCGCTGTGCAATCCGGTTTCCGAGCCGGTCACGGGTGTACCTCCGCCACGCTCAAGGTACTAAACGATATCATAACCGCCATCGATAAAAGATAGTACTGTGCAGCCGTCTTCATCGACCTGGCCAAGGCTTTCGACTCTGTCAATCACCGTATTCTTATTGGCAGACTCAATAGCCTTGGTTTCTCTAATGACTGCCTCAGCTGGTTCACAAACTACTTTGCAGACAGAGTTCAGTGTGTCAAATCGGAGGGCATGTTGTCCGCACCTCTGGCAGTCTCTATGGGGGTGCCACAGGGTTCAATTCTCGGGCCGACTCTTTTCTCTGTATATATCAATGATGTCGCTCTTGCTGCGGGCGATTCCCTGATCCACCTCTACGCAGACGACACCATTCTGTATACATCTGGCCCTTCCTTGGACACTGTGCTAACTAACCTCCAAACGAGCTTCAATGCCATACAACACTCCTTCCGTGGCCTCCAACTGCTCTTAAACGCTAGTAAAACCAAATGCATGCTTTTCAACCGTTCGCTGCCCGCACCCGCCCGCCCGACTAGCATCACCACCCTGGACGGTTCTGACCTAGAATATGTGGACAACTATAAATACCTAGGTGTCTGGCTAGACTGTAAACTCTCCTTCCAGACTCATATTAAACATCCCCAATCCAAAATCAAATCTACTGTAGATTCGGCTTCCTATTTTGCAGCAAAGCCTCCTTCACTCACGCCGCAAAACTTACCCTAGTAAAACTGACTATCCTACCGATCCTTGACTTTGGCGATGTCATCTACAAAATAGCTTCCAATACTCTACTCAGCAAACTGGATGCAGTCTATCACAGTGCCATCCGTTTTGTTACCAAATCACCTTATACCACCCACCACTGCGACCTGTATGCTCTTGTCGGCTGGCCCTCGCTACATATTCGTCGCCAGACACACTGGCTCCAGATCATCTATAAGTCTATGCTAGGTAAAGCTCAGCCTTATCTCAGTTCACTGGTCACGATAACAACACCCACCCGTAGCACACGTTCCAGCAGGTATATCTCACTGATCATCCCCAAAGCCAACACCTCATTTGGCTGCCTTTCCTTCCAGTTCTCTGCTGCCAGTGAGTGGAAAGAATTGCAAAAATCGCTGAAGCTGGAGACTTTAAACATCAGCTATCTGAGCAGCTAACTGATCGCTGCAGCTGCTCATTTATCACTCCAGTGTTAATCTGCTAAATTGTAATTCTTCGCTACTATGGCCTATTTATTGCCTACTCATGCCTTTTGCACACACTGTATATAGACTTTCTTTTTTTCTACTGTGTCATTGACTTGTTTATTGTGTTATTGGCTTGTTTATTGTTTATTCCATGTGTAACTCTGTGTTGTTGTCTGTGTCACACTGCTTTGCTTTAACTTGGCCAGGTCGCAGTTGTAAATGAGAACTTGTTCTCAACTAGCCTACCTGGTTAAATAAAGGTGAAATAAAAATAAATCTAGTGCGATGGCAGAAATCTGTGAGTTGAGGAGTCGATAGATCATTTCGCCATAGTATGCACAGTAAGCCGGAGGGAGGAGATGTCAGGGGATGGAGTAGGCAGGTGGGTGTTTGGAAGGGCAAAGTGGGATCAGTTTCAGGAGTTGAATGAGCAGCAGGTGATGGCTCGGGTGGATATGAGAGGGGATGTGGATAGTATGAATAACTGGGTGAGAACAGCTTTAGCGGGGGCAGCTACTGAGGCTATACCTAAGAGTTCAGGGAGGAGGAAGAGGAGGAGGAGGAAAGCAGTCCCATGGTGGACGGAGGAGTGTGGGGCAATGGTGAGGAGTAGGAACAGCGCATTTACAGTACTGAAAAGGACACATAACTTCCAACATCTGCTTCAGTATAAGCAGACCCAGGCCCTGGTGAGGAGAACTATCCGTCAGGCAAAGAGGCCATGTTGGCGTCGGTTCTGTGACACCATTGGAAGTGTGACACCTGTGGGAGTAGTGTGGGGGATGATTAAGAGGATGAGTGGGGTCAGAAGGGGAGTGGGATTATCCAGTGTTGACAAGTGGGAAGGATGTGGCAGTAACAGATGACAAAGCAGAGATGCATAGCTCTGCAAATTTGTCAGAGGGGCAGAAGGGGAGAGAGGAGCACCCTGGAGTTCTGGATAGGAGGGAGGATGTAAATGATGCGTTGAATGCACCATTTACCATGGCAAAGATAAAAAGGGCAATAGGTTAGCCTGGGTTAACTTCACCTGGGAAAGATGAGGTGTGCTATGTTATGTTGGCCCATCTTAGTGATGAGGCACTGGATAAGGTATTGGTGTTGTACAACAGAGTGTGGGAGGAGGGGAAACTACCCGGCGGCTGGAAGGAGGCAGTAGTGGTAGCAATCCGGAAGCCAGGGAAGGACCCAACGAGGCCGACAAGCTATCGGCCAATAGCTTTAATATCAACAGTATGTAAGATAAAGGAACGTATGATTACGGTGAGGCTAATTTACTTCCTGGAGAGCAGGGGGCTAGTAGGGGGCCAGTTCCGAGTTGGTTCAGGAAGGGGAGGGGAACTATGGACCCAGTGCTCTGCTTAGAAGCAGTGGTCAGGAAGGCTAAGGTGAACGGTTGTAGCTGTCTCTTTTGATGTGAAGAAGGCATATGATATGATGTGGAAGGAGGAGTTAATCAAGCTTGATATTACGGAGGTAGGAGGAAGAACGTACAACTGGATAAAGGATTTCTTGTTCGGAAGGTCTATCCAAGTGAGGGTGGGCAGCTACCTGGTGGATAACGGTATACCGCAGGGGAGCGTGATTCGTCCTCGGTTGTTCTCAATCATGATCAATGATGTTTACTCTCAGGTATGGACGGATATTGGGAGGTCATTATTTGCAGATGATGGGGCCTTATGGAAGAGGGGAAGAAATGTGCCATACATAGTCAGGAAGGTACAGGAAGCAATTGATGGGGTAGAACGGTGGGCATTAATGTGGGGATTCAGGTTCTCTGTAGAGAAAACTCAGACAGTGTTCTTTACCAGGAGGAAGGTGGGAGATGAGGTACGCTTGAGGTTATATGGGAGAAACTTGGAGAGGGTGGGGGCGTTCAGGTTCCTTGGGGTATACTTTGACACTAGACTGACCTGGGCAGAACACATTGAGAGGTGGGAAAGTGTAAGAAGGTGCTAAATTGATTGATTGATTCAAATGAATAATTTAACACAATAAAGCTTAAAAGCTTATTTTCATTATGGTCCTTTCGGAGGGGGAAGGGGGTGGAGCAAGGTTAGGCGGCAACTGCAGTGGCAACAACCAATGACAGACACAATAGTTGTTTGTTTCATAAAATGAGATAATTAGTACAGTTCCATTTCCTAATAAACAACTCTGGACAGGTACATCTCCCTGGTCTCACTTACCCCTAATATATACAGCATTCATTGTCTTATATACACACACAAGACTATCACAAAATGATACACATTAGGCATCAAAAGGCAGACCATATGCTATCCCGGGCATTTCCTTCTCAGCCACATATTATAATCTTACGACTCACTTTTGAGACGTGCTACTAATTAGCAATTGTTTCAGTGAGAATTTGAAACTGCCCATTGAAGGTATAGATTTCCAATTTTTTGAAAGACTGTGTGATGCACTGTCTGACGGGAAGGAGTTGGGGGGCTGGGCCTTCCCCATTGAGGACCATTTATGTTCCATTGATCCAATCGGTAATAGACTATGGCAGTATAGCGTATGGTTCGGCAGCCCCGACCTCATTGGAAAGGCTAGATGTCATATAGGGTCAAGGACTCAGAATATGTAGTGGGGCGTTTCGGACGTCCCCAGTGGCTGCACTACAGGTGGAGATGGGGGATATGCCATTGCAGATTAGGAGACAGCAGCTGGCAACTAATTATTGGGTCAGCCTACAGGGACATGGGGTGTCTCATCCTGCAAAATATATTTTACAGGCATACTGCGAACATGAGAAAGGACAGAACACAAGCTTTGGGTGGGTGGGTAATACCCAGCCGAGGGAGATGGGACTGTATGGAAGGGGGTTTAGTCCAACGGTAGCTATTCCTGTAAATCCACCATGGCTACTCCTTCCTCCAGTTGTAGATCTAGAAGTATTGGAGAGAATACAGAAAGATAGGGAGGGTGTTGAGCCATCTGATTGGTTTAAGAGTCGTCTGGCCATATACACAGACGGTTCAAAAGATCCAAGGATAGGAAGTACTGGGTCAGCATTTGTAGTGCAGGAATGTGGGGTAAAAGTCAGGAAACGTATTACTAATCATCTGGCTGTATATATGGCGGAGCTGATGGCCATTCTGTTGGCCTTGCAGTGGGTGGAGGAAGTTAAGCCAGAAAGAGTAGTTATTTGCTCAGATTCATGAGCAGTTTTGATGAGTCTACAGTCTTTCAGCTCACGTAGCAGACAAGACCTGCTTTATGAGGTGCTACAAACCCATGGCAGGATTAGACTGATGGTTATACAAATAAGATTTACTTGGGTCCCAGGACATGTGGGGATGAAGGGGAACGAGGCAGTGGATGTACTGGCTAAACAAGCACTTAGTAGTGGGGATGTTGTAGTTTCAATGAGCAAGGCAGAGGCAAAAAGTCAAATATGGACAGTGATGGTGTAGAGATGGCAGGAGCAGTGGAATAGAGATACTAAGGCAGGCAGTACAGAGGAAAGTCGGGGAGGGGAGGACAGCAGGAAAGGACAGAAGAGCTATTTGTACAAGATTAAGGGTGGGACTCAGCCGATTAAATAAGTCCTTAAATGTGATAGGAAAGCATCCAACAGGAATACCGTTATTACTGACAGGAAACAGAGACCGTGGAGCATGTATTGCTACAGTATCAGAGGGAAATAAGAGAGGCTGAGATCTAATGAGGGAGAAGGGGATACAGGAAATTAGTTTAAAGAGTATATTTAGTTTCTCCCTGTCTCTGGCCCACACTCCAGTACAGTAGGTGGCGGTAATGCACCATAGCTTTGGATGCCAACTGCCGATAAACTCCACCGAAGAAGACAATGAGAACAGCTATATGGACACGCCTGGTGCCCAACATGGATGACATATTTCTTGAGAGTTGAGTGGAGACCCTAGTTTTAATGTCTATGGGGGGGACGAACGGATTCAGTTCAGTCAGTTGTCCTAATGAGCCCTCCTCCCCAGCTAGCTAGTTTATGATTTGTGGCTTGAAACTTCAGCGAGAATTTGAAACTTGTCTGATTTTTTTGCAGGACAGTTGCCGTGTTCAAAACAACTGGGAACTCAAAGAAAAAAAATATCTATTTGAACGGTCATCCAACTCAGAATTCCAACTCGGGAACTTGGGCCTCTTTCTAGAGCTCCGACTTTCCAACCTGAAGATCACTGAAGTCATAATTTGACCGAGTATTTTTCCAAGTTCCCAGTTGTTTTGAACGCGGCAAGTGTAGCCTACATACACTACATGACCAAAGGTATGTGGACACCTGCTTGTCAAACATCTCATTCCAAAATCATGAGCATTAATATTGAGTTGGTCCCCCCTTCGCTGCTATAACAGCCTCCACTCTTCTGGGAAGGCTTTCCACTAGATGTTGGAACATTGCTGCAGGGATTTGCTTCCATTCAGCCACAAGAGCATTAGTGAGGTTGGGCACGGATGTTGGGAGATTAGCCCTGGCTCACAGTCCACGTTCCAATTCATCCCAAAGGTGTTCGATGGAGTTAAGGTCAGGGCCTTGTGCAGGCCAGTCAAGTTCTTCCACACCGATCTCGACAAACCATTTCTGTATGGACCTTTCTTTGTGCTCAGGGGCATTGTCATTCTGAAACAGGAAAGGGCCTTCCCCAAACTGTTGCCACCCAGTTGGAAGCACATAATCGTCTATTATGCCATTGTATGCTGTAGCTTTAAGATTTCCCTTCACTGGAACTAAGGGACCTAGAACTAGCAGCCCCAGACCATTATTCCTCCTCCACCAAACTTTACAGTTAGCACGATGCATTCTGGCAAGTAGCGTTCTCCTGGCATCTGCCAAACCAAGATCCGTCCGTCGGACTGCCAGATGGTGAAGCGTGACTCATCACTCCAGAGAAGGCGTTGGTGGTGACCAATAGTGGCTTTACACCACTCTAGCCAACGCTTGGCATCGCACATGGTGATCTTAGGCTTGTGTGCGGCTGCTCGGCCATGAAAACCCATTTTATGAAGATCCCGACGAACAGTTCTTGTGCTGACGTTGCTTCCAGATGCAGTTTGGAACTCGGTAGTGAGTGTTGCAACCTGAGGACAGTCTATTTTTATGCGCTACGCGGTTCAGAGCTGAGCTGGCACAATTGTTTAGTGAGTCCGTCAGATCAGAGGAAGGAGGTATGACCAGGGATGTTCTCTTGATATGTGTGTGAATTGTAAGGATGTAAGCATAAAGATAGATACTGGAAAAAAATATAAACGCAACATTTAAAGTGTTGGTCCCATGTATCATGAGCTGAAATAAAAGACCCCAGAAATTTTCCATACACACAAAAATATTTTTTCTCTAAATTTTGTGCACAAATTTGTTTACATCCCTGTTAGTGAGCATTTGTCCTTTGCCAAGATAATCCATCCACCTGATCAAGAAGCTGATTAAACAGCATGATCATTACACAGGTGCACCTTGTGCTGGGTACAATAAAAGGCCACTCTAAAATGTGCAGTTGTGTCCCACAACACAATGCCACAGATGTCTAAAGTTTTGAGGGAATGTGCAATTGGCATGCTGACTGCAGGAATGTCCACCAGAGCTGTTGCCAGAGAATTGAATGTTCATTTCTCTCCCATTAACATCGTTTTATAGAATTTGGCAGTACGTCCAACCGGCCTCACAACCACAGACCACATGATACCACGCCAGCCCAGGACCTCTACGTCCAGCTTCTTCACCTGCGAGATCATCTGAGACCAGCCACCAGGACAGCTGATCAAACTGACGAGTATTTATGTCCGTAATAAAAGACCTTTTGTGGGGAAAAACTAATTCTGATTGGCTGGACTTGGCTCCCCAGTGGGTGGGCCTATGCCCTCCCAGGCCCACCCATGGCTGTGCCCCTGCCCAGTAATGTGAAATCCATAGATTAGGGCCTAATGAATTTATTTAAATTGACTGACTTCCATATATGAACTGTAACTCAGTAAAATCTTTAAATTGTTGCATGTTGTGTTTATATTTTTGTTCAGTATATTTCAACTTTAAGTAAACATGCATTGATAATATCCAATGATAGGTGGCAACACCAACCATTTATGAGCATTTAAAAATATATATTTATTCCCTTGGCAAGTCATTTTTAACTTGTTTGTGTGTGTGTGGTCTCCCACAATATAAATGGTAAAAAGTCTATAAAACATGACTTCAAATGTCAAACGACATCTTCCAAGTGCTAATAGAGTACATTCAACTGTTAAAGGGCCAATGCAGTCAAAAAGTTACCTGTGTTTTAAATTTCCACACTATGAGGTTTGAATAATACTGTGAAATTATGAAAATTATGATAATGTTCTTTAAGTATAAGAGCTGTTTGAAAAGACCGTCTGAAATGTCAGCCTTTTTATGTCGGATGGAGTTTTGGCCTTCCATGGTAACATCACCATGTGGTAAATTAGTTAATAGACCAATAAGAAAGAGTTCCAAACCTCTCTGCCAATAACAGTTCATTTTCTGTTTTTGCCTAAAGCACTCCCAGACAGTCCTAGCAAATGTCTTGATTAAGAAATTGCTCTTTGATAAAAAGCTATTAGTTTCCTTTTAACTATTTTAATTGAAGTAACTTACTCTGATTGTTTTCATTGTTACTCATAAATGATTTGATATTTAGATAAAAATTGCTGCATTGGTCCTTTAAATATCCTTCACAAACAGAGTCACACAGAGACATATAGGCACAAACACAGGGTGCATCAAGGCATAAACATGTAATACTCCCCTCCTGGTGTTGCCCTTTCCGTTGCCCTATACCCATGATACCCAAAAAATGCCAGTGTAGGCTTACCATGCATGGCCATAATGAATGATATGTGTATGATAATGATCAATATTGCCTAAAGGTCACATAAATAAACACATCACAGTAAGTAGCTCTCTTAGCATTTCATCAACATGAATAAAATCACTAAATCCAGATTATTATTTCTCAATAAAATACACATCCTCTTTTCTGCCGTCTATTTCAGTCCTTGTCCTCTTTTCTTCACATCGGTCTACTCACTTCCTATTTTTGACCCATATCTTCCCCACCCACTTTGGACGTGTTCGACATTGCAGCCGACTTTAAAGGCGGGTCAAGAACGACTGATCAACAAATCACCTTGCATCGTAAATAACTTCTCAATATTATTTGTAGATCTGTCAGTCAGTCTCAATTCACAGTTTTGATACTCTCGAACACAGCCAGACGGTCTGTGTTGTCTGCCAGTCTGTGTGTATTACGTTCTTCCGACCACCAGATAGAGCTCTCCTTTGTCTATGCCCCACCTGGCATGATGCGGAGCTCATGGTACACCTCCTCAGGCTGGGGGCTGCTCTGTATGGCCAGGATGGAGGAGCATGGGGGATCCAACAGCTACTGCATAGAATAGAATACTACTTAATTGTGTTACAGAGAACAACATTATTATGACCCATTCTCCTCTTTATCACCCTCCACTGCTACACACAAAGAAACACAGTCTATTATTCATTAAAACACAATGATCATGCGTCATACTACTGACCTCTGTGAAATGTTCAGGCAGCTTGGCCTTGGGCCTGAGGAAGCGGACCACCCTGTAGCAGTACCAGAAGGCCAGGGCCAGCAGGGCCACTGCCACAGCCATCACCACAAATGTCACCAGGGCTACCACCCAAGGCCTGTCATTACCTGAGGAGTGGTTGGGGTTGGAAAAAGGACACCAGGGAGGAAGAATTTAGTTGAGCAGGGGGGACTTGTACTTGGAGAAGCACTGAAGGCAGCAATCTAATCAAATCCTAATCATTTGTGTTTAACCGATGAAAGGGAGGAAGAGAGAGAGAGGCGGAAAGAGAGCGAGAGACATGGGGCTCACCCTTAGCGGTGCTCTCACACGTAACATTGCTGGGCTGGCTGTGTTTGGAGAACCTCTGGGTGTACACCCAGACCTGAACACAGTACCTGGTCCATGGCTCCAGCGCCAAGACCACTTTACGCAGTGGGGTGATATTTGTAGTTTTGGTCTGAGGGGGTGATAGAGAAGTAGTGAGGATCGACAGCGCCATCAGATTATCCCACCCACAGTCATAACAGTTACCATTGGCAGATGGATAAGTCGTTTTTGTGCTCTGACCCTAAACCCAGAAGGTTCCCCCTAAAACACATATGTCAGAGTCAAGGCCCGCGGGCCACATCCGGCCCGCGAGAAGGTTTTTTACGGCCCCTGGGATGATCTTGATTTATTATTAGAACCGGCCCGCAGACCGCAGCAAGCCGGCAGCCCGCAGATCTTTTACACGCACCAATACTACATTTCCCACAATGCAACGGTGACGCACCGAGCAGTAGGCTGCTTCATTTCAATATTTATTGGCACAGCAGTCGTCAGCATCACAGTAAAATTAACTTTCAGATACCCATCAAAAATGGCAAAACGGAAGGTGGACACTGAGAACCGGGGGTTTCAAACAAGGTGGGAGTCGGAGTATATGTTCACGGAGGTAGCTGGAAAACCTGTGTGTCTTCTGTGTGGAGAAAGTGTGGCGGTACTGAAAGAGTATAATCTGAGACGACATTATGAAACGAAACACGCGGACAAAAACAAGAATATGGACATGGAACAAAGGCTACAAAAGGCAGAGGAATTAAAACGAGGCCTCAAATCTCGACAGGCTCTGTTCAAAAAAGCCAAATCACAAGGCCAGGCTGCTGTCAAGGCCAGTTTTATTTTGGCAGAAGAGATCGCTAAATCAGCCCGGCCATTTACGGAGGGGGATTTCATCAAAAACTGCATGATTAAAGTTTGTGACGAAGTTTGCCCAGAAAAAAGGCAACTCTTTTTAAATGTGAGTCTGAGCAGAAACACCATTGCCGAGAGAGTAGACCAGTTGTCCATCAATCTAAAAGAGCAGCTTGTGAAAAAGGGAAAAGATTTCATTGCATATTCCTTGGCTGTGGATGAGAGCACCGACATTTCTGACATTGCCCAGTTGTCAATTTTCATCCGCGGAGTGGACTCCAGCCTAAGCGTGACAGAGGAGTTTTTGGCTTTACGTCCTATGCATGGCACAACTACGGGGCATGATTTGTATGAAGAGGTGTCAAGATGTGTAAATGAGATGGAGCTGCCTTGGGAAAAACTCGTGGGTTTGACAACCGACGGAGCACCTGCGATGTGTGGACACAGGAGCGGACTGGTGGCGAAGATACGGGAAAAGATGCAAGAGGAAAACGCGACAGGTGAGCTGACAGCTTATCATTGTATCATACACCAGGAAGCGTTGTGCGGTAAAGCCTTGAAAATGGAGCATGTAATGAGCATCATCACGCGCACAGTTAACTTTATCAGAGCCAAAGGTTTGAATCACCGCCAGTTCAAGGCATTTCTGACGGAGTTAGAAACGGAGCATGGTGATTTGCCTTATCACACAGAGGTGCGATGGCTAAGCCAGGGAAAGGTGCTTCAAAGATGTTTCGAGCTTCGTGAGGAGATTTGTCTGTTCTTGGACAGCAAAGGGAAAGACACAACACAACTCCGAGACGAAATGTTTCTGTGTGAAATGGCTTTTCTGTGTGACATTACGAGTCATCTGAATGCAATGAACTTGCAGCTGCAGGGTCGGGATCATGTCATCTCTGATATGTACAGTACAGTGAAGGCATTTAAAACCAAACTGACTCTGTGGGAGACGCAGATGCGGAAAGAAAATTTGAGCCACTTTCCCAGCTGCCAGACCATGAAAGAGAAGCTCTCTACCAGTGCGTTCCCGAGCGCACAGTTGGCTGATAAAATAGGTATGCTTGCCGCTGACTTTCGACGCCGATTTGCTGACTTTGAAGCACAAAAAAGCAGGTTGGAACTGCTCGGTAACCCATTTGCTGTTGACGTGGAAAGCTCACCACCAAACCTCCAAATGGAGTTGATTGACCTCCAATGCAATGATGCACTGAGGGCAAAATATGCGGCAGTGGGTGCTGCGGAGTTCGCCCGTTTCCTCCCCGACACAATGCCCCAGCTGCGCATCCAGGCTGCTCAAACGTTGTCTATGTTTGGCAGCACATACCTGTGTGAACAACTGTTTTCTTTGATGAACCTGAACAAAACATCACACAGAAGTCGACTTACTGCTGAACACCTCCACTCAATTCTGAGGATTTCCTCAGCTCAGAGCCTTACCCCGAACATTGATGAACTTGTGGAAAAGATGGGACACCACCAAGTATCACCCTCAACCTCAAACAAGTGAACATTACTGTGCAATCACATATTTAGAGTTTTTACTCAGTTCAAGTTTAAAAGTTAAAGTTTAATATTTGTTTTCACTGCATGTTACTTCTCCTTAAACAAAGTGTTGTTTTTGATTAATAGATTTTTGCACTTTATTTTATTGTATTTCAATCCAATTATATTTTAAAAATATTTCAGTTGAGTGGATGATAGAAAATTGCTATTATTGTTTTTTTCTTTGAAGTAAATTTAGCCCACTTTTGCTAAAATAGAAAATATAGGCTACTGATGGTGCCTTGAATACCGGTTTCTTTCATTTAATGTTCATGTTATGGGGATTTTTATATAAAGGAAATTTGTCTTTTGTGTCTGTTGAAAATTAAAGATTACTGACAGAGCCATAAGAAAATATTGCTTTATTTATCTGATCATATTGGAATATATTTGTTAGGTTTTCAGTAGGTTCAATTAGGTTCACTAGACTATATGCGTCATTTAAAAAATTTTCAATGAACATTCGAACAGTCCGGCCCTCGGCTTGTAGCTAAATTTTTTATTTGGCCCTCCGTCCATTTGACTTTGACACCCCTGCCCTAAAAGCAACAAAGTGAAACTTGTTTTTTTGGGAGGGGGGTAATGCTCTAAGTAATGCTAATTTTACCATTATTTTATTTGTTTAAAATGACATATGTACTGCCACAGTGGTAAATATTAAAATAAGTTTACTCCAAATTAAAACGAACAACCCCACCTGTGTCAAGGCAAAAAATAAAAATAATAAAACACCCACGTGTCTGCACTTGTCATGCTGGGACAGTCAGCAAGACGCATCAATTAATTCAGGCTACAAGAGTGTAGACCCAATGATAATCGCCGATTGTCATTAAACTGTTGGGTGTTTTGTAACAGATGTCTCTTTCCATTCATCAAATGGCGCAAGCGCACAGTGCACTGTTTGGATGCCGGAACTATTTTGGAGTGGACGAGCATGCACAAGTAGTCTACTTTTTCAAGTGATTTGTTTGACAATAAGATGAAAACATCATGACTGGTGTTCATGCCAAATTAAAAAGGTAATAAAACTATTTTGAATGTTAAATGACACGTCTTTACTATTAGATCCATAAACATGTCACGGTATAATTCGCAATCTGCTTAAACCTGTACCTCATACTCCTTATAGGCTCCCTTTACTATGAAGTACTGCTTGTTAACCACCAGATGTGAAAGATCCGGCGACAGTCTGTTTTCCTTTGTTTTAACATTATCAGATCCCTTGGTGAAAAAATAGAAAGTAAAATGGTCACCATACCTTCTCCTCCTGACCCTCTTTCCAGAAGGTGATGTTAAACTTTGCGTGGTTGTATACGTCTTTGAACTCAGAGATCCTGAGCACCGGGTCGTTGATGCTCACTTCAATGTCAGCCCCACTGGAGACGAGCGTCACACCGGGAGGGCCTAGTGTGGCTGTAGAGAGAGATATTTGAAAGGAAGTGACCTAGAGGAAGTGAACACCTCTTAGATGAAGAGGGTTAAAGAAATTACACTAGCTAGCTGATAACCATAGACTAGTCTATTAAAGAGGCAATTCTGTCAGGCTCCAGGATTCACCCAACCTCTGGTTGAAGAGTGCATGTTAATACACTTTCATACCCTGAACATCTGTCAAAGCTGTTACGGAGATGGGTATAAACTCACTGTGTTCATCCATGACAAACTGCACGCTGGTCTTCATCCAGCGAGATGTGTCCCCCTCTCGTTCTGCCCTCACTTGGAAAAAGTACACTCCAAATTTGTGTAGATGACTGGTGAAGTCACAGCTTTGGGCTGTTGTGTTCCAACATACAACCTCATAGCTGCTGACCAAGCCCCTGTATCAAAACATGGCATAATAGTTATTGCAGTAGAATATTATTACCAGCACGGTTGGATGCTCATTAGGCAGGATTAGGTGGCTGGATTAGCCTATGTCGGCAGATTGACGAGGGCGGCATTTTCGGAGCTAAACTGACCAAGACGCACCAACAACAACACATAAAACCTTACATAATTCTGCCCAAAAACAATGATAATTTCTCTCAACCAGTGGCATATGGCCTTTTTAGATGAGCGCTGATGCCGCCCTGTGATAATCAGTGGCCACTTTATCAAAGGCAGGTGTGCAAATTATTTTGCTTGTCCATTCCCAGCGTGCCTCTCCAGGGTGCCGTTGGAGAGACGCATCTCTGCAACACTCCACCAGCGTTCAGTCAAAACAATTATCTAACATAAATCATGTAGCAGATATAGGATGTGATAGAAAGAGTATGCTGCCTTATCTTTAGCCTACAAGCTTGAGATAATGTATTTAATGAGACAGACTCTTTTTACATGTACGTTACTCCGATCAAATAGCATAACCTAAAAATGGTGTCCAATCAAATAAAAAATGCGCTGTCATGTTAACAAACGACATATCCTAAAAACAGTACAGGTCAAAGTAAAATGAACGATATGGAATGGACAATCACAACTGTTGTCGAGGAGTTTCACCCTATTGTCATGATCAGTGGTTTCAAGTTTGTATCTGACCATTTTTGACAAGCTGATCATAGCGGAAAAAATAGATTTACTTCTGCATTTCCCGCTGTGTAAAACACATTGCAAATAGGCTCACGATAACTCCTCATAAAGTTGTATAGCTGATATTCAGAGCTTAAATAGCCAAATTGATTAGTCACAGGAATCAGGACAAAAAGGCAACGGCCTGTTTTACAAACGGTGGGCCCACCACATGGATGGGTATTCATAAAATTCCATTGCCCGACATGGTAGGCTACACCCCAGTAAGCACGAGCCGACGTCTTTTTTTGGTCCTGTCCGGACGCCTTTTTTGGTGTTTTACAAACGGAAGGCTTACCACATAAATGGCCATTCATAAATTAGATTTCAGGCAACAGGCTACACCTCAGTCAGCACGGACCGATGCAGATGCCTTTTGGACGTCTATTTTTGGTGAAGTCCAGATCGGCCTTGATTTCCACAGACATTGGTTTTTGGTCCGGTCCAAATCTGAACCAATCATAGAAGTCTATGTTTGGTTCAGATTTTGTTCGGTCTGGACCGGCCTTGATTTGGCCCAGACGTCTATAAATGACGTCTTTTAAACGTTCATACAATATCCAATAAATACAGTACCTAACATCCAATTTGGGCCAAACTTTTTTTCTAACAATGAGTAAGACATGGGGAATACAAAGAAATGGTCAACAGCCACCGACAGACCCTCAACCAAACCAGGCACAAAAAAAGTACACAGTTGCAGCTCTGAGTATTGTTTCTTCATCCAATGCAGTGAATTTATTGTTATTAAATGTTTTTCTTTCTGAGAAATGTCCTATCCTACATCCTGATATTACCAGGTTCTGACCACTAGATGTTGCTGTTCCTGCTACTAGATGATTAAAAATAGATACATATATACACACCCCGCCCCCCTCAATGTTAATGGGATAGATCGCCCAAATAAATAAAATGACATATTGGGTTCCTTACCCTTTAGGCAGTTTATGGACAAGGTGTGACAGCAACCCATGCTTTGGTTTTCTTTACCTGGCTACTGTTTCAAATGCTAACTTTTTAGCATTTGTGGCACAAATCCAATGCAAGTAAATGGTACCTAGTAAATGCCTTCAGAAAGTACTCATACCCTGGACTTATTCCATATTTTGTTGTGTTACAGTACCTAACATCTGATTTCCCAGTGTGAGTATTCAAAATGTATTACAATACCCGATAATGACAAAGTGAAAATATGTATTTTTTTGTGTGCAAATGTATTGATAAATTAAATACGGAAATATCTAATTTACATAAGTATTCACACCCCTAAGTCAATACATGTTAGAATAAACTTTGGCAGCGATTACAACACATTATTATAACTTGTTTATTCTTCAAGCCCTGTCAAGTTGGTTGTTGGTCATTGCTAGACAGCCATTTTCAAGTCTTGCCATGGACTGGAAGGTGTCTCTGACTAAGCCACTAAGGAACATCTTGGTAAGCAAATACAGTGTATATTTGGACTTGTTTTAGGTTATTGTCCCACTGAAATGTGAATTTGTCTCCCAGTGTCTGTTGGAAAGCAGACTGAACCAGGTTTTCTTCTAGGACAGCAGTCACCAACCTTTTCTGAGTCAAGATCACTTTCGCAGTCAAAAAGCAAGCTGAGATCTATCTACTGCTCAGATGTTTTTTTATTTACATTAACCTCACACAAACAGTTTTGTAGGAATGAGGTTTGGGAAGTAGGCCTAATACATTATCACAGCATATTGGCTATATGATTGGCCTGCCAATATTGTTAATCAGACCATGTTATATTTCAAAACTCGAGCTTTGATAACAAAATAGAGCAGTTGGTTTAGCACTTGTGAGGCACTGTGGAGCATGAATTGAACATTAGCGTATTTATTTTACTGGACTGATGGTACCTGCATCTGATGTTCAACAAGGTCAAATCACGACGTCAGTGATCTTCAGGTCGAAAAGTCGGAGCTCTAGAAAGACGCCCGAGTTTCTGACTTTGATGACCGTTCGAAACAATCTTTCCCAACCGCCTCTCACGGTCTCTGCTCTCTTCTTCCTTTCCTCCGCTGAGACTGACCAGAGAGAGGGGGACACAGACATCCACCTGATGACGAGACTTGAGGCACACCGCATCTGCCTCATGCACAAATTAATGTTGTTCCTATGACCAGAGAAAGTTAAATATTCCTTAATATTAAAATCGACACGACGAGCAGCTAATAATAATAAAACGCAGGGCTTTTAATACTTGGCTATTCATTCATTGCAGCTGCAGCCCGAGCGGAAGTACGGAGAAGCACGTTTTGTAATAGTGTTGAATAAAACAGTGACAGTGCTGAATATAAACTTAAACACGAACTCACTCATCAAAACAGCAGCTCTTTGCTGTATTCCTTAACATGACCCTCTGTGGTCATGGTTTTAAAAGTTATTACATCTTACGCAGGCTAGTAGCCTATTAAACTTGTCTGTGGCCAGGGTCATGGAAGCTCTGTAGCCACGGTAATTTGAGCTATCCGATTGGGCAGCTCAGTAGGTGCACTCCATTTAGTCACAGATTTGCCGGTCCGCCGGGTAGGCGTAGTTTGTCTCATGGGAACACTTTGCTTATCCGGTGCGCAGGACTTTTGAATCAAGTGCACCTACCGGCAACAACTCAACACAATTTTTAAAAAGGAGCGCAAGCCTTTATCGTTCGTTGGCTTTTCTACAGAAATATTTGGTGATCGACTAGGAATGCCTTGAAGATCGACCAGTCGATCGTGATCGACCAGTCGGCGACCACTGCTCTAGGACTTTGCCTGTGCTTATAGATGTATCATGTTTCTTTTTATCCCCAAAATCTCTCTAGTCCTTGCAGATGACAAGCATACCCATAACCACCATGCTTGAAAATAGGAAGAATGTTACTCAGTAATGTTTTTGATTTGCCGCAAACATAACACTTTATATATATTTGTATTTATTTAACCTTTATTTAACTAGGCAAGTCAGTTAAGAACAATGACAGCCTGGGCCATTTGTGCGCCGTCCTATCCTATGGGACTCCCAATCAAGGTCGGTTGTGATACAGCCTGGATTCGAACCAGGGACTGTAGTGATGCCTCTTGCACTGAGATGCAGTGCCTTAGACCACTACACCACTCTGGAGCCCCCGAGGACATACAGTTAATTTCTTTGCCACATTTTACTTTAGTGCCTTTTTGCAAACAGGATACATGTTTCGGAATATTTGCTTACTTCTTTTCACTCTGTCATTTAGGTTAGTATTTTAGGGTAATTACAATATTGTTGACCCATCCTCAGTTTTCTTGGTGAAATCCCTGAGCGGTTTCACTCCTCTCCGGCAACTGAGTTAGGAAGGACGCCTTTATCTTTGTAGTGACTGGGTGTATTGATACACCATCCAAAGTGTAATGAATAACTTCACCAAGATGAAAGGGATATTAAATATCTACTTTTTTTCATTTTTACCCATCTACCCAGCTTTCTTTCTGAGGTCATGGTAAACCACCCTGGTAGACGTGGTTGAATCTGTGTTTGAAAGCCACTGCTCGACTGAGGAACCTTACAGATAATTGTATGTGTGGGGTACAGAGAACACTATTAACACACACAGAGTGAATCCATGCAACTTATTTTGTGACATGTTAAGCACATTTTTACTCCTGAACATATTTAGGCTTGCCATAACAAAGGGGTTGAACATATTTCAGCTTTTCATTTAATTTGTAAAAACCTAACAACTTCAATGACAAATTTCTCTGAACAGGTGAATAAAAAAACAATTGCATTGCATAGGATGAAGAAACAATACTCTGAGCCGCACCTCCATACTACTTGTCAGACATAGAGCACTATGCACTATTGTACTATTGTAAAGTGGTTGTTCCACTGGATATCATAAGGTGAATGCACCAATTTGTAAGTCGCTCTGGATAAGAGCGTCTGCTAAATGACTTAAATGTAAATGTAAATGTAGAGAACTGATACCATATACTCATTGTTGGTGTGGGGGGTCTGTGGGGGTCCAGGGGGGCTTTGACAATTTCTTTGGAATCCTCATTGTTAGAAAAATGTGTGCCAACTCAGGTGTTAGGTCCTATTTTTATTGAATATGAATCCTATCAATTAAAATAGCCAATTAGCTTAATTTCTCAGAGATTATATTATATTTCAACAAAATGATGTTGCAGGAATGCTAATCTTAGCTGTTTCTAATAAGATTGTGGGGCCAAATTCCTCTTTCATGTGCTTTTTGAGGTGGAAGTGAAATAGGAGTGAAATAGTTGCACCCATTTCTTAGAAATATACTGACTGTGTTTGTGTCAGTGTGAGCAATACTGTATGAGAAAAGTAGGAACGTGTGTAGGTACAAAGAGCATGCCAGAGTGTGAGCATGCCTGTGTATGACACATTGAGAGTCTACTGGTAAAGTCGACTTGAAGGTGTGTCAGTTCTACCCTTTCCCAGCACCCACAGGAGGAAGTTCCTCATATTTCAATGTGTCACCCTCACTTAGCTCCATTGTGTTGTTTTTCATATTACCACGGTCTCCACTCACCTGTACTCTGCTCTGTAGGTTATGTTTTCTGCGTGGTTCTGAGGTGCATCCCACTCCAACACTAATCCCATGTTGACAGAGTTAATCCTGATGTTACTGGGACTTGGAAGTTCAGCTAACACTGCTGTAAAGCACCGAGATATACATTTGAACATACTGACAATATACTGTACACCAGTGGTTCCCAACTAGGGGTAGTAGGACCCCTGAGGGTATTCGACCCATCAACAGACTCATGAGACCATAGGCTTACTAGTCAAATTTAGATGAGGGGGCACATCAAGGGTACTCCGGGCAGAGCAAAATTCAGTTGGTGGTACAGTAACCAAAAAAGGTTGGGATACTCTGCTGTACATCATGCAGCAGGTGTGGGGAAATAGTACTGTTTCAGGTCTTAGACTATTTTAAGAGGTACTAGAGAAATTAAGCCTGCTTCATAGAGATAAACACTCTTGAGCAAATCTGCCATTCAGGAATGCTGCCGGATAAAACCTTAGGCCTATGTGTATTTACATCATCAGTATGTAAATGTCACAGACACCATTCCTGGTCGTTATAGAGAAGGAAGTAAACAAATATTTACAGCAATGACGACGACAAAATGTCAAGTGTTTCCATTCGTTCCCACAATTGGCAATACAATAGATTGAGGAATGTATGAGAGTGTTAAATAAATGTATAATAGACTGTGAAATTATAAAGGAATATCTACAAAAGGAGGTTTAAAACCTTCACCTACAAACATAGCCAATCGCTTGACAGCACGTTGGTTGGCTATGCCTTCTATGGTAAGACCAAGAGCAAAATACTGACCTGTATTTCCATGTAAAGTTAAACATACTTTGACAAACAAGATAGTAAAAACTGTAGATTGCATGTTTCCCAAGAGATTTTCAATGTCACCAGGGCTACCACCCAAGGCCTGTCATTGCCTGAGGAGTGGTTGGAGTTGGAAAAAGGACACCAGGGAGGAAGGATTTAGTTGAGCAGGGGGGACTTGTACTTGGAGAAGCACTGAAGGCAGCAATCTAATCAAATCCTAATCATTTGTGTTTAACCGATGAACGGGAGGAAGAGAGAGAGAGAGGCGGAAAGAGAGCGAGAGACATGGGGCTCACCCTTAGCGGTGCTCTCACACGTAACATTGCTGGGCTGGCTGTGTTTGGAGAACCTCTGGGTGTACACCCAGACCTGAACACAGTACCTGGTCCATGGCTCCAGCGCCAAGACCACTTTACGCAGTGGGGTGATATTCGTAGTTTTGGTCTGAGGGGGTGATAGAGAAGTAGTGAGGATCGACAGCGCCATCAGATTATCCCACCCACAGTCATAACAGTTACCATTGGCAGATGGATAAGTCGTTTTTGTGCTCTGACCCTAAACCCAGAAGGTTCCCCCTAAAAGCAACAAAGTGAAACTTGTTTTTTTGGGAGGGGGGGTAATGCTCTAAGTAATGCTAATTTTACCATTATTTTATTTGTTTAAAATGACATATGTACTGCCACAGTGGTAAATATTAAAATAAGTTTACTCCAAATTAAAACGAACAACCCCACCTGTATCAAGGCAAAAAATAAATAATAAAACACCCACGTGTCTGCACTTGTCATGCTGGGACAGTCAGCAAGACGCATCAATTAATTCAGGCTACAAGAGTGTAGACCCAATGATAATCGCCGATTGTCATTAAACTGTTGGGTGTTTTGTAACAGATGTCTCTTTCCATTCATCAAATGGCGCAAGCGCACAGTGCACTGTTTGGATGCTGGAACTATTTTGGAGTGGACGAGCATGCACAAGTAGTCTACTTTTTCAAGTGATTTGTTTGACAATAAGATGAAAACATCATGACTGGTGTTCATGCCAAATTAAAAAGGTAATAAAACTATTTTGAATGTTAAATGACACGTCTTTACTATTAGATCCATAAACATGTCACGGTATAATTCGCAATCTGCTTAAACCTGTACCTCATACTCCTTATAGGCTCCCGTTACTATGAAGTACTGCTTGTTAACCACCAGATGTGAAAGATCCGGCGACAGTCTGTTTTCCTTTGTTTTAACATTATCAGATCCCTTGGTGAAAAAATAGAAAGTAAAATGGTCACCATACCTTCTCCTCCTGACCCTCTTTCCAGTAGGAGATGTTAAATTTTGCGTGGTTGTATACGTCTTTGAACTCAGAGATCCTGAGCACTGGGTCGTTGATGCTCACTTCAATGTCAGCCCCACTGGAGACGAGCGTCACACCGGGAGGGCCTAGTGTGGCTGTAGAGAGAGACATTTGAAAGGAAGTGACCTAGAGGAAGTGAACACCTCTCAGATGAAGAGGGTTAAAGAAATTACACTAGCTAGCTGATAACCATAGACTAGTCTATTAAAGAGGCAATTCTGTCAGGCTCCAGGATTCACCCAACCTCTGGTTGAACAGTGCATGTTAATACACTTTCATACCCTGAACATCTGTCAAAGCTGTTACGGAGATGGGTATAAACTCACTGTGTTCATCCATGACAAACGCCTCAGTCTTCATCCAGCGAGATGTGTCCCCGTCTCGTTCTGCCCTCACTTGGAAAATGTATACTCCAAATTTGTGTAGATGACTGGTGAAGTCACAGCTTTGGGCTGTTGTGTTCCAACATACAACCTCATAGCTGCTGACCAAGCCCCTGAATCAAAACATGGCATAATAGTTATTGCAGTAGAATATTATTACCAGCACGGTTGGATGCTCATTAGGCAGGATTAGGTGGCAGGATTAGCCTATGGCGGCAGATTGACGAGGGCGGCATTTTCGGAGCTAAACTGACCAAGACGCACCAACAACACATAAAACCTTACATAATTCTGCCCAAAAACAATGATAATTTCTCTCAACCAGTGGCATATGGCCTTTTTAGATGAGTGCTGATGCCGCCCTGTGATAATCAGTGCCCACTTTATCAAAGGCAGGTGTGCAAATTATTTTGCTTGTCCATTCCCAGCGTGCCTCTCCAGGGTGCCGTTGGAGAGACGCATCTCTGCAACACTCCACCAGCGTTCAGTCAAAACAATTATCTAACATAAATCATGTAGCAGATATAGGATGTGATAGAAAGAGTATGCTGCCTTATCTTTAGCCTACAAGCTTGAGATAATGTATTTAATGAGACAGACTCTTTTTACATGTACGTTACTCCGATCAAATAGCATAACCTAAATGGTGTCCAATCAAATAAAAAATGCGCTGTCATGTTAACAAACGACATATCCTAAAAACAGTACAGGTCAAAGTAAAATGAACGATATGGAATGGACAATCACAACTGTTGTCGAGGAGTTTCACCCTATTGTCATGATCAGTGGTTTCAAGTTTGTATCTGACCATTTTTGACAAGCTGATCATAGCGGAAAAAATATATTTACTTCTGCATTTCCCAATGTGTAAAACACATTGCAAATAGGCTCACGATAACTCCTCATAAAGTTGCATAGCTGATATTCAGAGCTTAAATAGCCAAATTGATTAGTCACAGGAATCAGGACAAAAAGGCAACGGCCTGTTTTACAAACGGTGGGCCCACCACATGGATGGGTATTCATAAAATTCCATTGCCCGACATGGTAGGCTACACCCCAGTAAGCACGAGCCGACGTCTTTTTTTGGTCCTGTCCGGACGCCTTTTTTGGTGTTTTACAAACGGAAGGCTTACCACATAAATGGCCATTCATAAATTAGATTTCAGGCAACAGGCTACACCTCAGTCAGCACGGACCGATGCAGATGCCTTTTGGACGTCTATTTTTGGTGAAGTCCAGATCGGCCTTGATTTCCACAGACATTGGTTTTTGGTCCGGTCCAAATCTGAACCAATCATAGAAGTCTATGTTTGGTTCAGATTTTGTTCGGTCTGGACCAGCTTTGATTTGGCCCAGACGTCTATAAATGACGTCTTTTCAACGTTCATACAATATCCAATAAATACAGTACCTAACATCCAATTTGGGCCAAACTTTTTTTTCTAACAATGAGTAAGACATGGGGAATACAAAGAAATGGTCAACAGCCACCGACAGACCCTCAACCAAACCAGGCACAAAAAAAGTACACAGTTGCAGCTCTGAGTATTGTTTCTTCATCCAATGCAGTGAATTTATTGTTATTAAATGTTTTTCTTTCTGAGAAATGTCCTATCCTACATCCTGATATTACCAGGTTCTGACCACTAGATGTTGCTGTTCCTGCTACTAGATGATTAAAAATAGATACATATATACACACCCCGCCCCCCTCAATGTTAATGGGATAGATCGCCCAAATAAATAAAATGACATATTGGGTTCCTTACCCTTTAGGCAGTTTATGGACAAGGTGTGACAGCAACCCATGCTTTGGTTTTCTTTACCTGGCTACTGTTTCAAATGCTAACTTTTTAGCATTTGTGGCACAAATCCAATGCAAGTAAATGGTACCTAGTAAATGCCTTCAGAAAGTACTCATACCCTGGACTTATTCCATATTTTGTTGTGTTACAGTACCTAACATCTGATTTCCCAGTGTGAGTATTCAAAATGTATTACAATACCCGATAATGACAAAGTGAAAATATGTATTTTTTTGTGTGCAAATGTATTGATAAATTAAATACGGAAATATCTAATTTACATAAGTATTCACACCCCTAAGTCAATACATGTTAGAATAAACTTTGGCAGCGATTACAACACATTATTATAACTTGTTTATTCTTCAAGCCCTGTCAAGTTGGTTGTTGGTCATTGCTAGACAGCCATTTTCAAGTCTTGCCATGGACTGGAAGGTGTCTCTGACTAAGCCACTAAGGAACATCTTGGTAAGCAAATACAGTGTATATTTGGACTTGTTTTAGGTTATTGTCCCACTGAAATGTGAATTTGTCTCCCAGTGTCTGTTGGAAAGCAGACTGAACCAGGTTTTCTTCTAGGACAGCAGTCACCAACCTTTTCTGAGTCAAGATCACTTTCGCAGTCAAAAAGCAAGCTGAGATCTATCTACTGCTCAGATGTTTTTTTATTTACATTAACCTCACACAAACAGTTTTGTAGGAATGAGGTTTGGGAAGTAGGCCTAATACATTATCACAGCATATTGGCTATAGGATTGGCCTGCCAATATTGTTAATCAGACCATGTTATATTTCAAAACTCGAGCTTTAATAACAAAATAGAGCAGTTGGTTTAGCACTTGTGAGGCACTGTGGAGCATGAATTGAACATTAGCGTATTTATTTTACTGGACTGATGGTACCTGCATCTGATGTTCAACAAGGTCAAATCACAACGTCAGTGATCTTCAGGTCGAAAAGTCGGAGCTCTAGAAAGACGCCCGAGTTTCTGACTTTGATGACCGTTCGAAACTATCTTTCCCAACCGCCTCTCACGGTCCCTGCTCTCAACTTTCTTTCCTCCGCTGAGACTGACCAGAGAGAGGGGGACACAGACATCCACCTGATGACGAGACTTGAGGCGCACCGCATCTGCCTCATGCACAAATTAATGTTGTTCCTATGACCAGAGAAAGTTAAATATTCCTTAATATTAAAATCGACACGACGAGCAGCTAATAATAATAAAACGCAGGGCTTTTAATACTTGGCTATTCATTCATTGCAGCTGCAGCCCGAGCGGAAGTACGGAGAAGCACGTTTTGTAATAGTGTTGAATAAAACAGTGACAGTGCTGAATATAAACTTAAACACGAACTCACTCATCAAAACAGCAGCTCTTTGCTGTATTCCTTAACATGACCCTCTGTGGTCATGGTTTTAAAAGTTATTAAATCTTACGCAGGCTAGTAGCCTATTAAACTTGTCTGTGGCCAGGGTCATGGAAGCTCTGTAGCCACGGTAATTTGAGCTATCCGATTGGGCAGCTCAGTAGGTGCACTCCATTTAGTCACAGATTTGCCGGTCCGCCGGGTAGGCGTAGTTTGTCTCATGGGAACACTTTGCTTATCCGGTGCGCAGGACTTTTGAATCAAGTGCACCTACCGGCAACAACTCAACACAATTTTAAAAAAGGAGCGCAAGCCTTTATCGTTCGTTGGCTTTTCTACAGAAATATTTGGTGATCGACTAGGAATGCCTTGAAGATCGACCAGTCGATCGTGATCAACCAGTCGGCGACCACTGCTCTAGGACTTTGCCTGTGCTTATAGATGTATCATGTTTCTTTTTATCCCCAAAATCTCTCTAATCCTTGCAGATGACAAGCATACCCATAACCACCATGCTTGAAAATATGAAGAATGTTACTCAGTAATTTTTTTGATTTGCCCCAAACATAACACTTTATATATATTTGTATTTATTTAACCTTTATTTAACTAGGCAAGTCAGTTAAGAACAATGACAGCCTGGGCCAATTGTGCGCCGTCCTATCCTATGGGACTCCCAATCACGGTCGGTTGTGATACAGCCTGGATTCGAACCAGGGACTGTAGTGATGCCTCTTGCACTGAGATGCAGTGCCTTAGACCACTACACCACTCTGGAACCCCCGAGGACATACAGTTAATTTCTTTGCCACATTTTACTTTAGTGCCTTTTTGCAAACAGGATACATGTTTCGGAATATTTGCTTACTTCTTTTCACTCTGTCATTTAGGTTAGTATTTTAGGGTAATTACAATATTGTTGACCCATCCTCAGTTTTCTTGGTGAAATCCCTGAGCGGTTTCACTCCTCTCCGGCAACTGAGTTAGGAAGGACGCCTTTATCTTTGTAGTGACTGGGTGTATTTATTGATACACCATCCAAAGTGTAATGAATAACTTCACCAAGATGAAAGGGATATTAAATATCTACCCAGCCTTCTTTCTGAGGTCATGGTAAACCACCCTGGTAGACGTGGTTGAATCTGTGTTTGAAAGCCACTGCTCGACTGAGGAACCTTACAGATAATTGTATGTGTGGGGTACAGAGAACACTATTAACACACACAGAGTGAATCCATGCAACTTATTTTGTGACATGTTAAGCACATTTTTACTCCTGAACATATTTAGGCTTGCCATAACAAAGGGGTTGAACATATTTCAGCTTTTCATTTAATTTGTAAAAACCTAACAACTTCAATGACAAATTTCTCTGAACAGGTGAATAAAAAAACAATTGCATTGCATAGGATGAAGAAACAATACTCTGAGCCGCACCTCCATACTACTTGTCAGACATAGAGAACTGATACCATATACTCATTGTTGGTGTGGGGGGTCTGTGGGGGTCCAGGGGGGCTTTGACAATTTCTTTGGAATCCTCATTGTTAGAAAAATGTGTGCCAACTCAGGTGTTAGGTCCTATTTTTATTGAATATGAATCCTATCAATTAAAATAGCCAATTAGCTTAATTTCTCAGAGATTATATTATATTTCAACAAAATGATGTTGCAGGAATGCTAATCTTAGCTGTTTCTAATAGATTGTGGGGCCAAAATCCTCTTTCATGTGCTTTTTGAGGTGGAAGTGAAATAGGAGTGAAATAGTTGCACCCATTTCTTAGAAATATACTGACTGTGTTTGTGTCAGTGTGAGCAATACTGTATGAGAAAAGTAGGAACGTGTGTAGGTACAAAGAGCACGCCAGAGTGTGAGCATGCCTGTGTATGACACATTGAGAGTCTACTGGTAAAGTCGACTTGAAGGTGTGTCAGTTCTACCCTTTCCCAGCACCCACAGGAGGACGTTCCTCATATTTCAATGTGTCACCCTCACTTAGCTCCATTGTGTTGTTTTTCATATTACCACGGTCTCCACTCACCTGTACCCTGCTCTGTAGGTTATGTTTTCTGCGTGGTTCTGAGGTGCATCCCACTCCAACACTAATCCCATGTTGACAGAGTTAATCCTGATGTTACTGGGACTTGGAAGTTCAGCTAACACTGCTGTAAAGCACCGAGATATACATTTGAACATACTGACAATATACTGTACACCAGTGGTTCCCAACCAGGGGTAGTAGGAACCCTGAGGGTATTCGACCCATCAACAGACTCATGAGACCATAGGCTTACTAGTAAAATTTAGATGAGGGGGCACATCAAGGGTACTCCGGGCAGAGCAAAATTCAGTTGGTGGTACAGTAACCAAAAAAGGTTGGGATACTCTGCTGTACATCATGCAGCAGGTGTGGGGAAATAGTACTGTTTCAGGTCTTAGACTATTTTAAGAGGTACTAGAGAAATTAAGCCTGCTTCATAGAGATAAACACTCTTGAGCAAATCTGCCATTCAGCAAAGCTGATGGATAAAACCTTAGACCTATGTGTATTTACATCATCAGTATGTAAATGTAACAGAGACCATTCCTGGTCGTTATAGAGAAGGAAGTAAACAAATATTTACAGCAATGACGACGACAAAATGTCAAGTGTTTCCATTCGTTCCCACAATTGGCAATACAATGGATTGAGGAATGTATGAGTGTTAAATAAATGTATAATAGACTGTGAAATTATAAAGGAATATCTACAAAAGGAGGTTTAAAACCTTCACCAACAAACATAGCCAATCGCTTGACAGCACGTTGGTTGGCTATGCCTTCTATGGTAAGACCAAGAGCAAAATACTGACCTGTATTTCCATGTAAAGTTAAACATACTTTGACAAACAAGATAGTAAAAACTGTAGATTGCATGTTTCCCAAGAGATTTTCAATGTAATCCAACGACACTCAAATGTTCTGTTGGCTATATTTTTCTTGTTGCTGCTCTCGAGAGTTTGTCTAGCCAACTTTCCGAATGGTCTGAGAATTGCGAGGTAAGCGTAACTACGCTACGCATGAATACTGAAGCTTACGTACGGTTCAAACGAAAAACATGACACGCACTGGGCATTTCCTAGCGTCGCTATATTCAGTGTCGATAAGAACGAATTGCAATAAAAAGTATTCAATTTCCTCCTTTTATTACAGGTCTATAATAAAACCTTAACTACTTGTTGAATATGACATAGTTCAATACATTTATAGAAAAATCGACATACATTTCACATTTTGTTTTTGCTTATGCCTTTTTTTTTTACATGTTATAATCAATCCCAAAGTAGCTTTATTCACAAGAAAATAATAATAGAACTTTGTCATGACTCAGACAGAAATATAAACCAATGTTTTCTTATACTCTTATCACTGGATAATTGTGGATTAAATATGTATTTGATCTCGAGGAGACCAACACCAGTCCATAGATTTCATCATCATCTTCTTCCTCGACATGTCTACTCCCCTGTGTATGGCCTGGGAGGGACAAAGTCATGGTGATGGGGGTCCAACCACAAGCAGGACTGCGAGCAGGTTGAAGGGGTCAGGCTAGGGATCTGTGGGCATCTAACCACCACCACAGAGAGGAACAGAGGACTGCAGGCAGAGAGAGTAGAGCCAAAATGGGTTGGGTGTTAAGCCATGGAAGAGGCAATATCAAAAGCATTATAATGATGTTGATGGTATTTCCCTTCCCCCTGAGTGAATAAATAACAATAATAATAATCTGTATTGAATTAAATTGGTGTCAGGCAAAGTTTCAGTAGCAAAATTATCTGTGTTCATATCCTGGTGTAAGCAGTTATGGTGTTGATGTGGTGTTAATTTGTGTTACTATGAACAGACTGTTAAAAAATACTGTTGTTCAAGCAGGGTGTCAAATTAATCAGTGTTACATAGTGTTGATTTTTCATTGTAACATTTCAAGTGTTGATTCAGGTGTGAAATTAACTCTGTAAGTGTTACATTAACACTCATTTGTGTAAAAGAACCCTAATGTTGGTGTTAATAACCAGTGTTAAACCAAAACCACAGCCATCATTATCATCTTTCCCAGCATGCCCTATTGCATGTGTTGATTAATTAATCTTATGCTTATATAAATAACATGCATTTTTCGAAGGTAATCCAATCTGTTATATGGATTTATTGCACCTGTTACTGAAATGCAAGATTCTTCAAAGGAGCCACCCTTTGCCTTGATGACAGCTTTGCAAACTCTTGGCATTCTCTCAACCAGTTTCACCTGGAATCATTTTCCAACAGTATTGAAGGAGTTCTCACGTATGCTGAGTTCTCAACACCTGCAGTGTTCAATTTACCAATTAAATTTTGCTGTGCAGTTGAATAAAGTGGCAATAGTACCAGTGTTTTGGGGAGAGGCTTGTGCATACAGAGCAGGCGACCACTGTAGACCACTATTCCACAGAGGAGCACCACCAGGAGGCTAAAGGCACACAGTACACTCAGAACCACAGGCACTGGGGGACAGACAGACACCAAGGGTTACGGACTATAATTGCTAACAGATGTAAACACTGATGTAAAATAATGTCCGTGCATGTTGTGTAAGACTGATTTACCTGTGCTGTATTGCTATGTTGTACTACACTGTGTGGTCTTTTAGCTGTGCTGTTAGGCCCTGGTACTGTACCTGTGTTGGCAGCAGTAGGGCTGGTGAAGGCACAGTGGGGCTCAGAGGGGACAGAGTGAGGATTAAAGCTTGTAGATGGGGTGACAGTCACGCAATACTCCGCCCCTGGCTCCAGGTAGCCAATCACAGTTTTCTCAGTGGAGGTGACCCACATGCTGAACTACAAAAAGGCAGAGACATTGTCACAATGTTTATATAATGTTTATAGACCCGTTTACCATGCTGTAATGCTTTGGATAAGTACTCCACATTGATCATTGACCATAACGGTCTAATTCATAGCCATGTGTGTAGCTATAATATCAATATCTCACTAAGATATTAGTCCTATGACTAATGATTTGTTCATTCATTGTTGTCTTCTATTTATTCACAGTATCTGTACCGAATTGACAAATAACTGTGGGTTAGAGATAAGGAGATGAGATGACTGACAAAGAGATGAGGGGAAGAGACCCCTCCTCCTGAATCTGTGTAGGCGTACTTTTTCTCAGAGCAAGAGGCAGTTTCCTCGAACACAAACCAGACTGTGTGCTCCTGAGAGGAAGGTGTGGGCAAAAACCACACGTATCTACATCTGTAGTCATGAAAGATTAACAACCCTCAGAGAGGAAAAATGTGCATGATTAAATTCTTATATTAGACAGATACTGATCTGCTTTCTCATCAATGCCCTGATGTTATTCTCAGGTTCTATTCAAATATAACGGGTGTGGGTTTGACCACATTCTCAGAACTTGCTTTCTTTTCTTGGTATACGTCCTTTCACATATCTTTACACTGTAAAAAACAACAACCTCAAAATGATGTTGATAGGTCAAACCCAACGTGACAGGACAAGGTATCAGAATGAATGTAATATCAAAGCTGTAAGCAGATGTCAGCTAAAGAGATATGCTAAGAAGTCCCCCCCCAACTTACCCCATTGGGGGTCACATTTTGAACGACCAAGTCAAGCCCTACCTGAGATCCATCCCTGGTCCGGCGCACCTTGCAGGTGAACTGCCTGTAGAGGAGCTGTGTGGGGGACAGGGAGCGCTGCAGGCCCCTGGATGTGGGGGGAGTTACCTGCAGGAGCAGACAGTTCCCACAGCCGGACACGGACACCACTGGAGGGCCCAGCAACGCTGCAACATCAGGGGTCAGAGGTTACAGTGAAGACTGAATGATTCTATACAGGTAAATCTATACAGGTAAATGATGTAACGAGGACCACTAGAATGGACAATATTTTTTCATTTCCTAATATAAAAAAAGAGTAGACCAACGTTTCACTCAAATACCATTCTCAACATGCATTTTGACTAGTGAGCCGCGGTATTCCAATGAAAAGAAAAGGGGACTGAAATGGAGGGGAAAAGGTACAGTAAAAGCATCTCACTGTCAGTCAAGGGGTAGAAGAGCGTAGAGAGGGACCAGTTGGACTTCTGAGTAGTGGTGATGGCTTGAACACGGGCTTTGTAATGATAGAAGGAATCCTTGAACGTGTTAGTGAGGTCACATGACTGGCTGGTCTTCAACCTAGCACAACCCTTCACGAGCTGCCATGAGTTCTTCCTGGAGGAGGGAGAGAGATATAAAGCAATTAGAGAGTTTCATTTCGCCAAATTTGAAATCATAATTTAAGATTTCCAAGACCTCTCTGATGAGAAGAGGCTACCCTTCCTGTAGGGGGAGGACGCAGAGAGCTGTGGGTTGGCAGCGCACCCCATTGCTGGACGTCAGGTAGCTGAGCGGTTAAGAGCCTTAGGCCAGTAATCAAAAGGTTGCTAGTTTGAATCCTCAGAGCCAACCAGGTGAAAAATCTGTCAATGTGCCCTTTTGCAAGGCACTTAACCCTAGTCGCTCTGGATAAGAGAGTCTGCTAATTGACTAAAATGTAACCAAAATGAGGGACAGTGTCTGACAAACCAACCTGCACATATCTTCAAGTTATTTATTTACTTACTGATTTTGTGACGACCCTCCCACTCTGTCTGCCGTGTTCTTTCTTTGTTCTTGTTTCCTTATTAGGATGCCGGTGGGCGGAGTTGGGAGGGTCGTCAGCTACATGGGAGACACCTGGGCCCGGTGTCTCCCAGGATAAATACACCACTTCCCCATTCATGGAGGAGACTCTCTCCATGCAGATACCTTAATAGATTTGGTTGTGTTTCTTGGTGGTTTTGTGGTTGTTTGTGTTAGCATCTTTCAACACCCTGCATTATCACATTCATGCATGCAAAATACTCACTTACACTACTGATTACTGATTACACACACCATTGTATATTATACTTAGTTACTTTATTTAATAAATATATATTTTGTTACTCCTTATCTCCACGTTGTCTCCTTTTTGTTACGGGCTTTGAGCCGGTTCGTGACAATTTCCATTTCTAATACAACTCCACGCTCCCACCCTTGATTATTGTTGTTAATGATTGTCCTGTTTGTGACAATCTTGACAATTTTTCATGATGTTGTTATTGATATTATTAATGAATCATTCAATTTCCAAAGTACACTTTGCCAAAATGTACATTTATGTCATGCCGAAAAAAAGCAAATAAAAATGAATTGAAATTGATTTGAGAGAGAAAAAGAGAGAGAAATAGAGGGGAGAAGCTAAGGAAATGCAACACTGATGATGATATCTACACTGCTCTACATTGCACAATTGCAGTGATTCAGTATTGGCCTTGACCAACTAACCAGACGAAACGAAAGCATTGGATCATCCTGGAAGACAACCTGAAAAGAAAGTGCTTCTTCAGCAGCTACGTATAAGGATAAGCTAAATGAAAGCATGGGACTGAAGTGTAAGTGTGAGCTGACCTGAGGCTCTGAACTGTGAAATATGTGTTGTCAGGAGTCCCTGGACCTGGCAGCCAGGTCAGAGTGTGCTCCAGGTTGAAGGAGACAATGGACACGTTGGTAGGGGCTGGGAGCATGGACACCACTGGAAGATACACACAGGCAGGCAGACAGACAGAGTGAGACCGACACAAAAAACATCCAAAATGATTGACAGACACAGAACAGGACAGCCAGAGAGACATTTTAGCAGAGCAAAATATTAGTACCAGAGACAATGCAAACAAACACATCAAACATTTACAGAAATGTTTTTCTTCAAATAATAACAATGAAGATAAGATACTGTAGATAAGGGAAGCTGTGTGTCAATATACAGTACATTATACAGCCCTCCTTCAAGAGTTGCAACTTGCAAGAGGAACATCCTACATTAAATACTGCAGTCCTCACCAGAAAGTAAAATGCATGACCCAAACAATCAATAAATCAATTGAGGGGTTGGGAAAAATGTGGAAGCCAAATTTCGTTGAATGCATTCAGTTGTGTAACTGACTAGATATCGCCTTCCCCTTCATTTCCCCCCAGAGCCCCCCTTCAAAAAGACAGAGCCTACCCAGGGGTAGGTGCAGAAGCAGCAGGGTCCAAGGCCCCATCTTTCAGATTGGGTCAGGTCAGTCCAGTGGTAGCTGTGTAGGAAGGCAGGCCTGGCCCTGTGTCTCGGGGTTAGAGTGCAATGAGCTGGGGATAGGAGCTGCTGCTGTCATTATGTAAAGGTGTAAGTTTCATTTCCCCAGAAATCCCTCCCTGAGTTGTTCCCCCTAACTCACTCACACACCTTATAATATCCATGTGCCATGTTCTGTCACTCCCACACTCACTGGAATGCTGCATGCTAAAATGGGACGTACAACACTGGATTGAACAGTATTTTCTCTTTCTTTGCTGTCCATTTTAATGTAATATTTGTGTTTGTGAATGTTTGAAGTGTATGCTGTATTAGTTGTGTGTTTCTGTATGAGATCAGTTTGAAGGAAGCTATACAGTATACATATTTCTGTCATGAACATCAAAGCTTGCTTATAACGTTATACTGAACAGAGTGCTGTCATCAGTTTATTAACTGTGTTTATAACATAAAACTACAAAAAAATGTTAAGATGCTATATACAAATATTTAATTTTATTAAGTAAATACAAATAAAAAAGGATACAAAATGTCTTCAAAAGATTCATTACAAAATGTTTGTATTAGTCATTTGGCATTAACAAATATTACATTTCCTTTACCAATAAACAGAATATCTCAAAACAACATACATATAATATAAAATAATAACACATACATATAAAATAATACACACTTCAAAAGGACTATATTTTCCTGAATATGTAACAGTTTGGGGTGGCTGTCAAAAGGTTGCTGGATTGAAACCCCAAGCTGACAAGGTAAAAATCTGTCATTCTGCCCCTGAACAAGGCAGTTAACCCACTGTTCCCCGGTAGGCCGTCATTGTAAATAAGAATTAGTTCTTAACTGACTTGCCTAGATAAAAAAAAATGGATTGCAAGTTTTCTATGGTATGGCAAAAAGCAAGTAAAGGCTACTATATACTACATCGGCATAAAATAAAGTATGTTGACCATAAACTTGTGAATAAGTACAGAATACTGTATTGTATAGCTTGACCTATGATACCCTTGACGTTTGCCCATGAGCATCCCACAAACACATACGGTACACACACTGATCCCCACTTTAAAAATGTTAGGCACCAAAGAGAATTTCAGGAGTACCAGAAAGAGATATATATTTTTAAATATAATTTAGCACATCTCATGACAACTTGGATGGTAAATTACTGAGGATGATAGCAGACGATACCGCCACTCCTATTTGCCATTTCTTCAATCCAGGCCTACAGGAAAGTGTGTGCCCTCAGGCCTGGAGGAAAGTAAAAGTAATTTTGCTACCTAAGAATAGCAAAGCACCTTTTACTGGCTCAAACAGCAGTCCAATCAGCCTGTTACCAACCCTCAGTAAACTTTGGGGAAAAATGGTGTTTGACCCAATACAATGCTATTTCACAATAAACAGATTTTCAACAAGCTTATTCAACACTTACACAAATGACTCATGATTGGCTGAGAGAAATTGATATCAAAATTGTGGAAGCTGTTTTGTTAGACTTCAGTGCAGTTTTTGCCATAACCTGCTGCTGAAAAAACATGTGTTATAGCTTTACATCCCCTGCTATATTGTGGATCGGGAGTTACCTGTCTAACAGAACACAGAGGGTGCTCTTTAATGGAAGCCTTTCCAAAATAATCCACGTAGAGTCAGGCATTCCCTAGGGCAGCTGTCTAGGCACCTTACTTTTTTCAATCGTTACTAATGACCTGCCATTGGCTCTGAATAAAGCCTCTGTGTCTATGTATGCTGATGACTCTACACTATACACGTCAGCTACCACAGCAAGTGAAATCACTGCAACACTTCACAAAGAGCTGCAGTCAGTTACAGAATTGGTGGCAAGAAATAACTAAAAGCACTCTATTTGGGACAAATCATTCACTGAACCCTGAATCTCAACTAAATCTTCTAACGAATCATGTGGAAATTGAGCAAGTTGAGGAGACTAAACTGCTTGGAGTAACCCTGGATTGTAAACTGTCATGGTCAAAACATATTGATGCAACAGTCACTAAGATGGGGAGAGGTCTGTCCATAATAAAGCACTGCTCTACTTTCTTAACATTGCTATCAACAAGACAGGTCCTAGTTTTGTTGCACATGGACCACTGGCCAGTCGTGTGGTCAGGTGCCACAAAGAGGCTTAGATAAATTACGAATGGCCCAGAACAGGGCAGCACGGCTGGTCCTTAAATGTACACGGAGAGCTAACATTAACAATATGCATGTCAATCTTCCTGGCTCAAAGTAGAGGAGAGATCGACTTCATCACCACTACCGAGCTGTCTGTTTAAACTACTAGCACACAGCTCAGGCACCCATGCATACCCCACTAGCCATGCCAACAGAGGTCTCTTCAAAGTCCCCAAGTCCAGGACAGACTATGGGAGGCGTACAGTACTACATAGAGCCATGACTACTCTATTCCACACCAAGTAACTCATGCAAGCAGTAAAATCAAATTTAGAAAACAGATGAAAAATACACCTTAAACCGGGTGTACACTACACAACTTTCAAAATCCTAACATTGCTGAGCCTCTCACATTAAACAACCTTTTTTCCTGTAGTTATTTTTGTGTTGCCAACATAGTGGTGCGCACACTAAACGATGTGGCACAGACTGGGGTCACACACTGCAAGATTCTTCACTTGGTCGTTATGATTCTCGATACCATGACGTCTCACAAAAACAATGATGTGATTAGATTTAACGTACAGTAGCTACAATTAGCTGTGGCTCAAAGCAGCCTCAAATGTTTTCAGTAAGACATTCACGCTTGCCATACAGAGTTGATATATCTTGCCAACATTTTGAATTGAATAACATTGCTTGTGAACATACAAATCATTAAAATCCAGACGGAAAATATTTACACAAGAAGCAACCTAATATCACACAGTCAAACTGTTCAGTCATTTAGTAAGATCACCATTCTGCGATTCTCACCGTTAAACATGGCACGGTGTTTCAACATAACGGCTCTTTATGTCATCATTTATATCTGAGCAGTCAACGCCCAATTTCTTTTCAAAATGACACTTTTGCTTTTGGTTAAAGACAAGTACAAAAGCATACTAGTAGTAGCTCCTGGTTGAGTCTACACATTCTGGGAGATGCAAAACAATGTCATCATCTCACTGGCTTCTTCTCTGGCGAACTTTCATTGGCTATTGCTGATCACTGTTCTCAAAACGTGTCGTTGCACATCTCACACTACAAGAGCATTGCAGATTTTGTGCTGATAAAATCAAACATGTTTGAAAATGTTAGGACGTCTGGGACTACTCAAACACAAGATCGGTAGCCCTCAGATTGTGTCTCTGACCCGCTCACATTAAACGAGCGTCAGTGATGGCCGCGCGCCCGAGTAGGCAGCGACATTGGGATTTTGTCTCCAATCTCAAAAACTTGACTAGGATAGCTAAACCGTGGCCAAAATTGTGTAGTGTACACACAACTTTATAGAACAGCGGGGACTGTGAAGAGACACACACACAGGCACAGACAAACGCATACACAGACAAGCGCACACACACACACACAGTCTTGTACAGCTAACCTTGTGGGGACATACAATTCAGTCCCATTCAAAATCCTATTTTCCCTAACCCCTAACCCTAAACCTAACCCTAATCCTAACCCATACTCTTACCCTAACCCTAACCCTAACCCTAACCCTAACCCAAAAACCTAAACTTTATCCTAACCCTAAACCTAACCCTAGCTCCTAACCCTAACCCTACAACTAACCCTAGCTCCTAACCTTAATATTTAACTTAATTCTAACCCTAACACTAATTCTAACCTTAACCCTAAACCCCCTAGAAATAGCATTTGACCTTGTGGGGACTAACAAAATGTCCCCAGCTGGTCAACTTTTTGTTTGTTTACTATTCTTGTAGGGACTTCTGGTCCCCACAAGAATAGTTAAACACGTCCACACACACACACACACACACACACACACACACACACACACACACACACACACACACACACACACACACACACACACACACACACACACACACACACACACACACACACACACACACACACACACACACACACACACACACACACACACACACACACACACACACACACACACACACACACACACATTAAACACACACACAAACACATGGATTGTGTGTAGATATGTGGTAGTAGGGTAGTGGCCTGAGGGCACACAATTAATGTGTTGTGAAATCTGTTGTGAAATGCAATGTAATGTTTTTAATAGTATAGAACTGCCTTAATTTTTCTGGACCTGTAGGACCTGCCTTGTTATGGATCCCCATGCCAAGGCTGCAAATAATGGGATCCATAATAAGTACAAATGAGGAGTGTAGCAGACCCATTTCCTTTACCAATCAAATATCCCTAGACATACAGTCAAGTTAGCAGGTTGTTAGCTAGGTAAAATGACTGAAAAATGTTGTTTATCAAACCAATAATTAGCGACCTGGAATTAGTTTAAAACGGTCCACAACATGGTTTGTGAAATTATATAAAATATGCGTGAAATCACGCAGGAATAAAAAGGTAGCTCCGTTAATATGGGTCATATTATTTGAACCTTTTGAGCTAAGACAAGACATTTCTTTTGCTGTAAAGCTGCAAGCATGCCTGTCGCACAGCTGTGCTGTATTTGTCCTCCCTGGCACTCAGAGGCTGCGTGACAACAAACTTGCAGAGCCTACTCAGACTGGCCTGTGCTTTTGGTTATACTAGGGATTAAATGATACAATGTATTAACTTTACTTGCTCTGCCCTAATGTATCAAATGCATAAATGTAAACACAGAAGACTCATCAGGGTCACTATCCCCGCTCGCTATCACAACTAAATTATATTTAAAAAACTGATTGAGGAATAGATGCGCAGGAAACTGACTTTATAAAAAAAAGTGTAATTGGTAGGGCTGAAAAATGCGGTATTATCATATGAAACGGTACTACAGTATTATAAAATGTTGGTATCATAAGTATTATGACGTTTTGGTACTGTGATATTACCGTGGTACCAGTATACGGTGCAACATTACAAGAATGCATTTGTGCATTTTGCTAAAAGCTGCCCAGAATCAAGTAAATAAATCATGAGGATTACGGTTTTGAACTGTCTGTCCTATATGTAGGGAATATAAGAAAGCTCAGAAAATATTTTTGTTTTTATTGGCACAAAACTACCTCCATACTTCCATTAATTTGTCAGGGAGGGGGTACTGTCATGTATACACCAGGCTGCTTGTTATGGCGCACTCCTGTCACCATCGCTACGTGCACCAGCGCGTCATCAGACTCACCTGGAATCCATCACCTCCCTGAATACCTTCCCTATATATGTCACTCCCTTTGGTTCCTTCCCCAGGTGTTATTGTTTCTGTTTCAGTTTCCTGTCTGTGCGTTGTTCGTGTTTCTTGTTTTGTATTATGTTCCATTTATTTATTAAATGATTCACTCCCTCAACTTGCTTCCCGACTCCCAGCACACACGTCACAACAAGCATGATGGTTGACGCAGCTTGTTGGTCATTAGCCAAGTGGCAATTCCCAATGATTTCAAAGCACGTGAATGCATCCAGTATGGTATTTATAACTTCACATCTGGAAAATTCCCACCTCCCACATGGTTACGAACACAGCTTTATATTTAATATATTGGGTAGAAAAATTTACAATTATACTAGTATCCGCACATGTACCCAAAAAGGTACTGACCACTACCATGTGAGTTCCTATGTGAAGGTACATTATGTGTACCTTTGACCTTTTTGTGCACCAGGGAACAACACTGTACAGTAACTGTACTTTTATTTTTTTTGTGTTTGTGAATATACACTACCGTTCAAAAGTTTTGGGTCACTTCGAAATGTCCGTGTTTTTGAAAGAAAAGCTAATTTTTTGTCCATTAAAATAACATTAAATTGATCAGAAATACAGTGTAGACACTGTTAATTGTAGCTGGAAATGGCTGATTTTTTAAAATGGAATAACTACATAGGCGTACAGAGGCCCATTATCAGCAAACCATCACTCCTGTTACAATGACATGTTGTGTTAGCTAATCCAAGTTTATCATTTTAAAAGGCTAATTGATCATTAGAAAACCCTTTTGCAATTATGTTAGCACAGCTGAAAAATGTTGTGCTGATTAAAGAAGCAATAAAACTTTCTTTCTTTAGACTAGTTGAGTATCTGGAGCATCAGCATTTGTGGCTCAAAGTTATAGGCTCAAAATGGCCAGAAACAAAGACTTTCTTCTGAAACTCGTCAGTCTTGTCTTTTTCTGAGGAATTAAGGCTATTCCATGTGAGAAATTGCCAAGAAACTGAAGATCTGGTACAACGCTGTGTACTACTACCTTCGCAGAACAGCGTGAACTGGCTCTAACCAGAATAGAAAGAGGAGTGGGAGGCCACGGTGCACAACTGAGTACCCACAAAACACCAGTCTCAACGTCAGCAGTGAAGAGGCGACTCCGGGATGCTGGCCTTCGAGGCAGCATAACAATGTCTACACTGTATTTCTGATCAATTTGATGTTATTTTAATGGACAAAAGATGAGCTTTTCTTTAAAAAACAAGGACATTTCGAAGTGACCCCAAACGCTACACGGTAGTGTATGTTCTTGGTGGCACTGCTGAGACATTAGTCTAGTGGGGTATTAATGCACTCCAGACCGAAAGGTTGCAAGTTCAAATCCTTAGAGAATTTATGCACTCTTAGATTCTAGATTCTATCAGATCCGCGATAGAAAACATCCGCATGACGGTGTCGGAGGTGGAACTGCGTTAGAGCTGTCAAATCCACAAGCATCAATCGGAATAAAAAATACATCATGTTTTATTGTCATATACACCAGATCGGTCCAGTGAAATGTGTTGTTTTACAGCAGGTGTTAAACTCATTCCATGGAGGGCAGTGTCTGCAGCTTTTCATTCCTCACTTGTACTCGATTGATGAATTAAGGTCACTAATAAGTAAGGAACTACACCCCTGACACCGTCAAAACACCAGCTATGCGGGTGTTGGCTATCGCGTGTTTACACTTGATCTGATTTAATCTAGGCCATAATGTCAAGTGTCCCTGAGCACTGCTACTTTTTCTTAAAACCACTTAAGGATACGCACCTTTTTTCCATTTTCGCCTAAAATGACATACCCAAATCTAACTGCCTGTAGCTCAGGACCTGAAGCAAGGATATGCATATTATTGATAACATTTCAAAGGAAACACTTTGAAGTTTGTGGAAGTGTTAAACTAATGCAGGAGAATATAACACATTAGATCTGGTAAAAGATAATAAAAAGAAAAAAATACAAAGAAAAAAAACATTTTTTGTACCATCATCTTTGAAATGCAAGAGAAAGGCCATAATGTATTATGCCAGCCCAGGCACAATTTAGATTTTGGCCACTGGATGGCAGCAGTGTTTGTGCACATTTTAGACTGATCCAATGAACCATTGTATTTCTGTAAAAAAAATTGTATCAAGACTGCCCAAATGTGCCTAATTGGTTTATTAATACATTTTCAAGCTCATAATGGTGCTTTCTCCTCAAGCAATAGCATGGTATTCTTTCATTGTAATAGATACTCTAAATTCGACAGTGCAGTTGATTAACAAGAATGTAAGCTTTCTGCCAATGTCAGATACGTCTATGTCCTGGGAAATGTTATTGTTACTTACAACCTCGTGCTAATCACATTAGCCTACGTTAGCTCAACAGTCCGGCGGGGGACCCACCGATCCTGTTTGTGCCATAGGCGCATCAAAAGAAGGCTATCCTATAAGTTTAAATGCAATTGCAAGTGAGGCATGCCAAGTTAATTTGCAGGACAGGCCAACAAGTACCCAAGCGCATTGCATTTGACAGTAAATATATAGCAGAACACTAATACATACACTACCGGTCAAAAGTTTTAGAACACCTACTCATTCATTCGGTTTTTCTTTATTTTTACAATTGTTTTCCTACATTGTAGAATAATAGTGAAGACATCAAAACTATTAAATAACACATATGGAATCATGTAGTACGCAAAAAAGTGTTAAATCAAAATATATTTTATATTTGAGTTTCATCAAATAGCCACCCTTTTGCCTTGATGACAGCTTTGCACACTCTTGGAATTCTCTCAACCAGCTTCACCTGGAATGCTTTTCCATCAGTCTTGAAGGAGTTCCCACATATGCTGAGCACTTGTTGGCTGCTTTTCCTTCACTCTGCGGTCAGACTCATCCCAAAACATCTCAATTTGGTTGAGGTTGGGTGATTGTGGAGGCCAGGTCATCTGATGCAGCACTCAATCACTCTCATTCTTGGTAAAATAGCCCTTACACAGCCTGGAGGTGTTTTGGGTCATTATCAATTGTTTTTCAACAGGACAGTCTCACTAAGCACAAACCAGATGGGATGGCGTATCGCTGCAGAATGCTGTGGTAGCCTAAAGTGTGCCTGTAAAATCACAGATTGTGCTTTGCTGGTGACACTACCACACCATAACACCTCCTCCTCCATGCTTTACGGTGGGAAATACACATGCGGAGATCATCTGTTCACCCACATCGCGTCTCACAAAGACACGGCGGTTGGAACCAAAAATCCCAAATTTGGACTCAGACCAAAGGACAAATTTCCACTGGTCTAATGTCCATTGCTTGTGTTTCTTGGTCCAAGAAAGTCTCTTCTTCTTATTGGTGTCCTTAAGTAGTGGTTTCTTTGCAGCAATTAGACCATGAAGGCTTGATTCACGCAGTCTCCTCTGAACAGTTGATGGTGAGATGTGTCTGTTACTTGAACACTGTGAAGAATTTAATTGGGCTGCAATTCCCGAGGCTGGTAACTCTAATGAACTTATCCTCTGCAGCAGAGGTAACTCTGAGTCTTCCTTTCCTGTGGTGGTACTTGTGAGACTTGCTTCAGTTTCATCATAGTGCTTGATAGTTTTTGCGACTGCACTTTCCGGATTGACTGACCTTCATGTCTTAAAGTAATGATGGCCTTTCTTTTCACTTTTCACATAATATGGACCCGGTCGTTTATCAAATAGGGCTATTATCTGTATACCACCCCTACCTTGTCGCAACACAACTGATTGTGTTGCGACAAGGTAGGGGTGGTATACAGATAATCTTGGCTCTCTCTAATTCTCTCCTTCTCTCTTTCTTTCTCTCTCTCGGAGGACCTGAGCCCTAGGACCATACGTCAGGACTACCGGGCATGATGACTCCTTGCTGTCCCCAGTCCACCTGGCCTTGCTGCTATTCCAGTTCCAACTGTTCTGCCTGCGGTTATGGAACCGCCACCTGTCCCAGACCTGCTATTTTCAACTCTTAATGATCGGCTATGAAAAGCCAACTGAAAATTATTCATGATTATTATTTGACCATGCTTGTCACTTATGAACATTGAACATCTTGGCATAGTTCTGTTATAATCTCCACCCGGCACAGCCAGAAGAGGACTGGCCACCCCTCATAGCCTGGTTCCTCTCTAGGTTTCTTCCTAGGTTTTGGCCTTTCTAGGGAGTTTTTCCTAGCCACCGTGCTTCTACACCTGCATTGCTTGCTGTTTGGGGTTTTAGGCTGAGTTTCTGTACAGCACTTCGAGATATTAGCTGATGTACGAAGGGTGATATAAAATAAACTTGATTCGATTTGATTTGATTGGCTCAAACGCATTAAGAAGGAAAGAAATTCCACAAAGTAACTTTTAAGAAGGCACACCTGTTTATTAAAATGCATTCCAGGTGACTACTTCATGAAGCTGGTTGAAACAATGTGCAAAGCAGTCATCAAGGCAAAGGGTGGCTACTTTGAAGAATCTCAAATATATAATATCTTTTGATTTGTTTAACACTTTTTTGGTTACTACATGATTCCATGTGTTATTTCATAGTTTTGATGTCTTCACTATTACTCTACAATGTAGAAAATAGTTTTTTATTTATTTTTTTTAACTTGAATGAGGAGATGTTCTAAAACTTTTGACCGGTAGTGTATATTACTGTAAAAATCTACCGTATAATGGCTATAAAATGTACCACTAAATTAACAGCAATGGCTAACAGTGTAGTTTCATGTTATCACATGTTGAAGCATACATGAAATATGTGACATTTCACATCTGAAATCATGTGAAAACGTGTTTTTGGAACATATGAAGTGTTTTGAAACGTCACATTAAGTGTTCCAAAAACATGTTTTCACATATGAAAAGCCACATCATCACGTGACCGCTCCCCTCCTCCTCTTTCATCTGCTGTAATCTCTCTACGGTACATGTGTCTCTCTCTCTGAGAAAAGACTGAAGCTCAAGTCCTGTCCCAATGAACCACACTTGGCTGGCTCTGGAAGTTGACTGGTTTGTGAGGACACAGATAGTTGACAGTTGTTTGATATGGACATTGAAAGGCAGTCAGATCTGAGCAGAGATTCACGTTGTTGGTATTCGGTTATGAAGAGAGGACATTGAGGGTGGTTGGACACTGTCTCAGAGGTGGTCTTAAGCTCTGTGGACGGGACAGTGGGATAGGACGGAGAGTGTTTTGGATGGGTGTAGGAGCACCTCTGTTTTAGAGGATGAGGAAGAGGAGAGGGGGATGAGAGAGGACAGATCGGCAGCGGCCCCTCGTGTCTCGTACCCTCCTCCTCCCCCACTATTTATCTTCCCCTCCGTCTCGATCACTGCCTCACTGTCATCCTTACTCTCTCCATCCTTTCCACTGCTTCCCGAAGGTGACGATGGTGGAACTAAATGCACTGAGGGAAACCGTTCCTCATCGTAGGACCAGGTTCTCCTGGTGTTGTATTTATCTCTGCAAAGAGTCAGACAGTGTTAATATGTTTTAAATGGAATATGTTGATAAAAAAACAGTCTTAAATCAAGAGACCGTTGCACCTCTTCTGACACCATGTGTGAGCCTGTGACTAAGGTCACCTCATACAATCCCCCATAAGGGAAAACCCCTCAACACTAAACCATTGCTGTGGTCAACGCTTCACAATGGAACAAATCAAATAGCGAGCGGATTGGAAACAACCTAGCTTTTATTAGCAGCGTGTTAGCCTAGACTCCCCCTCTACTTGACACATTTATGTTAATTCAGCAATGTGGTTTAAGTCATGCCCACGCTATTAACGGTTCCTTGTACCTCGTCTTTGTGACAATATATGTACAGTAATAACAATCATGTTTCCATGGCACATGGTTTATGAACTGACACACAAAACAACGCTGTATTCAAAACTTAAGAGTTTTTCAATTTAAATGATTATACAAAATTCTTGCAACCAATAGAATGTTATGCATATGGGGGATACAAACCATCTGTTTTTTTATGCTTGATGGCTCACTGTTCGTTGTTGGCATATCCTGCCTAAGTGTGCCCACTTTGCCAATGAAGTAATCATTAAAATAATTGGCAAAATCAAATGGTTGTGATGAATAAGCCATCTGATTCAATGAAAGTTGGAGTTGAATTGGTCTTTCTGCCCATAATTTAATTTAAAGTACTCAAGTGTTTTCCCACTCCAGCATTATTTATACAGTATCATTGATCTTGGCTTCATAATAGTTCTTCATTCTGTTTAGTTTAGTCACATCATTTCTCAATTTGCAGTAAATCAGATGTGCAACCAAACTTATTAGCCACTCCTTTTGCCCCATCTCTTTCAGCCACACAGCTTTTCAATTCCTAATCAATCCATGGAGCCTTAACAGTTCTGACAGTCAGTTTCTCAACAGGTGCATGTTTATCAATAATTGGAAGAAGCAATTTCATAAATTCATTAAGCGCAGTGGCTGGATGCTCCTTATTAATAACATCAGACCAACAAATAATATTTGTAACATCATCCACATAAGAGTCACAGCAAAATATTTTGTATGATCTCTTCTACACTGTATCATCCAAGGAATCATCTAAATGAGTCTCAGAAATGGCTTATGTATGAATGTTATCTGATGTTAGCAAGTTATTGATTTCATGAACCTTATTTCTATGTTTACAAATATTAATATGGGCTATTTTCATCCTTTTCCTGGGTAGCTTCTCAGAGATAGACATAATATGGAAAATACCAAACAAAGCAAGAGAAAAAAACATTCAGCAGTCCATTAACCAGTTGGTATGTGCAACTGTGTGTCTGCTGCAGGATTGAAGCTACGAACCCATCCCTTCCAGGCTCAAGCACTCTGGTAGCTTTCATGGACGGGATGTTATTTTCTCTTATGGCACACAGCTTCCGGATAGTCCTTGTTGAGGAAGATGTACGTTCCTTTCAAGTTCTTGGTTCTTTCGAGAACAGCTACCTTGCCCTTTAACCTCATGAACTTCACCACTGTTGGCCTGGGCCTGTCACCTGGACCGGTTTTCCAATCCTGTGGGCGCGCTCCACCTCAATCTTCCTGTGGTCCAGCTTCAGTTTATCAGAGATAATTTCCATCACTTTGTCTTCAGACTTCATCCAGATCTCATGCGGAGATTCTGCAATTCCATCCACAACAATGTTGTTCTGCCTTGATTGTCCCTCGAGATAATCTGATTTCTCAGTCATTGTTATCATGGATTCCCATACAGATCTGATGTCCTTCTTCAGTGACTTAAAGACTGCTGCCATCTTACTGTTTTCCTGTTAAACTCATTGAGCTGACCCTAGGAGAACTACAAACTCTTCTTGGACAACCTGACTCTTGGTCAGGTTGTCCATTCTTTTATTAGTTGACTCCACCAGTATTTTTCTTCTCATTGTTGTAACAACTGCTTGTAGAACTATTTTTTGTTTTTGTTTGTTTTTCTTCTCATTGTTGTAACAACTGCTTGTAGAACTATTTTTTGTTTGTTTAAAAGTTCCTTCACCTGTGATAGAGAGACATCACTGTCCTCAATGGTACTCCCACCGGCGTTTGTCTTTGTCATGTAGCAACGTTAGCTACGCTGTTATTCCTCGCAGTTCCAGACAGGGCAGGTCGCAGGGAAAATGGAAACAGCAACAAATAGCAAGGATCTATACAGTCACAAGCCCGGAACAATCCGCAGTCCCAGCCACAAGGGCTAACCACGTCACGGGCTGTGTTCAAGCCCTCAAGGAAACCCTGCTAGCTTGATAGGCACCTAACAGTGGCAGCTAGGCTAGCTGCTACACCAAGCAGCTCATCAGACCCTTGATTTTTTATTTATTTTTATTTTTACTTTTTATTTACTGTTAGGCAGGATGCCGAGACAGATACTATAGCAGTGGTCCCAGCAACTGTTGCCAACTGCGTAACAGGATCCAAACTCAAAAGGTAGCTCAGGGTTAAAGTTTGGGGAAGATAATTTTCACCATAAAAATGCACGTTTATAATAAAAGCATTACATGCATAATTGCATTTGCGGTCACTTTTGATAATGGTGTTGTCCAGCTAATGTCACGACTCCCGCCGAAGTTGGCTGCCCTGCCTGTTCGGGCGGTGCTCGGCGGTCGTCGTCACTGATCCCTTTTTCCTTTTCTGTTAGTTTAGTCTTATTAGTTGCACCTGTTTCTATTTGTGTTTTCTTGATTTGCTCGCCTATTTAAGCTTGTGAAGCCCGCTCTTGTTTGTGCGGGATTATTTTGTGTTCACGTTTTGAGTTGGAGGTGTTGTTGTGCTCTGGACAGTGTTACCATGTGTTTTGGGTTGGTCAGTGTTTTCCGCCCTGTGTTTGGGCAGGACCATTTTGTGCAGGAATAAATTGCCATTTTTCCTTGAACCCTCTGCTCTTTGCGCCTGATTCCTACCTTCCACTCCTAGTCATCCGTGACAGCTAATGGAACATTTGCGCTTATAACCTACTGCTGTGTGCGCATTGCTGCACTTATAATGTGAAGAAATAGCCTAATAGTTAATCAACATTTTAAGCTAAACGTTCAGATCTGTTGCGTCAGCCTCATTGCAAACAAGGTTTTTTGATGCTAGTGGTTGTTTTAATTTGGGATCTTTCGCATCCCACAACTGTCCCAGACTGTGTTTGGAATATTTATTTCTCGCACAGAATAGGTCTACTTTGGTACTATGGGATATACTAGATTGACATAGGCTAGTGCTTTGCTGTTCGTTAGGCCTACTCATCTTGATGGCTGACGAAAAGTAAATGTGGACAGTTCTTCCAATATCTTCAATATGAACCTCGGAATTGGATAAGGACGCGCACAGTTGCGTCCCGATGTGTCTGTCTTCACTTGTAACCTGAGAAAGACCTGATCACGTGATGGAGAGCCATGTGAGTGAGAGGTGTGAGTGAGATGAGAGGTGCTTCGGAGGGCAGTATTTAGGGAGAAGGGCTGCAAAAGGCATTGCTTTTTTTAGGGTGCATTATAGCCACACAAAGGGATGCCTATCAAGTGCTTCTCAAATTGTGAATGAGAGACTGACGAAGTGTGTACAGTCTGCGCAAAAAACCCAAATCAGAGCTCAGGCCTTTCAAGCAACTTTTTCAAATCATCATTAGTCTCATCCTGCAGCCTTACAATGTATTAAACATCTAAACATATAGCCTAACGTTTGTAAAACAACTATAGTTACATTAATAACTCTAAATTAAGCATATAGGGGTACCTATTTCTTTGTTACCCGCTCAAGAATAGCCGCATGTGCGCACTTCCTCAAATGGTTTGGAGAAAATGTCCTTTCTATTTTATTCATCTTTTTTTATTGTATTTTTCACACTTTAAAATAATGCCACAGAATTCTAAGCAAATCTTGTCTGCTAAATTAACTAGTGTGTCACGCCCTGGCCTTAGTATTATTTGTTTTCTTTATTATTTTAGTTAGGTCAGGGTGTGACATGGGGTATGTGTGTGTTTTGGGTGATTATATGGTATAGGGGGTGTATGGGTTTGTGTTGAGTGTATGTGTCTAGGTATGTCTATGGTTGAGTGTAGGTGTTTAGGAAAGTCTATGGTTGCCTGATTTGGTTCTCAATCAGAGACAGCTGGTTATTGTTGTCTCTGATTGGGAGCCATATTTAAGGTAGCCATAGGCTTTAGGTGTTTGTGGGTAATTGTCTATGTTGAACGTTTGTTGCTTTTTGTGTGCACTAACGTTTATAGCTTCACGGTCGTTTGTTGTTTTGTTTTGTTAGTTTGTAAAGTGTTTTACTTCGTTTTTCCTTCTTCAAATAAAAAGAAGATGTCTTATTTTTCACATGCTGCGTTTTGGTCCGTCTCTCCTCCACACGATCGTGACAGAATTACCCACCAAACAAGGATCAAGCAGCGTGATCAGTGGCAACAGGAGCAAGGAACAAAGGATTCATGGACATGGGAGGAGATTTTGGATGGAAAGGGACCTTGGGCACAACCGGGAGAATATCGCCTCCCTCGTGAAGAGCTGGAGGCAGCGAAAGCCGAGAGGAGGCGATATGAGGAGGCAGCACGGAGGCAAGGCTGGAAGCCCGCAAGTACAACCCAAAAATTTCTTGGGGGGGGGCTTAGAGGTAGTGGGCCGAGGGCAGGTAGGAGACCTGCGCCCACTTCCCAGGCTAACCGTGGAGAGCGGGAGTACGGGCGGACACCGTGTTACGCAGTAGAGCGCACGGTGTCTCCTGTACGTGTTCATAGCCCGGTGCGGGTTATTCCACCTCCCCGCACTGGTAGGGCTAGATTGGGCATTGAGCCAGGTGCCATGAAGCCGGCTCAATGCGTCTGGTCTCCAGTGCGTCTCCTCGGGCCGGCTTACATGGCACCAGCCTTACGCATGGTGTCCCCGGTTCGCCTACATAGCCCGGTGCGGGTTATTCCACCTCCCCGCACTGGGCGGGCGACGGGGACCATTCAACCAGGTAAGGTTGGGCAGGCTCGGTGCTCAAGGGAGTCAGTACGCCTGCACGGTCCGATATTTCCGGCGCCACCTCCCCGCCCCAGTCCAGTTCCACCAGTGCCTACACCACGCACCAGGCTTCCAGTGTGTCTCCAGAGCCCTGTTCCTCCTCCACGCACTCGTCCAATGGTGCGTGTCTCCCGCCCATTACCACCTGGGCCTACGCCACGCACCAAGTCTCCTGTGCGTCTCCAGAGTCCTGTGCATCCTGTTGCTGCTCCCCGCACTAGCCTTGAAGTGCGTGTCCCCAGCCCGGTACCACCAGTGCCGGCACCACGCAATAGGCCTAATGTGCGTATCCAGGGTCCAGTATGCCCTGTTCCTTCTCCCCGCACTAGCCTTGAGATGCGTGTCTCCAGCCCGGTACCACCAGTTCCGGTACCACGCACCAGGCCTACAGTGCGCCTCATCCGGCCAGAGCCATCCGTCTCCCCAGCGCCATCTGAGCCATCCGTCTCCCCAGCGCCGTCTGAGCCATCCGTCTCCCCAGCGCCGTCTGAGCCATCCGTCTCCCCAGCGCCGTCTGAGCCATCCGTCTCCCCAGCGCCGTCTGAGCCATCCGTCTGCCCAGCGCCGTCTGAGCCATCCGTCTGCCCAGCGCCGTCTGAGCCATCCGTCTGCCCAGCGCCGTCTGAGCCGCCCGTCTGTCCCGAGCCGTCAGAGCCGTTCGTCAGTCAGGAGCTGCTAGAGCCATTCGTCAGACAGGATCTGCCAGAGCCGCCAACCAGACAGGATCTGCCAGAGCCGCCAACCAGACAGGATCTGCCAGAGCCGCCAACCAGACAGGATCTGCCAGAGCCGCCAACCAGACAGGATCTGCCAGAGCCGCCAACCAGACAGGATCTGCCAGAGCCGCCAACCAGACAGGATCTGCCAGAGCCGCCAACCAGACAGGATCTGCCAGAGCCGCCAACCAGACAGGATCTGCCAGAGCCGCCAACCAGACAGGATCTGCCAGAGCCGCCAGCGAGCCATGAGCGTCCAGAGCCGCCAGCGAGCCATGAGCGTCCAGAGCCGCCAGCGAGCCATGAGCGTCCAGAGCCGCCCGCCTGCCATGAGCGTCCAGAGCCGCCCGCCTGCCATGAGCGTCCAGAGCCGCCCGCCAGCCATGAGCGTCCAGAGCCGCCCGCCAGCCATGAGCGTCCAGAGACGCCCGCCAGCCATGAGCGTCCAGAGACGCCCGCCAGCCATGAGCGTCCAGAGTCGCCCGCCAGCCATGGGCAGCCAGAGTCGCCCGCCAGCCATGGGCAGCCAGAGTCGCCCGCCAGCCATGGGCAGCCAGAGTCGCCCGCCAGCCATGGGCAGCCAGAGTCGCCAGTCAGCCGGGATCGGCTGAAACCGCCAGTCAGCCAGGATCTACCAGAGACACCGAAGCGGATATTGACAATGCTGGAGTGGGGGCCACGTCCCGCACCCGAGCCGCCGCCATATTAGGGCCCACCCCGGACCCTCCCTTTATATGTCAGGTTTTGCGGCCGGAGTCCGCACCTTTTGGGGGGGGTACTGTCACGCCCTGGCCTTAGTATTATTTGTTTTCTTTATTATTTTAGTTAGGTCAGGGTGTGACATGGGGTATGTGTGTGTTTTGGGTGATTATATGGCATAGGGGGTGTATGGGTTTGTGTTGAGTGTATGTGTCTAGGTATGTCTATGGTTGAGTGTAGGTGTTTAGGAAAGTCTATGGTTGCCTGATTTGGTTCTCAATCAGAGACAGCTGGTTATTGTTGTCTCTGATTGGGAGCCATATTTAAGGTAGCCATAGGCTTTAGGTGTTTGTGGGTAATTGTCTATGTTGAACGTTTGTTGCTTTTTGTGTGCACTAACGTTTATAGCTTCACGGTCGTTTGTTGTTTTGTTTTGTTAGTTTGTAAAGTGTTTTACTTCGTTTTTCCTTCTTCAAATAAAAAGAAGATGTCTTATTTTTCACATGCTGCGTTTTGGTCCGTCTCTCCTCCACACGATCGTGACATAGTGTAGCCCACAGCCATATGGCATAGTCAGCTCAGAACCTAACATAAGGACAACTCAGAGTATGCTATTCTGTTCTTCTGAAATAGACCACATTTTCTTCATATCATGTTTCTTTACACCTGTCTAAAATAAACAATGGATTGACTGTGAAGGTGTAGGCTATATTACATGGATTTATTATACTTTTTCAAATGTAGATGTTACAAAGGTCTGCATCAGTGGCTTGTGTGGAAGCCAGGAGATGCTAAATGTGCTTGTTAATTAACGGTCAATTACCGTGAGACCGACAGATATTTGCTTGACAATCACCGACTGACGAAATTTTGTGACTGCAGCAGCCCTTGTCATGAACAGTGCTTGTGCCCATAGAAATGCTGGAAGGGGTGCCCTGAGTGAAAAAGTTTGGGAACCCCTGCATTAGAGAGACAAAGAAGAGGGGTTTGTTTTAAAGGTGCAATATGCAGAAATCACTTTGCCATTTCTGGTTGCCAAAATTCGAATAGATCGCTTAATGTGACAAAACAAACAGTCATTGTGTAAACCGCTGTGAAATATATTTTTCATAACATAAAAAGTTGTATTTTCAGCTGTTTGAAACTGGTGTACAAAACCAGAAGTTTTTAATAATAAATAAAAAGACGCAAAAACGAAACTTAAGAACGGGAACCATAGACATAGCGCACATTGAACCAATCTACTGCTTCTTAGACTTGCTTTCAATGAGAATGACAGATCTGTAACTCACATTTCTATATGAATGTTTTCAGGTCAGCCAAAAAATTACCTATCTTTGTAGTTACAGCTTTAACCAAAGAAGAGAGAGAAGCAGATGGCGGGGGCTGCAGCTGTCTGTTAAACACTCTGCCCTTTCTGTCTTTGTGACCACAGCACAACCACAGGCACATGTATCACAGTGGTGGCGTGTGTGTGTGACAACAGAGGGGAGGCATATGCAACACCTGCAGCTCTTTCCTGTGTTGCGTCTCCACTGTGAGCCTCACGTTGACATTTTACCAAGACCTAAGCTAAGGTTTGTGATGTGACTTAATGCTATGAGTTACCCAACACTTTTCAGACAGTGTTACTTTGTCCCAAATCCCTGCTGATTGAGTAACCTGCTATCCAGGGAGTTTTGCCTAACCACTGTGCTTCTGCATCAGCATGTCTTGCTCTTTGGGGTTTTAGGCGAGGTATCTGTAAAGCACTTTGTGACAACTGCGGATGTAAAAAGTGCTATATAAAATACATTTGATTGATTGATTGAAGCCAGGGCTAGAATATCTGTATCAGTCTATAGCTTAACAGTATTTCAGGAAGAGGTCGTTTCAGACAGATGAATCCAGTGTGAACCAGTAGGGCTGTACAGAGCCCAGACAGCATCACAAGAAGACACAAAACCACTGAGACCTCTGTGTCTGTGAAGAGAGAGCGTCAGGGCACAAAGACCACTAACATGGATTCATGTGTGTACACCCATGCGCGCACAGGTGTACTTAGAAGTAGTGGAGGTACAGTGTGATTGGCTGTAGGAAGAGTTCCTGCTGCATCTCTCTGGGCCGCCTAAGATCCTTACGGAGACACAGTACTCTCTGCTGGGGGCCAGGTCCTTCAGAGTCTTACCCTTCAGAGACACCTTGTCCACAAAGTACTGGACACAACAGATACCATCAAAACCATGCCAGGGTTTTTTTCTGCACAGAAAGGTATTGGGTGGGCAAAAATGTAAAATGAATACAAAAAATATATTTTGTAAATATTTTTCAGGATGGAAAAACATAGGATGTTATACACTGCTCAAAAAAATTAAGGGAACACTTAAACAACACAATGTAACTCCAAGTCAATCACACTTCTATGAAATCAAACTGTCCACTTAGGAAGCAACACTGATTGACAATAAATTTCACATGCTGTTGTGCAAATGGAATAGACAAAAGGTGGAAATTATAGGCAATTAGCAAGACACCCCCAAAAAAGGAGTGATTCTGCAGGTGGTGACCACAAACAACTTCTCAGTTCCTATGCTTCCTGGCTGATGTTTTGGTCACCTTTGAATGCTGGCGGTGCTCTCACTCTAGTGGTAGCATGAGACGGAGTCTACAACCCACACAAGTGGCTCAGGTAGTGCAGTTCATCCAGGATGGCACATCAATGCGAGCTGTGGCAAAAAGGTTTGCTGTGTCTGTCAACGTAGTGTCCAGAGCATGGAGGCGCTACCAGGAGACAGGCCAGTACATCAGGAGACGTGGAGGAGGCCGTAGGAGGGCAACAACCCAGCAGCAGGACCGCTACCTCCGCCTTTGTGCAAGGAGGTGCACTGCCAGAGCCCTGCAAAATGACCTCCAGCAGGCCACAAATGTGCATGTCAGCATATGGTCTCACAAGGGGTCTGAGGATCTCATCTCGGTACCTAATGGCAGTCAGGCTACCTCTGGCGAGCACATGGAGGGCTGTGCGGCCCCACAAAGAAATGCCACCCCACACCATGACTGACCCACCACCAAACTGGTCATGCTGGAGGATGTTGCAGGCAGCAGAACGTTCTCCACGGCGTCTCCAGACTCTGTCACGTCTGTCACATGTGCTCATGTGCTCAGTGTGAACCTGCTTTCATTTGTGAAGAGCACAGGGCGCCAGTGGCGAATTTGCCAATCTTGGTGTTCTCTGGCAAATGCCAAACGTCCTGCACGGTGCTGGGCTGTAAGCACAACCCCCACCTGTGGACGTCGGGCCCTCATACCACCCTCATGGAGTCTGTTTCTGACCGTTTGAGCAGACACATGCACATTTGTGGCCTGCTGGAGGTCATTTTGCAGGGCTCTGGCAGTGCACCTCCTGGCACAAAGGCGGAGGTAGCGGTCCTGCTGCTGGGTTGTTGCCCTCCTACGGCCTCCTCCACGTCTCCTGATGTACTGGCCTGTCTCCTGGTAGCGCCTCCATGCTCTGGACACTACGCTGACAGACACAGCAAACCTTTTTGCCACAGCTCGCATTGATGTGCCATCCTGGATGAACTGCACTACCTGAGCCACTTGTGTGGGTTGTAGACTCCGTCGCATGCTACCACTAGAGTGAGAGCACCGCCAGCATTCAAAAGTGACCAAAACATCAGCCAGGAAGCATAGGAACTGAGAAGTGGTCTGTGGTCACCACCTGCAGAATCACTCCTTTTTTGGGGGTGTCTTGCTAATTGCCTATAATTTCCACCTTTTGTCTATTCCATTTGCACAACAGCATGTGAAATTTATTGTCAATCAGTGTTGCTTCCTAATTGGACAGTTTGATTTCACAAAAGTGTGATTGACTTGGAGTTACATTGTGTTGTTTAAGTGTTCCCTTTATTTTTTTGAGCAGTGTATATATATTTTTTATAACAAATAACAGTCAAGGACAATCTAAAAATTAAAAAGTATGCATTCAGGAATATTTTTGTTATTGCATGAGGCTCCCATTGATTTTATTATAATGTTCGATATATTCAGATATAGTAGCATAAGCCATGGCCCAATGTGTAGAATTGCAGGAAATGTGCTTTAAAACTGCTAAATGTTCTCTTAGCCTCGTGGCAAAATATGTAACATTGAAGCAAATTAGCTTTAAAACAGCTAAATTGTATCACTGCGACCAACAGCTAGGCCTCTAAATTTTTAAATCAGCAACCACATTATTGGCCACGCCAACCACCTAAGTCCCATTTTGATCCAGAAAAATCCCTGCATGCATCATGCTTGAATGCACTGAAGAGACATTTAGCACTGAAAAAAACAACATTTAATGCATTAAAAAGCACCTCTGATGATTTAGTGAGTGCTTGATAATGAGTTTGAATCTGTCACTCAATTTCAAATTGACCCATATGGCACAGGTTTTGGGTCTTCAAAGGTTTGGAACATCATAAAGAAGTTTAAGTGTACGTATCATGCTCTTCCTGTCCTTACTGTTGCGCCATCCCTGTTGCTGTTGCTTCTGATGTGGAGTTTGTAGCTGAACCTGTTGTAGACATCTCGTTGGCCATCCACAGGAGGCCTCAGGTCCACACAAAGTGCTGCCACAGGCTCTCACTCAAGGGTAGATCCAGGTGGGCTACAGGACACACAGAGGGACAAATGAGCTTAGTGACTGTTGTGCAACCAGGCTTTTTTTTTTTTTTAAAGGCCCACTATGAGGTTGGAATATTACTGTGAAATTGCCAAAATCATGATAATGCCATTTTAGTCTTAAACCTGTTTGAAAAGACCGCCTGAAATTTTTGCCTGTTTTGGTGGGATGGAGTTTTTGCCAGTTAATAGAACCAGTTAATAGAACAGTAAGAAAGCGTTCCAAACCTCTCTGCCAATAACAGCTGGTTTTCCATTTCCTCTCTCCACTCAGAACACTCCCAGACAGTCATTAATAAATTATCTTGAGAAATTGCTCTTTGCTTAGAAGCTATTTTTGTTTCTTGTTGACCATTTTAATTGAAAACAATCACTATAAGGTACTTAATCGTTCCTCAGAAATTATTTGATATCAAGATAAAAACGGCTGTATTGGACTTTAAGGTTGAGTAAGTAAGAATTTTGTCCACAAACGTACCGACATTTATATGATATGTAAATAGTTTATGATTTGTAAACACCAATGTGTAGGATACTTTTGTTGGATACTTCTCCCTATTAGCTGAAAGCATATATTTTTTAAAGACATTTTTGCTATCACACTTGCTGTTGGGTGCGAACAGATACCTAAATCATGGTAATTTGTTGTGCAATGTAGACTTCGACTCCCTCCGAGGCATGTGTTGCTAGGCAACACTCCTGCAATTGCTGGGGCAGGCCTGCTTCCTCCGTAGATAAAGCCAGTGTGAGAAACTTGCTAACAAACACTTGTGCTATGAAACTAAATAAATACTGCACTCTGACCCACAACATATTTGCTACATTCATTATACTGTTAGACAAAGCAAGGAAAGTGAACTTCAATACGCGATGTAGCCTAGTTTTATTGGAATTTGCAACTGTTTGTAAGAAATTAATATGCTAGGTTCTGACATGACTCACTGCATCTTGAAAGTCTCTCCAAGGGGACCAGATGTTTTTAAAATGGAGAACGTATAGGTGCAAGCTCTGTTAGTGCTACTGAACACAACTCCAAAGTATTTTAACTTTAACCCTGAGGAAATGCTGATACTCATTGTCGTTGATGAGTTTAAAGCCATCTTGGTGGGTCGGGCGTGAGATTTGGTTCACCAATACAGCGAACACCTGGCTGTAGTAGGTGGGGTTTCGGTCAGGCTACACACCAGAGGGGACTGCACATGCTCACAACCAGCACCTCTTCCCAAGTCTGTCCGACCCTTCCTCTTCTGTACAGGAGGGACAAAACATAGGGAATAAGAGAGAGAGAGAGAGAGGGGGGGAAAGAGCAGTTGAAGACTAGCTGAAGTGTTTTGAACTTTTGTTACCTTTAACTAATCTGCTTACTTGTTGGCGAAATATTACAATAGTAACTATGGGTATGTATCATTGCATTTAAATGCAGGAAGACACTCCCAGTACTGTTCTGACAAGTCTATCTTTATCTACATGGTGTAATTACAGTATTGAATCTCCCAAAGAGCAAACGCCTCAAGGGAAGGCTGTTTTGGCTTGTTTAAGATATTTAGGGATTAGGGAGTGAGAGAGATACTCATACAGATCACAGAATGACACACTCACACCCACAAGCAAACACATACCTGTCAGAGCAAACCTTCACGAGGTAGTACACACCCCTGGCTGCCACGTCAGGATATGGACAAAATGGCTGGAGAAGAGAGTCACATTGATTGGAGCAGGCAGATCACACACTGCTGAGAGAGACAGAATTATATTAGGATATTTCACCTCAGAAATACGGTAATGGCTACAATGAAGCAGTAGAACTTGTGAAAAATACAGTGCATTCGGAAAGTATTCAAACCCCTTGACTTTTTCCACAAGGCCTACTGCTCTCAGCAGTGTGTGATCTGCCTGCTCCAGTCAATGTGACTCTTAGTGTTTTTCAAAAATGTATTATTTTTTTTCATCAATCTACTACGGTATTAAAATAAAAAAACAGAAATATTACATTTGCATAAGTATTCAGACCCTTTACTCAGTACTTTGTTGAAGCACCTTTGGCAGCAATTACAGCCTCAAGTCTTCTTGGGTATGACACCACAAGCTTGGCAGATTTTCCTTATATGAACTGTAATGCAGTAAAATCTTAGAAATTGTTGCATGTTGCATTTATATTCTTGTTCTGTGTACATGTGAAGTGGGCAAAACAGTATGTAAACATTATTGAAGTGATTATGTACATAGTGCAGCAGTCTCTAAGGTGCAGGGTTGAGTACCGGGTGGTAGCCGGCTAGTAACAGTGACTAAAGTTCAGAGAAAGGTACTGGGCGGAGGCCGTCTATTGGTGACTATTTAACAGTCTGATGGCTTGGAGATAGAAGCTGTTTTTCAGTCTCTCGTTCGCAGCTTTAATGCACCTGTACTGTCTCCGCCTTCTAGATGGTAGTGGGGTGAACAGGCCGTAGTTTGGAGGAATGAGGTCCTTGATTATCTTCTTGGTCTTCCTGTGACACCAGGTGCTGTAGATGTCCTGGAGAGCAGGCACATATACAGTATAGTTACAGTTCGTGAGAATGTGATATGGGGGTTGTTTATTTTGACATTACAAAGAAAATCTTTTATAAACAATGGCATGTTGCACTGAGCCTTGCTGTTGGAAAACCACATCAGCGTCCGACTTTCGGCTGTTGCAGATGCACCTCCCCAGACCTCACTCCTTGACTTTAATCTACAGCCGGTTGCTTTCGCCTTACTACTCAAACGAGCCCTATATGTACAAATGAATGTGATATTTGAGTCTCTCTCTCCCCAATTGATGTTAAAATGTACACACATGGGCAAGGGGTCGGGCAACGCAAGTTATAAGACCAGACTTTTCTGTGTTGGGGAACCAAATCTCCTAATATAATTCTGTCTCTCTCAGCAATGTGTGATCTGTCTCTCTCTTTTCTTTTCCTGGCAGTATGGTACGGTCACATAAGACTTAAGATTACTTAACGTTAGTCACCTAGCTAATACTAGTGTTAGCCACCTAGCAAACATTAGCCACAACAAATTGGAATTCACAACATATCATACGTTTTCCAAATTTGTAACATATTGTACGAATTGCAATTCGTAACATATCATACAAATTGTAATTCGTAACATATCATACGAAATGGATGATGGCCATCCACAAATTAATACATAACATACGAAATGTAACATATCATACTAATAGGAGTGTCCAGGGTTTACATTTATTATGTTACGTCTTCCCCTGAGTCCAGGCTGACAGTGTCGTACCCTTTACTTTTTTTTGGTTCACCCCTGAGATTTTTGTACCTATTGAACGTTTGGAACCACAAAAGCATGTTGTTGAAATGTGGCCCGTCGGACCCCTATATATGAATGGACAAAGCCATCGACCACGTGACACCATTCATTCAATGTGTTTGTCCATTCATATACACTATATATATACACATATGTATTCCACTGTATTCACATCCTACCATACCTTTGTCTTTACATTATACCTTGAAGCTATTTTATCGCCCCCAGAAACCTCCTTTTACTCTCTGTTCCAGACGTTCTCGACGACCAATTCTCATAGCTTTTAGCCGTACCCTTATCCTACTCCTCCTCTGTTCCTCTGGTGATGTAGAGGTGAATCCAGGCCCTGCAGTGCCTAGCTCCACTCCTATTCCCCAGGCGCTCTCTTTTGATGACTTCTTTAACCGCAATAGCCTTAGTTTCATGCATGTTAACATTAGAAGCCTCCTCCCTAAGTTTGTTTAATTCACTGCTTTAGCACACTCTGCCAACCCGGATGTTCTAGTCGTGTCTGAATCCTGGCTTAGGAAGACCACCAAAAATTCAGAAATTTTCAGACCTAACTACAACATTTTCAGACAAGATAGAACAGCCAAAGGGGGCGGTGTTGCAAAATACTGCAAAGATAGCCTGCAGAGTTCTGTCCTACTATCCAGGTCTGTACCCAAACAATTTGAACATCTACTTTTAAAAATCCACCTCTCTAAAAACAAGTCTCTCACCGTTGCCGCCTGCTATAGACCACCCTCTGCCCCCAGCTGTGCTCTGGACACCATATGTGAACTGATTGCCCCCCATCTATCTTCAGAGCTCGTGCTGCTAGGCGACCTAAACTGGAACATGCTTAACACCCCAGCCATCCTACAATCTAATCTTGATGCCCTCAATCTCACACAAATTATCAATGAACCTACCAGGTCAATCAATCAATCAAATGTTATTTGTCACATACACATGGTTAGCAGATGTTAATGCGAGTGTAGCGAAATGCTTGTGCTTCTAGTTCCGACAATGCAGTAATAAATGCAGTAATAACCAACGAGTAATCTAACCTAACAATTCCACAACTACTACCTTATACACACAAGTGTAAAGGGATAAAGAATATGTACATAAAGATATATGAATGAGTGATGGTACAGAACGGCATAGGCAAGATGCAGTAGATTGTATAGAGTACAGTATATACATATGAGATGAGTAATGTAGGGTATATAAACATAAAGTGGTGTAACGGATGTGAAATGGCTAGCTAGTTAGCGGGTACGCGCTACTAGCCTTTCAATCAGTTACGTCACTTGCTCTGAAACCTAGAAGTAGTGTTGCCCCATGCTCTGCAAGGGCCGCGGCTTTTGTGGAGCGATGGGTAACGACGCTTCGTGGGCGACTGTTGTTGATGTGTGCAGAAGGTCCCTGGTTCGCGCCCGTGTCGGGGCGAGGGGACGGTTTAAAATTATACTGTTACATTGATGCTGTTGACCCGCTGCTGCGCCTTCTTCACAACGCTGTCTGTGTGGGTGGACCAATTCAGTTTGTCCGTGATGTGTACACCGAGGAACTTAAAACTTACTACCCTCTCCACTACTGTCCTGTCGATGTGGATAGGGGGGTGCTCCCTCTGCTGTTTCCTGAAGTCCACAATCATCTCCTTTGTTTTGTTGACGTTGAGTGTGAGGTTATTTTCCTGACACCACACTCCGAGGGCCCTCACCTCCTCCATGTAGGCCGTCTCGTCGTTGTTGGTAATCAAGCCTACCACTGTAGTGTCGTCCGAAAACTTGATGATTGAGTTGGAGGCGTGCATGGCCACGCAGTCGTGGGTGAACAGGGAGTACAGGAGAGGGCTCAGAACGCACCCTTGTGGGGCCCCAGTGTTGAGGATCAGCGGGGGTAGAGATGTTGTTACCTACCCTCACCACCTGGGGGCGGCCCGTCAGGAAGTCCAGTACCCAGTTGCACAGGGCGGGGTCGAGACCCAGGGTCTCGAGCTTGATGACGAGTTTGGATGGTACTATGGTGTTAAATGCTGAGCTGTAGTCGATGAACAGCATTCTCACATAGGTATTCCTCTTGTCCAGATGGGTTAGGGCAGTGTGCAGTGTGGTTGCGATTGCGTCGTCTGTGGACCTATTGGGTCGGTAAGCAAATTGGAGTGGGTCTAGGGTCTCAGGTAGGGTGGAGGTGATATGGTCCTTGACTAGTCTCTCAAAGCACTTCATGATGACGGAAGTGAGTGCTACGGGGCGGTAGTCGTTTAGCTCAGTTACCTTTTTAGCTTTTTTGGGAACAGGAACAATGGTGGCCCTCTTGAAGCATGTGGGAACAGCAGACTGGGATAAGGATTGATTGAATATGTCCGTCAACACACCAGCCAGCTGGTCTGCGCATGCTCTGAGGACGCGGCTGGGAATGCCGTCTGGGCCTGCAGCCTTGCGAGGGTTAACACGTTTAAATGTTTTACTCACCTCGGCTGCAGTGAAGGAGAGCCCGCAGGTTTTGGTAGCGGGCCGTGTCAGTGGCACTGTATTGTTCTCAAAGCGAGCAAAAAAGTTATTTAGTCTGTCTGGGAGCAAGACATCCTGGTCTGCGACGGGGCTGGTTTTCTTTTTGTAATCCGTGATTTACTGTAGACCCTGCCACATACCTCTTGTGTCTGAGCTGTTGAATTGCGACTCTACTTTGTCTCTATACTGGCACTTAGCTTGTTTGATTGCCTTGCGGAGGGAATAGCTACACTGTTTGTATTCGGTCATGTTTCCGGTCACCTTGCCCTGGTTAAAAGCAGTGGTTCGCGCTTTCAGTTTCACGCGAATGCTGCCATCAATCCACGGTTTCTGGTTTGGGAATGTTTTAATCGTTGCTGTTGGTATTACGTCGCTGATGCACTTTCTAATGATCTCGCTCACCGAATCAGCGTATTCGTCAATGTTGTTGTTTTACGCAATCCGGAACATATCCCATTCCACGTGATCGAAGCAGTCTTGAAGCGTGGAATCAGATTGGTCGGATCAGCATTGAACAAACCTGAGCGCTGGAGCTTCTTGTTTTAGTTTCTGTTTGTAGGCTGGAAGCAACAAAATGGAGTCGTGGTCAGCTTTTCCGAAAGGAGGGCGGGGGAGTGCCTTATATGCGTTGCGGAAGTTAGAATAACAATGATCCAGAGTTTTACCACCCTGGTAGCACAATCGATATGCTGATAGAATTTAGGGAGTTTTGTTTTCAGATTAGCCTTGTTAAAATCCCCAGCTACGATGAATGCAGCCTCAGGGTGTGTGGTTTCCAGTTTACATAGAGTCAGATAAAGTTCGTTCAGGGCCATCGATGTGTCTGCTTGGGGGGGAATATATACGGCTGTGATTATAATCGAAGAGAAGGTACCACCCCAAAGCCGTAAACACGGGCACCCTCATAGATATCATCCTAACCAACTTGCCATCTAAATACACCTCTGCTGTTTTCAACCAAGATCTCAGCGATCACTGCCTCATTGCCTGCATCCGTAGTGGGTCTGCGGTCAAACGACCTCCACTCATCACTGTCAAACGCTCCCTGAAACACTTCAGCGAGCAGACCTTTCTAATCGACCTGGCCCGGGTATCCTGGAAGGATATTGACCACATCCCGCCAGTAGAGGATGCCTGTTTTTTTTTAATGCCTTCCTCACCATCTTAAAATGTAGAACCAGGAACAGATATAGCCCTTGGTTCTCTCCAGACCTGACTGCCCTTAACCAACACAAAAACATCCTATGGCGTTCTGCATTAGCATCGAACAGCCCCAGTGATATGCAACTTTTCACGGAAGCTAGAAACCAATATACACAGGAAGTTAGAAAAGCCAAGGCTAGCTTTTTCAAGCAGAAATTTGCTTCCTGCAACACAAACTCAAAAAGGTTCTGGGACACTAAAGTCCATGGAGAATAAGAACACCTCCTCCCAGCTGCCCACTGCACTGAAGATAGGAAACACTGTCACCGCCGATAAATCCACTATAATTGAGAATTTCAATAAGCATTTCTCTACGGCTGGCCATGCTTTCCACCTGGCTATCCCTACCCCGGTCAACAGCACTGCACCCCCCTACAGCT